>NC_081839.1:19730041-20401291 GCF_030867095.1 Alligator mississippiensis
TCCCCCGGAAACGGGGGCCCGTTTTCTGGGTTCCTACCCCCGTTTTGTGGTTGCTACCCCCGGTGTCGCGCTTAAATCGGTCCCCCCGGAAACGGGGGCCAGTTTTTTGGGTTTGTACCCCCGTTTTTTGCTTCCTACCCCCGGTGTCGCGCTTAAATGGGTCTCCCCGAAAACGGGGGCCCGTTTTTGGTTCCTACCCCGTTTTTGGTTCCTACCCCCGGTGTCGCGCTTAAATGGGTCCCCCCGGAAACGGGGGCCCGTTTTTTGGTTTCCTATCCCTGTTTTTTGGTTCCTACCCAGGTGCCGCGCTTAAACGGGTCCCCCCGGAAACGGGGGCCCGTTTTTTTGGTTCCTACCCCCGTTTTTTGGTTCCTACCCCCGGTGTCGCGCTTAAATGGCTCCCCCCGGAAACGGGGGCCCGTTTTTTTGGTTCCTACCCCCGTTTTTTGGTTCCTACCCCCGGTGTCGTGCTTAAATGGGTCCCCCCGGAAACGGGGGCCCTTTTTTTTGGTTCCTACCCCCGTTTTTTGGTTCCTACCCCCGGTGTCGTGCTTAAATGGGTCCCCCCGGAAACGGGGGCCCGTTTTTTGGGTTCCTACCCCCGTTTTTTGGTTCCTACCCCCGGTGTCGCGCTTAAATTGGTCCCCCTGGAAACGGGGGCCCGTTTTTTGGGTTCCTACCCCCGTTTTTTGGTTCCTACCCCCGGTGTCGCGCTTAAATGGGTCCCCCCGGAAACGGGGGCCCGTTTTTTGGGTTCCTACCCCGTTTTTTGGTTCCTACCCGGTGCCGCTCTTAAATGGGTCCCCACGGAAACGGGGGCACGTTTTTTGTTTCCTACCCCTTTTTGGTTCCTACCCCCGGTGTCGCGCTTAAATGGGTCCCCCCGGAAACGAGGGCCCGTTTTTTTTTGTTCCTACCATAGTTTTTTGGTTCCTACACCCGAGTCGCGCTTAAATGGGTCTCCCCGGAAACGGGGGCCCGTTTTTTGGGTTCCTACTCCCGTTTTTTGGTTCCTACCCCCGGTGTCGCGCTTAAATGGGTCCCCCCGGAAACGGGGGCCCGTTTTCTGGGTTCCTACCCCCGTTTTGTGGTTGCTACCCCCGGTGTCGCGCTTAAATCGGTCCCCCCGGAAACGGGGGCCAGTTTTTTTGGGTTTGTACCCCCGTTTTTTGGTTCCTACCCCCGGTGTCGCGCTTAAATGGGTCCCCCTGGAAACGGGGGCCCGTTTTTTTAATTCGTACCCCCGTTTTTTGGTTCCTACCCCCGGTGTCGCGCTTAAATGGGTCCCCCTGGAAACGGGGGCCTGTTTTTTGGGTTCCTACCCCCGCTTTTTTGTTCCTTACCCCGGTGTCGCGCTTAAATGGGTCCCCCCGGAGACGGGGGCCAGTTTTTTGGGTACCTACCCCCGTTATTTGGTTCCTACCCCCGGTGTCGCCCTTAAATGGGTCCCCCCGGAAACGGGGGCCCGATTTTTGGGTTCCTACCCCTGTTTTTTGGTTCCTACGCCCAGTGTCGCGCTTAAATGGGTCCCCCTGGAAACGGGGGCCTGTTTTTTGGGTTCCTACCCCCGCTTTTTTGTTCCTTACCCCGGTGTCGCGCTTAAATGGGTCCCCCCGGAGACGGGGGCCAGTTTTTTGGGTACCTACCCCGTTATTTGGTTCCTACCCCCGGTGTCGCCCTTAAATGGGTCCCCCCGGAAACGGGGGCCCGTTTTTTGGGTTCCTACCCCCGGTGCCGCGCTTAAATGGGTCCCACCGGAAACGGGGGCCCGTTTTTTTGGGTTCCTACCCCCGTTTTTTTGGTTCATACCCCCCCGGTGTCGCGCTTAAATGGGTCCCCCGGAAACGGGGGCCCGTTTTTTTGGTTCCTACCCCCGTTTTTTGGTTCCTACCCCCGGTGTCGCGCTTAAATGGGTCCCCCCGGAAACGGGGGCCCGTTTTTTGGGTTCCTACCCTCGTTTTTTGGTTCCTACCCCCGGTGTGGCGCTTAAATGGGTCCCCCGGAAACGGGGTCCCGTTTCTTTGGTTCCTACCCCCGTTTTTTGGTTCCTACCCCGGTGTCGCGCTTAAATGGGTCCCCCCGGAAACGGGGGCCCGTTTTTTAGGTTCCTACTCCCGTTTTTTGGTTCCTACCCCCGGTGTCGCGCTTAAATGGGTCCCCCCGGAAACGGGGCCCATTTTTTGGGTTCCTACCCCCGGTGCCGCGCTTAAATGGGTCCCACCGGAAACGGGGCCCGTTTTTTTGGGTTCCTATCCCCGTTTTTTTGGTTCATACCCCCCCTTGTCGCGCTTAAATGGGTCCCCCGGGAAACGGGGGCCCGTTTTTTTGGTTCCTACCCCCGTTTTTTGGTTCCTACCCCCGGTGTCGCGCTTAAATGGGTCCCCCGGGAAACGGGGGCCCGTTTTTTTGGTTCCTACCCCCGTTTTTTGGTTCCTACCCCCGGTGTCGCGCTTAAATGGGTCCCCCCGGAAACGGGGGCCAGTTTTTTGGTTCCTACCCGTTTTTTGGTTCCTACCCCCGGTTTCGCGCTTAAATGGGTCCCCCTGGAAACAGCGGCCCGTTTTTTTGGTTCCTACCCCCGTTTTTTGGTTCCTACCCCCGGTGTCGAGCTTAAAAGGGTCCCCCCTGAAACGGGGGCCCGTTTTTTGGGTTCCTACCCCCGTTTTTTGGTTCCTACCCCCGGTGTCGCGCTTAAATGGGTCCCCCCGGAACGGGGGCCCGTTTTTTTCTGTTCCTACCATAGTTTTTTGGTTCCTACCTCCGGTGTCGCGCTTAAATGGGTCCCCCCGGAAACGGGGGCCCGTTTTTTGGGTTCCTACTCCCGTTTTTGGTTCCAACCCCCGGTGTCGCGCTTAAATGGGTCCCCCCGGAAACGGGGGCCCGTTTTCTGGGTGCCTACCCCCGTTTTGTGGTTGCTACCCCCGGTGTCGCGCTTAAATCGGTCCCCCCGGAAACGGGGGCCAGTTTTTTGGGTTCATACCCCCGTTTTTTGGTTCCTACCCCCGGTGTCGCGCTTAAATGGCTCCCCCTGGAAACGTGGGCCCGTTTTTTTAATTCGTACCCCTGTTTTTTGGTTCCTACCCCCGGTGTCGCGCTTAAATGGGTCCCCCCGGAAACAGGGGCCCGTTTTTTGGGTTCCTACCCCGTTTTTTGGTTCCTACCCCCGGTGTCGCGCTTAAATGGGTCCCCCCTGAAACGGGGGCCCGATTTTTGGTTCCTACCCCTGTTTTTTGGTTCCTACCCCCAGTGTCGCGCTTAAATGGGTCCCACCGGAAACAGGGGCCCGTTTTTTGCGTTCCTACCGTTTTTTGGTTCCTACCCCCTGTGTCGCACTTAAATGGGTCCCCACTGAAACGGGGCTCGTTTTTTTGGTTCCTACCCCCGTTTTTTGGTTCCTACCCCCGGTGTCGCGCTTAAATGGGTCCCCCCGGAAACGGGTGCCCGTTTTTTGGGTTCCTACCCCCGTTTTTTGGTTCCTACCCCCGGTGTCGCGCTTAAATGGGTCCCCCCGGAAACGGGGGCCCGTTTTTTGGGTTTCTACCCCCGCTTTTTGGTTCCTACCCCCGGTGTCGCGCTTAAATGGGTCCCCCCGGAAATGGGGGCCCGTTTTTTGGGTTCCTACCCCCGTTTTTTGGTTCCTACCCCCGGTGCCGCGCTTAAATGGGTCCCCCCGGAAACGGGGGCCCAGTTTTTGGGTTACTACCCCATTTTTTGTTTCCTACACCTGGTGTCGCGCTTAAATGGGTCCCCCCGGAAACGGGGGCCCGTTTTTTGAGGTCCTACCCCGTTTTTTGGTTCCTACCCGTTTTTTGGTTCCTACCCCGTTTTTTGGTTCCTACCCCTGGTGTCGCGCTTAAATGGGTCCCCCGGAAACGGGGGCCCGTTTTTGTGTTCCTACCCCCGTTTTTTGGTTCCTACCCCCGGTGTCGCGCTTAAATGGGTGCCCCCGGAAACGGGGGCCCGTATTTGGCTTCCTACCCCGTTTTTTGTTTCCTACCCCCGGTGTCGCGCTTAAATGGGTCCCCCCGGAAACGGGGGCCCGTTTTATTGGTTTCTACCCCCGTTTTTTGGTTCCTACCCCCGGTGTCGCGCTTAAATGGGTCCCCCCGGAAACAAGGGGCCCGTTTTTTGGGTTCCTACCCCCGTTTTTTGGTTCCTACCCCGGTGTCACGCTTAAATGGGTCCCCTGGGTAACGGGGGCCCGTTTTTTGGGTTCCTACCCCCGTTTTTTGGTTCCTACCCCCGGTGTCGCGCTTAAATGGGTCCCCTGGGTAACGGGGGCCCGTTTTTTGGGTTCCTACCCCCGTTTTTTGGTTCCTACCCCCGGTGTCGCGCTTAAATGGGTCCCCCCGGAAACGGGGGCCCGTTTTATTGGTTTCTACCCCCGTTTTTTGGTTCCTACCCCCGGTGTCGCGCTTAAATGGGTCCCCCCGGAAACAAGGGGCCCGTTTTTTGGGTTGCTACCACCGTTTTTTGGTTCCTACCCCGGTGTCGCGCTTAAATGGGTCCCCGCGGTAACGGGGGCCCGTTTTTTGGGTTCCTACCCCCGTTTTTTGGTTCCTACCCCCGGTGTCGCGCTTAAATGGGTCCCCTGGGTAACGGGGGCCCGTTTTTTGGGTTCCTACCCCGTTTTTGGTTCCTACCCCCGGTGTCGCGCTTAAATGGGTCCCCTGGGTAACGGGGGCCCGTTTTTAGAGTTCCTACCCCCGTTTTTTGGTTCCTAACCCCGGTGCCGCGCTTAAATGGGTCCCCCCGGAAACGGGGGCCCGTTTTTTGGGTTCCAACCCCCGTTTTTTGGTTCCTACCCCCGGTGTCGCGCTTAAATGGGTCCCCCCGGAAACGGGTGCCCTTTTTTTGGGTTCCTACCCCCGTTTTTTGGTTCTACCCCCGGTGTCGCGCTTAAATGGGTCCCCCCGGAAACAGGGGCCCGTTTTTGGATTTCTACCCCCGTTTTTTGGTTCCAATAACCGGTGTCGCGCTTAAATGGGTCCCCCCGGAAACGGGGGCCCGTTTTTTGGGTTCCTACCTCCGTTTTTTGGTTCCTACCTCCGGTGTCGCGCTTAAATGGGTCCCCCCGGAAACGGGGGCCCGTTTTTTTGGTTCCTACCCCCGTTTTTTGGTTCCTACCCCCAGTGACGCGCTTAAATGGGTCCCCCCGGAAACGGGGGCCCGTTTTTTTGTTCCTACACCTGTTTTTTTGGTTCCTACCCCCGGTGTCGCGCTTAAATGGGTGCCCCCGGAAACGGGGGCCCGTATTTGGGTTCCTACCCCCGTTTTTTGTTTCCTACCCCGGTGTCGCGCTTAAATGGGTCCCCCCGGAAACGGGGGCCCGTTTTTTTGGTTTCTACCCCCGTTTTTTGGTTCCTACACCTGGTGTCGCGCTTAAATGGGTCCCCCCGGAAACGGGGGCCCGTTTTTTGGGTTCCTACCCCCGTTTTTTGGTTCCTACCCCTGGTGTCGCGCTTAAATGGGTCCCCCCGGAAACGGGTGCCCGTTTTTTGGGTTCCTACCCCCGTTTTTTGGTTCCTACCCCCGGTGTCGCGCTTAAATGGGTCCCCCAGTAACGGGGGCCCGTTTTTTGGGTTCCTACCCCCGTTTTTTGGTTTCTACCCCCGGTGTCGCGCTTAAATGGGTCCCCTGGGTAACGGGGGCCCGTTTTTTGGGTCCTACCCCCGTTTTTTGGTTCCTACCCCCGGTGTCGCGCTTAAATGGGTCCCCCCGGAAACGGGGGCCCGTTTTTTGGGTTCCTACCCCCGTTTTTTGGTTCCTACCCCCGGTGTCGCGCTTAAATGGGTCCCCCCGGAAACGGGTGCCCGTTTTTTGGGTTCCTACCCCCGTTTTTTGGTTCCTACCCCGGTGTCGCGCTTAAATGGGTCCCCCCGGAAACGGGGGCCCGTTTTTTGGGTTTCTACCCCCGTTTTTTGGTTCCTACCCCCGGTGTCGCGCTTAAATGGGTCCCCCCGGAAATGGGGGCCCGTTTTTTGGGTTCCTACCCCCGTTTTTTGGTTCCTACCCCCGGTGTCGCGCTTAAATGGGTCCCCCCGGAAACGGGGGCCCAGTTTTTGGGTTACTACCCCCATTTTTTGGTTCCTACACCTGGTGTCGCGCTTAAATGGGTCCCCCCGGAAACGGGGGCCCGTTTTTTGGGGTCCTACCCCGTTTTTTGGTTCCTACCCGTTTTTTGGTTCCTACCCCGTTTTTTGGTTCCTACCCCTGGTGTCGCGCTTAAATGGGTCCCCCCGGAAACGGGGGCCCGTTTTTTGTGTTCCTACCCCTGTTTTTTGGTTCCTACCCCGGTGTCGCGCTTAAATGGGTGCACCCGGAAACGGGGGCCCGTATTTGGGTTCCTACCCCCGTTTTTTGTTTCCTACCCCCGGTGTCGCGCTTAAATGGGTCCCCCCGGAAACGGGGGCCCGTTTTATTGGTTTCTACTCCCGCTTTTTTGGTTCCTACCCCCGGTGTCGCGCTTAAATGGGTCCCCCCGGAAACAAGGGGCCCGTTTTTTGGGTTCCTACCCCCGTTTTTTGGTTCCTACCCCCGGTGTCGCGCTTAAATGGGTCCCCCCGGTAACGGGGGCCCGTTTTTTGGGTTCCTACCCCCGTTTTTTGGTTCCTACCCCCGGTGTCGCGCTTAAATGGGTCCCCTGGGTAACGGGGGCCCGTTTTTTGGGTTCCTACCCCCGTTTTTTGGTTCCTAACCCCGGTGCCGCGCTTAAATGGGTCCCCACGGAAACGGGGGCCCGTTTTTGGGTTCCAACCCCCGTTTTTTGGTTCCTACCCCCGGTGTCGCGCTTAAATGGGTCCCCCCGAAACGGGTGCCCTTTTTTTGGGTTCCTACCCCCGTTTTTTGGTTCCTACCCCCGGTGTCGCGCTTAAATGGGTCCCCCCGGAAACGGGGGCCCGTTTTTTGGATTTATACCCCCGTTTTTTGGTTCCAATAACCGGTGTCGCGCTTAAATGGGTCACCTCGGAAACGGGGGCCCGTTTTTTTGGTTCTTACCCCCGTTTTTTGGTTCCTACCCCCGGTGTCGCGCTTAAATGGCTCCCCCGGAAACGGGGGCCCTTTTTTTGGTTCCTACCCCCGTTTTTTCGTTCCTACCCCGGTGTCGCGCTTAAATGGGTCCCCCCGGAAACAGGGGCCCGTTTTATTGGTTTCTACCCCCGTTTTTTGGTTCCTACCCCAGGTGTCGCGCTTAAATGGGTCCCCCCGGAAACAAGGGGCCCGTTTTTTGGGTTCCTACCCCCGTTTTTTGGTTCCTACCCCGGTGTCGCGCTTAAATGGGTCCCCTGGGTAACGGGGGCCCGTTTTTTGGGTTCCTACCCCCGTTTTTTGGTTCCTACCCCCGGTGTCGCGCTTAAATGGGTCCCCCCGGAAACGGGGGCCCGTTTTATTGGTTTCTACCCCCGTTTTTTGGTTCCTACCCCCGGTGTCGCGCTTAAATGGGTCCCCCCGGTAACGGGGGCCCGTTTTTTGGGTTCCTACCCCCGTTTTTTGGTTCCTACCCCCGGTGTCGCGCTTAAATGGGTCCCCTGGGTAACGGGGGCCCGTTTTTTGGGTTCCTACCCCCGTTTTTTGGTAACTTACCCCGGTGTCGCGCTTAAATGGGTCCCCCGGAAACGGGGCCTCGTTTTTTGGGTTCCTAGCCCCGTTTTTTGGTTCCTACCCCCGGTGTCGCGCTTAAATGGGTCCCCCTGGAAACGGGGGCCAGTCTTTTGGGTTCGTACCCCCGTTTTTTGGATCCTACCCCCGGTGTCGCGCTTAAATGGGCCCCCCTGGAAACGGGGGCCCGTTTTTGAATTCGTACCCCCGTTTTTTGGTTCCTACCCCCAGTGTCGCGCTTAAATGGGTCCCCCTGGAAACAGAGGCCCGTTTTTTGCGTTCTTACCCCCGTTTTTGATTCCTACCCCCTGTGTCGCGCTTAAATGGGTCCCCCCTGAAACGGGGGCCCGATTTTTGGGTTCCTACCCCCGTTTTTTGGTTCCTACCCCCGGTGTCGCGCTTAAATGGGTCACCCTGGAAACGGGGGCCGGTTTTTTGGGTTCCTACCCCCGTTTTTTGGTTCCTACCCCCGGTGTCGCGCTTAAATGGGTCCCCCCGGAAACGGGGGCCCGTTTTTTGGGTTCCTACCCCCGGTGCAGCGCTTAAATGGGTCCCACCGGAAACGGGGGCCCGTTTTTTTGGGTTCCTACCCCCGTTTTTTTGGTTCATACCCCCCTGTGTCGCGCTTAAATGGGTCCCCCCGGAAACGGGGGCCCGTTTTTTGGGTTCCTACCCCCGCTTTTTGGTTCCTTACCCCGCTGTCGCGCTTAAATGGGTCCCCCCGGAAACGGGGGCCAGTTTTTTTGGGTTCCTACCCCGTTATTTGGTTCCTACCCCCGGTGTCGCGCTTAAATGGGTCCCCCCGGAAACGGGGGCCCGTTTTTTGGGTTCCTACCCCCGTTTTTTGGTTCCTACCCCCGGTGTCGCGCTTAAATGGGTCCCCCTGGAAACAGAGGCCCGTTTTTGCGTTCCTACCCCCGTTTTTTGGTTCCTACCCCCTGTGTCGCGCTTAAATGGGTCCCCCCTGAAACGGGGGCCCGATTTTTGGGTTCCTACCCCCGTTTTTTGGTTCCTACCCCCGGTGTCGCGCTTAAATGGGTCACCCCGGAAACAGGGGCCAGTTTTTTGGGTTCCTACCCCCGTTTTTTCGTTCCTACCCCCGGTGTCGCGCTTAAATGGGTCCCCCCGGAAACGGGGACCCGTTTTTTGGGTTCCTACCCCCGGTGCCGCGCTTAAATGGGTCCCACCGGAAACGGGGGCCCGTTTTTTTGGGTTCCTACCCCGTTTTTTTGGTTCATACCCCCCGGTGTCGCGCTTAATGTGTCCCCCCGGAAACGGGGGCCCGTTTTTTTGGTTCCTACCCCCGTTTTTCAGTTCCTACCCCCGGTGTCGCGCTTAAATGGGTCCCCCGGAATCGGGGCCCGTTTTTTGGGTTCCTACCCTGCTTTTTGGTTCCTACCCCCAGTGTCACGCTTAAATGGGTCCCCCCGGAAACGGGGGCCCGTTTTTTGGGTTCCTACCCCCGTTTTTTGGTTCCTACCCCCGGTGTCGCACTTAAATGGGTCCCCCGGAAACGGGGGCAGGTTTTTTGGGTTCCTACCCCCGCTTTTTGGTTCCTACCCCCGGTGCCGCGCTTAAATGGGTCCCCCCGGAAACCGGGGCCCGTTTTTTGGGTTCCTACCCCCGCTTTTTGGTTCCTTACCCCGGTGTCGCGCTTAAATGGGTCCCCCCGGAAACGGGGGCCCGTTTTTTTGGGTTCCTACCCCATTTTTTGGTCCTACCCCGGTGTCGCGCTTAAATGGGTCCCCCTGGAAACGGGGGCCCGTTTTTTTGGTTCCTACACCTGTTTTTTGGTTCCTACCCCGGTGTCGTGCTTAAATGGGTCCCCCCGGAAACGGGGGCAAGTTTTTTGGGTTCCTACCCCCGTTTTTTGGTTCCTACCCCCGGTGTCGCGCTTAAATGGGTCCCCCCGGAAACGGGGGCCCGTTTTTTGGGTTCCTACCCCGTTTTTTGGTTTCTACCCCCGGTGTCGCGCTTAAATGGGTCCCCCCGGAAACGGGGGCGCGTTTTTTGGGTTCCTATCCCCGTTTTTTGGTTCCTACCCCCGGTGTCGCGCTTAAATGGTTCCCCCTGGAAACGGGGGCCCGTTTTTTTTGGTTCCTACCCCCGTTTTTTGGTTCCTACCCCCGGTGTCGCGCTTAAATGGGTCCCCCCGGAAACGGGGGCCCGTTTTTTTGGTTCTTACCCCCGTTTTTTGGTTCATACCCCCGGTGTCGCGCTTAAATGGCTCCCCCCGGAAACGGTGGCCCGTTTTTTTGGTTCCTACCCCCGTTTTTTGGTTCCTACCCCCGGTGTCGCGCTTAAATGGGTACCCCCGGAAACGGGGGCCCTTTTTTTGGGTTCCTACCCCCGTTTTTTGGTAACTTACCCGGTGTCGCGCTTAAATGGGTCCCCCCGGAAACGGGGGCCCGTTTTTTGGGTTCCTACCCCCGTTTTTTTGTTCCTACCCCCGGTGTCGCGCTTAAATGCGTCCCCCTGGAAACGGGGGCCAGTTTTTTGGGTTCGTACCCCGTTTTTTGGTTCCTACCCCCGGTGTCGCGCTTAAATGGACCCCCTGGAAACGGGGGCCCGTTTTTTTAATTCGTACCCCTGTTTTTTGGTTCCTACCCCGGTGTCGCGCTTAAATGGGTCCCCCTGGAAACAGAAGCCCGTTTTTTGCATTCCTACCCCCGTTTTTTGCTTCCTACCCCCTGTGTCGCGCTTAAATGGGTCCCCTGGCCCGATTTTTGGGTTCCTACCCCCGTTTTTTGGTTCCTACCCCCGGTGTCGCGCTTAAATGGGTCCCCCCGGAAACGGGGGCCCTTTTTTTGGTTCTTACCCCCGTTTTTTGGTTCCTACCCCCGGTGTCGCGCTTAAATGGGTCCCCCCGGAAACGGGGGCCCGTTTTTTTTTTGTTCCTACCATAATTTTTAGGTTCCTACCCCCGCTTTTTGGTTCCTTACCCCGGTGTCGCGCTTAAATGGGTCCCCCGGAGACGGGGGCCAGTTTTTTGGGTTCCTACCACCGTTATATGGTTCCTACCCCCGGTGTCGCGCTTAAATGGGTCCCCCCGGAAACGGGGGCCCATTTTTTGGGTTCCTACCCCCGTTTTTTGGTTCCTACCCCCGGTGTCGCGCTTAAATGGGTCCCCCCGGAAACGGGGGCCCGTTTTTTGGGTTCCTACCCCCGTTTTTTGGTTCCTACCCCCGGTGTCGCGCTTAAATGGGTCCCCCCGGAAACGGGGGCCCGTTTTTTGGTTCCTACCCGTTTTTTGGTTCCTACCCCCGGTGTCGCGCTTAAATGGGTCCCCCTGGAAACAGCGGCCCGTTATTTTGGTTCCTACCCCTGTTTTTTGGTTCCTACCCCGGGGTCGCGCTTAAAAGGGTCCCCCCTGAAACGGGGGCCCGTTTTTTGGGTTCCTACCCCCGTTTTTTGGTTCCTACCCCCGGTGTCGCGCTTAAATGGGTCCCCCCGGAAACGGGGCCCGTTTTTTGGGTTCCTACCCCCGTTTTCTGGTTCCTACCCCCGGTGTCGCGCTTAAATGGGTCCCCCCGGAAACGGGGGCCCATTTATTTCGTTACTACTCCCATTTTTGATTCATACCCTCGGTGTCGCGCTTAAATGGGTCCCCCCGGAAACGGGGGCCCGTTATTTGGGTTCCTACCCCCGTTTTTTGGTTCTAACCCCCGGAGTCGCGCTTAAATGGGTCCCCCAGGAAACAGGGGCCCGTTTTTTGGGTTCCTACCCCCGTGTTTTGGTTCCTACCCCCGGTGTCGCGCTTAAATGGGTCCCCCCGGAAACAGGGGCCCGTTTCTTGGGTTCCTACCCCCGTTTTTTGGTTCCTACCCCCGGTGTCACGCTTAAATGGGTCCCCCCGGAAACGGGGGGGTGGGCCCGTTTATTTGGTTCCTACCCCCGGTTTTGGTTCCTACCCCCGGTGTCGCGCTTAAATGGGTCCCCCCGAAAATGGGGGCCCGTTTATTTGGTTCCTACCCCTGTTTTTTGGTTCCTTCCCCCGGTGTCGCACTTAAATGGGTCCCCCCGGAAACGGGGGCCTGTTTTTTTGGTTCCTACCCCCGTTTTTTGGTTCCTACCACCGGTGTCGCGCTTAAATGGGTCCCCCCGGAAACGGGGGCCCGTTTTTTGGGTTCCTACCCCCGGTGCCGCGCTTAAATGGGTCCCCCCGGAAACGGGGGCCCGTTTTTTGGTTCCTACCCCTGTTTTTTGGTTCCTACCCCCGGTGTCGCGCTTAAATGGGTCCCCCTGGAAACAGCGGCCCGTTTTTTTTTGGTTCCTACCCCCGTTTTTTGGTTCCTACCCCCGGTGTCGTGCTTAAATGGGTCCCCCCGGAAACGGGGGCCCGTTTTTTTGGTTCCTAACCCCGTTTTTTGGTTCCTTACCACGGTGTCGCTCTTAAATGGGTCCCCCCGGAAACGGGGGCCCGTTTTTTTCCTTACCACGGTGTCGCTCTTAAATGGGTCCCCCCGGAAACGGGGGCCCGTTTTTTGGGTTCCTACCCCCGTTTTTTGGTTCCTACCCCGGTGTCGCGCTTAAATGGGTCCCCCTGGAAACGGGGGCCCGTTTTTTGGGTTCCTACCCCTGTTTTTTGGTTCCTACCCCCGGTGTCGCGCTTAAATGGTCCCCCGGGAAACGGGGGCCCGTTTTTTTGGTTCCTACCCCCGTTTTTTTGTTCCTACCCCCGGTGTCGCGCTTAAATGGGTCCCCCCGGAAACGGGGGCCCGTTTTTTGGGTTCCTAGCCCAGTTTTTTGGTTCCTACCCCCGGTGTCGCGCTTAAATGGCTCCCCCTGGAAACGTGGGCCCGTTTTTTTAATTCGTACCCCCGTTTTTTGGTTCCTACCCCCGGTGTCGCGCTTAAATGGGTCCCCCCGGAAACAGGGGCCCGTTTTTTGGGTTCCTACCCCCGTTTTTTGGTTCCTACCCCCGGTGTCGCGCTTAAATGGGTCCCCCCGGAAACGGGGGCCCATTTATTTCGTTACTACTCCCATTTTTTGATTAATACCCTCGGTGTCGCTCTTAATGGGTCCCCCCGGAAACGGGGGCCCGTTATTTGGGTTCCTACCCCCGTTTTTTGGTTCCTACCCCCGGAGTCGCGCTTAAATGGGTCCAGCAGGAAACGGGGGCCCGTTTTTTGGGTTCCTACCCCCGTGTTTTGGTTCCTACCCCCGGTGTCGCGCTTAAATGGGTCAACCCGGAAACAGGGGCCCGTTTTTTGGGTTCCTACCCCCGTTTTTTGGTTCCTACCCCCGGTGTCGCACTTAAATGGGTATCCCCCGGAAACGGGGGCCCGTTTCTTGGGTTCCTAACCCCGTTTTTTGGTTCCTACCCCCGGTGTCACGCTTAAATGGGTCCCCCCGGAAACAGGGGCCCGTTTATTTGGTTCCTACCCACGGTTTTTGGTTCCTACCCCCGGTGTCGCGCTTAAATGGGTCCCCCTGAAAATGGGGGCCCGTTTATTTGGTTCCTACCCCCGTTTTTTGGTTCCTTCCCCCGGTGTCGCGCTTAAATGGGTCCCCCCGGAAACGGGGGCCTGTTTTTTTGGTTCCTACCCCCGTTTTTTGGTTCCTACCACCGGTGTCGCGCTTAAATGGGTCCCCCCGGAAACGGGGGCCCGTTTTTTGGGTTCCTACCCCCGGTGCCGCGCTTAAATGGGTCCCACCAGAAACGGGGGCCCGTTTTTTTGGGTTCCTACCCCCGTTTTTTTGGTTCATACCCCCCGTTGTCGCGCTTAAATGGGTCCCCCCGGAAACGGGGGCCCGTTTTTTTGGTTCCTACCCCCGTTTTTTGGTTCCTACCCCCGGTGTCGCGCTTAAATGGGTCCCCCCGGAAACGGGGGCCCGTTTTTTGGGTTCCTACCCCCGTTTTTCGGTTCCTACCCCCGGTGTCGCGCTTAAATGGGTCCCCCCGGAAACGGGGGCCTGTTTTTTGGGTTCCTACCCCCGCTTTTTGGTTCCTTACCCCGGTGTCGCGCTTAAATGGGTCCCCCGGAGACGGGGGCCAGTTTTTTGGGTTCCTACCCCCGTTATTTGGTTCCTACCCCCGGTGTCGCGCTTAAATGGGTCCCCCCGGAAACGGGGGCCCGTTTTTTGGGTTCCTACCCCGTTTTTTGGTTCCTAGCCCTGGTGTCGCGCTTAAATTGGTCCCCCCGGAAAGGGGGACCCGTTTTTTGGTTCCTACCCTGTTTTTTGGTTCCTACCCCCGGTGTCGCGCTTAAATGGGTCCCCCTGGAAACAGCGGCCCGTTTTTTTTGGTTCCTACCCCCGTTTTTTGGTTCCTACCCCCGGTGTCGCGCTTAAAAGGGTCCGCCCTGAAACGGGGGCCCGTTTTTTGGGTTCCTACCCCCGTTTTTTGGTTCCTACCCCGGTGTCGTGCTTAAATGGGTCCCCCCGGAAACGGGGTCCCGTTTTTTTTTGTTCCTACCATAGTTTTTGGTTCCTACCCCCGGTGTCGCGCTTAAATGGGTCCCCCCGGAAACGGGGGCCCGTTTTTTGGGTTCCTACTCCCGTTTTTTGGTTCCTACCCCCAGTGTCGCGCTTAAATGGGTCCCCCCGGAAACGGGGGCCCGTTTTCTGGGTTCCTACCCCCGTTTTGTGGTTGCTACCCCCGGTGTCGCGCTTAAATCGGTCCCCCCGGAAACGGTGGCCAGTTTTTTGGGTTTGTACCCCCGTTTTCTGGTTCCTACCACCGGTGTCGCGCTTAAATGGCTCCCCCTGGAAACGTGGGCCCGTTTTTTTAATTCGTACCCCGTTTTTTGGTTCCTACCCCCGGTGTCGCGCTTAAATGGGTCCCCCCGGAAACAGGGGCCCGTTTTTTGGGTTCCTACCCCCGTTTTTTGTTTCCTACCCCCGGTGTCGCGCTTAAATGGGTCCCCCCGGAAACGGGGGCCCGTTTTTTTGGTTCCTACCCCCGTTTTTTGGTTCCTTACCCCGGTGTCGCTCTTAAATGGGTCCCCCCGGAAACGGGGCCCGTTTTTTGGGTTCCTACCCCCGTTTTTGGTTCCTACCCCCGGTGTCGCGCTTAAATGGGTCCCCCTGGAAACGGGGGCCCGTTTTTTCGGTTCCTACCCCCGTTTTTTGGTTCCTACCCCCGGTGTCGCGCTTAAATGGGTCCCCCCGGAAACGGGGGCCCGTTTTTTCGGTTCCTACCCCTGTTTTTTGGTTCCTACCCCCGGTGTCGCGCTTAAATGGGTCCCCCTGGAAACGGGGGCCTGTTTTTTGGGTTCCTACCCCCGCTTTTTTGTTCCTTACCCCGGTGTCGCGCTTAAATGGGTCCCCCGGAGACGGGGGCCCGTTTTTTGGGTTCCTACCCCCGGTGTCGCGCTTAAATGGGTCCCCCCGGAAACAGGGGCCCGTTTTTTTTCGTTCCTACCGTTTTTGGTTCCTACCCCCTGTGTTGCACTTAAATGGGTCCCCCCTGAAACAGGGGACCGTTTTTTGGGTTCCTACCCCCGTTTTTTGGTTCCTACCACCGGTGTCGCGCTTAAATGGGTCCCCCCGGAAACGAGGGCCCGTTTTTTTTTGTTCCTACCATAGTTTTTTGGTTCCTACCCCCGAGTCGCGCTTAAATGGGTCCCCCCGGAAACAGGGGCCGGTTTTTTAGGTTCCTACCCCCGTTTTTTGTTTCCTACCCCCCGGTGTCGCGCTTAAATGGGTCCCCCCGGAAACAGGGGCCCGTTTTTTGGGTTCCTACCCCCGGTGCCGCGCTTAAATGGGTCCCACCGGAAACGGGGGCCGGTTTTTTGGGTTCCTACCCCCGTTTTTTTGGTTCATACCCCCCCGTTGTCGCGCTTAAATGGGTCCCCCTGGAAACGGGGGCCCGTTTTTTTGGTTCCTACCCCCGTTTTTGGTTCCTACCCCCGGTGTCGCGCTTAAATGGGTCCCCCCGGAAACTGGGGCCCGTTTTTTGGGTTCCTACTCCCGTTTTTCGTTTCCTACCCCCGGTGTCGCGCTTAAATGGGTCCCCCCGGAAACAGGGGCCTGTTTTTTGGGTTCCTACCCTCGCTTTTTGGTTCCTTACCCCGGTGTCGCGCTTAAATGGGTCCCCCCGGAGACGGGGCCAGTTTTTTGGGTTCCTACCCCCGTTATTTGGTTCCTACCCCCGGTGTCGCGCTTAAATGGGTCCCCCCGGAAACGGGGGCCCGTTTTTTGGGTTCCTACCCCCGTTTTTTGCTTCCTACCCCCGGTGTCGCGCTTAAATGGGTCTCCCCGGAAACGGGGGCCCGTTTTTTGGTTCCTACCCCCCGTTTTTTGGTTCCTACCCCCGGTGTCGCGCTTAAATGGGTCCCCCCGGAAACGGGGGCCCGTTTTTTGGTTTCCTATCCCTGTTTTTTGGTTCCTACCCCCGGTGTCGCGCTTAAACGGGTCCCCCCGGAAACGGGGGCCCGTTTTTTTGGTTCCTACCCCCGTTTTTCGGTTCCTACCCCCGTTTTTTGGTTCCTACCCCCGGTGTCGCGCTTAAATGGTTCCCCCTGGAAACGGGGGCCCGTTTTTTTGGTTCCTACCTTCGTTTTTTGGTTCCTACCCCGGTGTCGCGCTTAAATGGTTCCCCCGGAAACGGGGGCCCGTTTTTTTGGTTCCTACCCCTGTTTTTGGTTCCTACCCTCGGTGTCGCGCTTAAATGGGTCCCCCTGGAAACAGGTGCCCGTTTTTTGGGTTCCTACCCCCGTTTTTTGGTTCCTACCGCCGGTGTCGCGCTTAAATGGGTCCCCCCGGAAACGGGGGCCCGTTTTTGGGTTCCTACCCCCGTTTTTTGGTTCCTACCCCGGTGCCGCTCTTAAATGGGTCCCCCCGGAAACGGGGGCACGTTTTTTGTTTCCTACCCCTTTTTGGTTCCTACCCCCGGTGTCGCGCTTAAATGGGTCCCCCCGGAAACGAGGGCCCGTTTTTTTTTGTTCCTACCATAGTTTTTGGTTCCTACACCCGAGTCGCGCTTAAATGGGTCTCCCCGGAAACGGGGGCCCGTTTTTTGGGTTCCTACTCCCGTTTTTTGGTTCCTACCCCCGGTGTCGCGCTTAAATGGGTCCCCCCCGGAAACGGGGGCCCGTTTTCTGGGTTCCTACCCCCGTTTTGTGGTTGCTACCCCCGGTGTCGCGCTTAAATCGGTCCCCCCGGAAACGGGGGCCAGTTTTTTCGGTTTGTACCCCCGTTTTTTGCTTCCTACCCCCGGTGTCGCGCTTAAATGGGTCTCCCTGAAAACGGGGGCCCGTTTTTTGGTTCCTACCCCCGTTTTTTGGTTCCTACCCCCGGTGTCGCGCTTAAATGGGTCCCCCCGGAAACGGGGGCCCGTTTTTTGGTTCCTATCCCTGTTTTTTGGTTCCTACCCCCGGTGTCGCGCTTAAACGGGTCCCCCCGGAAACGGGGGCCCGTTTTTTTGGTTCCTACCCCCGTTTTTCGGTTCCTACCCCCGTTTTTTGGTTCCTACCCCCGGTGTCGCGCTTAAATGGTTCCCCCTGGAAACGGGGGCCCGTTTTTTTGGTTCCTACCTTCGTTTTTGGTTCCTACCCCCGGTGTCGCGCTTAAATGGTTCCCCCCGGAAACGGGGGCCCGTTTTTTTGGTTCCTACCCCTGTTTTTTGGTTCCTACCCCCGGTGCCGCGCTTAAATGGGTCCCCCCGGAAACGGGGGCCCGTTTTTTTGGTTCCTACCCCCGTTTTTTGGTTCCTACCCCCGGTGTCGCGCTTAAATGGCTCCCCCCGGAAACGGGGCCCGTTTTTGGTCCTACCCCCGTTTTTGGTTCCTACCCCGTGTCGTGCTTAATGGTCCCCCCGGAACGGGGCCCTTTGTCCTACCCCCGTTTTTTGGTTCCTACCCCCGGTGTCGGCTTAAATGGTCCGAAACGGGGCCCGTTTTTTGGGTTCCTACCCCCGTTTTTTGGTTCCTACCCCCGGATTGATGTCCCCTGGAAACGGGGCCCGTTTTTTGGGTTCCTACCCCCGTTTTTTGGTTCCTACCCCCGGTGTCGCGCTTAAATGGGTCCCCCCGGAAACGGGGGCCCGTTTTTTGGGTTCCTACCCCCGTTTTTTGGTTCCTACCCCGGTGCCGCTCTTAAATGGGTCCCCCCGGAAACGGGGGCACGTTTTTTGTTTCCTACCCCTTTTTGGTTCCTACCCCCGGTGTCGCGCTTAAATGGGTCCCCCCGGAAACGAGGGCCCGTTTTTTTTTGTTCCTACCATAGTTTTTTGGTTCCTACACCCGAGTCGCGCTTAAATGGGTCTCCCCGGAAACGGGGGCCCGTTTTTTGGGTTCCTACTCCCGTTTTTTGGTTCCTACCCCCGGTGTCGCGCTTAAATGGGTCCCCCCGGAAACGGGGGCCCGTTTTCTGGGTTCCTACCCCCGTTTTGTGGTTGCTACCCCCCGGTGTCGCGCTTAAATCGGTCCCCCCGGAAACGGGGGCCAGTTTTTTGGGTTCCTACCCCCGTTTTTTTGGTTCATAACCCCCGTTGTCGCGCTTAAATGGGTCCCCCCGGAAACGGGGGCTCGTTTTTTTGGTTCCTACCCCCGTTTTTTGGTTCCTACCCCCGGTGTCGCGCTTAAATGGGTTCCCCCGGAAACGGAAGCCCGTTTTTTGGGTTCCTACCCCCGTTTTTCGGTTCCTACCCCAGGTGTCGCGCTTAAATGGGTCCCCCTGGAAACGGGGGCCTGTTTTTTGGGTTCCTACCCCCGCTTTTTGGTTCCTTACCCCGGTGTCGCTCTTAAATGGGTCCCCCCGGAAACGGGGGCCCGTTTTTTGGGTTCCTACCCCCGTTTTTTGGTTCCTACCCCCGGTGTCGCGCTTAAATGGGTCCCCCCGGAAACAGGGGACCGTTTTTTGCGTTCCTACCGTTTTTTGGTTCCTACCCCCTGTGTCGCACTTAAATGGGTCCCCCCTGAAACGGGGGACCGATTTTTGGATTCCTACCCCCGTTTTTTGGTTCCTACCCCCGGTGTCGCGCTTAAATGGGTCACCCCGGAAACAGGGGCCGGTTTTTTAGGTTCCTACACCCGTTTTTTGTTTCCTACCCCCCGGTGTCGCGCTTAAATGGGTCCCCCCGGAAACGGGGGCCCGTTTTTTGGGTTCCTACCCCCGTTGCCGCGCTTAAATGGGTCCCACCGGAAACGGGGGCCCGTTTTTTTGGGTTCCTACCCCCGTTTTTTTGGTTCATACCCCCGGTGTCGCGCTTAAATGGGTCCCCCCGGAAACAGGGGCCCGTTTTTTGGGTTCCTACCCCCGTTTTTTGGTTCCTACCCCCGGTGTCGCGCTTAAATGGGTCCCCCCGGAAACGGAGGCCCATTTATTTCGTTACTACTCCCATTTTTTGATTAATACCCTCGGTGTCGCTCTTAAATGGGTCCCCCCGGAAACGGGGGCCTGTTTTTTGGGTTCCTACCCCCGCTTTTTGGTTCCTTACCCCGCTGTCGCGCTTAAATGGGTCCCCCCGGAAACGGGGGCCAGTTTTTTTGGGTTCCTACCCCCGTTATTTGGTTCCTACCCCCGGTGTCGCGCTTAAATGGGTCCCCCCGGAAACGGGGGCCCGTTTTTTGGGTTCCTACCCCCGTTTTTTGGTTCCTACCCCCGGTGTCGCGCTTAAATGGGTCCCCCTGGAAACAGAGGCCCGTTTTTTGCGTTCCTACCCCCGTTTTTTGGTTCCTACCCCCTGTGTCGCGCTTAAATGGGTCCCCCCTGAAACGGGGGCCCGATTTTTGGGTTCCTACCCCCGTTTTTTGGTTCCTACCCCCGGTGTCGCGCTTAAATGGGTCACCCCGGAAACAGGGGCCAGTTTTTTGGGTTCCTACCCCCGTTTTTTCGTTCCTACCCCCGGTGTCGCGCTTAAATGGGTCCCCCCGGAAACGGGGACCCGTTTTTTGGGTTCCTACCCCCGGTGCCGCGCTTAAATGGGTCCCACCGGAAACGGGGGCCCGTTTTTTTGGGTTCCTACCCCCGTTTTTTTGGTTCATACCCCCCGGTGTCGCGCTTAAATGTGTCCCCCCGGAAACGGGGGCCCGTTTTTTTGGTTCCTACCCCCGTTTTTCGGTTCCTACCCCCGGTGTCGCGCTTAAATGGGTCCCCCCGGAATCGGGGGCCCGTTTTTTGGGTTCCTACCCCTGCTTTTTGGTTCCTTACCCCGCTGTCGCGCTTAAATGGGTCCCCCCGGAAACGGGGGCCAGTTTTTTGGGTTCCTACCCCCGTTATTTGGTTCCTACCCCCGGTGTCGCGCTTAAATGGGTCCCCCCGGAAACTGGGGCCCGTTTTTTGGGTTCCTACCCCGTTTTTTGGTTCCTACCCCCGGTGTCACGCTTAAATGGGTCCCCCCGGAAACGGGGGCCCGTTTTTTGGGTTCCTACCCCCGTTTTTTGGTTCCTACCCCCGGTGTCGCACTTAAATGGGTCCCCCGGAAACGGGGGCAGGTTTTTTGGGTTCCTACCCCCGCTTTTTGGTTCCTACCCCCGGTGCCGCGCTTAAATGGGTCCCCCCGGAAACCGGGGCCCGTTTTTTGGGTTCCTACCCCCGCTTTTTGGTTCCTTACCCCGGTGTCACGCTTAAATGGGTCCCCCCGGAAACGGGGGCCCGTTTTTTTGCTTTCCTACCCCCGTTTTTTGGTTCCTACCCCCGGTGTCGCGCTTAAATGGGTCCCCCTGGAAACGGGGGCCCGTTTTTTTGGTTCCTACACCTGTTTTTTGGTTCCTACCCCCGGTGTCGTGCTTAAATGGGTCCCCCCGGAAACGGGGGCAAGTTTTTTGGGTTCCTACCCCCGTTTTTTGGTTCCTACCCCCGGTGTCGCGCTTAAATGGGTCCCCCCGGAAACGGGGGCCCGTTTTTTGGGTTCCTACCCCGTTTTTTGGTTTCTACCCCCGGTGTCGCGCTTAAATGGGTCCCCCCGGAAACGGGGGCGCGTTTTTTGGGTTCCTATCCCCGTTTTTTGGTTCCTACCCCCGGTGTCGCGCTTAAATGGTTCCCCCTGGAAACGGGGGCCCGTTTTTTTGGTTCCTACCCCCGTTTTTTGGTTCCTACCCCCGGTGTCGCGCTTAAATGGGTCCCCCCGGAAACGGGGGCCCGTTTTTTTGGTTCTTACCCCCGTTTTTTGGTTCATACCCCCGGTGTCGCGCTTAAATGGCTCCCCCCGGAAACGGTGGCCCGTTTTTTTGGTTCTTACCCCCGTTTTTTGGTTCCTACCCCCGGTGTCGCGCTTAAATGGGTCCCCCCGGAAACGGGGGCCCTTTTTTTGGGTTCCTACCCCCGTTTTTTGGTAACTTACCCCGGTGTCGCGCTTAAATGGGTCCCCCCGGAAACGGGGGCCCGTTTTTTGGGTTCCTACCCCCGTTTTTTTGTTCCTACCCCCGGTGTCGCGCTTAAATGCGTCCCCCTGGAAACGGGGGCCAGTTTTTTGGGTTCGTACCCCCGTTTTTTGGTTCCTACCCCCGGTGTCGCGCTTAAATGGACCCCCTGGAAACGGGGGCCCGTTTTTTTAATTCGTACCCCTGTTTTTTGGTTCCTACCCCCGGTGTCGCGCTTAAATGGGTCCCCCTGGAAACAGAAGCCCGTTTTTTGCATTCCTACCCCCGTTTTTTGCTTCCTACCCCCGGTGTCGCGCTTAAATGGGTCCCCCCGGAAACGGGGGCCCGTTTTTTGGGTTCCTACCCCCGTTTTTTGGTTCCTACCCCCGGTGTCGCGCTTAAATGGGTCCCCCCGGAAACGGGGGCCCGTTTTTTGGTTCCTACCCGTTTTTTGGTTCCTACCCCCGGTGTCGCGCTTAAATGGGTCCCCCTGGAAACAGCGGCCCGTTATTTTGGTTCCTACCCCTGTTTTTTGGTTCCTACCCCGGGGTCGCGCTTAAAAGGGTCCCCCCTGAAACGGGGGCCCGTTTTTTGGGTTCCTACCCCCGTTTTTTGGTTCCTACCCCCGGTGTCGCGCTTAAATGGGTCCCCCCGGAAACGGGGGCCCGTTTTTTGGGTTCCTACCCCCGTTTTCTGGTTCCTACCCCCGGTGTCGCGCTTAAATGGGTCCCCCCGGAAACGGGGGCCCATTTATTTCGTTACTACTCCCATTTTTTGATTCATACCCTCGGTGTCGCGCTTAAATGGGTCCCCCCGGAAACGGGGGCCCGTTATTTGGGTTCCTACCCCCGTTTTTTGGTTCCTACCCCCGGAGTCGCGCTTAAATGGGTCCCCCAGGAAACAGGGGCCCATTTTTTGGGTTCCTACCCCCGTGTTTTGGTTCCTACCCCCGGTGTCGCGCTTAAATGGGTCCCCCCGGAAACAGGGGCCCGTTTCTTGGGTTCCTACCCCCGTTTTTTGGTTCCTACCCCCGGTGTCACGCTTAAATGGGTCCCCCCGGAAACGGGGGCCCGTTTATTTGGTTCCTACCCCCGGTTTTTGGTTCCTACCCCCGGTGTCGTGCTTAAATGGGTCCCCCCGAAAATGGGGGCCCGTTTATTTGGTTCCTACCCCTGTTTTTTGGTTCCTTCCCCCGGTGTCGCACTTAAATGGGTCCCCCCGGAAACGGGGGCCTGTTTTTTTGGTTCCTACCCCCGTTTTTTGGTTCCTACCACCGGTGTCGCGCTTAAATGGGTCCCCCCGGAAACGGGGGCCCGTTTTTTGGGTTCCTACCCCCGGTGCCGCGCTTAAATGGGTCCCACCGGAAACGGGGGCCCGTTTTTTTGGGTTCCTACCCCTGTTTTTTTGGTTCATACCCCCCGTTGTCGCGCTTAAATGGGTCCCCCCGGTAACGGGGGCCCGTTTTTTTGGTTCCTACCCCCGTTTTTTGGTTCCTACCCCCGGTGTCACGCTTAAATGGGTCCCCCCGGAAACGGGGGCCCGTTTTTTGGGTTCCTACTCCCGTTTTTCGGTTCCTACCCCCGGTGTCGCGCTTAAATGGGTCCCCCCGGAAACGGGGGCCTGTTTTTTGGGTTCCTACCCCCGCTTTTTGGTTCCTTACCCCGGTGTCGCGCTTAAATGGGTCCCCCCGGAGACGGGGGCCAGTTTTTTGGGTTCCTACCCCCGTTATTTGGTTTCTACCCCCGGTGTCGCGCTTAAATGGGTCCCCCCGGAAACGAGGGCCCGTTTTTTGGGTTCCTACCCCCGTTTTTTGGTTCCTACCCCCGGTGTCGCGCTTAAATGGGTCCCCCTGGAAACAGCGGCCCGTTTTTTTTGGTTCCTACCCCCGTTTTTTGGTTCCTACCCCCGGTGTCGCGCTTAAAAGGGTCCCTACTGAAACGGGGGCCCGTTTTTTGGGTTCCTACCCCCGTTTTTTGGTTCCTACCCCCGGTGTCGTGCTTAAATGGGTCCCCCCGGAAACGGGGGGACCCATTTTTTTTTCTTCCTACCATAGTTTTTTGGTTCCTACCCCCGGTGTCGCGCTTAAATCGGTCCCCCTGGAAACGGGGGCCCGTTTTTTGGGTTCCTACTCCCGTTTTTTGGTTCCTACCCCCAGTGTCGCGCTTAAATGGGTCCCCCCGGAAACGGGGGCCCGTTTTCTGGGTTCCTACCCCCGTTTTGTGGTTGCTACCCCCGGTGTCGCGCTTAAATCGGTCCCCCCGGAAACGGGGGCCAGTTTTTTGGGTTCGTACCCCCGTTTTTTGGTTCCTACCCCCGGTGTCGCGCTTAAATGGCTCCCCCTGGAAACGTGGGGCCGTTTTTTTAATTCGTACCCCCGTTTTTTGGTTCCTACCCCCGGTGTCGCGCTTAAATGGGTCCCCCTGGAAACAGGGGCCCGTTTTTTGGGTTCCTACCCGTTTTTTGGTTCCTACCCCCGGTGTCGCGCTTAAATGGGTCCCCCCTGAAACGGGGGCCCGATTTTTGGGTTCCTACCCCTGTTTTTTGGTTCCTAACCCCAGTGTCGCGCTTAAATGGGTCACCCCGGAAACGGGGGCCGGTTTTTTGGGTTCCTACCCCCGTTTTTTGGTTCCTACCCCCGGTGTCCCGCTTAAATGGGTCCCCCCGGAAACGGGGGCCCGTTTTTTGGGTTCCTACCCCCGGTGCCGCGCTTAAATGGGTCCCACCGGAAACGGCCCGTTTTTTTGGCTTCCTACCCCCGTTTTTTTGATTCATACCCCCCGGTGTCGCGCTTAAATGGGTCCCCCCGGAAACGGGGGCCCGTTTTTTTGGTTCCTACCCCCGTTTTTTGATTCCTAACCCCGGTGTCGCGCTTAAATGGGTCCCCCCGGAAACGGGGGCCCGTTTTTTTGGTTCCTAACCCCGTTTTTTGGTTCCTACCCCCGGTGTCGCGCTTAAATGGGTCCCCCTGGAAACAGGGGCCCGTTTTTTGGGTTCCTACCCCCGTTTTTTTGTTCCTACCCCCGGTGTCGCACTTAAATGGGTATCCCCGGAAACGGGGGCCCGTTTCTTGGGTTCCTACCCCCGTTTTATGGTTCCTACCCCCGGTGTCACGCTTAAATGGGTCCCCCCGGAAAAGGGGGCCCGTTTATTTGGTTCCTACCCCCGGTTTTTGGTTCCTACCCCCGGTGTCGCGCTTAAATGGGTCCCCCCGGAAACGGGGGCCCGTTATTTCGGTTCCTACCCCCGTTTTTTGGTTCCTACCCCCGGTGTCGCGCTTAAATGGGTCCCCCAGGAAACGGGGGCCCGTTTTTTGGGTTCCTACCCCCGTGTTTTGGTTCCTACCCCCGGTGTCGCGCTTAAATGGGTCCCCCCGGAAACAGGGGCCCGTTTTTTGGGTTCCTACCCCCGTTTTTTGGTTCCTACCCCCGGTGTCGCACTTAAATGGGTATCCCCGGAAACGGGGGCCCGTTTCTTGGGTTCCTACCCCCGTTTTATGGTTCCTACCCCCGGTGTCACGCTTAAATGGGTCCCCCCGGAAAAGGGGGCCCGTTTATTTGGTTCCTACCCCCGGTTTTTGGTTCCTACCCCCGGTGTCGCGCTTAAATGGGTCCCCCCGGAAACGGGGGCCCGTTATTTCGGTTCCTACCCCCGTTTTTTGGTTCCTACCCCCGGTGTCGCGCTTAAATGGGTCCCCCAGGAAACGGGGGCCCGTTTTTTGGGTTCCTACCCCCGTGTTTTGGTTCCTACCCCCGGTGTCGCGCTTAAATGGGTCCCCCCGGAAACAGGGGCCCGTTTTTTGGGTTCCTACCCCCGTTTTTTGGTTCCTACCCCCGGTGTCGCACTTAAATGGGTATCCCCAGGAAACGGGGGCCCGTTTCTTGGGTTCCTACCCCCGTTTTTTGGTTCCTACCCCCGGTGTCACGCTTAAATGGGTCCCCCCGGAAACGGGGGCCCGTTTATTTGGTTCCTACCCCCGGTTTTTGGTTCCTACCCCCGGTGTCGCGCTTAAATGGGTCCCCCCGGAAATGGGGGCCCGTTTATTTGGTTCCTACCCCCGTTTTTTGGTTCCTTCCCCCGGTGTCGCGCTTAAATGGGTCCCCCCGGAAACGGGGGCCTGTTTTTTTGGTTCCTACCCCCGTTTTTTGGTTCCTACCACCGGTGTCGCGCTTAAATGGGTCCCCCCGGAAACGGGGGCCCGTTTTTTGGGTTCCTACCCCCGGTGCCGCGCTTAAATGGGTCCCACCGGAAACGGGGGCCCGTTTTTTTGGGTTCCTACCCCCGTTTTTTTGGTTCATACCTTCCCGTTGTCGCGCTTAAATGGGTCCCCCCGGAAACGGGGGCCCGTTTTTTTGGTTCCTACCCCCGTTTTTTGGTTCCTACCCCCGGTGTCGGGCTTAAATGCGTCCCCCTGGAAACGGGGGCCCGTTTTTTGGGTTCCTACCCCCGTTTTTCGGTTCCTACCCCCGGTGTCGCGCTTAAATGGGTCCCCCCGGAAACGGGGGCCTGTTTTTAGGGTTCCTACCCCCGCTCTTTGGTTCCTTACCCCGGTGTCGCGCTTAAATGTGTCCCCCCGGAGACAGGGGCCAGTTTTTTGGGTTCCTACCCCCGTTATTTGGTTCCTACCCCCGGTGTCGCGCTTAAATGGGTCCCCCCGGAAACGGGGGCCCGTTTTTTGGGTTCCTACCCCCGTTTTTTGGTTTCTACCCCCGGTGTCGCGCTTAAATGGGTCCCCCCGGAAACGGGGGCCCGTTTTTTGGTTCCTACCCCTGTTTTTTGGTTCCTACCCCCGGTGTCGCGCTTAAATGGGTCCCCCTGGAAACAGCGGCCCGTTTTTTTTGGTTCCTACCCCCGTTTTTTGGTTCCTACCCCCGGTGTCGTGCTTAAATGGGTCCCCCCGGAAACGGGGGCCCGTTTTTTTGGTTCCTAACCCCGTTTTTTGGTTCCTTACCCCGGTGTCGCTCTTAAATGGGTCCCCCCGGAAACGGGGGCCCGTTTTTTGGGTTCCTACCCCCGTTTTTTGGTTCCTACCCCCGGTGTCGCGCTTAAATGGGTCCCCCTGGAAACGGGGGCCCGTTTTTTGGGTTCCTACCCCTGTTTATTGGTTCCTACCCCCGGTGTCGCGCTTAAATGGGTCCCCCGGGAAACGGGGGCCCGTTTTTTTGGTTCCTAACCCCGTTTTTTTGTTCCTACCCCCGGTGTCGCGCTTAAATGGGTCCCCCCGGAAACGGGGGCCCGTTTTTTGGGTTCCTAGCCCAGTTTTTTGGTTCCTACCCCCGGTGTCGCGCTTAAATGGCTCCCCCTGGAAACGTGGGCCCGTTTTTTTAATTCGTACCCCCGTTTTTTGGTTCCTACCCCCGGTGTCGCGCTTAAATGGGTCCCCCCGGAAACAGGGGCCCGTTTTTTGGGTTCCTACCCCCGTTTTTTGGTTCCTACCCCCGGTGTCGCGCTTAAATGGGTCCCCCCGGAAACGGGGGCCCATTTATTTCGTTACTACTCCCATTTTTTGATTAATACCCTCGGTGTCGCTCTTAAATGGGTCCCCCCGGAAACGGGGGCCCGTTATTTGGGTTCCTACCCCCGTTTTTTGGTTCCTACCCCCGGAGTCGCGCTTAAATGGGTCCCCCAGGAAACGGGGGCCCGTTTTTTGGGTTCCTACCCCCGTGTTTTGGTTCCTACCCCCGGTGTCGCGCTTAAATGGGTCCCCCCGGAAACAGGGGCCCGTTTTTTCGGTTCCTACCCCCGTTTTTTGGTTCCTACCCCCGGTGTCGCGCTTAAATGGGTCCCCCCGGAAACGGGGGCCCGTTTTTTGGGTTCCTACCCCTGTTTTTTGGTTCCTACCCCCGGTGTCGCGCTTAAATGGGTCCCCCTGGAAACGGGGGCCTGTTTTTTGGGTTCCTACCCCCGCTTTTTTGTTCCTTACCCCGGTGTCGCGCTTAAATGGGTCCCCCCGGAGACGGGGGCCCGTTTTTTGGGTTCCTACCCCCGGTGTCGCGCTTAAATGGGTCCCCCTGGAAACGGGGGCCCGTTTTTTTAATTCGTACCCCCGTTTTTTGGTTCCTACCCCCGGTGTCGCGCTTAAATGGGTCCCCCCGGAAACAGGGGCCCGTTTTTTTCGTTCCTACCGTTTTTTGGTTCCTACCCCCTGTGTTGCACTTAAATGGGTCCCCCCTGAAACAGGGGACCGTTTTTTGGGTTCCTACCCCCGTTTTTTGGTTCCTACCCCCGGTGTCGCGCTTAAATGGGTCCCCCCGGAAACGAGGGCCCGTTTTTTTTTGTTCCTACCATAGTTTTTTGGTTCCTACCCCCGAGTCGCGCTTAAATGGGTCCCCCCGGAAACAGGGGCCGGTTTTTTAGGTTCCTACCCCCGTTTTTTGTTTCCTACCCCCCGGTGTCGCGCTTAAATGGGTCCCCCCGGAAACAGGGGCCCGTTTTTGGGGTTCCTACCCCCGGTGCCGCGCTTAAATGGGTCCCACCGGAAACGGGGGCCGGTTTTTTTGGGTTCCTACCCCCGTTTTTTTGGTTCATACCCCCCCGTTGTCGCGCTTAAATGGGTCCCCCTGGAAACGGGGGCCCGTTTTTTTGGTTCCTACCCCCGTTTTTTGGTTCCTACCCCCGGTGTCGCGCTTAAATGGGTTCCCCCGGAAACTGGGGCCCGTTTTTTGGGTTCCTACCCCCGTTTTTCGGTTCCTACCCCCGGTGTCGCGCTTAAATGGGTCCCCCCGGAAACAGGGGCCTGTTTTTTGGGTTCCTACCCTCGCTTTTTGGTTCCTTACCCCGGTGTCGCGCTTAAATGGGTCCCCCCGGAGACGGGGGCCAGTTTTTTGGGTTCCTACCCCCGTTATTTGGTTCCTACCCCCGGTGTCGCGCTTAAATGGGTCCCCCCGGAAACGGGGGCCCGTTTTTTGGGTTCCTACCCCCGTTTTTTGCTTCCTACCCCCGGTGTCGCGCTTAAATGGGTCTCCCCGGAAACGGGGGCCCGTTTTTTGGTTCCTACCCCCGTTTTTTGGTTCCTACCCCCGGTGTCGCGCTTAAATGGGTCCCCCCGGAAACGGGGGCCCGTTTTTTGGTTTCCTATCCCTGTTTTTTGGTTCCTACCCCCGGTGTCGCGCTTAAACGGGTCCCCCCGGAAACGGGGGCCCGTTTTTTTGGTTCCTACCCCCGTTTTTCGGTTCCTACCCCCGTTTTTTGGTTCCTACCCCCGGTGTCGCGCTTAAATGGTTCCCCCTGGAAACGGGGGCCCGTTTTTTTGGTTCCTACCTTCGTTTTTTGGTTCCTACCCCCGGTGTCGCGCTTAAATGGTTCCCCCCGGAAACGGGGGCCCGTTTTTTTGGTTCCTACCCCTGTTTTTTGGTTCCTACCCCCGGTGCCGCGCTTAAATGGGTCCCCCCGGAAACGGGGGCCCGTTTTTTTGGTTCCTACCCCCGTTTTTTGGTTCCTACCCCCGGTGTCGCGCTTATATGGCTCCCCCCGGAAACGGGGGCCCGTTTTTTTGGTTCCTACCCCCGTTTTTTGGTTCCTACCCCCGGTGTCGTGCTTAAATGGGTCCCCCCGGAAACGGGGGCCCTTTTTTTTGGTTCCTACCCCCGTTTTTTGGTTCCTACCCCCGGTGTCCTGCTTAAATGGGTCCCCCCGGAAACGGGGGCCCGTTTTTTGGGTTCCTACCCCCGTTTTTTGGTTCCTACCCCCGGTGTCGCGCTTAAATGGGTCCCCCTGGAAACAGGGGCCCGTTTTTTGGGTTCCTACCCCCGTTTTTTGGTTCCTACCGCCGGTGTCGCGCTTAAATGGGTCCCCCCGGAAACAGCGGCCCGTTTTTTTGGTTCCTACCCCCATTTTTTGGTTCCTACCCCCGGTGTCGCGCTTAAAAGGGTCCCCCCTGAAACGGGGGCCCGTTTTTTGGGTTCCTACCCCCGTTTTTTGGTTCCTAAACCCGGTGTCGCGCTTAAATGGGTCCCCCCGGAAACGGGGGCCCGTTTTTTGGGTTCCTACCCCCGTTTTTTGGTTCCTTACCCCGGTGTCGCTCTTAAATGGGTCCCCCCGGAAACGGGGGCCCGTTTTTTGGGTTCCTACCCCCGTTTTTTGGTTCCTACCCCCGGTGTCGCGCTTAAATGGGTCCCCCCGGAAACGAGGGCCCGTTTTTTTTTGTTCCTACCATAGTTTTTTGGTTCCTACCCCCGAGTCGCGCTTAAATGGGTCCCCCCGGAAACTGGGGCCCGTTTTTTGGGTTCCTACTCCCGTTTTTTGGTTCCTACCCCCGGCGTCGCGCTTAAATGGGTCCCCCCGGAAACGGGGGCCCGTTTTCTGGGTTCCTACCCCCGTTTTGTGGTTGCTACCCCCGGTGTCCCGCTTAAATCGGTCCCCCCGGAAACGGGGGCCAGTTTTTTGGGTTCGTACCCCCGTTTTTTGGTTCCTACCCCCGGTGTCGCGCTTAAATGGGTCCCCCTGGAAACGGGGGCCCGTTTTTTTAATTCGTACCCCCGTTTTTTGGTTCCTACCCCCGGTGTCGCGCTTAAATGGGTCCCCCCGGTAACAGGGGCCCGTTTTTTGCGTTCCTACCGTTTTTTGGTTCCTACCCCCTGTGTCGCACTTAAATGGGTCCCCCCTGAAACGGGGGACCGATTTTTGGGTTCCTACCCCCGTTTTTTGGTTCCTACCCCCGGTGTCGCGCTTAAATGGGTCCCCCCGGAAACGAGGGCCCGTTTTTTTTTGTTCCTACCATAGTTTTTTGGTTCCTACCCCCGAGTCGCGCTTAAATGGGTCCCCCCGGAAACGGGGGGCGGTTTTTTAGGTTCCTACCCCCGTTTTTTGGTTCCTAACCCTGGTGTCGCGCTTAAATGGGTCCCCCCGGAAAAAGGGGCCCGTTTTTTGCGTTCCTACCGTTTTTTGGTTCCTACCCCCTGTGTCGCACTTAAATGGGTCCCCCCTGAAACGGGGGACCGATTTTTGGATTCCTACCCCCGTTTTTTGGTTCCTACCCCCGGTGTCGCGCTTAAATGGGTGACCCCGGAAACGGGGGCCGGTTTTTTTAGGTTCCTACACCCGTTTTCTGTTTCCTACCCCCCGGTGTCGCGCTTAAATGGTTCCCCCCGGAAACGGGGGCCCGTTTTTTGGGTTCCTACCCCCCGGTGCCGCGCTTAAATAGGTCCCACCGGAAACGGGGGCCCGTTTTTTTGGGTTCCTACCCCGGTTTTTTTGGTTCATACCCCCGTTGTCGCGCTTAAATGGGTCCCCCCGGAAACGGGGGCCCGTTTTCTGGGTTCCTACCCCCGTTTTGTGGTTGCTACCCCCGGTGTCGCGCTTAAATCAGTCCCCCCGGAAACGGGGGCCAGTTTTTTGGGTTCGTACCCCCGTTTTTTGGTTCCTACCCCCGGTGTCGCGCTTAAAGGGCTCCCCCTGGAAACGTGGGCCCGTTTTTTTAATTTGTACCCCCGTTTTTTGGTTCCTACCCCCGGTGTCGCGCTTAAATGGGTGCCCCCGGAAACAGGGGCCCGTTTTTTGGGTTCCTACCCCCGTTTTTTGGTTCCTACCCCCGGTGTCGCGCTTAAATGGGTCCCCCCTGAAACGGGGGCCCGATTTTTGGGTTCCTACCCCTGTTTTTTGGTTCCTACCCCCAGTGTCGCGCTTAAATGGGTCACCCCGGAAACGGGGGCCGGTTTTTTGGGTTCCTACCCCCTTTTTGGGTTCCTACCCCCGGTGTCGCGCTTAAATGGGTCCCCCCGGAAACGGGGGCCCGTTTTTTGGGTTCCTACCCCCGGTGCCGCGCTTAAATGGGTCCCACCGGAAACGGGGGCCCGTTTTTTTGGGTTCCTACCCCCGTTTTTTTGGTTCATACCCCCCGGTGTCGCACTTAAATGGGTCCGCCCGGAAACGGGGGCCCATTTTTTTGGTTCCTACCCCCGTTTTTTGGTTCCTACCCCCGGTGTCGCGCTTAAATGGGTCCCCCCGGAAACGGGGGCCCGTTTTTTGGGTTCCTACCGCTGTTTTTCGGTTCCTACCCCCGGTGTCGCGCTTAAATGGGTCCCCCTGGAAACGGGGGCCTGTTTTTTGGGTTCCTACCCCTGTTTTTTTGTTCCTTACCCCGGTGTCGCGCTTAAATGGGTCCCCCCGGAGACGGGGGCCAGTTTTTTGGGTTCCTACCCCCGTTATTTGGTTCCTACCCCCGGTGTCGCGCTTAAATGGGTCCCCCCGGAAACGGGGGCCCGTTTTTTGGGTTCCTACCCCCATTTTTTTTGGTTCCTACCCCCGGTGTCGCCCTTAAATGGGTCCCCCCGGAAACGGGGGCCCGTTTTTTGGGTTCCTACCCCCGTTTTTTGGTTCCTACCCCCGGTGTCGCGCTTAAATGGGTCCCCCCGGAAACGGGGGCCCGTTTTTTGGTTCCTACCCGTTTTTTGGTTCCTACCCCCGGTGTCGCGCTTAAATGGGTCCCCCTGGAAACAGAGGCCCGTTTTTTTTGGTTCCTACCCCCGTTTTTTGGTTCCTACCCCCGGTGTCGCGCTTAAAAGGGTCCCCCCGGAAACGGGGGCCGGTTTATGGGTTCCTACCCCCGTTTTTTGGTTCCTACCCCCGGTGTCGCGCTTAAATGGGTCCCCCCGGAAACGGGGGCCCGTTTTTTGGGTTCCTACCCCCGGTGACGCGCTTAAATTGGTCCCACCGGAAACGGGGGCCCGTTTTTTTGGGTTCCTACCCCCGTTTTTTTGGTTCATACCCCCCGGTGTCGCGCTTAAATGGGTCCCCCCGGAAACGGGGGCCCGTTTTTTGGGTTCCTACCCCCCTTTTTTGGTTCCTACCCCCGGTGTCGCGCTTAAATGCGTCCCCCCGGAAACGTGGGCCCGTTTTTTTGGTTCCTACCCCCGTTTTTTGGTTCCTACCCCCGGTGTCGTGCTTAAATGGGTCCCCCCGGAAACGGGGGCCCGTTTTTTTGGTTCCTACCCCCGTTTTTTGGTTCCTTACCCCGGTGTCGCTCTTAAATGGGTCCCTCCGGAAACGGGGGCCCGTTTTTTGGGTTCCTACCCCCGTTTTTTGGTTCCTACCTCCGGTGTCGCGCTTAAATGGGTCCCCCTGGAAACGGGGGCCCGTTTTTTGGGTTCCTACCCCCGTTTTTTGATTCCTACCCCCGGTGTCGCGCTTAAATGGGTCCCCCCGGAAACGGGGGCCCGTTTTTTGGGTTCCTACCCCCGTTTTTTGGTTCCTACCCCCGGTGTCGCGCTTAAATGGGTCCCCCCGGAAACGGGGGCCCGTTTTTTGGGTTCCTACCCCCGTTTTTTGGTTCCTACCCCCGGTGTCGCACTTAAATGGGTATCCCCAGGAAACGGGGGCCCGTTTCTTGGGTTCCTACCCCCGTTTTTTGGTTCCTACCCCCGGTGTCACGCTTAAATGGGTCCCCCGGAAACGGGGGCCCGTTTATTTGGTTCCTACCCCCGGTTTTTGGTTCCTACCCCCGGTGTCGCGCTTAAATGGGTCCCCCCGGAAATGGGGGCCCGTTTATTTGGTTCCTACCCCCGTTTTTTGGTTCCTTCCCCCGGTGTCGCGCTTAAATGGGTCCCCCCGGAAACGGGGGCCTGTTTTTTTGGTTCCTACCCCCGTTTTTTGGTTCCTACCACCGGTGTCGCGCTTAAATGGGTCCCCCCGGAAACGGGGGCCCGTTTTTTGGGTTCCTACCCCCGGTGCCGCGCTTAAATGGGTCCCACCGGAAACGGGGGCCCGTTTTTTTTGGGTTCCTACCCCGTTTTTTTGGTTCATACCTTCCCGTTGTCGCGCTTAAATGGGTCCCCCCGGAAACGGGGGCCCGTTTTTTTGGTTCCTACCCCCGTTTTTTGGTTCCTACCCCCGGTGTCGGGCTTAAATGCGTCCCCCTGGAAACGGGGGCCCGTTTTTTGGGTTCCTACCCCCGTTTTTCGGTTCCTACCCCCGGTGTCGCGCTTAAATGGGTCCCCCCGGAAACGGGGGCCTGTTTTTAGGGTTCCTACCCCCGCTCTTTGGTTCCTTACCCCGGTGTCGCGCTTAAATGTGTCCCCCCGGAGACAGGGGCCAGTTTTTTGGGTTCCTACCCCCGTTATTTGGTTCCTACCCCCGGTGTCGCGCTTAAATGGGTCCCCCCGGAAACGGGGGCCCGTTTTTTGGGTTCCTACCCCCGTTTTTTGGTTTCTACCCCCGGTGTCGCGCTTAAATGGGTCCCCCCGGAAACGGGGGCCCGTTTTTTGGTTCCTACCCCTGTTTTTTGGTTCCTACCCCCGGTGTCGCGCTTAAATGGGTCCCCCTGGAAACAGCGGCCCGTTTTTTTTGGTTCCTACCCCCGTTTTTTGGTTCCTACCCCCGGTGTCGTGCTTAAATGGGTCCCCCCGGAAACGGGGGCCCGTTTTTTTGGTTCCTAACCCCGTTTTTTGGTTCCTTACCCCGGTGTCGCTCTTAAATGGGTCCCCCCGGAAACGGGGGCCCGTTTTTTGGGTTCCTACCCCCGTTTTTTGGTTCCTACCCCCGGTGTCGCGCTTAAATGGGTCCCCCTGGAAACGGGGGCCCGTTTTTTGGGTTCCTACCCCTGTTTATTGGTTCCTACCCCCGGTGTCGCGCTTAAATGGGTCCCCCGGGAAACGGGGGCCCGTTTTTTTGGTTCCTACCCCCGTTTTTTTGTTCCTACCCCCGGTGTCGCGCTTAAATGGGTCCCCCCGGAAACGGGGGCCCGTTTTTTGGGTTCCTAGCCCAGTTTTTTGGTTCCTACCCCCGGTGTCGCGCTTAAATGGCTCCCCCTGGAAACGTGGGCCCGTTTTTTTAATTCGTACCCCCGTTTTTTGGTTCCTACCCCCGGTGTCGCGCTTAAATGGGTCCCCCCGGAAACAGGGGCCCGTTTTTTGGGTTCCTACCCCCGTTTTTTGGTTCCTACCCCCGGTGTCGCGCTTAAATGGGTCCCCCCGGAAACGGGGGCCCATTTATTTCGTTACTACTCCCATTTTTTGATTAATACCCTCGGTGTCGCTCTTAAATGGGTCCCCCCGGAAACGGGGGCCCGTTATTTGGGTTCCTACCCCCGTTTTTTGGTTCCTACCCCCGGAGTCGCGCTTAAATGGGTCCCCCAGGAAACGGGGGCCCGTTTTTTGGGTTCCTACCCCCGTGTTTTGGTTCCTACCCCCGGTGTCGCGCTTAAATGGGTCCCCCCGGAAACAGGGGCCCGTTTTTTCGGTTCCTACCCCCGTTTTTTGGTTCCTACCCCCGGTGTCGCGCTTAAATGGGTCCCCCCGGAAACGGGGGCCCGTTTTTTGGGTTCCTACCCCTGTTTTTTGGTTCCTACCCCCGGTGTCACGCTTAAATGGGTCCCCCTGGAAACGGGGGCCTGTTTTTTGGGTTCCTACCCCCGCTTTTTTGTTCCTTACCCCGGTGTCGCGCTTAAATGGGTCCCCCCGGAGACGGGGGCCCGTTTTTTGGGTTCCTACCCCCGGTGTCGCGCTTAAATGGGTCCCCCTGGAAACGGGGGCCCGTTTTTTTAATTCGTACCCCCGTTTTTTGGTTCCTACCCCCGGTGTCGCGCTTAAATGGGTCCCCCCGGAAACAGGGGCCCGTTTTTTTCGTTCCTACCGTTTTTTGGTTCCTACCCCCTGTGTTGCACTTAAATGGGTCCCCCCTGAAACAGGGGACCGTTTTTTGGGTTCCTACCCCCGTTTTTTGGTTCCTACCCCCGGTGTCGCGCTTAAATGGGTCCCCCCGGAAACGAGGGCCCGTTTTTTTTTGTTCCTACCATAGTTTTTTGGTTCCTACCCCCGAGTCGCGCTTAAATGGGTCCCCCCGGAAACAGGGGCCGGTTTTTTAGGTTCCTACCCCCGTTTTTTGTTTCCTACCCCCCGGTGTCGCGCTTAAATGGGTCCCCCCGGAAACAGGGGCCCGTTTTTTGGGTTCCTACCCCCGGTGCCGCGCTTAAATGGGTCCCACCGGAAACGGGGGCCGGTTTTTTTGGGTTCCTACCCCCGTTTTTTTGGTTCATACCCCCCCGTTGTCGCGCTTAAATGGGTCCCCCTGGAAACGGGGGCCCGTTTTTTTGGTTCCTACCCCCGTTTTTTGGTTCCTACCCCCGGTGTCGCGCTTAAATGGGTTCCCCCGGAAACTGGGGCCCGTTTTTTGGGTTCCTACCCCCGTTTTTCGGTTCCTACCCCCGGTGTCGCGCTTAAATGGGTCCCCCCGGAAACAGGGGCCTGTTTTTTGGGTTCCTACCCTCGCTTTTTGGTTCCTTACCCCGGTGTCGCGCTTAAATGGGTCCCCCCGGAGACGGGGGCCAGTTTTTTGGGTTCCTACCCCCGTTATTTGGTTCCTACCCCCGGTGTCGCGCTTAAATGGGTCCCCCGGAAACGGGGGCCCGTTTTTTGGGTTCCTACCCCCGTTTTTTGCTTCCTACCCCCGGTGTCGCGCTTAAATGGGTCTCCCCGGAAACGGGGGCCCGTTTTTTGGTTCCTACCCCCGTTTTTTGGTTCCTACCCCCGGTGTCGCGCTTAAATGGGTCCCCCCGGAAACGGGGGCCCGTTTTTTGGTTTCCTATCCCTGTTTTTTGGTTCCTACCCCCGGTGTCGCGCTTAAACGGGTCCCCCCGGAAACGGGGACCCGTTTTTTTGGTTCCTACCCCCGTTTTTCGGTTCCTACCCCCGTTTTTTGGTTCCTACCCCCGGTGTCGCGCTTAAATGGTTCCCCCTGGAAACGGGGGCCCGTTTTTTTGGTTCCTACCTTTGTTTTTTGGTTCCTACCCCCGGTGTCGCGCTTAAATGGTTCCCCCCGGAAACGGGGGCCCGTTTTTTTGGTTCCTACCCCTGTTTTTTGGTTCCTACCCCCGGTGCCCGCGCTTAAATGGGTCCCCCCGGAAACGGGGGCCCGTTTTTTTGGTTCCTACCCCCGTTTTTTGGTTCCTACCCCCGGTGTCGCGCTTATATGGCTCCCCCCGGAAACGGGGGCCCGTTTTTTTGGTTCCTACCCCCGTTTTTTGGTTCCTACCCCCGGTGTCGTGCTTAAATGGGTCCCCCCGGAAACGGGGGCCCTTTTTTTTGGTTCCTACCCCCGTTTTTTGGTTCCTACCCCCGGTGTCCTGCTTAAATGGGTCCCCCCGGAAACGGGGGCCCGTTTTTTGGGTTCCTACCCCCGTTTTTTGGTTCCTACCCCCGGTGTCGCGCTTAAATGGGTCCCCCTGGAAACAGGGGCCCGTTTTTTGGGTTCCTACCCCCGTTTTTTGGTTCCTACCGCCGGTGTCGCGCTTAAATGGGTCCCCCCGGAAACAGCGGCCCGTTTTTTTGGTTCCTACCCCCATTTTTTGGTTCCTACCCCCGGTGTCGCGCTTAAAAGGGTCCCCCCTGAAACGGGGGCCCGTTTTTTGGGTTCCTACCCCCGTTTTTTGGTTCCTACCCCCGGTGTCGCGCTTAAATGGGTCCCCCCGGAAACGGGGGCCCGTTTTTTGGGTTCCTACCCCCGTTTTTTGGTTCCTTACCCCGGTGTCGCTCTTAAATGGGTCCCCCCGGAAACGGGGGCCCGTTTTTTGGGTTCCTACCCCCGTTTTTTGGTTCCTACCCCCGGTGTCGCGCTTAAATGGGTCCCCCCGGAAACGAGGGCCCGTTTTTTTTTGTTCCTACCATAGTTTTTTGGTTCCTACCCCCGAGTCGCGCTTAAATGGGTCCCCCCGGAAACTGGGGCCCGTTTTTTGGGTTCCTACTCCCGTTTTTTGGTTCCTACCCCCGGCGTCGCGCTTAAATGGGTCCCCCCGGAAACGGGGGCCCGTTTTCTGGGTTCCTACCCCCGTTTTGTGGTTGCTACCCCCGGTGTCCCGCTTAAATCGGTCCCCCCGGAAACGGGGGCCAGTTTTTTGGGTTCGTACCCCCGTTTTTTGGTTCCTACCCCCGGTGTCGCGCTTAAATGGGTCCCCCTGGAAACGGGGGCCCGTTTTTTTAATTCGTACCCCCGTTTTTTGGTTCCTACCCCCGGTGTCGCGCTTAAATGGGTCCCCCCGGTAACAGGGGCCCGTTTTTTGCGTTCCTACCGTTTTTTGGTTCCTACCCCCTGTGTCGCACTTAAATGGGTCCCCCCTGAAACGGGGGACCGATTTTTGGGTTCCTACCCCCGTTTTTTGGTTCCTACCCCCGGTGTCGCGCTTAAATGGGTCCCCCCGGAAACGAGGGCCCGTTTTTTTTTGTTCCTACCATAGTTTTTTGGTTCCTACCCCCGAGTCGCGCTTAAATGGGTCCCCCCGGAAACGGGGGGCGGTTTTTTAGGTTCCTACCCCCGTTTTTTGGTTCCTAACCCTGGTGTCGCGCTTAAATGGGTCCCCCCGGAAAAAGGGGCCCGTTTTTTGCGTTCCTACCGTTTTTTGGTTCCTACCCCCTGTGTCGCACTTAAATGGGTCCCCCCTGAAACGGGGGACCGATTTTTGGATTCCTACCCCCGTTTTTTGGTTCCTACCCCCGGTGTCGCGCTTAAATGGGTGACCCCGGAAACGGGGGCCGGTTTTTTAGGTTCCTACACCCGTTTTCTGTTTCCTACCCCCCGGTGTCGCGCTTAAATGGTTCCCCCCGGAAACGGGGGCCCGTTTTTTGGGTTCCTAACCCCGGTGCCGCGCTTAAATAGGTCCCACCGGAAACGGGGGCCCGTTTTTTTGGGTTCCTACCCCGGTTTTTTTGGTTCATACCCCCGTTGTCGCGCTTAAATGGGTCCCCCCGGAAACGGGGGCCCGTTTTCTGGGTTCCTACCCCCGTTTTGTGGTTGCTACCCCCGGTGTCGCGCTTAAATCAGTCCCCCCGGAAACGGGGGCCAGTTTTTTGGGTTCGTACCCCCGTTTTTTGGTTCCTACCCCCGGTGTCGCGCTTAAATGGGTCCCCCCGGAAACGGGGGCCCGTTTTTTGGGTTCCTACCCCCGGTGCCGCGCTTAAATGGGTCCCACCGGAAACGGGGGCCCGTTTTTTTGGGTTCCTACCCCCGTTTTTTTGGTTCATACCCCCCGGTGTCGCACTTAAATGGGTCCGCCCGGAAACGGGGGCCCATTTTTTTGGTTCCTACCCCCGTTTTTTGGTTCCTACCCCCCGTGTCGCGCTTAAATGGGTCCCCCCGGAAACGGGGGCCCGTTTTTTGGGTTCCTACCCCTGTTTTTCGGTTCCTACCCCCGGTGTCGCGCTTAAATGGGTCCCCCTGGAAACGGGGGCCTGTTTTTTGGGTTCCTACCCCTGTTTTTTTGTTCCTTACCCCGGTGTCGCGCTTAAATGGGTCCCCCCGGAGACGGGGGCCAGTTTTTTGGGTTCCTACCCCCGTTATTTGGTTCCTACCCCCGGTGTCGCGCTTAAATGGGTCCCCCCGGAAACGGGGGCCCGTTTTTTGGGTTCCTACCCCCATTTTTTTTGGTTCCTACCCCCGGTGTCGCCCTTAAATGGGTCCCCCCGGAAACGGGGGCCCGTTTTTTGGGTTCCTACCCCCGTTTTTTGGTTCCTACCCCCGGTGTCGCGCTTAAATGGGTCCCCCCGGAAACGGGGGCCCGTTTTTTGGTTCCTACCCGTTTTTTGGTTCCTACCCCCGGTGTCGCGCTTAAATGGGTCCCCCTGGAAACAGAGGCCCGTTTTTTTGGTTCCTACCCCCGTTTTTTGGTTCCTACCCCCGGTGTCGCGCTTAAAAGGGTCCCCCCGGAAACGGGGGCCGGTTTATGGGTTCCTACCCCCGTTTTTTGGTTCCTACCCCCGGTGTCGCGCTTAAATGGGTCCCCCCGGAAACGGGGGCCCGTTTTTTGGGTTCCTACCCCCGGTGACGCGCTTAAATTGGTCCCACCGGAAACGGGGGCCCGTTTTTTTGGGTTCCTACCCCCGTTTTTTTCGTTCATACCCCCCGGTGTCGCGCTTAAATGGGTCCCCCCGGAAACGGGGGCCCGTTTTTTGGGTTCCTACCCCCCTTTTTTGGTTCCTACCCCCGGTGTCGCGCTTAAATGCGTCCCCCCGGAAACGTGGGCCCGTTTTTTTGGTTCCTACCCCCGTTTTTTGGTTCCTACCCCGGTGTCGTGCTTAAATGGGTCCCCCCGGAAACGGGGGCCCGTTTTTTTGGTTCCTACCCCCGTTTTTTGGTTCCTTACCCCGGTGTCGCTCTTAAATGGGTCCCTCCGGAAACGGGGGCCCGTTTTTTGGGTTCCTACCCCCGTTTTTTGGTTCCTACCTCCGGTGTCGCGCTTAAATGGGTCCCCCTGGAAACGGGGGCCCGTTTTTTGGGTTCCTACCCCCGTTTTTTGATTCCTACCCCCGGTGTCGCGCTTAAATGGGTCCCCCCGGAAACGGGGGCCCGTTTTTTGGGTTCCTACCCCCGTTTTTTGGTTCCTACCCCCGGTGCCGCGCTTAAATGGGTCCCCCCGGAAACGGGGCACGTTTTTTGGTTCCTACCCCTTTTTGGTTCCTACCCCCGGTGTGGCGCTTAAATGGGTCCCCCCGGAAACAGCGGCCCGTTTTTTTGGTTCCTACCCCCGTTTTTTGGTTCCTACCCCCGGTGTCGCGCTTAAAATGGTCCCCCCTGAAACGGGGGCCCGTTTTTTGGGTTCCTACCCCCGTTTTTTGGTTCCTACCCCCGGTGTCGCGCTTAAATGGGTTCCCCCGGAAACGAGGGCCAGTTTTTTTTTGTTCCTACCATAGTTTTTTGGTTCCTACCCCCGAGTCGCGCTTAAATGGGTCCCCCCGGAAACTGGGGCCCGTTTTTTGGGTTCCTACTCCCGTTTTTTGGTTCCTACCCCCGGTGTCGCGCTTAAATGGGTCCCCCCGGAAACGGGGGCCCGTTTTCTGGGTTCCTACCCCCGTTTTGTGGTTGCTACCCCCGGTGTCCCGCTTAAATCGGTCCCCCCGGAAACGGGGGCCCGTTTTTTTAATTCGTACCCCGTTTTTTGGTTCCTACCACCGGTGTCGCGCTTAAATGGGTCCCACCGGAAACGAGGGCCCGTTTTTTTTTGTTCCTACCATAGTTTTTTGGTTCCTACCCCCGGTGTCGCGCTTAAATCGGTCCCCCCGGAAACGGGGGCCAGTTTTTTGGGTTCATACCCCCGTTTTTTGGTTCCTACCCCCGGTGTCGCGCTTAAATGGCTCCCCCTGGAAACGTGGGCCCGTTTTTTTAATTCGTACCCCCGTTTTTTGGTTCCTACCCCCGGTGTCGCGCTTAAATGGGTCCCCCCGGAAACAGGGGCCCGTTTTTTGGGTTCCTACCCCCGTTTTTTGGTTCCTACCCCCGGTGTCGCGCTTAAATGGGTCCCCCCTGAAACGGGGGCCCGATTTTTGGGTTCCTACCCCTGTTTTTTGGTTCCTACCCCCAGTGTCGCGCTTAAATGGGTCACCCCGGAAACGGGGGCCGGTTTTTTGGGTTCCTACCCCCGTTTTTTGGTTCCTACCCCCGGTGTCCCGCTTAAATGGGTCCCCCCGGAAACGGGGGCCCGTTTTTTGGGTTCCTACCCCCGGTGCCGTGCTTAAATGGGTCCCACCGGAAACGGGGGCCCGTTTTTTTGGGTTCCTACCCCCATTTTTTTGGTTCATACCCCCCGGTGTCGCGCTTAAATGGGTCCCCCCGGAAACAGGGGCCCGTTTTTTTGGTTCCTACCCCCGTTTTTTCGTTCCTACCCCCGGTGTCGCGCTTAAATGGGTCCCCCCGGAAACGGGGGCCCGTTTTTTTGGTACCTACCCCCGTTTTTTGGTTCCTACCCCCGGTGTCGCGCTTAATTGGGTCCCCCTGGAAATGGGGGCCAGTTTATTTGGTTCCTACCCCCGTTTTTTGGTTCCTACCCCCGGTGTCGCGCTTAAATGGGTCCCCGCGGAAACGGGGGCCCGTTTTTTGGATTCCTACCCCCGTTTTTTGGTTCCTACCACCGGTGTCGCGCTTAAATCGGTCCCCCCGGAAACGGGGGCCAGTTTTCTGGGTTCCTACCCCCGTTTTTTGGTTCCTACCCCCGGTGTCGCAATTAAATGGGTCCCCCTGGAAACGGGGGCCAGTTTTTTTAATTCGTACCCCCGTTTTTTGGTTCCTACCCCCGGTGTCGCGCTTAAATGGGTCCCCCTGGAAACAGGGGCCCGTTTTTTGCGTTCCTACCGTTTTTTGGTTCCTATCCCCTGTGTCGCACTTAAATGGGTCCCCCCTGAAACGGGGGACCGATTTTTGGGTTCCTACCCCCGTTTTTTGGTTCCTACCCCCGGTGTCGCGCTTAAAATGGTCCCCCCTGAAACGGGGGCCCGTTTTTTGGGTTCCTACCCCCGTTTTTTGGTTCCTACCCCCGGTGTCGCGCTTAAATGGGTCCCCGCGGAAACGAGGGCCCGTTTTTTTTTGTTCCTACCATAGTTTTTTGGTTCCTACCCCCGAGTCGCACTTAAATGGGTCCCCCCGGAAACGGGGGCCGGTTTTTTAGGTTCCTACCCCCGTTCTTTGGTTCCTACCCCCGGTGTCGCGCTTAAATGGGTCCCCCCGGAAACAGGGGCCCGTTTTTTGCGTTCCTACCGTTTTTTGGTTCCTACCCCCTGTGTCGCACTTAAATGGGTCCCCCCTGAAACGAGGGACCGATTTTTGGGTTCCTACCCCCGTTTTTTGGTTCCTACCCCCCGATGTCGCGCTTAAATGGGTCCCCCCGGAAACGGGGGCCCGTTTTTTGGGTTCCTACCCCCGGTGCCGCGCTTAAATGGGTCCCACCGGAAACGGGGGCCCGTTTTTTTGGGTTCCTACCCCCGTTTTTTTGGTTCATAACCCCTGTTGTCGCGCTTAAATGGGTCCCCCCGGAAACAGGGGCCCGTTTTTTGCGTTCCTACCGTTTTTTGGTTCCTACCCCCTGTGTCGCACTTAAATGGGTCCCCACTGAAACGGGGGCTCGTTTTTTTGGTTCCTACCCCCGTTTTTTGGTTCCTACCCCCGGTGTCGCGCTTAAATGGGTCCCCCCGGAAACGGAAGCCCGTTTTTTGGGTTCCTACCCCCGTTTTTCGGTTCCTACCCCCGGTGTCGCGCTTAAATGGGTCCCCCCAGAAACGGGGGCCTGTTTTTTGGGTTCCTACTCCCGCTTTTTGGTTCCTTACCCCGGTGTCGCGCTTAAATGGGTCCACCCGGAGACGGGGGCCAGTTTTTTGGGTTCCTACCCCCGTTATTTGGTTCCTACCCCCGGTGTCGCGCTTAAATGGGTCCCCCCGGAAACGGGGGCCCGTTTTTTGGGTTCCTACCCCCGTTTTTTGGTTCCTACCCCCGGTGTCGCGCTTAAATGGGTCCCCCCGGAAACGGGGGCCCGTTTTTTGGGTTCCTACCCCCGGTGGCGCGCTTAAATGGGTCCCACCGGAAACGGGGGCCCGTTTTTTTGGGTTCCTACCCCCGTTTTTTTGGTTCATACCCCCCGGTGTCGCGCTTAAATGGGTCCCCCTGTAAACAGGGGCCCGTTTTTTGGGTTCCTACCCCCGTTTTTTGGTTCCTACCCCCGGTGTCGCACTTAAATGGGTATCCCCCGGAAACGGGGGCCCGTTTCTTGGGTTCCTACCCCCGTTTTTTGGTTCCTACCCCCGGTGTCATGCTTAAATGGTTCCCCCCGGAAACAGGGGCCCGTTTATTTGGTTCCTACCCCCGGTTTTTGGTTCCTACCCCCGGTGTCGCGCTTAAATGGGTCCCCCCGGAAATGGGGGCCAGTTTATTTGGTTCCTACCCCCGTTTTTTGGTTCCTACCCCCGGTGTCGCGCTTAAATGGGTCCCCGCGGAAACGGGGGCCCGTTTTTTGGGTTCCTACCCCCGTTTTTTGGTTCCTACCACCGGTGTCGCGCTTAAATCGGTCCCCCCGGAAACGGGGGCCAGTTTTCTGGGTTCCTACCCCCGTTTTTTGGTTCCTACCCCCGGTGTCGCACTTAAATGGGTACCCCTGGAAACGGGGGCCCGTTTTTTTAATTCATAACCCCGTTTTTTGGTTCCTACCCCCGGTGTCGCGCTTAAATGGGTCCCCCCGGAAACAGGGGCCCGTTTTTTGCGTTCCTACCGTTTTTTGGTTCCTACCCCCTGTGTCGCACTTAAATGGGTCCCCCCTGAAACGGGGGACCGATTTTTGGGTTCCTACCCCCGTTTTTCGGTTCCTACCCCCGGTGTCGCGCTTAAAATGGTCCCCCCTGAAACGGGGGCCCGTTTTTTGGATTCCTACCCCCGTTTTTTGGTTCCTACCCCCGGTGTCGCGCTTAAATGGGTCCCCCCGGAAACGGGGACCCGTTTTTTTTTGTTCCTACCATAGTTTTTTGGTTCCTACCCCTGAGTCGCACTTAAATGGGTCCCCCCGGAAACGGGGGCCAGTTTTTTAGGTTCCTACCCCCGCTTTTTGGTTCCTACCCCGGTGTCGCGCTTAAATGGGTCCCCCCGGAAACAGGGGCCCGTTTTTTGCGTTCCTACCGTTTTTTGGTTCCTACCCCCTGTGTCGCACTTAAATGGGTCCCCCCTGAAACGGGGGACCGATTTTTGGGTTCCTACCCCCGTTTTTTGGTTCCTACCCCCGGTGTCGCGCTTAAATGGGTCCCCCCGGAAACGGGGGCCTGTTTTTTGGGTTCCTACCCCCGGTGCCGCGCTTAAATGGGTCCCACCGGAAACGGGGGTCCGTTTTTTTGGGTTCCTACCCCCATTTTTTTGGTAAATAACCCCCGTTGTTGCGCTTAAATGGGTCCCCCCGGAAACGGGGGCTCGTTTTTTTGGTTCCTACCCCCGTTTTTTGGTTCCTACCCCCGGTGTCGCGCTTAAATGGGTTCCCCCGGAAACGGAAGCCCGTTTTTTGGGTTCCTACCCCCGTTTTTCGGTTCCTACCCCAGGTGTCGCGCTTAAATGGGTCCCCCTGGAAACGGGGGCCTGTTTTTTGGGTTCCTACCCCCGCTTTTTGGTTCCTTACCCCGGTGTCGCTCTTAAATGGGTCCCCCCGGAAACGGGGGCCCGTTTTTTGGGTTCCTACCCCCGTTTTTTGGTTCCTACCCCCGGTGTCGCGCTTAAATGGGTCCCCCTGGAAACGGGGGCCCGTTTTTTGGGTTCCTACCCCCGTTTTTTGATTCCTACCCCCGGTGTCGCGCTTAAATGGGTCCCCCCGGAAACGAGGGCCCGTTTTTTTTTGTTCCTACCATAGTTTTTTGGTTCCTACCCCCTAGTCGCGCTTAAATGGGTCCCCCCGGAAACGGGGGGCGGTTTTTTAGGTTCCTACCCCCGTTTTTTGGTTCCTACCCCCGGTGTCGCGCTTAAATGGGTCCCCCCGGAAACAGGGGCCCGTTTTTTGCGTTCCTACCGTTTTTTGGTTCCTACCCCCTGTGTCGCACTTAAATGGGTCCCCCCTGAAACGGGGGACCGATTTTTGGATTCCTACCCCCGTTTTTTGGTTCCTACCCCCGGTGTCGCGCTTAAATGGGTCACCCCGGAAACAGGGGCCGGTTTTTTAGGTTCCTACACCCGTTTTTTGTTTCCTACCCCCCGGTGTCGCGCTTAAATGGGTCCCCCCGGAAACGGGGGCCCGTTTTTTGGGTTCCTACCCCCGTTGCCGCGCTTAAATGGGTCCCACCGGAAACGGGGGCCCGTTTTTTTGGGTTCCTACCCCCGTTTTTTTGGTTCATACCCCCCGTTGTCGCGCTTAAATGGGTCCCCCCGGAAACGGGGGCCCATTTTTTTGGTTCCTACCCCCGTTTTTTGGTTCCTACCCCCGGTGTCGCGCTTAAATGGGTCCCCCCGGAAACGGGGGCCCGTTTTTTGGGTTCCTACCCCCGTTTTTCGGTTCCTATCCCCGGTGTCGCGCTTAAATGGGTCCCCCCGGAAACGGGGGCCTGTTTTTTGGGTTCCTACCCCCGTTTTTTGGTTCCTTACCCCGGTGTCGCTCTTAAATGGGTCCCCCCGGAAACGGGGGCCCGTTTTTTGGGTTCCTACCCCCGTTTTTTGGTTCCTACCCCCGGTGTCGCGCTTAAATGGGTCCCCCCGGAAACGAGGGCCCGTTTTTTTTTGTTCCTACCATAGTTTTTTGGTTCCTACCCCCGAGTCGCGCTTAAATGGGTCCCCCCGGAAACTGGGGCCCGTTTTTTGGGTTCCTACTCCCGTTTTTTGGTTCCTACCCCCGGTGTCGCGCTTAAATGGGTCCCCCCGGAAACGGGGGCCCGTTTTCTGGGTTCCTACCCCCGTTTTGTGGTTGCTACCCCCGGTGTCCCGCTTAAATCGGTCCCCCCGGAAACGGGGGCCAGTTTTTTGGGTTCGTACCCCCGTTTTTTGGTTCCTACCCCCGGTGTCGCGCTTAAATGGGTCCCCCTGGAAACGGGGGCCCGTTTTTTTAATTCGTACCCCTGTTTTTTGGTTCCTACCCCCGGTGTCGCGCTTAAATGGGTCCCCCCGGTAACAGGGGCCCGTTTTTTGCGTTCCTACCGTTTTTTGGTTCCTACCCCCTGTGTCGCACTTAAATGGGTCCCCCCTGAAACGGGGGACCGATTTTTGGGTTCCTACCCCCGTTTTTTGGTTCCTACCCCCGGTGTCGCGCTTAAATGGGTCCCCCCGGAAACGAGGGCCCGTTTTTTTTTGTTCCTACCATAGTTTTTTGGTTCCTACCCCCGAGTCGCGCTTAAATGGGTCCCCCCGGAAACGGGGGGCGGTTTTTTAGGTTCCTACCCCCGTTTTTTGGTTCCTACCCCCGGTGTCGCGCTTAAATGGGTCCCCCCGGAAACAGGGGCCCGTTTTTTGCGTTCCTACCGTTTTTTGGTTCCTACCCCCTGTGTCGCACTTAAATGGGTCCCCCCTGAAACGGGGGACCGATTTTTGGATTCCTACCCCCGTTTTTTGGATCCTACCCCCGGTGTCGCGCTTAAATGGGTCACCCCGGAAACAGGGACCGGTTTTTTAGGTTACTACACCCGTTTTTTGTTTCCTACCCCCCGGTGTCGCGCTTAAATGGGTCCCCCCGGAAACGGGGGCCCGTTTTTTTGGGTTCCTACCCCCGGTGCCGCGCTTAAATGGGTCCCACCGGAAACGGGGGCCCGTTTTTTTGGGTTCCTACCCCCGTTTTTTTTGGTTCATACCCCCCGTTGTCGCGCTTAAATGGGTCCCCCCGGAAACGGGGGCCCATTTTTTTGGTTCCTACCCCCGTTTTTTGGTTCCTACCCCCGGTGTCGCGCTTAAATGGGTCCCCCCGGAAACGGGGGCCCGTTTTTTGGGTTCCTACCCCCGTTTTTCGGTTCCTATCCCCGGTGTCGCGCTTAAATGGGTCCCCCCGGAAACGGGGGCCTGTTTATTGGGTTCCTACCCCCGCTTTTTGGTTCCTTACCCCGGTGTCGCGCTTAAATGGGTCCCCCCGGAGACGGGGGCCAGTTTTTTGGGTTCCTACCCCCGCTTTTTGGTTCCTTACCCCGGTGTCGCGCTTAAATGGGTCCCCCCGGAAACGAGGGCCCGTTTTTTTTTCTTCCTACCATAGTTTTTTGGTTCCTACCCCCGAGTCGCGCTTAAATGGGTCCCCCCGGACACTGGGGCCCGTTTTTTGGGTTCCTACTCCCGTTTTTTGGTTCCTACCCCCGGTGTCGCGCTTAAATAGGTCCCCACGGAAATGGGGGCCCGTTTTCTGGGTTCCTACCCCCGTTTTGTGGTTGCTACCCCCGGTGTCCCGCTTAAATCGGTCCCCCAGGAAACGGGGGCCAGTTTTTTGGGTTCGTACCCCCGTTTTTTGGTTCCTACCCCCGGTGTCGCGCTTAAATGGGTCCCCCTGGAAACGGGGGCCCGTTTTTTTAATTCGTACCCCGTTTTTTGGTTCCTACCACCGGTGTCGCGCTTAAATGGGTCCCACCGGAAACGAGGGCCCGTTTTTTTTTTGTTCCTACCATAGTTTTTTGGTTCCTACCCCCGAGTCGCGCTTAAATGGGTCCCCCCGGAAACGGGGGGCGGTTTTTTAGGTTCCTACCCCCGTTTTTTGGTTCCTACCCCCGGTGTCGCGCTTAAATGGGTCCCCCCAGAAACAGGGGCCCGTTTTTTGCGTTCCTACCGTTTTTTGGTTCCTACCCCCTGTGTCGCACTTAAATGGGTCCCCCCTGAAACGGGGGACCGATTTTTGGATTCCTACCCCCGTTTTTTGGATCCTACCCCCGGTGTCGCGCTTAAATGGGTCACCCCGGAAACAGGGGCCGGTTTTTTAGGTTCCTACCCCCGTTTTTTGTTTCCTACCCCCCGGTGTCGCGCTTAAATGGGTCCCCCCGGAAACGGGGGCCCGTTTTTTGGGTTCCTACCCCCGGTGCCGCGCTTAAATGGGTCCCACCGGAAACGGGGGCCCGTTTTTTTGGGTTCCTACCCCCGTTTTTTTGGTTCATACCCCCCGTTGTCGCGCTTAAATGGGTCCCCCCGGAAACGGGGGCCCGTTTTTTTGGTTCCTACCCCCGTTTTTTGGTTCCTACCCCCGGTGTCGCGCTTAAATGGGTCCCCCCGGAAACGGGGGCCCGTTTTTTGGGTTCCTACCCCCGTTTTTCGGTTCCTACCCCCGGTGTCGCGCCTAAATGGGTCCCCCCGGAAACGGGGGCCTGTTTTTTGGGTTCCTACCCCCGCTTTTTGGTTCCTTACCCCGGTGTCGCGCTTAAATGGGTCCCCCCGGAGACGGGGGCCAGTTTTTTGGGTTCCTACCCCCGTTATTTGGTTCCTACCCCCGGTGTCGCGCTTAAATGGGTCCCCCCGGAAACGGGGGCCCGTTTTTGGGTTCCTACCCCCGTTTTTTGGTTCCTACCCCCGGTGTCGCGCTTAAATGGGACCCCCGGAAACGGGGGCCCGTTTTTTGGTTTCCTACCCCCGTTTTTTGGTTCCTACCCCCGGTGTCGCGCTTAAATGGGTCCCCCCGGAAACGGGGGCCCGTTTTTTGGTTCCTACCCCTGCTTTTTGGTTCCTACCCCCGGTGTCGCGCTTAAATGGGTCCCCCTGGAAACAGCGGCCCGTTTTTTTGGTTCCTACCCCCGTTTTTCGGTTCCTACCCCCGGTGTCGCGCTTAAAAGGGTCCCCCCTGAAACGGGGGCCCGTTTTTTGGGTTCCTACCCCCGTTTTTTGGTTCCTACCCCGGTGTCGCGCTTAAATGGGTCCCCCCGGAAACGGGGGCCCGTTTTTTTTTCTTCCTACCATAGTTTTTTGGTTCCTACCCCCCGGTCTCGCGCTTAAATGGCTCCCCCCGGAAACGGGGGCCCGTTTTTTGGGTTCCTACTCCCGTTTTTTGGTTCCTTCCCCCGATGTCGCGCTTAAATGGGTCCCCCCGGAAACGGGGGCCCGTTTTCTGGGTTCCTACCCCCGTTTTGTGGTTGCTACCCCCGGTGTCGCGCTTAAATCGGTCCCCCCGGAAACGGGGGCCAGTTTTTTGGGTTCGTACCCCCGTTTTTTGGTTCCTACCCCCGGTGTCGCGCTTAAATGGCTCCCCCTGGAAACGTGGGCCCGTTTTTTTAATTCCTACCCCCGTTTTTTGGTTCCTAACCCCGGTGTCGCGCTTAAATGGGTCCCCCCGGAAACAGGGGCCCGTTTTTTGGGTTCCTACCCCCGTTTTTTGGTTCCTACCCCCGGTGTCGCGCTTAAATGGGTCCCCCCTGAAACGGGGGCCCGATTTTTGGGTTCCTACCCCTGTTTTTTGGTTCCTACCCCCAGTGTCGCGCTTAAATGGGTCACCCCGGAAACGGGGGCCGGTTTTTTGGGTTCCTACCCCCGTTTTTTGGTTCCTACCCCCGGTGTCGCGCTTAAATGGGTCCCCCCGGAAACGGGGGCCCGTTTTTTGGGTTCCTACCCCCGGTGCCGCGCTTAAATGGGTCCCACCGGAAACGGGGGCCCGTTTTTTGGGTTCCTACCCCCGGTGCCGCGCTTAAATGGGTCCCACCGGAAACGGGGGCCCGTTTTTTTGGGTTCCTACCCCCGTTTTTTTGGTTCATACCCCCCCCCGGTGTCGCGCTTAAATGGGTCCCCCCGGAAACGGGGGCCCGTTTTTTTGGTTCCTACCCCCGTTTTTTGGTTCCTACCCCCGGTGTCGCGCTTAAATGGGTCCCCCCGGAAACGGGGGCCCGTTTTTTGGGTTCCTACCCCTGTTTTTCGGTTCCTACCCCCGGTGTCGCGCTTAAATGGGTCCCCCTGGAAACGGGGGCCTGTTTTTTGGGTTCCTACCCCCGTTTTTTGGTTCCTACCCCCGGTGTCGCGCTTAAATGGGTCCCCCCGGGAACGGGGGCCCGTTTTTTGGGTTCCTTCCCCTGTTTTTCGGTTCCTACCCCCGGTGTCGCGCTTAAATGGGTCCCCCTGGAAACGGGGGCCTGTTTTTTGGGTTCCTACCCCCGCTTTTTTGTTCCTTACCCCGGTGTCGCGCTTAAATGGGTCCCCCCGGAGACGGGGGCCAGTTTTTTGGGTTCCTACCCCCGTTATTTGGTTCCTACCCCCGGTGTCGCCCTTAAATGGGTCCCCCCGGAAACGGGGGCCCGTTTTTTGGGTTCCTACCCCCGTTTTTTGGTTCCTACCCCCGGTGTCGCGCTTAAATGGGTCCCCCCGGAAACAGAGGCCCGTTTTTTGCGTTCCTACCGTTTTTTGGTTCCTACCCCGTGTCGCACTTAAATGGGTCCCCCCTGAAACGGGGGACCGATTTTTGGGTTCCTACCCCCGTTTTTTGGTTCCTACCCCCGAGTCGCGCTTAAATGGGTCCCCCCGGAAACGGGGGGCGGTAGGTTCCTACCCCCGTTTTTTGGTTCCTACCCCCGGTGTCGCGCTTAAATGGGTCCCCCCGGAAACAGGGGCCCGTTTTTTGCGTTCCTACCGTTTTTTGGTTCCTACCCCCTGTGTCGCACTTAAATGGGTCCCCCCTGAAACGGGGGACCGATTTTTGGATTCCTACCCCCGTTTTTTGGATCCTACCCCCGGTGTCGCGCTTAAATGGGTCACCCCGGAAACAGGGGCCGGTTTTTTAGGTTACTACACCCGTTTTTTGTTTCCTACCCCCCGGTGTCGCGCTTAAATGGGTCCCCCCGGAAACGGGGGCCCGTTTTTTGGGTTCCTACCCCCGGTGCCGCGCTTAAATGGGTCCCACCGGAAACGGGGGCCCGTTTTTTTGGTTCCTACCCCCGTTTTTTGGTTCCTACCCCCGGTGTCGCGCTTAAAAGGGTCCCCCCTGAAACGGGGGCCCGTTTTTTGGGTTCCTACCCCCGTTTTTTGGTTCCTACCCCCGGTGTCGCGCTTAAATGGGTCCCCCCGGAAACGGGGGCCCGTTTTTTTCTGTTCCTACCATAGTTTTTTGGTTCCTACCCCCGGTGTCGCGCTTAAATGGGTCCCCCCGGAAACGGGGGCCCGTTTTTTGGGTTCCTACTCCCGTTTTTTGGTTCCAACCCCCGGTGTCGCGCTTAAATGGGTCCCCCCGGAAACGGGGGCCCGTTTTCTGGGTGCCTACCCCCGTTTTGTGGTTGCTACCCCCGGTGTCGCGCTTAAATCGGTCCCCCCGGAAACGGGGGCCAGTTTTTTGGGTTCATACCCCCGTTTTTTGGTTCCTACCCCCGGTGTCGCGCTTAAATGGCTCCCCCTGGAAACGTGGGCCCGTTTTTTTAATTCGTACCCCCGTTTTTTGGTTCCTACCCCCGGTGTCGCGCTTAAATGGGTCCCCCCGGAAACAGGGGCCCGTTTTTTGGGTTCCTACCCCCGTTTTTTGGTTCCTACCCCCGGTGTCGCGCTTAAATGGGTCCCCCCTGAAACGGGGGCCCGATTTTTGGGTTCCTACCCCTGTTTTTTGGTTCCTACCCCCAGTGTCGCGCTTAAATGGGTCACCCCGGAAACGGGGGCCGGTTTTTTGGGTTCCTACCCCCGTTTTTTGGTTCCTACCCCCGGTGTCCCGCTTAAATGGGTCCCCCCGGAAACGGGGGCCCGTTTTTTGGGTTCCTACCCCCGGTGCCGTGCTTAAATGGGTCCCACCGGAAACGGGGGCCCGTTTTTTTGGGTTCCTACCCCCATTTTTTTGGTTCATACCCCCCGGTGTCGCGCTTAAATGGGTCCCCCCGGAAACAGGGGCCCGTTTTTTTGGTTCCTACCCCCGTTTTTTCGTTCCTACCCCCGGTGTCGCGCTTAAATGGGTCCCCCCGGAAACGGGGGCCCGTTTTTTTGGTACCTACCCCCGTTTTTTGGTTCCTACCCCCGGTGTCGCGCTTAAATGGGTCCCCCTGGAAATGGGGGCCAGTTTATTTGGTTCCTACCCCCGTTTTTTGGTTCCTACCCCCGGTGTCGCGCTTAAATGGGTCCCCGCGGAAACGGGGGCCCGTTTTTTGGATTCCTACCCCCGTTTTTTGGTTCCTACCACCGGTGTCGCGCTTAAATCGGTCCCCCCGGAAACGGGGGCCAGTTTTCTGGGTTCCTACCCCCGTTTTTTGGTTCCTACCCCCGGTGTCGCAATTAAATGGGTCCCCCTGGAAACGGGGGCCAGTTTTTTTAATTCGTACCCCCGTTTTTTGGTTCCTACCCCCGGTGTCGCGCTTAAATGGGTCCCCCTGGAAACAGGGGCCCGTTTTTTGCGTTCCTACCGTTTTTTGGTTCCTATCCCCTGTGTCGCACTTAAATGGGTCCCCCCTGAAACGGGGGACCGATTTTTGGGTTCCTACCCCCGTTTTTTGGTTCCTACCCCCGGTGTCGCGCTTAAAATGGTCCCCCCTGAAACGGGGGCCCGTTTTTTGGGTTCCTACCCCCGTTTTTTGGTTCCTACCCCCGGTGTCGCGCTTAAATGGGTCCCCGCGGAAACGAGGGCCCGTTTTTTTTTGTTCCTACCATAGTTTTTTGGTTCCTACCCCCGAGTCGCACTTAAATGGGTCCCCCCGGAAACGGGGGCCGGTTTTTTAGGTTCCTACCCCCGTTCTTTGGTTCCTACCCCCGGTGTCGCGCTTAAATGGGTCCCCCCGGAAACAGGGGCCCGTTTTTTGCGTTCCTACCGTTTTTTGGTTCCTACCCCCTGTGTCGCACTTAAATGGGTCCCCCCTGAAACGAGGGACCGATTTTTGGGTTCCTACCCCCGTTTTTTGGTTCCTACCCCCCGATGTCGCGCTTAAATGGGTCCCCCCGGAAACGGGGGCCCGTTTTTTGGGTTCCTACCCCCGGTGCCGCGCTTAAATGGGTCCCACCGGAAACGGGGGCCCGTTTTTTTGGGTTCCTACCCCCGTTTTTTTGGTTCATAACCCCTGTTGTCGCGCTTAAATGGGTCCCCCCGGAAACAGGGGCCCGTTTTTTGCGTTCCTACCGTTTTTTGGTTCCTACCCCCTGTGTCGCACTTAAATGGGTCCCCACTGAAACGGGGGCTCGTTTTTTTGGTTCCTACCCCCGTTTTTTGGTTCCTACCCCCGGTGTCGCGCTTAAATGGGTCCCCCCGGAAACGGAAGCCCGTTTTTTGGGTTCCTACCCCCGTTTTTCGGTTCCTACCCCCGGTGTCGCGCTTAAATGGGTCCCCCCAGAAACGGGGGCCTGTTTTTTGGGTTCCTACTCCCGCTTTTTGGTTCCTTACCCCGGTGTCGCGCTTAAATGGGTCCACCCGGAGACGGGGGCCAGTTTTTTGGGTTCCTACCCCCGTTATTTGGTTCCTACCCCCGGTGTCGCGCTTAAATGGGTCCCCCCGGAAACGGGGGCCCGTTTTTTGGGTTCCTACCCCCGTTTTTTGGTTCCTACCCCCGGTGTCGCGCTTAAATGGGTCCCCCCGGAAACGGGGGCCCGTTTTTTGGGTTCCTACCCCCGGTGGCGCGCTTAAATGGGTCCCACCGGAAACGGGGGCCCGTTTTTTTGGGTTCCTACCCCCGTTTTTTTGGTTCATACCCCCCGGTGTCGCGCTTAAATGGGTCCCCCTGTAAACAGGGGCCCGTTTTTTGGGTTCCTACCCCCGTTTTTTGGTTCCTACCCCCGGTGTCGCACTTAAATGGTATCCCCCGGAAACGGGGGCCCGTTTCTTGGGTTCCTACCCCCGTTTTTTGGTTCCTACCCCCGGTGTCATGCTTAAATGGTTCCCCCCGGAAACAGGGGCCCGTTTATTTGGTTCCTACCCCCGGTTTTTGGTTCCTACCCCCGGTGTCGCGCTTAAATGGGTCCCCCCGGAAATGGGGGCCAGTTTATTTGGTTCCTACCCCCGTTTTTTGGTTCCTACCCCCGGTGTCGCGCTTAAATGGGTCCCCGCGGAAACGGGGGCCCGTTTTTTGGGTTCCTACCCCCGTTTTTTGGTTCCTACCACCGGTGTCGCGCTTAAATCGGTCCCCCCGGAAACGGGGGCCAGTTTTCTGGGTTCCTACCCCCGTTTTTTGGTTCCTACCCCCGGTGTCGCACTTAAATGGGTACCCCTGGAAACGGGGGCCCGTTTTTTTAATTCATAACCCCGTTTTTTGGTTCCTACCCCCGGTGTCGCGCTTAAATGGGTCCCCCCGGAAACAGGGGCCCGTTTTTTGCGTTCCTACCGTTTTTTGGTTCCTACCCCCTGTGTCGCACTTAAATGGGTCCCCCCTGAAACGGGGGACCGATTTTTGGGTTCCTACCCCCGTTTTTCGGTTCCTACCCCCGGTGTCGCGCTTAAAATGGTCCCCCCTGAAACGGGGGCCCGTTTTTTGGATTCCTACCCCCGTTTTTTGGTTCCTACCCCCGGTGTCGCGCTTAAATGGGTCCCCCCGGAAACGGGGACCCGTTTTTTTTTGTTCCTACCATAGTTTTTTGGTTCCTACCCCTGAGTCGCACTTAAATGGGTCCCCCCGGAAACGGGGGCCAGTTTTTTAGGTTCCTACCCCCGCTTTTTGGTTCCTACCCCGGTGTCGCGCTTAAATGGGTCCCCCCGGAAACAGGGGCCCGTTTTTTGCGTTCCTACCGTTTTTTGGTTCCTACCCCCTGTGTCGCACTTAAATGGGTCCCCCCTGAAACGGGGGACCGATTTTTGGGTTCCTACCCCCGTTTTTTGGTTCCTACCCCCGGTGTCGCGCTTAAATGGGTCCCCCCGGAAACGGGGGCCTGTTTTTTGGGTTCCTACCCCCGGTGCCGCGCTTAAATGGGTCCCACCGGAAACGGGGGTCCGTTTTTTTGGGTTCCTACCCCCATTTTTTTGGTAAATAACCCCCGTTGTTGCGCTTAAATGGGTCCCCCCGGAAACGGGGGCTCGTTTTTTTGGTTCCTACCCCCGTTTTTTGGTTCCTACCCCCGGTGTCGCGCTTAAATGGGTTCCCCCGGAAACGGAAGCCCGTTTTTTGGGTTCCTACCCCCGTTTTTCGGTTCCTACCCCAGGTGTCGCGCTTAAATGGGTCCCCCTGGAAACGGGGGCCTGTTTTTTGGGTTCCTACCCCCGCTTTTTGGTTCCTTACCCCGGTGTCGCTCTTAAATGGGTCCCCCCGGAAACGGGGGCCCGTTTTTTGGGTTCCTACCCCCGTTTTTTGGTTCCTACCCCCGGTGTCGCGCTTAAATGGGTCCCCCTGGAAACGGGGGCCCGTTTTTTGGGTTCCTACCCCCGTTTTTTGATTCCTACCCCCGGTGTCGCGCTTAAATGGGTCCCCCCGGAAACGAGGGCCCGTTTTTTTTTGTTCCTACCATAGTTTTTTGGTTCCTACCCCCTAGTCGCGCTTAAATGGGTCCCCCCGGAAACGGGGGGCGGTTTTTTAGGTTCCTACCCCCGTTTTTTGGTTCCTACCCCCGGTGTCGCGCTTAAATGGGTCCCCCCGGAAACAGGGGCCCGTTTTTTGCGTTCCTACCGTTTTTTGGTTCCTACCCCCTGTGTCGCACTTAAATGGGTCCCCCCTGAAACGGGGGACCGATTTTTGGATTCCTACCCCCGTTTTTTGGTTCCTACCCCCGGTGTCGCGCTTAAATGGGTCACCCCGGAAACAGGGGCCGGTTTTTTAGGTTCCTACACCCGTTTTTTGTTTCCTACCCCCCGGTGTCGCGCTTAAATGGGTCCCCCCGGAAACGGGGGCCCGTTTTTTGGGTTCCTACCCCCGTTGCCGCGCTTAAATGGGTCCCACCGGAAACGGGGGCCCGTTTTTTTGGGTTCCTACCCCCGTTTTTTTGGTTCATACCCCCCGTTGTCGCGCTTAAATGGGTCCCCCCGGAAACGGGGGCCCATTTTTTTGGTTCCTACCCCCGTTTTTTGGTTCCTACCCCCGGTGTCGCGCTTAAATGGGTCCCCCCGGAAACGGGGGCCCGTTTTTTGGGTTCCTACCCCCGTTTTTCGGTTCCTATCCCCGGTGTCGCGCTTAAATGGGTCCCCCCGGAAACGGGGGCCTGTTTTTTGGGTTCCTACCCCCGTTTTTTGGTTCCTTACCCCGGTGTCGCTCTTAAATGGGTCCCCCCGGAAACGGGGGCCCGTTTTTTGGGTTCCTACCCCCGTTTTTTGGTTCCTACCCCCGGTGTCGCGCTTAAATGGGTCCCCCCGGAAACGAGGGCCCGTTTTTTTTTGTTCCTACCATAGTTTTTTGGTTCCTACCCCCGAGTCGCGCTTAAATGGGTCCCCCCGGAAACTGGGGCCCGTTTTTTGGGTTCCTACTCCCGTTTTTTGGTTCCTACCCCCGGTGTCGCGCTTAAATGGGTCCCCCCGGAAACGGGGGCCCGTTTTCTGGGTTCCTACCCCCGTTTTGTGGTTGCTACCCCCGGTGTCCCGCTTAAATCGGTCCCCCCGGAAACGGGGGCCAGTTTTTTGGGTTCGTACCCCCGTTTTTTGGTTCCTACCCCCGGTGTCGCGCTTAAATGGGTCCCCCTGGAAACGGGGGCCCGTTTTTTTAATTCGTACCCCTGTTTTTTGGTTCCTACCCCCGGTGTCGCGCTTAAATGGGTCCCCCCGGTAACAGGGGCCCGTTTTTTGCGTTCCTACCGTTTTTTGGTTCCTACCCCCTGTGTCGCACTTAAATGGGTCCCCCCTGAAACGGGGGACCGATTTTTGGGTTCCTACCCCCGTTTTTTGGTTCCTACCCCCGGTGTCGCGCTTAAATGGGTCCCCCCGGAAACGAGGGCCCGTTTTTTTTTGTTCCTACCATAGTTTTTTGGTTCCTACCCCCGAGTCGCGCTTAAATGGGTCCCCCCGGAAACGGGGGGCGGTTTTTTAGGTTCCTACCCCCGTTTTTTGGTTCCTACCCCCGGTGTCGCGCTTAAATGGGTCCCCCCGGAAACAGGGGCCCGTTTTTTGCGTTCCTACCGTTTTTTGGTTCCTACCCCCTGTGTCGCACTTAAATGGGTCCCCCCTGAAACGGGGGACCGATTTTTGGATTCCTACCCCCGTTTTTTGGATCCTACCCCCGGTGTCGCGCTTAAATGGGTCACCCCGGAAACAGGGACCGGTTTTTTAGGTTACTACACCCGTTTTTTGTTTCCTACCCCCCGGTGTCGCGCTTAAATGGGTCCCCCCGGAAACGGGGGCCCGTTTTTTGGGTTCCTACCCCCGGTGCCGCGCTTAAATGGGTCCCACCGGAAACGGGGGCCCGTTTTTTTGGGTTCCTACCCCCGTTTTTTTTGGTTCATACCCCCCGTTGTCGCGCTTAAATGGGTCCCCCCGGAAACGGGGGCCCATTTTTTTGGTTCCTACCCCCGTTTTTTGGTTCCTACCCCCGGTGTCGCGCTTAAATGGGTCCCCCCGGAAACGGGGGCCCGTTTTTTGGGTTCCTACCCCCGTTTTTCGGTTCCTATCCCCGGTGTCGCGCTTAAATGGGTCCCCCCGGAAACGGGGGCCTGTTTATTGGGTTCCTACCCCCGCTTTTTGGTTCCTTACCCCGGTGTCGCGCTTAAATGGGTCCCCCCGGAGACGGGGGCCAGTTTTTTGGGTTCCTACCCCCGCTTTTTGGTTCCTTACCCCGGTGTCGCGCTTAAATGGGTCCCCCCGGAAACGAGGGCCCGTTTTTTTTTCTTCCTACCATAGTTTTTTGGTTCCTACCCCCGAGTCGCGCTTAAATGGGTCCCCCCGGACACTGGGGCCCGTTTTTTGGGTTCCTACTCCCGTTTTTTGGTTCCTACCCCCGGTGTCGCGCTTAAATAGGTCCCCACGGAAATGGGGGCCCGTTTTCTGGGTTCCTACCCCCGTTTTGTGGTTGCTACCCCCGGTGTCCCGCTTAAATCGGTCCCCCAGGAAACGGGGGCCAGTTTTTTGGGTTCGTACCCCCGTTTTTTGGTTCCTACCCCCGGTGTCGCGCTTAAATGGGTCCCCCTGGAAACGGGGGCCCGTTTTTTTAATTCGTACCCCGTTTTTTGGTTCCTACCACCGGTGTCGCGCTTAAATGGGTCCCACCGGAAACGAGGGCCCGTTTTTTTTTGTTCCTACCATAGTTTTTTGGTTCCTACCCCCGAGTCGCGCTTAAATGGGTCCCCCCGGAAACGGGGGGCGGTTTTTTAGGTTCCTACCCCCGTTTTTTGGTTCCTACCCCCGGTGTCGCGCTTAAATGGGTCCCCCCAGAAACAGGGGCCCGTTTTTTGCGTTCCTACCGTTTTTTGGTTCCTACCCCCTGTGTCGCACTTAAATGGGTCCCCCCTGAAACGGGGGACCGATTTTTGGATTCCTACCCCCGTTTTTTGGATCCTACCCCCGGTGTCGCGCTTAAATGGGTCACCCCGGAAACAGGGGCCGGTTTTTTAGGTTCCTACCCCCGTTTTTTGTTTCCTACCCCCCGGTGTCGCGCTTAAATGGGTCCCCCCGGAAACGGGGGCCCGTTTTTTGGGTTCCTACCCCCGGTGCCGCGCTTAAATGGGTCCCACCGGAAACGGGGGCCCGTTTTTTTGGGTTCCTACCCCCGTTTTTTTGGTTCATACCCCCCGTTGTCGCGCTTAAATGGGTCCCCCCGGAAACGGGGGCCCGTTTTTTTGGTTCCTACCCCCGTTTTTTGGTTCCTACCCCCGGTGTCGCGCTTAAATGGGTCCCCCCGGAAACGGGGGCCCGTTTTTTGGGTTCCTACCCCCGTTTTTCGGTTCCTACCCCCGGTGTCGCGCCTAAATGGGTCCCCCCGGAAACGGGGGCCTGTTTTTTGGGTTCCTACCCCCGCTTTTTGGTTCCTTACCCCGGTGTCGCGCTTAAATGGGTCCCCCCGGAGACGGGGGCCAGTTTTTTGGGTTCCTACCCCCGTTATTTGGTTCCTACCCCCGGTGTCGCGCTTAAATGGGTCCCCCCGGAAACGGGGGCCCGTTTTTGGGTTCCTACCCCCGTTTTTTGGTTCCTACCCCCGGTGTCGCGCTTAAATGGGACCCCCGGAAACGGGGGCCCGTTTTTTGGTTTCCTACCCCCGTTTTTTGGTTCCTACCCCCGGTGTCGCGCTTAAATGGGTCCCCCCGGAAACGGGGGCCCGTTTTTTGGTTCCTACCCCTGCTTTTTGGTTCCTACCCCCGGTGTCGCGCTTAAATGGGTCCCCCTGGAAACAGCGGCCCGTTTTTTTGGTTCCTACCCCCGTTTTTCGGTTCCTACCCCCGGTGTCGCGCTTAAAAGGGTCCCCCCTGAAACGGGGGCCCGTTTTTTGGGTTCCTACCCCCGTTTTTTGGTTCCTACCCCGGTGTCGCGCTTAAATGGGTCCCCCCGGAAACGGGGGCCCGTTTTTTTTTCTTCCTACCATAGTTTTTTGGTTCCTACCCCCCGGTCTCGCGCTTAAATGGCTCCCCCCGGAAACGGGGGCCCGTTTTTTGGGTTCCTACTCCCGTTTTTTGGTTCCTTCCCCCGATGTCGCGCTTAAATGGGTCCCCCCGGAAACGGGGGCCCGTTTTCTGGGTTCCTACCCCCGTTTTGTGGTTGCTACCCCCGGTGTCGCGCTTAAATCGGTCCCCCCGGAAACGGGGGCCAGTTTTTTGGGTTCGTACCCCCGTTTTTTGGTTCCTACCCCCGGTGTCGCGCTTAAATGGCTCCCCCTGGAAACGTGGGCCCGTTTTTTTAATTCCTACCCCCGTTTTTTGGTTCCTAACCCCGGTGTCGCGCTTAAATGGGTCCCCCCGGAAACAGGGGCCCGTTTTTTGGGTTCCTACCCCCGTTTTTTGGTTCCTACCCCCGGTGTCGCGCTTAAATGGGTCCCCCCTGAAACGGGGGCCCGATTTTTGGGTTCCTACCCCTGTTTTTTGGTTCCTACCCCCAGTGTCGCGCTTAAATGGGTCACCCCGGAAACGGGGGCCGGTTTTTTGGGTTCCTACCCCCGTTTTTTGGTTCCTACCCCCGGTGTCGCGCTTAAATGGGTCCCCCCGGAAACGGGGGCCCGTTTTTTGGGTTCCTACCCCCGGTGCCGCGCTTAAATGGGTCCCACCGGAAACGGGGGCCCGTTTTTTGGGTTCCTACCCCCGGTGCCGCGCTTAAATGGGTCCCACCGGAAACGGGGGCCCGTTTTTTTGGGTTCCTACCCCCGTTTTTTTGGTTCATACCCCCCCCGGTGTCGCGCTTAAATGGGTCCCCCCGGAAACGGGGGCCCGTTTTTTTGGTTCCTACCCCCGTTTTTTGGTTCCTACCCCCGGTGTCGCGCTTAAATGGGTCCCCCCGGAAACGGGGGCCCGTTTTTTGGGTTCCTACCCCTGTTTTTCGGTTCCTACCCCCGGTGTCGCGCTTAAATGGGTCCCCCTGGAAACGGGGGCCTGTTTTTTGGGTTCCTACCCCCGTTTTTTGGTTCCTACCCCCGGTGTCGCGCTTAAATGGGTCCCCCCGGGAACGGGGGCCCGTTTTTTGGGTTCCTTCCCCTGTTTTTCGGTTCCTACCCCCGGTGTCGCGCTTAAATGGGTCCCCCTGGAAACGGGGGCCTGTTTTTTGGGTTCCTACCCCCGCTTTTTTGTTCCTTACCCCGGTGTCGCGCTTAAATGGGTCCCCCCGGAGACGGGGGCCAGTTTTTTGGGTTCCTACCCCCGTTATTTGGTTCCTACCCCCGGTGTCGCCCTTAAATGGGTCCCCCCGGAAACGGGGGCCCGTTTTTTGGGTTCCTACCCCCGTTTTTTGGTTCCTACCCCCGGTGTCGCGCTTAAATGGGTCCCCCCGGAAACAGAGGCCCGTTTTTTGCGTTCCTACCGTTTTTTGGTTCCTACCCCGTGTCGCACTTAAATGGGTCCCCCCTGAAACGGGGGACCGATTTTTGGGTTCCTACCCCCGTTTTTTGGTTCCTACCCCCGGTGTCCCGCTTAAATGGGTCATCCCGGAAACGGGGGCCGGTTTTTTAGGTTCCTACCCCCGTTTTTTGTTTCCTACCCCCGGTGTCGCGCTTAAATGGGTTCCCCCGGAAACGGGGGCCCGTTTTTTGGGTTCCTACCCCCGGTACCGCGCTTAAATGGGTCCCACCGGAAACGGGGGCCCGTTTTTTTGGGTTCCTACCCCCGTTTTTTTGGTTCATACCCCCCCGTTGTCGCGCTTAAATGGGTCCCCCCGGAAACGGGGGCCCGTTTTTTGGGTTCCTACCCCCGTTTTTCGGTTCCTACCCCCGGTGTCGCGCTTAAATGGGTCCCCCCGGAAACGGGGGCCTGTTTTTTGGGTTCCTACCCCCGCTTTTTGGTTCCTTACCCCGGTGTCGCGCTTAAATGGGTCTCCCCGGAGACGGGGGCCAGTTTTTTGGGTTCCTACCCCCGTTATTTGGTTCCTACCCCCGGTGTCGCGCTTAAATGGGTCCCCCTGGAAACGGGGGCCCGTTTTTTTTTGTTCCTACCATAGTTTTTTGGTTCCTACCCCCGGTGTCGCGCTTAAATGGGTCCCCCCGGAAACGGGGGCCCGTTTTTTGGGTTCCTACCCCCGTTTTTTGGTTCCTACCCCCGGTGTCGCGCTTAAATGGGTCCCCCCGGAAACGGGGGCCCGTTTTTTGGGTTCCTACCCCCATTTTTTGGTTCCTACCCCCGGTGTCGCGCTTAAATGGGTCCCCCCGGAAACGGGGGCCCGTTTTTTGGTTCCTACCCGTTTTTTGGTTCCTACCCCCGGTGTCGCGCTTAAATGGGTCCCCCTGGAAACAGCGGCCCGTTTTTTTGGTTCCTACCCCCGGTGTCGCGCTTAAAAGGGTCCCCCCTGAAACGGGGGCCCGTTTTTTGGGTTCCTACCCCCGTTTTTTGGTTCCTACCCCCGGTGTCGCGCTTAAATGGGTCCCCCGGAAACGGGGGCCCGTTTTTTTGGTTCCTACCCCCGTTTTTTGGTTCCTACCCCCGGTGTCGCGCTTAAATGGGTCCCCCCGGAAACGGGGGCCAGTTTTTTGGGTTCCTATCCCTGTTTTTTGGTTCCTACCCCCGGTGTCGCGCTTAAACGGGTCCCCCCAGAAACGGGGGCCCGTTTTTTTGGTTCCTACCCCCGTTTTTCGGTTCCTACCCCCGTTTTTTGGTTCCTACCCCCGGTGTCGCGCTTAAAGGGTTCCCCCTGGAAACGGGGGCCCGTTTTTTTGGTTCCTACCCCCGTTTTTTGGTTCCTACCCCCGGTGTCGCGCTTAAATGGTTCCCCCCGGAAACGGGGGCCCGTTTTTTTGGTTCCTACCCCTGTTTTTTGGTTCCTACCCCCGGTGTCGCGCTTAAATGGGTCCCCCCGGAAACGGGGGCCCGTTTTTTGGGTTCCTACCCCCGTTTTTTGGTTCCTACCCCCGGTGTCGCGCTTAAATGTCTCCCCCCGGAAACGGGGGCCCGTTTTTTTGGTTCCTACCCCCGTTTTTTGGTTCCTACCCCCGGTGTCATGCTTAAATGGGTCCCCCCGGAAACGGGGGCCCGTTTTTTTGGTTCCTACCCCCGTTTTTTGGTTCCTTACCCCGGTGTCGCTCTTAAATGGGTCCCCCCGGAAACGGGGGCCCGTTTTTTGGGTTCCTACCCCCGTTTTTTGGTTCCTACCCCCGGTGTCGCGCTTAAATGGGTCCCCCTGGAAACGGGGGCCCGTTTTTTGGGTTCCTACCCCCGTTTTTTGGTTCCTACCCCCGGTGTCGCGCTTAAATGGGTCCCCCCGGAAACGGGGGCCCGTTTTTTGGGTTCCTACCCCCGTTTTTTGGTTCCTACCCCCGGTGCCGCGCTTAAATGGGTCCCCCCGGAAACGGGGGCACGTTTTTTGGTTCCTACCCCTTTTTGGTTCCTACCCCCGGTGTGGCGCTTAAATGGGTCCCCCCGGAAACAGCGGCCCGTTTTTTGGGTTCCTACCCCCGTTTTTTGGTTCCTACCCCCGGTGTCGCGCTTAAATTGGTCCCCCCGGAAACGGGGGCCCGTTTTTTGAGTTCCTACCCCCGTTTTTTGGTTCCTACCCCCGGTGTCGCGCTTAAATGGCTCCCCCCGGAAACGGGGGCCCGTTTTTTTGGTTCCTACCCCCGTTTTTTGGTTCCTACCCCCGGTGCCGCGCTTAAATGGGTCCCCCCGGAAACGGGGGCCCGTTTTTTGGGTTCCTTCTCCCGTTTTTTGGTTCCTACCCCCGGTGTCGCGATTAAATGGGTCCCCCCGGAAACGGGGGCCCGTTTTTTGGGTTCCTACCCCAGTTTTTTGGTTCCTACCCCCGGTGTCGCGCTTAAATTGGTCCCCCCGGAAACGGGGGCCCGTTTTTTGAGTTCCTACCCCCGTTTTTTGGATCCTACCCCCGGTGTCGCGCTTAAATGGGTCCCCCCGGAAACGGGAGCCCGTTTTTTGGGTTCCTACCCCCGTTTTTTGGTTCCTACCCCCGGTGCCGCGCTTAAATGGGTCCCCCCGGAAACGGGGGCCCGTTTTTTTGGATCCTACCCCCGTTTTTTGGTTCCTACCCCCGGTGTCGCGCTTAAATGGGTCCCCCCGGAAACGGGGGCCCGTTTTTTTGGTTCCTACCTCCGTTTTTTGGTTCCTACCCCCGGTGTCGCGCTTAAATTGGTCCCCCCAGAAACGGGGGCCCGTTTTTTGGGTTCCTTCTCCCGTTTTTTGGTTCCTACCCCCGGTGTCGCGCTTAAATGGGTCCCCCCGGAAACGGGGGCCCGTTTTTTGGGTTCCTTCTCCCGTTTTTTGGTTCCTACCCCCGGTGTCGCGCTTAAATGGGTCCCCCAGGAAACGGGGGCCCGTTTTTTGGGTTCCTACCCCCGTGTTTTGGTTCCTACCCCCGGTGTCGCGCTTAAATGGGTCCCCCCGGAAACGGGGGCCTGTTTTTTTGGTTCCTACCCCCGTTTTTTGGTTCCTACCACCGGTGTCGCGCTTAAATGGGTCCCCCCGGAAACGGGGGCCCGTTTTTTGGGTTCCTACCCCCGTTTATTGGTTCCTACCCCCGGTGTCGCGCTTAAATGGGTCCCCCCGGAAACGGGGGCCCGTTTTTTGGGTTCCTACCCCCGTTTTTTGGTTCCTACCCCCGGTGTCGCGCTTAAATGGGTCCCCCCGGAAACGGGGGCCCGTTTTTTGGGTTCCTACCCCCGTTTTTTGGTTCCTACCCCCGGTGTCGCGCTTAAATGGGTCCCCCCGGAAACGGGGGCCCGTTTTTTGGGTTCCTACCCCCGTTTTTTGGTTCCTACCCCCGGTGTCGCGCTTAAATGGGTCCCCCTGGAAACGGGGGCCTGTTTTTTTGGTTCGTACCCCCGTTTTTTGGTTCCTACCCCCGGTGTCGCGCTTAAATGGGTCCCCCCGGAAACGGGGGCCCGTTTTTTGGGTTCCTACCCCCGTTTTTTGGTTCCTACCCCCGGTGTCGCGTTTAAATGGGTCCCCCAGACACGGGGGCCCGATTTTTGGGTTCCTACCCCCGTTTTTTGGTTCCTACCCCCGGTGTCGCGCTTAAATGGGTCACCCCGGAAACGGGGGCCGGTTTTTTGGGTTCCTACCCCCGTTTTTTGGTTCCTACCCCCGGTGTCGCGCTTAAATGGGTCCCCCCGGGAAACGGGGGCCCGTTTTTTGGGTTCCGGAGCCAGGCGTCCGGAGCTTTTTTGGGCCCAGCTGCACCCTGCCTTGGGAGCGGAGGCTGCAGCCTCGGTCCGTGGGGGGGGCGCTTTTACCAGGCTTAAGCCCCCGGCGGATGTCCGGGGCTGCTTCTGTACCCTCGGGGTTGCGTTGGGAATTCCAGGTCAGGCGGCAGGAACCCCGGAGCCCAGGAAGCCCCCTTCCAGCCACCGTAGCTTTTAGGAGCCCAGGTCAACCCCAAGCCAGGCGTCCGGAGCTTTTTCGGGCCCAGCTGCACCCTGCCTCGGGAGCTGAGGCTGCAGCCTCGGTCCGTGGGGGGGTGCGCTTTTACCAGGCTTAAGCCCCTGGCGGATGTCCGGGGCTGCTTCTGTACCCTCGGGGATGCGTTGGGACTTCCAGGGCAGGCGGCAGAAACCACGGAGCCCAGGTAGTCCAAGGCCAGCCACTGGGGCTTTCAGGAGCCCAGGTGAACCCCAAGCCAGGCGTCCGGAGCTTTTTCGGGCCCAGCTGCACCCTGCCTTGGGAGCGGAGGCTGCAGCCTCGGTCCGTGGGGGGGGCGCTTTTACCAGGCTTAAGCCCCCGGCGGATGTCCGGGGCTGCTTCTGTACCCTCGGGGATGCGTTGGGACTTCCAGGGCAGGCGGCAGGAACCCCGGAGCCCAGGTACGTGCAAGCCAGCCACCGGGGCTTTTAGGACCCAGGTCAACCCCAAGCCAGGCGTCCGGAGCTTTTTCGGGCCCAGCTGCACCCTGCCTCGGGAGCGGAGGCTGCAGCCTCGGTCCGTGGGGGGGGCGCTTTTACCAGGCTTAAGCCCCCGGCGCATGTCCGGGGCTGCTTCTGTACCCTCGGGGTTGCGTTGGGAATTCCAGGGCAGGCGGCAGGAACCCCGGAGCCCAGGTACTTGCAAGCCAGCCACCGGGGCTTTTAGGACCCAGGTCAACCCCAAGCCAGGCGTCCGGAGCTTTTTCGGGCCCAGCTGCACCCTGCCTTGGGAGCGGAGGCTGCAGCCTCGGTCCGTGGGGGGGGCGCTTTTACCAGGCTTAAGCCCCCGGCGGATGTCCGGGTCTGCTTCTGTACCCTCGGGGATGCGTTGGGACTTCCAGGGCAGGCGGCAGGAAGCACGGAGCCCAGGAAGCCCGCTTCCAGCCACCGTAGCTTTTAGGAGCCCAGGTCAACCCCAAGCCAGGCGTCTGGAGCTTTTTGGGGCCCAGCTGCACCCTGCCTCGGGAGCTGAGGCTGCAGCCTCGGTCCGTGGGGGGGGGCGCTTTTACCAGGCTTAAGCCCCCGGCGCATGTCCGGGTCTGCTTCTGTACCCTCGGGGTTGCGTTGGGAATTCCAGGGCAGGCGGCAGGAACCACGGAGCCCAGGAAGCCCCCTTCCAGCCACCGTAGCTTTTAGGAGCCCAGGTCAACCCAAAGCCAGGCGTCCGGAGCTTTTTGGGGCCCAGCTGCACCCTGCCTCGGGAGCTGAGGCTGCAGCCTCGGTCCGTGGGGGGGGGCGCTTTTACCAGGCTTAATCCCCTGCCGGATGTCCGGGGCTGCTTCTGTACCCTCGGGGATGCGTTGGGACTTCCAGGGCAGGCGGCAGAAACCACGGAGCCCAGGTAGTCCAAAGCCAGCCACCGGGGCTTTCAGGAGCCCAGGTCAACCCCAAGCCAGGTGTCCGGAGCTTTTTCAGGCCCAGCTGCACCCTGCCTTGGGAGCGGAGGCTGCAGCCTCGGTCCGTGGTGGGGTGGGGGGGCACTTTTACCAGGCTTAAGCCCCCGGCGGATGTCCGGGGCTGCTTCTGTACCCTCGGGGATGCGTTGGGACTTCCAGGGCAGGCGGCAGGAACCCCGGAGCCCAGGTACGTGCAAGCCAGCCACCGGGGCTTTTAGGAGCCCAGGTCAACCCCAAGCCAGGCTTCCGGAGTGTATTCGGGCCGAGCTGCACCCTGCCTCGGGAGCCAAGGCTGCAGCCTCGGTCCATGGTGGGGGCACTTTTACCAGGCTTAAGCCCCCGGCGGATGTCCGGGGCTGCTTCTGTACCCTCGGGGATGCGTTGGGACTTCCACGGCAGGCGGCAGGAACCCCGGAGCCCAGGTACGTGCAAGCCAGCCACCGGGGCTTTTAGGACCCAGGTCAACCCCAAGCCAGGGGTCCGGAGCTTCTTCGGGCCCAGCTGCACCCTGCCTCGGGAGCTGAGGCTGCAGCCTCGGTCCGTGGGGGGGGGCACTTTTACCAGGCTTAAGCCCCCGGCGGATGTCCGGGGCTGCTTCTGTACCCTCGGGGATGCGTTGGGACTTCCAGGGCAGGCGGCAGGAACCACGGAGCCCAGGAAGCTCCCTTCCAGCCACCGTAGCTTTTAGGAGCCCAGGTCAACCCCAAGCCAGGCGTCCGGAGCTTTTTCGGGCCCAGCTCCACCCTGCCTCGGGAGCTGAGGCTGCAGCCTCGGTCCGTGGGGGGGGGGCACTTTTACCAGGCTTAAGCCCCCGGCGGATGTCCGGGGCTGCTTCTGTACCCTCGGGGATGCGTTGGGACTTCCAGGGCAGGCGGCAGGAACCCCGGAGCCCAGGTACGTGCAAGCCAGCCACCGGGGCTTTTAGGAGCCCAGGTCAACCCCAAGCCAGGCTTCCGGAGTGTATTCGGGCCCAGCTGCACCCTGCCTCGGGAGCGGAGGCTGCAGCCTCGGTCCGTGGTGGGGGCGCTTTTACCAGGCTTAAGCCCCCGGCGGATGTCCGGGGCTGCTTCTGTACCCTCGGGGATGTGTTAGGACTTCCAGGGCAGGCGGCAGGAACCCCGGAGCCCAGGTAGTCCCAAGCCAGCCACCGGGGCTTTTAGGACCCAGGTCAACCCCAAGCCAGGCGTCCGGAGCTTTTTCGGGCCCAGCTGCACCCTGCCTTGGGAGCGGAGGCTGCAGCCTCGGTCCGTGGGGGGGGCGCTTTTACCAGGCTTAAGCCCCCGGCGGATGTCCGGGGCTGCTTCCGTACCCTCGGGGATGCGTTGGGACTTCCAGGGCAGGCGGCAGGAACCCCGGAGCCCAGGTACGTGCAAGCCAGCCACCGGGGCTTCTAGGAGCCCAGGTCAACCCCAAGCCAGTCTTCCGGAGCGTATTCGGGCCCAGCTGCACCCTGCCTCGGGAGCGGAGGCTGCAGCCTCGGTCCATGGGGGGGCACTTTTACCAGGCTTAAGCCCCCGGCGGATGTCCGGGGCTGCTTCTGTACCCTCGGGGATGCGTTGGGACTTCCAGGGCAGGCGGCAGGAACCCCGGAGCCCAGGTCGCCCCCTTCCAGCCACCGTAGCTTTTAGGAGCCCAGGTCAACCCCAAGCCAGGCGTCCGGAGCGTGTTCGGGCCCAGCTGTACCCTGGAAAAAAGTTGAGGCGGTGCCAGGCCGCCTGCTCCACGTCCGGGCCCGAGCGGCGGGAACGGTAGCGAACTATGTCAACGTGTACGGCCCCGCCGCGGAACCGGACGCGGCGTATTTTTTCTGCCGGGCGGCCGACTACCTCGGCACCTTGAGCCCTCCTGAGAGCCTGGTCTTGGGCGGGGACTTCAACGTCACCCTCGAGGAACAGGACCGCTCGCGCAGGCAACGGTGCCGGGCCGCCGCGGACGCCCTCAGGGGGATCCTGGAGGAGCACTCCCTGGTGGACGCCTGGCGAGTCTGTCACCCCGACGGCCCCCCAGCCCCCACGTACGTGCGGGTGGGGGGGGAGCGGGCGAGCCACTCCCGGTTGGACCGGATTTACATCTCGCCCCGCGTGGATGCCCGAGCCGTGTCCTGCAGAGTGAGGCCGGCCCCCTTCACCGATCACCATCTGGTGTGCGCCCGGGTGGCGTTTGGCCCCAGGCGGCGGGGGTCGGCCTACTGGCACTTTAACAACAGCCTGCTGGAGGACCCGAGCTTCGGAGCGGCCTTCCGGGAGTTTTGGTGGGCCTGGCGCGGGCAGCGGCAGTCTTTCCCCTCGGCTCGGGGATGGTGGGACGGGGGGAAGGCGCGCATCCGGCTCTTTTGCCGCAGCTACGCCCGGGGGCACACCCGGGAGCGGGAGGCGGCCATAGAGCGGCTCGAGCGGGAAGTGTTGGAGCTGGAGAGGCGCCTGGTCGCCGACCCGCAGGATCCGTCCCTCTGCGGAGAGTGCAGGGAGAGGCGGGAAGAGCTGAGAGCCCTGGAGGACCACCGCGCCCGCGGCGCGTTCGTCCGCGCGCGAGTCCACCTCCTGCGGGAGATGGACCGCGGCTCCCGCTTCTTCTACGGCCTGGAGAAGCAGAGGGGGGCCAAAAAGCACATCACTTGCCTGTTGGCGGATGATGGCACCCCCCTCTCGGCCCCGGGAGAGCTGCGAGTTCGCACGAGGGCCTTCTACGGAAGGCTCTTTTCCCGGGAGCCGACCGAGGCGGCCGCCCGCAGCGCGCTCTGGGAGGAACTGCCGCAGGTGGGCGCGGGCGACCGTGACCGGCTGGAGGCTCCTCCCACCTTGGCCGAGCTCACGCTCGCCCTCCGTCTCATGCCCGGCAACAAGGCGCCGGGGCTGGACGGGCTCACCACGGAGTTCTACCGGGCCTTCTGGGACGTGCTCGGCCCGGACCTTGCCGCGGTCTGGGCCGAGGCTCGCGGGGAGCTCCCCCTGTCGTGCAGGAGGGCGGTGTTGACTCTCCTGCCGAAGAAGGGGGACCTCCGCGACCTGAGGAACTGGCGTCCCGTGTCCCTCCTCTGCACGGACTATAAGGTGGTGGCGAAGGCCGTCTCGCTGCGCCTGTGGTCCGTGCTGGCGGACGTGATCCATCCCGACCAGATGTACACGGTGCAAGGTCGCTCCATCTTCGACAACCTGTACCTGGTGCGGGACCTCCTGGAGCTGGCGCGCCGGGAGGGCCTGTCGTTCGGCCTGCTCTCCCTCGATCAGGAGAAGGCGTTCGACAGGATGGACCACGGGTATCTGACGGGCACGCTGCGGGCTTTCGGCTTCGGACCGCGCTTTGTGCGGGCTCTCCAGGTGCTGTACGCCTCCGCGGAGTGCCTGGTTAAGCTCAACTGGTCCCTGACGGAACCCATCCCGTTCAGGCGGGGGGTGCGTCAAGGCTGCCCGATGTCGGGCCAGCTGTACGCGCTAGGCCTGGAGCCCTTCCTGTGCCTCCTGCGGAGGCGGGTGGCCGGGTTGGCGCTGCGGGAACCGGCGCTGCGGCTGGTCCTCTCGGCGTACGCCGACGACGTGCTCCTCGCGGTCCAGGGCCCGGAAGATCTGGAGCGGGTGGCGGCCTGCCAGGCGGTTTATTCGGCGGCCTCCTCCGCCCGGGTCAACTGGGCCAAGAGCTCCGGGCTGACGGTGGGTGCCGGGTGGCAGGTGGGCTCGCTCCCACCCGCGCTCCGGGGCATCGAGTGGAGCGCGGGCCCGCTGCTCTACCTGGGGGTCTACCTGAGCCCCACGGACCCCTCCCCCCCGCAGAATTGGGCAGACCTAGAACTGAGGGTGGCGAGGCGGATCGGGGCGTGGACGGGGCTGCTGCGGTGCCTGTCCCTCCTGGGCCGGGCGCTGGTGTTGAACCAGCTGATCCTGTCCATGCTCTGGTACCGCTTCAATACCCTCCCCGTGCCCCCCGAGGTTCTTGCCAGGCTCCAGAGACGGGCGCTGGGGTTCTTCTGGCCAAGACGGCACTGGGTCTCTGCACGGGTGCTGACCCTCCCCTTGCGGGAGGGGGGGCAGGGCCTGGTGTGCCTCCGCAGCCAGGTCCTGACGTTCCGCCTCCAGGCCCTGCAGAGACTGCTTTACAGTGACGGTAGCCACGCGGCGTGGAGCCTGTTGGGGCGCGCCTTCCTCCGCCGCCTCCGGGGGCTCCGATACGACCGGCAGCTCTTCTTCCTGCGCGGCCTGGAGCTCGTGCGGGTGGCGGGGGAGCTGCCGGCCTTTTACCGAGACCTCCTCAAGGCCTGGGGGCTGATCTCCGCCTCCAGGTCTCCGTCGCGGGTGGCCAAGGACGGCGACCTGCTGGCCGAGCCGCTGTTCTTTAACCCGCAGCTGGCGGTCTCGGCGGCAGCCTCGCCAGAGGCCTCCCTGAGGATGGCCCAGGTGGGCGTCACCCGGCTCGGAGACCTCCTGGACTACGACGAGCGAGGATGGCTGGGCCCCGCGGCGCTGGCCCGGCGCACGGGCCTGACCATAGGGCGTGCAACTTGCTCGCGCCTAGTCCGGGAGGTGAAAGCTGCGCTGCCCGCAGACGCCCTTGCCTACGTCGAGCGAGTCCTGCGAGAGGGCGGTCCCCGCCCTCCCGAATCCCCCAGCCCGGCGGAGTTCCTGATAGGGCCTGCTCAGCGGCCGGCCCCGAGGCACTCCGCCCGTCACCACCTTTGCAGGCTGGGGGACACCCCGCCGGTCCGCTTCTCGACGGCCCACCAGGGCCAGCTCTACACGCTCGTCCGCAGGACGATCCACCACGCCGCCCTCGCGTCCCGCCAAGACACCAAATGGCGGGACTACTTTGGCGAGGGCGTGGCCGACGGTCCTCGGTGGCTCGGCGTCTACTCGGAGCTCGTCCCTAGAGCCGCCGGGGACCTAGGCTGGCGGCTCCTTCACGGGGCCGCCGCGACGGGCGTGTATCTGGCGCGCATAGATACCATCTCCGACCAGTGCCCGTTCTGTGACCAGAGGGAGACCCTGGCGCACCTGGTTCTCGAGTGCGCCAGGCTGCAGCCCCTGCACCTCCTCCTCCAGAACCTCCTCCTCAAGTTCTGGCTGCACTACTCCCCGCACCTTTTTATTTACGCACTCCCCATCCGTCGCCCCACCCGGGCCCGGGACCGACTGGTCAACCTCCTCCTGGCTCTGGCCAAGCTCGTCATCTGGCTATCCAGGAAGGAGGCTCTGGCCGGGAAGGCTCCCGGGCACCTCGGGGCGTTTTTCCTCGGTGTCCTGCGCGCCCGCCTCCGAGCGGAGCACCACTGGGCGGTAGCCGCCGGCAAGCTGAAGCAGTTTGCGGGCCGGTGGGCGCTGTCCGGGGTGCTCTGCTCGCTGTCCCCCGGGGGAGCACTCGTTTTGAACCTTTGACCCCCCACGTGCACACCCTGTTTTTCTTTCAGTTGTCCCCCGTAATGTTTTTCCTTAACACTCGGGAGCCCAGCCGCCAAAGAAAACAGCGGCGGCACCCGCAGAATTTTTCCCACTGCTCAGCTCCGGTTGAGGGCTCGCCACCCGTCCGGCAACCAGCCGGCGCCGGCTTTAACATCGGCCGCCAGAACCGGGGTGGCCCCAAGCTCCTGATCTAAACCATAGACTACTCAACAATAGTCCCTTCCAGCCACTGTAGCTTTCAGGAGCCCAGGTCAACCCCAAGCCAGGCGTCCGGAGCTTTTTCGGGCCCAGCTGCACCCTGCCTCGGGAGCCGAGGCTGCAGCCTCGTTCTGAGGGGGGGGTGGGGGGGCACTTTTACCAGGCTTAAGCCCCCGGCGGATGTCCAGGACTGCTTCTGTATCCTCGGGGAAGCGTTGGGACTTCCAGGGCAGGCGGCAGGAACCCCAGAGCCCAGGTACGTGCAAGCCAGCCACCGGGGCTTTTAGGAGCCCAGGTCAACCCCAAGCCAGGCTTCCGGAGCGTATTCGGGCCCAGCTGCACCCAGCCTCGGTCCATGGGGGGGCACTTTTACCAGGCTTAAGCCCCCGGCGGATGTCCGGGGCTGCTTCTGTACCCTCGGGGATGCGTTGGGACTTCCAGGGCAGGCGGCAGGAACCACAGAGCCCAGGAAGCCCCCTTCCAGCCACCGTAGCTTTTAGGAGCCCAGGTCAACCCCAAGCCAGGCGTCCAGAGCTTTTTCGGGCCCAGCTGCCCCCTGCCTTGGGATCAGAAGGTAAAGCCTCGGTCCGTGGTGGGGGCAGTTTTGCCAGGCTTAAGCCCCTGGCGGATGTCCGGTGCTGCTCCTGTACCCTCGGGGATGCAATGGGACTTCGGTCTGGAGCTGAAATGGGTCCCCCCGGGCACAGGGCCTCCGGTTTTCGGTTCCTACCCCGTTCTTTGGTTCCTACCCCCGTAATAGCGCTTCAGTGGGTCCCCCCAGGCACGGGACCCCGTTTTTTGACTTCCTACCCCATTTTTTGGTTCCTCCTCCCGGTGTCGCGCTTAAATGGTTCCGACCGGGCACGGGTCCCCGTTTTCTGGGTTCCTACCCCTGTTTCTTGGTTCCTACCCCCGGTCGCACACTGAAATGGGTCCCCCCCGGAACGGGGCCCCGGGTTTTGGTTTCTTACCCCTGTTTTTTGGTTCCTAACCCCGGTGTCGCGCTTCAGTGGGTCCCCCCGGGCATGGGGAGCTGGTTTTGGGTTTCCTACCCCCGTTTTTTGGTTCCTACCCACGGTGTCGTTCTTCAATGTCTCCCCCCCGCGCACGGGGCCCCCTTTTGGGGTTCCTACCCCCGTGTTTTGGTAACTACCCCCTGTGTCACGCTTAAATGGGTCGCCCTGTATACATGGCCCCGGATTTTTCGTTTCTACCCCTGTTTTTTGGTTCCTACCCCTGGTCTCACGCTGAAATGCATCCCCCCAGGCACGGTGCCCCCGTTGTTGGGTTATTACCCCTGTTTTTTGATTCCTACCCCCGGTCTCGCGCTGAAATAGGTCTGCTGGGCACGGGGCCCCGGTTTCTGGGTTTCCACCCCTGTTTTTGCTTCCTACCCCTGGTGTCGTGCTTTCATGGGTCCCCCCTGGCACAATCCCCCGTCTTTGGGTTCCTACCCCCGTTGTAGCACTTCAATGGGTCCCCCGTGCACGGGACTCCGATTTTTGGCTTCCTACCCCCATTTTTTGGTTCCTACCTCCAGTGTCGTGCTTCAATAGCTCCCCCCGGGCAAAGTGGCAACGGTTTTTGGGTTCCTATCCCTGTTTTTTGGTTCCTACCCCTGGTGTCACACTTAAATTGGTCTCCCCTGAAACGGGGGCCCGTTTTTTTTTGGTTCCTAACCCCTTTTTTTGGTTCCTACCCCCGGTGTCGTGCTTTAATAGGTCCCCCTGAAACTGGGCCCCGTTTTTTGTTTCCTACCCCCGTTTTTTGGTTCCTACCCCCGGTGTGGTGCTTAAATGGGTCCGTCTGAGAACGGGGGCCCATTTTTTTGGTTCCTACCCCCGTATTTTGGTTCCTACCCACGGTGTTTCACTTAAATGGGTCGCGGCATGTAAACATGGCCCCGGATTTTTCGTTTCTACCCGTTTCTTCATTCCTTCCCCTGGTCTCTGCGCTGAAATGCGTCCCCCAGGCACGGTGCCCCCATTTTTGGGTTATTACACCTGTTTTACGGTTTCTACCCCCGGTCTCGCGCTGAAATGGGTCCCCTGGGCACTGGGCCCCAGTTTCTGGGTTCCCACCCCCGGTTTTTGCTTCCTACCCCCGGTGTCGCGCTTTAATGGGTCCCCCCGGGCACAATCCCCCGTCTTTGGGTTCCTACCCTCGTTTTTTGGTTCCTACGCCTGGTGTCGGGCTTTAATGGGTCCCCCTTGTCATGGGGCCCTGGTTCTTGGCTTCCTACCCCCGTTTTTTGTGTCCTAACACTAATGTTGTGCTTAAATTTGTCCTCCCAGGCAAGGGGCCCCAGTTTTTGTCTTCCTACCCCCATTTTTTGGTTCCTACCCCTGTCCTCGCGCTTAAATGTGCCCCCCGGGCACGAGGCCCCCGCTTTTTGCTTTCCTTCCCCCGTTTTTTGTTTCCTACCCCCAGTGCCACGCTTCAATGGATCCACCAGGGCACGGAGCCCCAGTTTTTTGGTTCCTACCCTCGTTTTTTGGTTCCTTCCCCCAGTGTCGCACTTAAATGGGTCCACCCAGGCACAGGGCCCTGGTTTTTGGGTGACTACCCCCGTTTTCTAGTTCATACCCCCGGTGCCGCGCTACAATGGCTCTCCTGCCGGGGCACAGGGTCCCGGTTTTTGGGTTCCTACCCCCGTTTTTTGGTAACTACCTCCTGTGTCACAATTAAATGGGTCCCCCTGTAAACATGGCCCCGAATTTTTCGTTTTTACCCCTGTTTTTTGGTTCCTACCCCCGGTCTCGAGCTGAAATGGGTCCCCCCGGGCACGGGGCCCCCATTCTTTGGTTCCTACCCCGTTCTTTGGTTCCTACCCCCGATGTAGCGCTTCAATGGGTCCCCCCGGGCACGGGACCCCGGTTTTTGGCTTCCTACCCCCAATTTTTGGTTCCTACCTCCAGTGTCGTGCTTCAATGGGTCTCCCCGGGCAAAGTGGCCCTGGTTTTTGGGTTCCTATCCCTGTTTTTTGGTTCCTACCCCCGGTGTCGCACTTAAATGGGTCCGACCGGGCACGGGGCCCCGTTTTCTGGGTTCCTACCCCTGTTTTTTGGTTCCTACCCCCGGTTGCACACTGAAATGGGTCCCCCCCGGCACGGGGCCCCGGGTTTTGGTTTCTTACCCCTGTGTTTTGGTTCCTAACCCCGGTGTCGCGCTTCAGTGGGTCCCCCCGGGCACGGGGAGCTGGTTTTGGGTTTCCTACCCCCGTTTTTTGGTTCCTACCCCCGGTGTGGTGCTTAAATGGGTCCGTCCGAGAACGGGGGCCCGTTTTTTTTGGTTCCTACCCCCGTTTTTTGGTTCCTACCCATGGTGTTTCGCTTAAATGGGTCCCGCCCTGTAAACATGACCCCGGATTTTTCGTTTCTACCCCTGTTTTTTCATTCCCACCCCTGGTCTCTGCTCTGAAATGCGTCCCCCCAGGCACGGTGCCCCCATTTTTGGATTATTACACCTGTTTTACGGTTCCTACCCCGGTTTCTCTCTGAAATGCGTCCCCCCCAGGCACAGTGCCCCCGTTTTTGGGTTATTACCCCTGTTTTTTGGTTCCTACCCCCGGTCTCGCGCTGAAATGGGTCCGCTGGGCAAGGGGCCCCGGTTTCTGGGTTCCCACCCCCGGTTTTTGCTTCCTACCCCCGGTGTCGTGCTTTAAGGGGTCCCCCCGGGCACAATCCCCCGTCTTTGGGTTCCTACCCCCGTTTTTTGGAAACTACTCCCTGTGTCATGCTTAAATGGGTCCCCCTGTAAACATGGCCCCGGATTTTTCTTTTTTACCCGTTTTCTGGTTCCTACCCCTGGTCTCGCTCTGAAATGCATCCCCCCAGGCACGGTGCCCCCGTTTTTGGGTTATTACCCCTATTTTTTGGTTCCTACCCCCAGTCTCATGCTGAAATGGGTCCCCCCGGGCACGGGGCCCCCGTTTTTGGGTTCCTACCCTGTTTTTTGGTTCCTACCCCCGATGTAGCACTTCAATGGGTCCCCCTGGCACGGGACTCCAATTTTTGGCTTCCTACCCCCATTTTTTGGTTCCTACCTCCAGTGTCGTGCTTCAATGGCTCCCCCCGGGCAAAGTGGCCCCCGTTTTTGGGTTCTTATCCCTGTTTTTTGGTTCCTACCCCTGGTGTCACACTTAAATTGGTCTCCCCGGAAACGGGGGCCCGTTTTTTTGGTTCCTAACCCCTTTTTTTGGTTCCTACCCCCGGTGTCGTGCTTAAATAGGTCCCCCCGAAACTGGGCCCCGTTTTTTTGTTTCCTACCCCCGTTTTTTGGTTCCTACCCCCGGTGTGGTGCTTAAATGGGTCCGTCCGAGAACGGGGGCCCGTTTTTTTGGTTCCTACCCCCGTTTTTTGATTCCTACCCACGGTGTTTCACTTAAATGGGTCCCGGCCTGTAAACATGGCCTCGGATTTTTTGTTTCTACCCCTGTTTTTTCATTCCTTCCCCTGGTCTTGCGCTGAAATGCGTCCCCCCAGGCACAGTGCCCCGGTTTTTGGGTTATTACCTACCCTTGTTTTACGGTTCCTACCCCCGGTCTCGCGCTGAAATGGGTCCCCTGGGCACTGGGCCCTGGTTTCTGGGTTCCCACCCCTGGTTTTTGCTTCCTACCCCCGGTGTCGCGATTTAATGGGTCCCCCCGGGCACAATCCCCCATCTTTGGGTTCCTACCCCTGTTTTTTGGTTCCTACGCCTGGTGTCAGGCTTCAATGGGTCCCCCCAGTCATGAGGCCCTGGTTTTTGGCTTCCTACCCCCATTTTTTGGTTCCTACCTCCAGTGTCGTGCTTCAATGGGTCCCCCCGGGCAAAGTGGCCCTGGTTTTTGGGTTCCTATCCCTGTTTTTTGGTTCCTACCCCCGGTGTCGCGCTTAAATGGGTCCGACTGGACACGGGCCCCATTTTCTGGGTTCCTACCCCTGTTTTTTGGTTCCTACCCCCGGTCGCACACTGAAATGGGTCCCCTCCGGCACGGGGCCCCGGGATTTGGTTTCTTACCCCCGGTTTTTGGTTCCTACCCCCAGTGTCACGCTTTGATGGGTGTCCCCAGGCACGGGGACCTGGTTTGGGGTTTCTACCCCCATTTTTTCATTCCTACCTGCGGTGTCGCGCTTCAATGGGTTCCCCCGGGCACGGGGCTCTGGTTTTAGGGTTCTTACCCCCTTTTTTGGTTCCTAACCCCGGTGTCGCGCTTCAGTGGGTCTCCACGGGCATGGGGACCTGGTTTTGGTGTTCCTACCCCCGTTTTTTGTTTCCTACCCATGGTGTCGTGCTTCAATGGGTCCCCCCAGGCATTGGACCCTGGTTTGTGTGTTCCTACCCCCATTTTTTGCTTCCTACTCCTGGTGTCGTGCTTCAATGGGTCCACCCAGGCACTGGGCCCTAGTTTTTGAGTTCCTACTCCCGTTTTTGGGTTCTTACCCCCCCGGTGTCGCGCTTCAGTGGGTCCCCCCGGGCACGGAGCCCCAGCTTTGAAATTCCTGCCCCCGTTTCCTACAACCGGCGTAGCACTTCAATGGGTCCACCCAGGCACGGAGCCCCAGTTTTTGCTTTCATACCCCCATTTTTTGGTTCCCACCCTCTGTGGCGTGCTTCAGTGGGTGCCCCCAGGCACGGGGCCCTGGTTTTGGGGTTCCTACCCCAGTTTTTTGGTTCCTACCCATGGTGTCGCACTTCAATGCGTCCCCCAGGGCACTGGGCACCGATTTTTGGGGTCCTACCCCCGTTTTTTACTTCCTACCCCCTGTGTCATGCTTAAATGGGTCCCCCTGGAAACTATGCCCTGTTTTTTTATTTCTACCCCCGTTTTTTGGTTCCTACCCCCGGTGTCAACCTTAAATGGGTCCCCCAGGCACGGGTTTCCGTTTTCTAGGTTCCTACCCCTGTTCTTTGGTTCCTACCCCCAGTGTCACACTTCAATTGGTCCCCCCGGGCACGAGGCCCCGTGTTTTGCCTTCCTACTCCCATTTTTTTGTTCCTACCCCCGGTGCCATGCTCCAATGGTTCCCCCCGGCCACGGGGCCATGGTTTTTGGGTTCCTACCCCCCTTTTTTGGTCCCTACGCCAGGTTCCACGCCTTAATCGGTCCCCCCGGGCACGAAGCCCCAGTTTTTGATTTCGTATCCCCGTTTATTGGTTCCTACGTGCAGTGTCGTACTTAAATTGGTCCTCTCCGGCAAGGGGACCCTGTTTTTGGTTCCTACCCCCATTTTTTGTTTCCTACACCTGGTGTCGAGCTCCAATGGGTCCACCCGGGCACTGGGCCCTAGTTTTTGAGTTCCTACTCCGGTTTTTGTGTTCTTACCCCCCTGTGTCGCTCTTCAATGGTTCCCCCCGGGTACGGGGCCCCAGCTTTGTAGTTCCTACTCTAATTTTTCGGTTCCTACCCCCGGTGCCGTGCTTCAATGGGTCCACCCCGGGCAGACGGCCCCGTTTTTTCTTTTCCTACCCCCGTTTTATGGTTCCTACCCCCTGTGGCGCACTTCAGTGCGTCCCCCCAGGCACGGGGCCCTGGTTTTGGGGTTCCTACCACTGTTTTGGGGTTCCTACCTGCGGTGCCGCGCTTCAATGCATCCCCCAGGGCACTGGGCACCGATTTTTTTGGTCCTACCACCATTTTTTGCTTCCTACCCCCAGTGTCACGCTTAAATTGGTCCTCCAGGAACTGGGCCCCTGTTTTTGAGTTCCTACCCCCGTTTTTTGGTTCCTACCCCCGGTGTTGCGCTTCAGTGGGTGTCCCGGGGCACAGGGATCTGGTTTTGGGGTTTCTACTCCTGTTTTTTTGTTCCTACTCGCGGTGTCACGCTTCAATGGGTCCCCCCGGGCACGGGGCTCAGATTTTATGCTTCTTACGCCCGTTTTTTTGGTTCCTATCCCTGGTGTCGCGCTTCAGTGGGTCCCCCCGGGCACGGGGAGCTGGTTTTGGGTTTCCTACCCCCGTTTTTTGGTTCCTACCCATGGTGTCTTTCTTCAATGGTTCCCCCCCCCAGGCACGAGGCCCCGTGTTTTGCTTTCCTACTCCCGTTTTTTGGATCCTACCCGCGGTGTCGCACATCAATGGGTCCCCCCCCGTGCACGGGGCCCTGGTATTGGCTTCCTACCCCCGTTTTTTGGTTCCTACCCCTGGTGCCACGCTTCAATGGGTCTGCCCGGGCACTGGACCCCGGTTTTTGGGTTCATATCCCCGTTTTTTTGGTTCCTACGCGCAGTGTCGTACTTAAATTGGTCCCCTCGGGCAAGGGTCCCCCGTTTTTGGTTCCTACCCCCGTTTTTTGCTTCCTACCCTCGGTGTCGTGCTTCAATGGGTCCACCCGGGCACTGGGCCCTAGTTTTTGAGTTCCTACTCCCGTTTTTGTGTTCTTATCCTCCTGTGTCACTCTTCAATGGTTCCCCCTGGGCACGGGGCCCCAGCTTTGGAATTCCTACCCCCGTTTTTTGGTTCCTACCCCCGGTGTCATGATTCAATGGGTCCACCCAGGCATGGGGCTCCGGTTTTTGTTTTCCTACCCCCATTTTTTTGGTTCCTACCCCCTGTGGCGCGCTTCAGTGGGTCCCCCCTGGCACGGGGCCCTGGTTTTGTGGTTCCTATCCCAGTTTTTTGGTAACTACATGCGGTGTTGCGCTTCAATGCATCCCCCAGGGCACTGGGCACCAATTTTTGGGGTCCTACCCCTGTTTTTTGCTTCCTACCCCCAGTGGCGCGCTTAAATCGGTCCACCCGGGCACGGGGCCCCAGTTTTTGGGTTCCTACCCCTGTTTTTTGGTTCCTACCCCCGGTGTCACTCTTCAATGGGTCCCACCAGGCACGGGGCCCCAGCTTTGGGGTTCCTACCCCCGTTTTTTGGTTCCTTCCCCTGGTGTCATGTTTAAATAGGTCCTCCCAGGCATGGGGCCCCAGTTTTTGTGTTCCTATCCCTGTTTTTTCTTTCCTACCCCCAGTGTCACGCTTTAAAGGGTCTCCCCGGGCACGGGGCCCTGGTTTTTGGGTTCCAATCCCTGTTTTTTGGTTCCTACTCCCGGTGTCATGCTTCAATGGATCCTCCCGGGTACGGGGCCCCAGTTTTTGGGTTCCTATCCTTGTTTTTTTATTCCTACCCTCGGTGTTGCGCTTTAATGGGTCCCCCCGGGCACGAAGCCCCTGTTTTTGGGTTCCTACCCCCGTTTTTTGGTTTCTACACCTGGTGTCACACTTCAATGGCTCCCCCCCCTGGGCACGGGGCCCCGGTTTTTGGGTTCCTACCCCCGTTTTTTTATCTACCCCCTGTGTCACACTTAAATAGGTCCCCCTGTAAACATGGCCCTGTTTTTTTCGTTTCTACCCGTTTTTTGGTTCCTACCCCCGGTCTCGCGCTGAAATGGGTCCCCCTGGGCACGGGGCCCCCTTTTTTGCGTTCCTACCCCGTTTTTTGGTTCCTACCCCCGATGTAGCACTTCAGTGGGTCCCCCCAGGCACGGGACTCCGGTTTTTGGCTTCCTACCCCCATTTTTTGGTTCCTACCTCCAGTGTCGTGCTTCAATGGGTCTCCCCGGGCAAAGTGGCCCTGGTTTTTGGGTTCCTATCCCTGTTTTTTGGTTCCTACCTCCGGTGTCGCGCTTAAATGGGTCCAACCGGGCACGGGGCCCCGTTTTCTGGGTTCCTACCCCTGTTTTTTGGTTCCTACCCCCAGTCGCACACTGAAATGCATCCCCACTGGCACGGGACCCTGGGATTTGGTTTCTTACCCCCGTTTTTTGGTTCCTACCCCCGGTGTCGCGCTTCGATGGGTGTCCCCAGGCACGGGGACCTGGTTTTGGGGTTCTACCCCCGTTTTTTCATTTCTACCTGCGGTGTCCCGCTTCCATGGGTTCCCCCGGGCACTGGGCTCCGGTTTTAGGCTTCTTACCCCCTTTTTTCGTTCCTACCCCCGGTGTCGCGCTTCAGTGGGTCCCCACGGGCATGGGGACCTTGTTTTGGTGCTCCTACCCCCGTTTTTTGGTTCCTACCCATGGTGTCGTGCTTCAATGGGTCCCTCCAGGCACTGGGCCCTAGTTTTTGAGTTCCTACTCCCGTTTTTGGGTTCCTACGCCCCGGTGTCGCTCTTCAGTGGGTCCCCCCGGGCACGGGGCCCCAGCTTTGGAGTTCCTGCCCCCGTTTCTTGGTTCCTACCCCCGGTGTAGTACTTCAATGGGTCCACCCAGGCACGGGTTCCCGTTTTCTAGGTTCCTACCCCTGTTTTTTGGTTCCTACCCCCAGTGTCGCGCTTCAATGGGTCCACCTGGGCAGAGGGCCCTGGTTTTTCTTTTCCTACCCCCGTTTTATGGTTCCTACCCCCTGTGGTGCACTTCAGTGGGTCCCCCCGGGCACGGGGCCCTGGTTTTAGGGTTCCTATCCCTGTTTTTTGGTTCCTACCTGCGGTGCCGCGCTTCAATGCATCCCCCAGGGCACTGGGCACCAATTTTTTTGGTCCTACCCCCATTTTTTGCTTCCTACCCCCAGTGTCGCACTTAAATCGGTCCTCCAGGCACTGGGCCCCAGTTTTTGAGTTCCAACCCCCGTTTTTTGGTTCCTACCCCCGCTGCCGCGCTTCAGGAGTTGTCCCTGGGCACAGGGACCTGGCTTTGGGGTTTCTACCCCCGTTTTTTCGTTCCTACTGGCGGTGTCGCGCTTCAATGCATCTCCCAGGGCACTGGGCACCGATTTTTGGGATCCTACCCCCGTTTTTTGCTTCCTACCCCCAGTGTCATGCTTAAATCGGTCCTCCAGGCACTGGGCCCCAGTTTTTGAGTTCCAACCCCCGGTTTTTGGTTCCTACCCCCGGTGCCGCAGTTCAGGAGTTGTCCCCGGGCACGGGGACCTGGTTTTGGGGTTTCTATCTCCGTTTTTTGGTTCCTACCCCCGATCGCACACTGAAATGGGTCCCCCCCGGCACGGGGCCCCGGGTTTTGGTTTCTTACCCCCGTTTTTTGGTTCCTACCCCCGGTGTCGCGCTTCAGTGGGTGTCCCGGGGCACAGGGATCTGGTTTTGGGGTTTCTACCCCTGTTTTTTTGTTCCTACTCGCGGTGTCGCGCTTCAATGGGTCCCCCCGGGCACGGGGCTCAGATTTTATGCTTCTTACGCCCGTTTTTTTGGTTCCTATCCCTGGTGTCGCGCTTCAGTGGGTCCCCCCGGGCACGGGGAGCTGGTTTTGGGTTTCCTACCCCCGTTTTTTGGTTCCTACCCATGGTGTCTTTCTTCAATGGTTCCCCCCCCCCAGGCACGAGGCCCCGTGTTTTGCTTTCCTACTCCCATTTTTTGGATCCTACCCGCGGTGTCGCACATCAATGGGTCCCCCCCGTGCACGGGGCCCTGGTATTGGCTTCCTAGCCCCGTTTTTTGGTTCCTACCCCTGGTGCCACGCTTCAATGGGTCCGCCCGGGCACTGGACCCCGGTTTTTGGGTTCATATCCCCGTTTTTTGGTTCCTACGCGCAGTGTCGTACTTAAATTGGTCCCCTCGGGCAAGGGTCCCCCGTTTTTGGTTCCTACCCCCGTTTTTTGCTTCCTACCCTCGGTGTCGTGCTTCAATGGGTCCACCTGGGCACTGGGCCCTAGTTTTTGAGTTCCTACTCCCGTTTTTGTGTTCTTACCCTCCTGTGTCACTCTTCAATGGTTCCCCCTGGGCACGGGGCCCCAGCTTTGGAGTTCCTACCCCCGTTTTTTGGTTCCTACCCCCGGTGTCACGATTCAATGGGTCCCCCCAGGCACGGGGCCCCTGTTTTTGGGTTCCTACCCCGCTTTTTTGATTCCTATCCCCGGTGTCGCGCTTCAATGGATCCCTTCTGAAACACGGCCCCGGTTTTTGGTTCCTATCCCCATTTTTCTGTTCCTACCCCCAGTGTTGCGCTTAAATGGGTCCACCCAGGCCCGGTGACCCTAGTTTATGGGTTCCTACCCCTTTTTTTTGGTTCCTACCCCCAGTGTCGCACTTTAATGGTTACCCCCGGGCATGGGGCCCCGGGTTTTGGCTTCCTACCTCAGTTTCTTGGTTCCTACCCCAGAGTCACACTTAAATGGGTCCCACCGGGCACGGGGCCCCGGTTTTTGAGTTCCTACTCCTGTTTTTTGGATCCTACACCTGGTGTCTCTCTTAAATGGGTCCCCCCAGGCACGGGGCCCCAGTGTTTGGGTTCCTACCCCAGTTTTTTGGTTCCTAGACCCGGTGTTGCACTTTAGTGGGTACCCCCGGGCACGGGGCCCCGTTTTTTGGGTTCCTAAACCTGTTTTTTGTTTCCTACCCTCAGTGTCGCACTTCAATGGGTCCCCCCGAGCACCAGGCCCTGTTTTTTGGCTTCCTACCATCTTTTTTTGGTTCCTACCCCCGGTGTCGCTCTTCAATGGGTCCCCCAGGGCACGGGGCCCCAGTTTTTGCGTTCCTACCCCCTTTTTTGGTTCCTTCCCCCAGCGTCGCGATTTAATGTGTCCCCCGGGGCACGAATACCTGGTTTTTGGGTTCCTACCCCCGTTTTTTGGTCCCTATGCCCGGTGTCGCACTTAAATTGGTATCCCCGGGCACAGGGGACCCATTTTTGGTTCGTACCCCCTGTTTTTTGGTTCCTACCGCCGGTGTTGCGCTTAAATGTCACAGGGCCAATGTATTTGGGTTTCTTCCACCCTTTTTTGGTTCCTTCCCCGGTGTCGTACTTCAATGTGTTCCCCCGGAAACAGGGCCCCAGTTTTTCAGTTCCTATCCCAGTTTTTTTCTTCCTAGCACTGGTGTCGCGCTTAAATGGGTCCCCCTGGTCACGGTGCCCCTAGTTTATGGGTTCCTACAACCGTTTTTTGGTTCCTACCCCGGTGTCATGCTTTAATGGTTCCGCCCGGGGCACGTGGCCCGAGGTTTTGGGTTCCTAACCCCGTTTTTTGGTTCCTTCTCCAGTGTCATGCTTAAATGGGTCCCCTCGGGCACGGGGCCCCAGGTTTTGGGTTCCTAACCCCATTTTTTGGTTCTTACCCCCGGTGTCACACTTAAATGGGTCCCCCCTGCACGAGGCCCCGGTTTTTTGGTTCCTACCCGTTTCTTGGTTCCTACCCCGGTGTCACGCTTAAATGGGTCCCCCCAGGCGCAGGACCCCGGTTTTTGGGTTCTTACCCCTGTTTTTTGGTTCCTACTTCTGGTGTTGCGCTTCAATGTGTCCCCCCCGGGCATGGGGCCCCGGTTTTTGGGTTCCTACCCCCGTTTTTTGCTTCCTACCTCCAGTGTCGCACTTAAATGGGTCCCCCCGGCCACGGTGCCCCTGTTTTTGGTTTCCTAACCCCGTTTTTTGGTTCCTTCCCCGGTGTCGTGCTTCAATGGGTCCCCCCATAAACAGGGCCCCGGTTTTTTGGTTCCTACTCCCATTTTTTTAATTGTAGCCCCGGTTCTGCGCTTTGATGGGTCCCCCGGGCATGAAGCCCCGATTTTTGGGTTCCTACCCCCGTTTTTTGGTTCCTACCTGTGGTGTCGCGCCTAAATTTGTCCCCCCGGCCACGGGTCCACTGTTTTTGGGTTTCTACCCACACTTTTTGGTTCCTAGCCCCGGTGTGTTTCTGAAATGGGTCCCCCCCAGGCACGGGGCCCTGGGTTTTTGGTTCCTACCCCCGTTTTTTGGTTCCTACCCCCGGTGCCACTCTTAAATGGGTCCCCCCAGAAACGGAGCCCCGGTTTTTTTGTTCCTACCCCGGCTTTTTGGTTCCTACCCCTTGTGTCGCGCTTAAATGGGTCTGCTGCAGCTCCCTGCTGCATCCACCAGAGACTGCCTGAATCATCAAAGCTCTCCAACTATTTTTCAAAGATTCAGGGAGCTTTGAATGAATTTGGACCTTCAAATTTGTCCTGATTCACTTGGGATTTAGAGATTTGGCTACCGAATCGAGACAAATCTCTTCTGAATCGAATCACTACCTGAAGCTTTGAACAGTGTAGTGTGTACCTGTCAGACAAGAGTACTCAATATGAGGGCTAAAACTGTCTAATAAGACTGCACAGCTATGGAGTTACACCAATGTGGCCTGTTACCTGCAGATGAGAAGCACTGGGGCCATTCCTGGTATACAGCATGTAGGGTTACCCACTAGGAGACAGTTGCTAGGCCCACCTTGCACCAATACAGCTTGCATATACTTGAGGTCTGTGGCCGAGCACCTGACTACATTCACATGCATACACTGCAAGCAATTTTCTTAATGCTGACAAGGTCCATGTTACTGGCAAAACTAAATGGAGCCATTTATTCCTCCTTCCTTGATCATAAATTTGAGACCTATAGACAAGGGAACAGTGGCTTGTTGTTTTCAAGAACTGAAGGTAAATAAAAATTCTAAAGCTGCTGACAAAATCATGAAATTTAGATACACATGCTGGGCCACCTTTCCTGAAGTGATAGAGAACCCATTATTGCAGTCCAGCCCTGGCTCTGTGCTTCCAGCAACTACAGCCCTTGTCATCTGTCCCATCCACCTGTGGAGGGTTTGGGATTGATTGAGAGTGTGGTGGGGGGGGTAGAAAGGTAAGAAAATTTTATTGACTTAACAAAAACACAACTACGCATAGTAGCAAAACAAACACTAACAGACAAGAATAATTTGCATTAGCAACTTATCAGCAGTCCCCTCTGATGCCTGATATATGACAAGTTTCTCTTTCTACAAAGCTCCGTGAAGTCAGGCGTCCCCAATCAGTGCTGTCCGAGAGGTACTGGGAAAGACCCTGGTATTCAGTCCTTGGGCTCCTCGAGATCCACGGGCCTACTGATCCAGGTCAACAGCTAATTAATCCTTTTCATGGAGCTGTATCTTCTTTCTGAATGATTTCTGGATGTTTCAGCCAATTTATAACTTCTGAACTGTTCTGATAACTTACAGCCACTCAGATTCTTTTTACTTCAACTATCCTTAGCCTCACCAAACACATTACAAGCCTTTGCATTCTTCTGATAAGGTTATTTTTAACTATGCCACAGGGCATTACTACTTCAAGGCTTTGCTAAATTTATTAGCAATTTACTTACTTTATACAAGGCCTTACTACATCTTAAACTTTAATTAGGCTTTTAGCAACAACGTATAGCTTAGTATTTAAACAAAAGGCAGAAAAAAACTTGGTCTAATCTTCATAGAGCCTTCAGCAAGCACCTTTATCACACAGATATAATTTTCAGCTGCCACAGTCATCATACCGATGCAGTGAGAAATGCTGCAGGACAAAGCAACTGAGACAGGGGCATGAGGTGCAGTCCAGTCAGGAGGTGTACCAGCATGGTGCACCAGGCAGGTGGGCAGGCAGGCACCACTGCTGCCACTCACACTGCCCACCCTGGGGCAGGGAGCACCTGGGGCAGGGCAGGGCAAGGGGGAGAGCACTGCCGTGAGTATGGGCTGCTCATGCATGCGTGTGCATGTGTGTGTGGCACCCATGGCCTGAGCAATTGCCCACCCCTAAGGTCAGCTCTGATAGCACTTGGCAGAGTTTGCATCGGCAGATGTCTTCAAAAGAGCAAGAGAGTTTGAAATTGTTCTCATCAAGATGGTCATCACCTCAACAGGGAAGGAGGGGGAGGGGTCCCATTAAGGGACAGCAGTACAGTCTCAAGATCCTTAATGATTTTAGTCAGCACTAGAGTGGCAAGGTTCATACTCCTTTGTAAACCTAACCCATGTGAGATAAGTACCAGGTAGAAGTCCAGGCTTCTCAATGCACTTAGCAGGGAGTAGGCTGTGTTTCCACCATGGCTTCCAGGCAGACTGACCCTTGCCCTCACTGTTGTACACCATCCCTTTCTGACACTCAGAAAATCCCTTCCTCCTTGCCCCTCCCAGCAGCTGGTAGTTATTTGCTATAAGCCTATGTTTATTTAAGAAACAGTTCTGGAGAGCCTGAGAAAGTATTTTATCCGCATTTTGGCTATTAAGGGACAGCAAGATAAATCTGTTCTTGATACTTGTTCTGGAAAAGTATAAGGATCAAAACCAAAAAGCAGTTTGTCCTAGTCTGCCTTAATGGGAATGGCAGACTAGACTCGAGCTATTTCAGTTAAAATACTGGCAGCAGATATCTCTCTTCTTTAAAATGGATAAGACATCCACTATAGTCAGAAGATTAAAAATATAAAGCTAATGGATATTATTGCTCAGGAAAATAGCTTTCCATTTCGTTTTGGAAGGTTGAGAGTATGACAAGCCTAGATGAACAAACTTCTTGCATACATCTGATGTAATTCCAACATTTCTCTGAAAACCAGGTACAATTGTCCTAAATGAAAGATAAACTTAAATTATAGAAGCCTTTGGCTTCAGGTCTATTATGATCTGATTTGCAACTGACAGATCCCTGCTGTTAGTTTTTCTTTATAGTTAACTGGTGCCATTGTGAAAGGCACTACTTTCTTCCAATGTGGCTTTGTTTGGAAAATGAAGCACATAATATAGTTTAATCTGAGTTTATCAGAAAGTCTGGAAGTTGGTTCCTGGGTTGGGCTGAGAGAATTTTGACAGACATGTTAAAGCATTCCTAACTAATACAGGTATCGAGCACAGCATATACCAATGAGAGCTCACACAAACCCTTCCCCTCTGTCTGCAGTAAAGGGTTCTTACATGTACATTTAGTTGACAACCTAGCCAATATGTATTGATTGATTATTACCTACTGTATGAAGTAACAGAGAATCCAGCCACAAAATTGTCAGCTCTGTTTCGCAAACAAATGAGTTGCTATACATGAAATGCAATGAGCGAGGATCAAACCTGAGGACTACGGTCCATTTGATAAACAGCTGGCACCTCAAAAAGGAATATACTAGATCTCTGCAATTCCAACATATGGAGGGAGGGGGGGGGGGGGAGACAGCAGCTGCCATGACTTAGCCACTTTGAAGAGTTCATTCCCCTACAGCTCGCACAACAACAAAATGATCCACAGCATCACATATTTTAGGCACCATTTTAATAATAAAAATGTATGGTAATGAAAAGGGCAGCAGCAATAGCTGTTGAGAGACAGAGCCCAAAATTATTTCTAAAGGTGGCCCAGAATACACTTTTCCCTTCAGTCTTCAATTTTCAAGCATACCCCGTCCCTGAATAAAATTACTGCTAAGTATTAAAAGTCCAGTGTGGTTTCATTTGAGGGCCTATTACTCTTCCCAGTTTGTTTGGCTTCCACTTTGAGTGGAGTATCTTGGAAGGCTCATCTGTGGCTGAACTCAATCTTCCTCTGTCTCCTCTAGTCATGGGGAAGTTCCATCAAAATTCTTTAAATCTGCGGAAACAAACAAATGAACATAAGAATTATTAATGTAATGACCCACAGAGTACAGCCAGTCAGGTATTTGTACCTTTTGGTAACATTTTTTTTTTTTAAAGAGTGTAGTCAGTACACCTTTGAATTATGCTTAAGCCATGTTGACAGTTACTACCACAGATACGTGGACAGCAGAGTTGAAGCTCTGCTTCTACAGAGCTTGAAACCAAAAACAGGAAAAGCTCCAAGATGTTCAGTAACCAAACTATGCCAGAATCCAAAGCCAGCATGTAGAGTTTGCATCTTTGTGTGGTCTTCACCCCAGTGCCCAGCCACATACTGTAAGTTTCAAGTATAATAGAACCCTTGTGCAAGAGAAAAAGGAGAAACAAACAGGCAAGGAAGAAAAGTTGGCAGGGATGCTTCCCCTGTTTTGTTTCTAGCTAAAGCAAAAGCCTAGTGCATGGCCCAGAGAACAAAATTCCTCACACTTGCTCATTAGAGTCCAGTAGAAAATCAAATAGTGATAATCCAAGAAACAGCCCAGGAGGCAACACCAAATGGGACTGAGGTGGCTAGAACACTTTAAAGAGACCAAGGGTATGTCTAATTTTGTGCCCTACTGCACAGTTGTTAGTGCACAGTAATTTAGTATTTGCTGCACTTACTGCGCAATCCCTTGCTCCCAGTGTTGTACACCATCCCTGCATGGTTTGCACCTGCCGGCACTATGTTATTGTAGCTTGTCACTACGGTGATGCAGTATCTCATGTAGACATGCCCCAAGTGTTCTAAAGCAAAAGGACAGCAGCACTGCAGCAACCATTGTGGCTTCAGCTTCTGCTAACTGGAACCTCAACCAAAAAAGGAGTGTGGGCGCCATATCTGCCTTGGGGAATGCCAGAGGTTAGAATTCCTAGCTCAGGCACCAAAAGACAGGCACAAAAGTTGTCAACTGTCTGACATGTAGGGGACGTATATCACCTTCCAAAACTCTTCCCTTCCTGCTTGTGTATAATGGGAGGACTGTGGATCACAATATGGGGATTTCTGTTGCTCAGAATAGCTTGCAAATGCATTTCATGTGGTAAGACTTCAAGAGGTACTTCAACTATAGCTATACTTTTCCCAGCTGCTACTTTGACTCATGCAAGGTAAGGTCCAGCAGAACATAACTGGTCCGCGTCACTGTCTTTCCTACCCAAGGAATCAGACTGGTTTGAAGTGTCACGGTGACCAAATGCCAGAGAAGCAGCACCATTTTTGCCATGAGATGTGCAAACTATTCCCATTCATTTTAAGGCAGGGTGCAGCTGTCTGGGAAGCTGGAAGTGTACTGCTTGTGATTAGATACCCCAGATACCAGGAAGGAGACTTGTCACCCTGCACCAAGGGCTGAGGAGGTTTGGGCCAAACTTACCATTGCAGAACCCCAGAACATTGCTATCAAAAAAAGCTGTTTACCTGTAAACATAAATCAAGAAATATTGTGTGCCAGTCTCCCAAGAGCTTTCTGCCCACCACAAGTCAAAGCTTAGCAGTTCATCACCACACAGCAGGGGATGATTTGTAATTTTTCCATCAAAGATCTAAGCCTGTCATTGAGAAACGTAGTCTACAAAATTGTTAATTGGAGGACAGGAGTCTTTATGGACAATGCACTGATTCAAAGATGATTAGCACCTTAATTTTAATTAATCTGGAAATAGTTGATTAATGATTTAATATTTTTTACAATCACTCATCAGGTTTATGGGGGCTGCAGAGTTGCAAACCTTGGGCTACATAAGAGGCAAAGAGTAACAGACCAGTCACTGAAAACTAGAATTTCCACAATATTTTCTGCCAAAAACCTAAGGCTAGGATACTTCCCTAGAAAGCGGGAGATGTAGCTTCCAGCCCTACCCCTCACCCAGAAACAGCTTAATTCTAAATCTGTGTACACAGTGCTCTAACCATCTAGCCACAGGTTACACAAGGCTGACTGCAGCCGTCTTCTTGAGGATGGTCCATCCCATTGGGCAGCCAAGGCAAGGAGTTGTGTAGGACCAGGAGGGAAAAAAAAGTAAGCTAAAGGGTATGTGGCTCAGCAAGTGTGATTTTTGCCTGCAAGGGAAGGTGGCCCTAGATTCCAGCCTGGTCAGAAGCTTTCTCAGTACTTTTAATCCAAGAAATATTAAATACAAAGTATATTGGGCCAACTTGAGGAGGGCCAGAGAGTTGTCTGTATAATGCCTAACCTGTGGCCTGGTGCTTAAAGGCACTTTACTGAGCTGCAGATTCAAGTCTCCCCTTCATGAGAAGGGCCTAGAACCTACCTGGTTAAGTCCCCTAATCAATGGGCATTTGGGTTAAAATGTGGAAGGCTCACTTTCTCCCCCTGAGTACAGGGTGATTTTATTTCACCACAGAATAGAATCAAAACTGTGTAAGTGCCGAAGATTGCAGTTATGCAGTTGCATCCCTGCATGTAAAGTGAAATAGGTCTATTTCACCATTTCTTACAATGCTACAAGACAGCATGCTCCTTTTGCAACATCACTCATAGCACATGCTGTTGTCAAAGTCATACACTGGACATGAACAGACCTCCTTGGGTCTCTGCTTCTGCAAAGCCCTCATTATCCACATACCAGAAGCCTCTCTCATTTTACCCTGCAGATGCCACGCAAAATTAAAATCAAGATAAATCAGATGGAATTTTCATGATCATCTTTCAGCTACAACAGAAAAATACTGGAGATACTCACAATACAAACTATTTCCCATCTAACACTGACTGTGTTAGTACCACACACGAGCTACAAAAATACACAAGGATAGCTTGCTTAATAATACTAAGAGGGTTTTGCAGGATTTGGGACATTCCAGTAAGGTCCTCCTGCAGTTCAGATTCCCTTTGAGTATGACTGGATAATGGAAGGAGAAGGGAGTCATGTATTGTACATTGGGATTCTTTAATTATAGCATTTCTAATAATCTTCATTTTAATGGTTGGCAATGCAGCAGTACAAAGGTAGGCTTTTTACTTTATTTTCTTGGCCTGACTTCTGCTGCACTACCTATTCTTTCTTTGCATTGAGATAGATGATTATTAGTAGATAGAGGAAGCTTTCATATTTAGTCCACCCCTTTTCTATTTAAATTCCTTTGGATTCCTTTCTGGCATGTACTCAGTAGATTAGTCTCTTGTGTAAAGCATCTCATGAAGACACACCCACTATGTAGTAAAGGTGCATCTACACATGTGCACCATTTCAGCTCCTACCTGTAAATACAGGTAGGAACCTAACTGAGCAGTCAATACTGTGCTCCCGGGAAAACAAATTTGCTCCTGGTCAGCCCCAACACCAGAGGGCCACAGAGTATGGGGAACTCCTCTAGTCCTGGCACTGATCAGCAGGAGCAGCGCCAGGATGGGGTAGCTTTCTGTCCATTCCCGTCCTCCCCCACACTCCCATCCCAGTGCTGCTCAGTTCCTGGGGAGCCAGGAGCCAAGCAGCGCTATGACTGGGGAGCTTTTTGCTTCCTCGCACACCCAGAGACTGACCATGAGCTGTCCCACTTCTGGGGCAGCTTCCAGCCAGCTCTGGGCTGGGCAGGGAAATCAGCAAGCAACTAGTGGCTGACTGGGAGCTGTCCCATTTCTGGGGCAGCTCCAAACCAGCCCCTAGCTGGGTGGGGAAGCCCCACTGAGCTTGTTCCTATGTGCAGGGGGCCAGGAGAGCTCTGCAGTGGCAACTGTCTCCCAGCCTCCTGCACATCAGGACTCCTCCTGACGTATATGGGGCAAGGAAACAGCTGCCGCTGCAGCTAAAAGAGCTCTCTGGGCCCTGTGTGCATGGGGACTGGCTCTATGCTCCCTGCCAAGCCCCAGATTAGCATCCCAGGGGAGCTTCAGGGGGTCAGAGCAGGATAGGAGCATCCCTGTACCAGACTGATCCCCTTGGGAGCCAATTTGCTGCCAACAGGGGGCAAGTGTAGCCATGCTCCTAGGGAAGGCTTACTGCCCAGTATTTTACTGCCCAGAAAAACTTTATATGGGGGCAGATGAAGATTCATTGTGGCCCTTGGCCCGGGGCGCCCCTCCCTATGGCCCAGGGCCCCCCTGCCCCAACCTGTGCCCTGCCCTGCAGTCATGGGCTCCATCCCCGACTGGCACAGTGGGAGCAACAGCCAGAGTGCAACGCACTGCCCCCCAGGCCTGGAGCAGGAGCTGTGGCTGCCCCCACTCACAGGTCCACGCTGGAGCTGGCGCCAGGGGTGTAGAGCTGCTGCCCACTAGGCATATGCAGTGCAGACTGAGCTCTGGGCTCAGTCCAGCTGCAACGGTGCCTGGCAAACAGCACCCAGCAGCCAAGGCCTGCCACACTATGCACGCCTGGCCCAACCTGGCCACCAGTTTCATCCACACCAAGGCAGGGGCCTCTGGGCCCAGGCCCAGCTGGCTCATGTATTAATCTGCCCATGGCTTTATAATATTAATAACATGTGTAGATGCACCCAGTATGGAGCATAATGAATGTTTTGCCAGCCCTGAATATACCTAAGAAGGGAGGCTGCTTTCAATGCCAGCCACAGAAGTACTTAGAACACAGTGGTAAGAACAAGCAAATACATACCCTCTCTTTCTTGTAGAATAGCCACACCATCCTTGTATCTCTTTGACTACGACCCGAGAAAGGAGCTGAAGGGGAAAGATTTTAGCTTAATATTAGACTTTCAGTTCTAGCTTTTGTACATTCAAACACTGATCCATCATAATTTGAATCCAAAGCAATTAATTCAGAATGAATGATGTAGTCTGCCAGGTCATGCACACCCTGGAGAATATTACTCAAGTAAACATAGGGAATAAAGTGTTGATTTGCAAATTGTCTGAGTGCACTCATTGACAACATTCAAGCAAAACTGTTTTGATGGGACAATGGGGTCACAAGCTACATACGTTATTCCAAAATGGGATGGGCAGACCCTAAGAAGCAGATTTCAGGTGACAAAAGTTTTAAATAGAGACAGACTTCACTCTCTAAAATATTCAGATATTCATTTGATTGACCATTTCTGCAAGTATTCCTGCTGCTGAAAGCAAACACAGTCTAAGTCCTACAGCACAGAGTAGAAGAGTAGCTAACTCCTGACAGAGCACAGAGAACACAACAATGGCAAAGGCATGCCATTATTCAAGCTATAAGAAGCCTGCTCACTTCAGCATAACTGTCATCATATGAAGTGAAAATATGAGAAGAGGCAAGCAGTGATATTGCAATAGTACAACTCTAACCAAGGGTGGGGACTGTTGGCCCTGACCCCTGAGACAGTCTTTGCTCAGAATTTACATTCTAAACAGCAAAGAGAAAATAGGAACAGAAAGTAGAAGTGACTGCCCAAGATCACAGAGCAGAACAGTGGCAGAGAATCAAAGCTACCTGACTGTCAGGCCAGTCTCTTGCTTTCTGTATTACATTGCCCTTCACAGAAATCACTGTCTTGTTAATAATACAGGATATAAAAGGGAGAAAAGTAGTGCAGATGTTCTTCAGATGGCTCTAGTGCAGTGCAAAGGAGTTTGGAAAGGTGAAATGGTTCAGAAAAGTCATTTTATTAAGATCCAGGGGTCACCTCACAGTGTTAAAGACCTGGTGGGCTTAAGCACTCTAAAATAGTAGTTCCCAACCTTTTTGGCTCATAGGCCTGATGGGCAATGCCTGGTCCATCCATTGGCTGGATCTGGTGGATGGGCCTGAGGGGTAGGTGCAGTAGGGTATGGGGAGGGGATATGGCTTTGCCCTGATCCAGCTACATACTGGGCTGGTGTGGGATACAGTCTGGGAATTTGGCAGTGGAGAAAGGTGGCAGTATTAAGTGCCACTGCTCCCCTGCCACCAAATTTCTAGACCCATGGGGAGAGCCCTGCAGGTGGAATGCCATGGCTCTTCAGGCCAGAGCCGGCCCACAGTCCAAGGGTTGAGCACCCCTGCTCTTAATAGACAAGGCAATTCATTCCATGACTTTTAAAAAAGGACACAACTTAGTGTGAGTGATAGTCCTGCTTTTACAAAGCACTTTGGTCTTTATCTTGATGGATCCCAGAATGTTCTATGCCTTAGGAATAGTCCAGCCACTGAAACAGAGCCACCTCAAGGAGGAATGGAGAATTGTCTTAACATGAAAGTTGTAGAATCGTTACTGGAGGTGGGATAAGCATTAGTCTGGGATGGTTTCAAAACAGTGTGTACTGCATTCATGTGGGAGTCTATATGACCGTCCAACCCAACCACAGTCTAGACCTTCGGTGGTACCAACTAAAACATAAAATCTACACAATGCTGGGATGATGTTTCACTGGTAACTCAGTAGTGACTTCCTTATAATAATTTTCTGTAGATCAGGCTTTTTCTTAGAAGCCATCTGACTGAACACCAACCACTATTTAGCCTCTGAAGTCAGACATGACCACTGGCCCTGACTTCAGACCACTAATTGGGACCAATATACATCCTATAGTCTCGGTGCTAGTCAGTTAAAAAGGAACCTACCAGGCAAGCCAAGAGATCAGCTGTTATTAACATGTAGAAGACATTGTTCCAGCTTGTACGAGAGATTAATCCTGCAAGCAGGGGGCCCAGAGCAGCACCTACAAAAGGACAGCAAGGTCACAAGAAGACATCAAATGAAGCACATTGCAGGGGATCCAATCCATGCTCAGACCCTACAGCAATTCTGACATACCTGGGAGTATATTTGAAGGCTACCAAAGGCTCTAGGCTGAGGACCTTATATATCATCTCCTTATGTTAATCCCACAGCCACTGCCTTTTGTTCCAACCTCACCCTTGAAGCTTGTGTCAGTAATCAGTGTTGTCTGGTGCTCCTGACTGTGCTCACCAAAATGTATTGGTCAAGCTCTCCTAGAGTTACTGCAGTAGCCGCTTGGACTCAAAAGCTTAAACAGATTGATCCACATGTGACCAGCAGTGCAGGAAGCACGTATGTACAGAAACTCTCCTGTTCCTGACATCAGCACAGATAGGCTTCGTCCCCCTGAGCAGGGGCGTGGTTGCCGCGAGGAAAAAAAATTAGCACAAATTCACACCACTGCTTTTTGCCCTGGTGCGCACCCCTCTGCACGTGGGTTTAGGGCAAAGAAAAATACTCTGGGTGGGGTAGGGGATGCTGAGGCCAGTACCACGTGGCACACCCTTCCTGATCCCCCTCCTCCCGCTTCCCCCAGTCCTTTGCAGGCTGGAACTTTGCCAGACTGCAAGGGGAAACATGCCGTTCCTTGCATTTTCCTCTTTTAATGGAGAAAATCTGTTTTTTTCTCCTTAAAAAAGGAAAAGCTGCATTTTTCTCCTTAAAAGAGAAAGCCTGTCCTTTTCTCCTTAAAATGATAAATCTGTGCTTTTCCGCATTTCTCTGTAGTGAATGGAAAAGCCAGATTCCTGGTCATCATACCAGCTCCCACAGCACTTTGTTGAATAAAGTTAAACCCTGTTGCTCAGTTTGCAATCTCTTTTACAGCATCATCAGCCCTCAGCCCCAGGGCCTCAGAAACACACACGTCCCCCTCTGTCTGTATCCCTTCACTACAGTCTGCCTAAGAATGGCTATAGTTATAGGCCCAGTCAACCCCCATTATAGATAACAGCAGGGACCAACTCTCCTTGCCCTTTGCCTACCCTTTAGCAAAGAGTGTGGTGCCCCTGCAGCAGTCTGTAGTCCTTTTAGGAAGGGGTGCTGGATCCCACTCTTCTTTGGGATAAAAAAAATATAGCTCCCACCCTGACAGGGCTTCACTGTGGTCCAGGGTCAATACAGCTTGGAGTAGGTTCTCAGTCTATTGTAGAAGTTAACTGAGTGGTTTGCTGCTCATACTGTGTTACACCATCCATACTGACCTATAGATCCAGTTCCATCAATGATGGCTGTGACAGTGGACAAGGCTTTCGCATTTCCTTTGAGACACTCATGAGTTCCCTGTGTGTGGAAAAACATTGAGCTAAAACTTGGATATAATGATTTCTCATCCAAATCAGCACAGTGAGAGTTATGATGAACCAAAACTGGTAGCATTTCCAGTAGTGTTGAATGCAAGCATGTGAATAGCATAGACTTCTTATTTAGCCTCAGGAAAATAGAATATACATATGTTCTACAGCCTGGGAGAGTGAAATACAGAGGGTTCCAAAAATGCAACTCACACGCCAGTAGCAATCCTATTTCCCTTGCAGTAAGCATGCACATGCAGACAATAAAGCACAGTAGGCACTGGCTATGTGCTTGCACAGCTATGTACGTGTAACCATTGTGGATGCATACCATTTTCCAACTCCTGAAAGCATAGCAAAAACCCTGGGACTAATGCACGTGAGACTGGAAGAGCAAGAGGCTAGACCCAGAGCAAATAGGGCCTATCTATAGGAAGTTAAAGAACTAGGTCCTAACCCCAACCTCACACAGAGCAGGTTTGAAGCAGTATCTTTTTGGTTTCTCAGCAGTGCTCTAACCACCATGTCACTGCTCAGGAATTAGCCAACTACCTCTTTGGCACTCCTTTTCAGGCTGGTTCCCTGGACAAACACAAACCAAAGGGTGTGTGGCTCCATTAGACAGCTGCCACCTAGCAAAAGAGCTAATCCTGAGCTCTAGTCTGACCTTGGCTCACACTAAGGCAGAAGCTTTTCTTTCAGCTGTCCTCTAATCATTTCTTCCAAACACTAGTAAATGCAAGAGGCAGCAGCTCCACTTCAAAAGGAGCTGGAAAAGAGCTTATCAGCACCTAACCTATGCTATGGTGGCTAGTGCACTATGCTGGGAAGTCAGAAGGACATAGGTTCAACTCCCTTTAGATGAAAAAAGGACCTTAGCTCCTGGGGTAGTCCCCAGAACAATCAGCTATTGGGCCAGAAACAATGGAAGGCCATTGTAACAAGTCTGGGGCTAACTGAGTAGCTGGCACCCTTGCCTGAGTGCCTCCTCCTACCACATCTTGTTGTTACTTTTAGAAAATGGGTGAGAGGCTCTCCAAAAACTCAAGGAGATCTCCTAACAAGTCATCTCTTCCTATGATACTATAAGGGCCAAATTCAGGGCCTTACAGTCCTGCCCATGCCTCACAAGTGTTACCAGTCTTTACCTCTATGGTGCTACTTGTCCATTCCTGGTAGCACTGATAGTCCTCTACTTTGTTGTGAACACCTTGTCCCTCCTGGCCTTGCCTTCTTTTTACCTGGAAGGTCCTTCTCACCTCAGGTCCGTTCTCATGCCTCAGCTTCTACAGCCCACACTACAGAGGCCACATGCCCCAGCATTCTACCTACTCCAAACACCCCTACCCCCTTGGTGGAGCCCAAAGTCCAGCATGCCTCTCTGGCATCCCACATGGCCTCCTCTTCACCTCTTTCCAACCACACCCTTGCCTCCAGTAATGTTTAACTGAAAAAGAAAAGAATACAAGCTGTTGCTTTACAACTCAAAGTCCTTCCCCCTACCAGCAAGCTGACAACTTTAAATCTACCCTTCTCCCCTTCTGGGGAGCTGGCTCTCTCTCCTAGGCTCCTTCCATGTGGTTCCAGGATTCAGGCTTTCACTCCCTGCCTTTCAGAGTCCTTCTTTCTGTCTAGACAACTGAACTTCTGGCTCTTCCCTCCTCCCCTTACTCTTCCCTCCTCACCTTATCTATCTCTAGATTACCTCCAGTGTGTCAGTCCCTCTGCTGTTGGGCCTTAGAATTAATTAATCACCTGACCCCACCTTCTATGGTGGTCCTCATCTGTGCCCCAAGTCTCACTTGGGGGTGTGGGGTATGAAGGGGAGAGGAGCCTGAAGCCTCTCAGCAATACTTTCCCTTTCCTCATAACAAGGTGCTAAAAGTCCATGTTACGGTCATCCTTCCCCTTCCACATTTTGTTCTGGGACTTGAGCTCTAGTACAAGCATGTCTAGACTATGTGTGTACCCTCCTATGGCCAGTCCACAGTCTATTCATGCAGACTTATATGCAGACTTACCATATTTACCTGAATCCAAGAAGACTGAATTTAAGAAGACCCCCCTAATAATTAAATTGTGGAGAGCTATTTTTAAACTGTCCCCTCCAACACTGCAGCAGGGAAAGCAGTGGCAAGCTGGCAAATGGTGGGGAAAGCAGGGGCAGGCAGTGGGGGTCTGGGAGTGGGGAAACAAGCAGCCTGACCCCACTGCTGTCATTGCCCCTGGCTGTGCTGGGCTCCCTACATAGCTGCTCTTGCAGCACCATGCAGGAGAGAGTCAGAAGAAGTTTTGGGGCTCCCCCTGAACCCAAAACAGCTAGGGAGACTGCTGCTTTCCACAGCTCAATTCTAAGTTGAGGCTTTGTTTTGTCCATGTTGAATGAAGAAGGAAAACTGATCCTGGAATCATGTAAATAATTAAGGGCTGTGCGAAGCTTTGGGTGGTGATTCGATTTGGAGGCAATTTGGCTTGATTTGGTGGCCGAATCTCTGAATCTGAATCTAATCAGGGGACCAATAAGGTCCGAATCAATTCAAAGCTCTCTGAATTTTCAGAAAAGATTCAAAGACCTTTGATGATTTATTTGGAGAGTCCTTGGTGGCCTCCACAGAGAGCTGCAGCCAGACTCCGAGCTGGTAAATACTAGGGGCAGGGAAGGGAGGACTGGGGGAGGGGACCACGGGGAGACCCCTGCCAGCCCCGCCAACCTCCCTACTCCCCCAGCCCCTCTGACCCCTGCCCACTCCCCCAAACCCCCCATGGCTGCCCCCACCCACCCAGCTCGGTACTTTATAAAAAAGCCCCAGTGCTCACCAGGTGCTGCCAGGCAGAGGGGGGTGGAGCGATCTGCACTGCCCCCCACTGCCACACACTGCATGGGGGGCTCTGTCACAAGCCCCCCACTCCCCCAGCCCCCCCACAGCTGCCCCGCCTGGGCCAACTCCAGCCCTTTAAGAAAAAAAAAAGCCAAGAAAAGCCCCAGGACTCACAGCCCCTGCAGCAGCCTCGGGGCTTTGGGGGGGGGGGCTCGTGCAGAGCCCCCCACATGGCATGGGGCAATGGGGGGGGCAGCGGGGATCACCCCCCCTCCCCACTGGCAGGAGCAGTGAGTCTGGGAGGGGTTTAGGGTTTTTTTCTCTTAACGGGCCAGAGCTGACCTGGGCAGGGTAGCCATGGTGGGGCTGAGGAAGCGGGGGTGGGGGCTCAGCAGGCTCATGGAGAGCTCCCCATGCAGCATGGGGCAGTGCGGGGCAGTGGGGATCGCCCCCCGCCCAGCAGCACCCACTGAGTCCAGGCTTTTTTTTTAACAAGTGCCAGGAACTGGGCCGGGCAGGGCAGCCATTGCCGGGCTAGGAGAGGGGCAGGGGATGGCTCTGGCCTGGCTGATTCAGCTGAATCGAATTGAGACAGTGATTCAAACCACTGAATTGAATCAGTGTCCCCTGAATTGGCTGAACCCAAATCCAAAGCAAATGCTGGCCGCTTCGCACAGACCTAATGAATATGGTATAAAAGCACAAATCAAAACTGTCCAGGTAGACAGCTAAGAAACTGCCATTTGAGATGTGCAAAGGGAAATAAGAATTACACCCAAAGGGACTAGCACAGGGTGGGCAAAATCTGGCCTGCAGGCAAAATCTGGCCAGTTAGTTGATTGTATCCAGCTCACAGCTGTCTCCGTGGCACTCCGCATGGGGCTGAGCCCCAGCCACTTCTGCCTGGGGCAGCCTGCACCACACTCTCACCCTAACACCACCAATGGTGCAGGCTGTCCTGGGAGGGGTTTGGCCCCATATGGAGTGCTGTAGGGGCAACCAAGGGCCGGATGGGGGAGGGGGCACAGGCCACACCTGCACTGTTCCACCCAGGCAAGCTCTGCTGTATGCACCCCCTGCCCCTCCCTCCTTCCACCCCCAGCCAGCTCCCGGGACCTAGCATGTGCACCCCCCCACACACACCCCCACCAATGTACAGCTCCCCCGCCACATATACACATGCAATCTACAAAAGTAAGACTTTATTTGGGCCATTACACAATTGACTCTATATACACGAAAAAAAAAATCAGAACAAAAATTATTTTTTGAAATAAAATTAAAATGTTACAGTAGATGTTTTATTTTTAGTATACACTTTGGCTTTTTTTTATCTATAATTTGTTTAAATTATATCTTCAGAAAGATTTTGTGTGTGCAGCCCTTGACAGCTCACCAAAACCTATTAAATGGCCCATCAGCTGAAATAATTGCCCACTCCTGGACCAGCAGGTAGTCAGATTTTCCCCTTCCATCAGTCTTCAGATACCCCTTCCAGTTTTTTCCTGATGAAGTTTTGTGTAATTGCAGATAACCAACCCACAGACCTATGCACTACTACACTACTATGCACTACTACATGGCAATGCTGAGCAATCTACCAGCAATTTTTCTATTTTGCATAGAAGTCATGGTTCCAGGATGTATAAATATAATAGAGCTGGAGTAAGATGTTGTTATCTTAAAAGCAAAACATAAAACATCCTGCTTAATTGTTTCAAAATTTAGTTCAGTCCAACCATTTTTCAAATACTACCACACTGCTCTTGTGCTTAAAATCCTGCTAATCATTCATCAGTGGGACGATAAGACCCAGTTAATTGCATAAAGTCCAAATTCTACTAAAATGCCTGGAGGAAACCTCAACGCTATGCTAGGTACTCATATCCTTTCAAGTGCCTGATGTAGTGCTCCTGGCCTCATTCCCCTCCTCCCAAGAGGTCTCAGCCAAGTTGTCAACTTTACAATTCATGGAAAGAATTTCCTACATCTGTCTGATAAAATGAAGCACTGTGCAACGTGTAAGCCAAATCCAGGGTATAACGGCTACATTTTGGCCCTTTTGTTAGTGTTCAAGGTATCTGCATGTAATCATAAGTAATAAACCCTACACAGCTCAGGAAAGAGATAACACAGTCTGTGCATGGCCTGTGGTGCAATAAACTGCAATCAGAATGGAAGATGTCAAACTCTGAGCTAGTCAAGGAACCCACAAGAAAATAAGAAAAAAAAATCTTAAACCTTACCAAGTCTGCTGAAACTGCTGTTGTAATGAGAGCATAAGGACCATTAACCAGGACACCACATACAATTAGCATACCTACAAAGAGGGGAAAAAAGCCAGGTCAGTAGTACTACACAGCTGCATTTCACCATCATGAAACAAAGATCCAGATCTCTGCACCTGGATCCCCACAGGCTCTTGGCCTCTAACAGTAGGGGAAAAAAAGTCTATTTCCAGGGTCTAAACAGACTTATCATAGAGTTAGATGGGAAAGATCTTAAAGATCATCTAGTTTGTTGGGGGCCAATTTTTGTGATAGAAGTGCCACAAATTAGCCCTGCAGCCTCCCTGGGTACCACTCTATTTCCTTTCCCTGCCCAATCTGCTGCTCTGCTTTCTGCTCCCTATGCTATCTGTCCCTGTGTTATTTGTCTGCTTTGTGGCACATACAGAGGCCTCCCATGCCACTTGTGGCTAGGGTGGCCATCATAGACGACAGTCCGGCTGTCCTCTATTGATACGAAACTGGGCGCCTTTATGTTCTCTATTTTTCTCTTGAAGAGAAAAATAAAGGATATAAAGTCATCAGGTTTCATATCAATAGAGGACAGAGTAGCAGAAAACCAGAATGTCTTCTATGATGGCCACCCTACTTGTGGCACGCATGCTGAAGGTTGACCAGTGGCCACCGTGATTTAGTTCAATCAGCTACACAAATGCAGGATGTGTAACTCCTCCACCATCTCATGTGTCTATTAGGCCTCTTCTTGAAAACTTTCAGTGAAGGAGATACTACAGCTTCCCTGGACAGATGGTTTCAGTGTCCAACTGTTTTCAAGTTTTTCTTGATATTTAATCTAAATCCATCTTTCTGCAGTTCAAACTTTGCAGTTCCATGTCCTATCCTGTGCACCAAGGGAAAACAGTTGTTTTCTCTTTTTTAGAGCAACCTTTCAAACATCTGAAAACTGCTATCATGTTCCCTCTTAATCTACTTTCACCCAACCAAGCATACCTACATCTCTCAGCCTGTTCTCATATGGTTTACATTCAATCCCCTTTATCATCATTGTCACTCTTCTCTCGATTACCTCCAGTTTGTCCACCTTCTTTTTAAATTAAAAGCTTAGAACTCCACACAAAACTTCCTCTGTAACCTAATTAATACATTGGCACAGTCTTCTCCTATGTCTTATTCAAATTCTCTTGATTTGGCCCCAAGCTGTTTGCTTTCTTGGCAATTGCATTACACTGTTGATTCATATAGAATCTGTGATCTACCAAAGTCCCCAGATCCTTCTGAACAATGGTACTACACAGCTAATCTCCCATTTTGTATTGCTGCATATGGTTTTTCTTCCCAAAGGGTACCACACCTTACAGAATCATAGAATGGTAAGGCTGGAAGGGACCCCAGGAGATCATCTAGTCCAGCCTGCTGCTCAAGACAGAATCATCCCTGTTTATAGATCCTATACAAGTGTTTGTTTAATCCAATGGATCTCCACTTTTTTAGACTCAAAGCACCCTTTAGAAAATGCCAGTTTTTAGTTTTCACTTGATCTTTGACTACAGAAAAATAATAGTGCAATTCTTCTAATCAATCTCCATTGTCTTCATAATTAGCCTTCAGGGACTTGAAGACTGTTATCAGAACCCCATCAATCTTCTCTTCTTTCAACTAAATAACCCTAGCTCTTAGATTAATTGATACATAGATTGTAAAGCTGGAAGGGACCTCAGAAGATCATTGGGTCCAGCCCCCTGCACCAAGCAAGAAAGATAACTGGGGATCAGGTGACCCCAGCAAGGTGACCATCCAGTCTCCTCTTGAAGATTTCCAGAGTAGGTGATTGCACCACCTCTGGAGGGAGCTTATTCCACAGTCTGAACACCCTGACTGTGAAGAAGTTTTTCCTAATGTTGAGCCTGAAATGGTCTTTCAGGAGTTTGTGGCCATTACTCCTGGTTTTCCCCAAGGGTGCCGTGGTGAACAGTTGCTCACCGAACCCTTGATGTACTCCCCTAGTGTAGTGGTAAGCTGCTACTAGGTCCCCTTTCAGCCTTCTTTTCCTCAGGCTGAAGAGTCCCAAATCCTTTCCTCATATGGCTTGCCTTTTAAGACTGATCATATGAGTTGCTCTTCTTTGGATTCTCTCAAGCTTGTCCATGTCCTTGTTAAAGTGTGGTGCCCAGAACTGGATGCAGTATCCAGCTGCAGTCTCACCAGTGCTGAGTAGAGCAGAAGAATCACCTCCTTGGCTTTGCTGGAGATGCATGCCAGAGTATTATTTCCCCTACTGGCTACAGCATCGCACTGGCAGCTCATATTCATACTGTGGTCTATTATTACCCCCAGGTCCCTTTCATTTGTGGTGCTAGTCAGCCTGGTGCCACCAAGCCTGTAGGTGTCTTAGGGGTTGCTCATTGCTCTTTTAACTTTTCCGTGTAAGAAGAGTGGAGGGTTTTCAGTTTTCCCATGCTTCTGGGCTTAGCTAGTCACTACATGAGACTGGGAAGCAATTTTTTCCCTGCCCGTTACTATAAGTTTTATAGATTTCCTGAGAAGCACTGGGTTGCTGCAGGCAAAGTTGGGGATTTTGACCAGGGTGTGCCAATGCTACTGCTGAGACTTAACCCTCCCCCCCTCAAAAAAAAAAAAAAAAAAGCCATGAAGGTTCCTGCTCCTCCACTTAAGAGCTGTTTGGACTGCACCAATGGGAGCATTAAATAAGACATGGGAGGTGATAGTACCACTCTGCTTGCCCTGGTTAGGCCTCACTTAGAGTACTCTGCAGTTCCCTGCTTTATATTTTAAGAAGGATATGGAGGAACTGTAGAGGGTCTGGAAAGGAGAAGACAAAAATGATACCAGGGTTGAAAGGCAAAAGATAGGAGATGCTGAGAGTACTAGTCTGTTTTGCTTGGAAAAAAGGAATTAGGAGGATATTATAGCAGTTTTCAAATATTTGAAAGAATGCCATAAGAAAGAAGGAAAACAACTATTCTCCCTTGCCACAGAAAACAGGTAAACACCCGCAACAAAATGGAGGACAAGAACGAGGAGAAGATTCCCATCTTTTGCTCTTAATAGTGGAGGGGCTAGGATAGGCACCTGAGAAGCACGAGTTCTAGGGCTGCCTGGAAGGGCAGGAGGTGCGGGGTAGTTTGAACCTGTACACAGCGTGCTAATCACCAACCCACAGGTCATGCTTTACTCAAGAGTTCTCTCTGGTACTCCTTTTGAAACTGAGACCTCTGCCTCTTGCATTTAATAGCCATAATAATGGGGAAAAAAGAGATTGGTGGGCACTGCAGAAAAGGAAGTTTCTGCTCCACTGGAAGCAAGACTCCACTCTCCCTGCTAGGCCAGCAGCCACCTCACTGAGCCCCACATCCCTGGCTTGTTCCCTTCCTCCTGGTCCCACATACCCACACCCCCAACCTACTGCCCTCTCATGACTGCCCAGGGGGCCATCTTCAAAGTAAGTGCTAGAGAAGGGACTGGTGGTGCCAGTGGTGATTGTATGTTTTTATTGTTTGTTTGGATGTTATATGTTAAAAGTGTTTCTTTGAATGGGTCTTATTCTGGCAGGGAAAGGATTAATGGCTGGGGTTTTTTTGTTTGGGTTGGGTGCTGGGTGTGGCGTAATGGCCACCCTCTGGATGGTGCTGGAAGGGCCCCTGCCTGGGGATCTCTGGCTCCTTCTAGAAGCTGGTAAGGGACAGAAATATAAGCAGGGAAGCCTGATGCTATGAAGCCCCAGAGAATGAAGACAGAGGCCTCTGCTACATTAGGTTTACTATACATCCAGATTTTCACAGACATGTCCTCTTTTCTGGTCCCCTGTGCTGAGTCCGGGCGGGTTTTTTTAAATGCAAGGAAAAATTCCATTATTTCCTCCCCCCATCCATTTTCAATAGAGCCACTGCTATGTAAAACTACAGTTTCCAGAATACCAAGTGCGGCGCCTGTGCGATTGGGAACCAAGTTTGCGATTTAGCTTTGCTCTGCTGGTGGGAGCAGGGGGAAGGCAAGCAGAGGCAGCAGGGATGGAGCACAGAGGGTCGGGAGTGAGGGGCACCAGCAGGGCTGAGGGGGCAGGGGCTGTAGGAAGCAGGGAGTCGGGAGTGAGGGGCAGGGGGTAGGGCAGAGCCAGCAGGGGTGGGGGGGCAGGGGTCTGCAGGTTGGGAGTGAGAGGTACTAGCAGGGCTGGTGGTCTGGGGGCTGCAGGTCAGGAGTGAGGGGCACCAGCAGGGCTGGGGGGAGAGGTGGCTGCAGGTCATGAGTGTGGGGCACCACAGGGTTATGGGGGGCAGGGGGCTGTGTATTGTGAGGGGCACTGAGGGAGGGCAGGTGACTGTGGGTTGGGCGTGCGGGGCACAGGCAGCACCAGGGGGCCGCAGGCCAGGAGTGAGGGGCACCAGCAGGGCTGGAGGGTGCTGTGGCTTGTCAGTGAGGGGCAGCAGAATAGGCAGGGCACCAGCATGTCACTGCCCCCCACATCATATTCTCCCCTCCCCCCCACCAGGTGTCCTTTTTGGACCTGGGAATATGGTGACCCTATACATGGGGACTGTAGCTGAAAAGGCAGGGAAGTGGGGCAGAGGAAACCTTCTGAGGGAAGCAGAGAAGCCAAGACCTCCAGGGACAAGGAGAAGTTCATTGCAGGGACAGTGATGATTCCTGCCTGCCACTGAACCCAGCCAGGGACTAAGAAGTAAGTCCTGGCTAGGTATAAGAGGGAAAGGAGAGGTTAGAAGATAATGTGTTTTTAAACATTTATTTTGTTTCTGTCTTTTCCAGTTCTGTTGTAGTGTATCCCCTAATTATTAAAGTTGGATTTTTATATCCCTATATCTAACTGTCCTGTAATTGAGTATCTCGCCTCACAGGGAGTTTAACTGTACCTTTGTGACCTTGGCTGACTTCAGAGTCCCATCACAGATGGTACATTTTATGTAAAGAAGGCAGACGGCCTCAGTTTCAAATCCCCTCTGGGTTCCCAGGTGAGTGCTCTTAGTCATTCAGCTATTTGTGGGAACAGATGAGAGGAATTTCTCTCTCTCATTTTTTATGTTGCCAGTGCCTATGCCCAGTCTGAGTGAATCCACAAGGGCAGGGCTATGTATCCAGGAATAGAACAAGTGACATTTCTCCTTTCTTTGTGTAGCACTTGCATGTATCTTTGTTGATTTCATCTTTTTGTCTAGCCCCTGATTTCCAATTATTGAGACACCTTTGAACTTTAAAACTACCCCCTAGGGTGTTTCCAATCTCCTCTCCAAATGTCTTCTCCCAAACTAAGTAATAATACATCCTGATATAATTATCAAGATTTCTCCAGGTAGATCCAATAGGCTTTATGTGTCTCCAAGGAGATGGAGACGATTCATTTAGGAACCTAGACAAGTGATGATCAGGGATCTGGGTTTTCCATTTCCAGTGGGAAACCAGATAAAAATGTGGATTTCCACCTTTACCAGAGGAAAACACGGATTTCTCATTTTAATGGAGAAACATGCAGATTTTGCACTTTTGCAAAGAGCTCTCTACAGGCTGGCAGATTTCCAGCCTGTAAGGGGCTGGGGGGAGCAGGAGGGCAGTCAGACAAGGTGCCATGTGCACATGGCCACCATTCAGCCTGGAGAGCGACTCCCATAGGTAAGTCTGGGGGCAGGGGGGATTGAGAGAGGGACAGGGGGAGCGAGTTGAGCAGGGCTGGGCCTGGGAGGGCTTGGGGCCCAGGGCTGGTATGCACGGCTGCTGGGACCCAGCAGGGAGCAGGCCAGCAGCTCACCCAGGTGGCTGGGGGGTGGGGCTGGTTCCCTGCTGCTGTGCACACTCCTCGGGGGTAGGGGGAACAGGGGGACCCATGCCCCCCAGATGTGTGTGAGGACAGGGGTGTGCTGCCTGCTTCAGGCTCAGGGTCCCTGTCCTGCTGCCCTTCCACAGGGCCTCTGCGGCCCGTTAGAGCGAGACTCAACACAGCAGGGCACAGCAGAGGCGGGTGGGGAAGCTCCTTGCCACTGCAAGCTCCACACTGCCCTGGTGATGCGCCCCCTAACTGCCCCACAGTAGTGGGGGGCAGCAGCACAGAGTTGTGCTCCCCACTGGAGGCCCCAGCGGAGGGCAGCAGGGTGGGGAGCCTGAGCCCACAGCAGGCAGCCCGCCCTAGCCCTGCACACAGATCTGGGGGGCATGGGTCCCCCCTACACCCCAGGAGTGCACACAGTGGTGGGGATCCACCCCACCCCCCCCGCCCGCATCTGCCCCCCACAGGCTCTGCTCTAGCCATGCCATCCATGGGGGAGGGGGAACCAGGCTCCATGCTCTGCTACACTGCAGCAGCCACCGCCTCTGACGGGTGGCAGCCAGGGCTTGGATGCTTCTGCGGTGGGCAGGGGGCTGCAGACCTGGGTCCCTGGTCCTGTAGCCCTGGTAGCTGAGGGCCCCCTCTGGTAGAACTGGCAGGGTCAGGGGACAGCGGGTGGGGGGCAATGGGCACGAGCAGGGCCAGAGGGTTGGGGAGTGAAGGGCACCAGCAGATGTGGGGGGCTGTGGCTCAGGAGTGAGGGGCCAGGACCTGCATTCAGTGAGCTAAGGGGACAGGGAGAACTCTTATTTTCTTATTTAGTTTCTTTAAAAACCCAAAATCAAATACCAAAATTTATAGGTATTTAGAATTAATTTTATTATAGTAATTGAGGCACTGATAGGCTTCCAAATTGCTTTAAAACTGTAAATACATCGATAAAACATTGTGTTCAACTGATACATACATACATATATATATATATATATATATATATATATATATATATATATACACACATACATACACACACACACACACACACACACACAGACTGTAAATACATTAATAAAACATTGTGTTCAACTGATATACATGTGTATGTGTGTATATATCAGTTGAACACAATGTTTTATTGATGTATTTACAGTGTGGCCTTACATATATATATTAGTGGCCTTTCATTTTAATCACAGATTTGGGGGTTTTAAATCAGAGATTTTGCAGTATTTTGCCAGGGAAAACCAAAATCCCTAATGATTAGTTTGTTCATAAGAATCTGAAATGTGTATTACCTACAGAAGTGCCAAGTCCATTCTGGCCAACATGATTGTACAGGAACAGCTGGAAGACAAGACTTTGATTAAAGCAGCTGGATGGATTTACAATCTACCTCAGCAAACTCCCATTTTCCACCATGAACCTTAGATGGTAAATGGTATGACGTACTCAGAGTAATTGGTATAAGGGCACTTCCAAAAAATGCTCTTTCTTCACCGAGAACATTTTAGTTTGCAGTGATACAAGGCTCTTGAGCTCTGACTCAAATTCTTTTAGATAGAAGGAGCGCAACATTTTCAACTTTTCAAGGTCTGGCACTAAATCCATCTTCAGCAAGTACCAAGTATATAGCAACCATTCCCACTGAGGCCAGGAGTAGGTGCAGAGTACACCTGAGTGTCAGTCCTCATGTAGGAGGAAGAAAGTTTGTTTGCTCCAATACGAAGGCATACAATACCTTTCCTCATGTCTAAGATAAAAGTATATACCTAGTATTTGGTTAGGCTGTACTTGCTTCTTTCCCAAACCTGAAGAAGGGTACTTTGTCCTTCATAGTTTCTCCCCCAAATAAATGACATTACCAAAAAAATTGTGCTTCTCACAAATTCCCTGGACCATTATACCTACAACGCCATTCTGATACCACTACTTGCCCTCATATGCACATTTAAGGTCTCAGTTTAGTCCTAGTTGTGTCTGAGAGTTCTTTAGGGCCAGAACACACGTTTCCTTCCAACTGCAAATGGAAATGCCCGCCAAGTTTGTCCTTTCTTTTAGACGACTTTTATAGGAGGGTAACCCACATGGCAGTAGATAAGATTTCATACTCTCTATGCTATGCACTCTAGAACTGGGTGCATTCTGCCTGGAGGCAGAGACAGAAATACCAGTTCTGTGCTGTTTTCTGTTCCCACCTCCAAAAGAGTGAAACAGGCATGGGACACACACATACACACAACACACACACACACATTGAGGGAGAATTCCAACAGTTTAGTTGCAAGTAGCACTGGATTATTTAATAAGGCACCGGTGGAGAGGGTTTTAGGAAACCTTCAAGAACCGACAGCACGAGTGCAAGCTTGCAGACAAAGCAGAGGCTCACTGTAGCATTTTGAGGACATAACTACTCTCATTCCTGATGGCTTAAAAATGGTATTTAAAGGTTTGTTCTTGGGAATCGGCTTGTAGGTAAAGTAGATATTGCATTAGAACAATGGTCCAGGGGAATGGCTAGGGGTAATTGGTTTCTAAAAGCCTGTTCGTGACAAAATTGCCTTCAAGGCCCACTGTGTCTGAAGCCAGCAGACACACAGGCTAGGAAACTGAAGACACATACCACACTGTTCCATAACATAAGCAGCGTACCCAGAGATAAGGGACTCTGCAGCACTGGCACTAGGTCTCTGTGCCCAGCTACGGAGCCCTTGGGATTTCTGGTTTTGGTGGACGTACCAGATTAGGAGACTGATGAATAACCAAACTAAATGTGTGCATATGATGGGTTTGGGAAGCAAAAGTATATGCTGACAAAACAGAATGTGGACAGTATGACAACCATAGGGAGACCGCCCATGAATGAAGAGTCATCAGAGGGGAGAAAGAATACAAAAGGAGGGATTTCAGAGAAGCAAAGGGTCCCGAAGGGGGAAACCCAAGGCCACCATGGACAGAAGGCACACCACCAGCCCATCTCCCCCACCCCACTGCGTGGTAGGTGGGAGGAAGAGAGGGTGGGCCTCAGCCCTCAACTTCCAGGCTACTGACATCTGACATTCAAGAGAGAACCTCAGGACGAAGCTCATGTTCTGGCCAAACATACCTTCCCTTTGCGACAGCCCTAGGACTGGTAGATATAGAATCTGTTTCCCTTGCCTACATTATTATCTGTTATCACTGTGTATCAATAAAATTCACCTGTTATCAAATGGAGAAGTTGTGGTTGGTCTGAGGGCTTGGGTCTGCTCAGAACAAGGTATCTGGATCATAAATCCAGTGCCAAAAATTCCAACCTGCTGAGGGGAGAACGCCATAGACATGTAGCAGCATCTTAACAGGCAAGACAGTCTGTCAGTTCAACCAGTGCCCATCCTACCCAATCACAATGGGCAGAGTTAGAACTACAGGCTTTGAGACATCTCTGGAGAGGTTTGCTGATCACTGTCAGCAAAATGGCCCCAACACGCGGTTATATTTGCCACCTATACTTGCAATTATTTTTGCAGACAGTCTTTCTATGAGGAGTGTGAATTTAGCAAGTCAAGCATAGGGAAGTGTTGGTGGAGGGCAGGAATCAAGCAATAGTCTCTCATTTGCCTTTCAGTCCTATGGTCTGATTGCTAGATGAAAGATGCCAGCAGCTAGTAAGTGGATAACCAGTCAGGCAAAGCCATTGCCAAGATTCAGATTCAGGTGAAGAAATAAAAATGTATTTGGCTCTGTGGTGCTATTCACTACTACAGTAGGGCAAAAGGCCCCATTTCTGCTGGGAAAGCAGGACATCCCATGCTGTGTTCTGGTCTTCTCACTGTGTTTTGGATTAGTGATAAGCTCTGGCAGAGGCACTTGGGGGACAGGGCAGAATTACAACCAAGGGACAGGTAGCATTTTCCTCAAAACATGATGCATTCAGCTTGGTTTTAGATGTGAACACTGGAGGCCACTCTGGTACACATAAGTGGGCAGAACATTTACCCCTCGGGGAAATCTAGCACAGAAATAGAGTTAGAACAGGGGTCGGCAATTTTTTTGGCCAGAGTGCCAAAAACACCCCACCCTCCATCCATGCCTCCACTTGGCATGCTAGGAGCAGACTGGGGAGCCATGAGAGGCCCAATTCTCATTCGCAGTGGGTGCATGAGTGCCTGGAGGCATACAGCAGGGATGGGGCTAGGGTTACAGTGCCCTGGCCCCTTCCCTGCTGTGGTACCCAAGGTGCGCGTGCAGCTGTTACTGCTGCGGAACCAGTGCTGGGGCTTCAGACCTGGTGTATCTGCCTGACGCAACCAACCCAGGTTCCAGGCAGCTGCTGCCTGCTAGAGACCCTGGGTGGCTTCCAGCAGGGCTTGCAGCCTCCCAGCTGCCTTCTGTGAGTAGTCCAGGCTCTGTGGCTGACTGCAACTGCCCAAAGCCCAGGCTGGCTGTGGCATGTCAAGCAAAATGGCCTCATGTACCATGCTCTGGCATGTATGCCAGGGGTTGCTGACCCCCGAGTTAGAAAGTTTCCTCCTCCAGAACTAGAGTACTTCTGGATTTCTTGGAGGTATCCTGTTGCAGTGCTGTGTTTTGGTTATATTAAGCAGTTATCAGTATTGGCTGCATGTTCTTCCCCTGGCTCTGGGCTCCAGGACCACACACCATGCTAGCTGGGCAGTGCCCTCAGGCTCAGCCCCAACACTGCCCTCTTCCTTCCCTCCCTCACTGTGGGTGCCTCAATCTGCCTTCCCCCCACCCACAGACTGGAGAGAGCTGCAGGAGCTGCTCTTCACACTGCCTGGCTGCCACATGCACATGGTGCCCCCTGCCTGATCACCAGGGATCGTGTTTTCCATTCACCCCCAAAAAAGTGACAAAAATGAGGGTTTTCTCCTTTAAAGGAGAAAAAATGAGGGAAACAATAGGTTTCCCCTTGCAGGTTGGCAGAGTTCTAGCTTGCAAGGGGCTGGGGGGAGTGGGAGGAGGGTGACGATCAGGTAGAGAGTGCCACGTGCATACATATATGCATGGCAGCCAGGCAGCATGGAAGGCAGCTCCTGCAGCTCCCTGCCAGTGTTCCCACTAAGCTGCATGGCATGTGCGGCTGCGCAGGTGCACTCATCCTGCACTGCCAGGTGTGCCTGCGCAGCCATGCATGCCACACAGCTTAGAAGGAACACTGCTTCCTGCAGGTATGTTGGGGTGGTGGTGGGGGAAGCGGGGTGCCCATAGTGAAGAAGGGAAGGAGGTAGTTGGGCAAGGATGAGGCTAGGGGCGTTGCCTAGCCAGGGCTGTGAGTGGGGCTTGGGGCTGGACCCCAAGCTGGGGTGGGAGTCTGCAGCCACAGGGCCTGGGTGGGGAGTGAGATGGAGCCACAGGCAGCTCATCCAGGGAACAGCGGGGGGGCAGAGCAGAGTGGCTCCCCATCACTGCGCACACTCCCAGGGGGTGAGGGGAGAAGGCATGGGGGGCGTATGCCTCCCAGATTTATGCAAAAGGTGTGGGCAGATGTGGGCTGCCCACTGCAGGCTCAGGGTTTCCCACCCTGCTGCCCTCCCCCTGAGCCCTCCACGACCCAACAGGCAGGACCTGGCACTTCAGGGCAGAGCGGGGAGTGGTCAATGCCACTGCCAGGAACCCCGCGCCAGGAACCCCACACCACCATGGTGAGATGCCCCATGCCCACCCAACAGCAGCAGGGGTGGCAGCCAATGCTCCCTCTAAGGAGCACTGGCCCATGAGCACACCGCCTCGGTCCAGCGTGGGACACTTACCGAAAGGGGGCTGAGGGCCGGAGGCTGGAGGCTGGAAATGGGGGCTGGGGCCGGATGCTGGGGGTTGGAAGCTGGAGCTGGGGGCCAGGGGCTGAAGCCGGGGGCCAGGGGCTAGAGGCTGGGGGCCAGGGGCTGGAGCCGAGGGCAAGGGGCTGGGGGCCAGGGGGTCTGGAGCCAGGGGCCGGTGGCTGAAGGCTGGGGGCCAGGGGCTGGAACTGGGAGCTGGGGGGCCAGGGGTTGGAGCTGGGGGCTGGAGGCTGGGGCCAGGGGCTGGAGCTGGGGGTCAGGGGCTGGAGCCTGGTGTGGGCTCCGCCGGCTACGGGGAAGTGCTCTGCTTCCCCGCATCAGGGCCAGGGGCATATCCCGCAGTGTCTCGGAGCTGGCGGAGCCTCACTGGGGCAGGCAGCGGCTCCTCCTCAAGGTGAGGCAAGGCAGGGATGGAGGCTGCGGTGGGGGGCTGGCGCAGGCTCCGCCGGCTCCAGGGTAGTGCTCCACTCCCCAGCCCTGATGCTCCAGGCTCCGGCTCCAGCCTCTCCTGGTGCGCGGCCTTGAAAAGGTTGTGTGCAGCTGCACTTTTAGTTGTGAGCAACCATGCACATGTGCACCTTAGAGGGAACCTTGGTGGCAGCGCAGAATTGTGCCCCCCACTGCTGCCAGGCAGCACTGCATCATGGTAGAGCAGGGCTCCTGGCTGTGGCACCAAGCCTCCCAACCGTGCTCTGCCCAGGATGCACCAGGCCCCACCCCCTGGGCCACAGAGGCATACCTCGAGGTACCAGCACTGCTCGTGAATGCTTCGATGCGAGGGCAACAGGGCAGAGAGCCCCGAGGCCACAGCAGGCAGCTTGCATCTCCCATGATGTCCCATGATGATCCCATGATGTTCTCATGGCAAAACTGGGGAACTGCAACCTCGACAACCTTGTGGTCCGATGGCTGAGGAACTGGCTCCATGGTCAGACCCAGAAAGTGGTAGTTGATGGAACTGAGTCAGCATTCCGTATGGTGACCAGTGGTGTCCCTCAGGGTTCAGTACTTGGACCTGTATTCTTTGATATACTCATTAACAATCTGGATTCAGGTGTGTCAGAAGCAGACTGCATAAGTTTTGCAGATGACACCAAACTACGGGGAAGCACTGTTACATCAGACAATAGGCTGAGGATTCAAGCTGACCTGGATAGTCTTGCAAGATGGGCAGATATAAACCTAACGACCTTCAACATGGAGAAATGCAAGGTGCTCCACCTGGGGAGAAAAAAACCCCACATCATACCTATAGGCTCAGGAGTGCTTCACTCACTAGTGCTAGGTCCAAAAGAGACTTGGGGGGGTCACGACTGACCACAAAATGAATATGAGCCACCAATGCAATGCCACAGCCGGCAAAGCAAACAAATTCCTGGCTTCCATCTACTGATGCATCTCAAACAAGACCCAAGTTGTCATTATCCCACTTTATTCAGCCTTGGTAAGGCTGGAGTACTGAATGCAATTCTGGGCTCCACACTTTAAAATGGAAGTAGAGAAGCTTGAGAGAGTCCAGAGGAGAGCCATGCACATAATCAGAGGTCAAGAGAGCAGGCCTTATGTGGAGAGACTGAGAGGCACAGGACTCTTCAGCTTGGAAGAGCATAGGCTCAGGGGGTACTTGGTGGCAGCCTATAAGTATATTGGGGTGTACACCAGGATTTAGGAGAATGTCTATTCACCAGGGCTCCCCTAGGGAAAACAAGGTCCAACGGTTACAAATTGCTGGCAAACCATTTTAGACTGGACATAAAGAAGAACTTCTTTACCATCCAAGACTCCAGAGTCTGGAATAGACTCACCCCAGAAGTGGTGCAAGCACCTATTCTGGACATGTTCAAGATGTGTTTGGATGACTATCTTGCTGGGGTCATTTGACCCCGGCTGACTTCCTGCCCCTTGGGCAGGGGGTTGGACCAGTTCATCACGGGGGCACAGAAGGGAATTGGTGAGTATTTATTCACCAAGGCGCCCCCGGGGGTTACAAGAAATAATGGCCATAAGCTAGCAGACAGCAGATTTAGATTGGACATTAGGAAGAACTTCTTCACAGTTCGAGTAGCCAAGGTCTGGAACGGGCTCCCAAGGGAGGTGGTGCTCTCCCCTACCCTGGGGTCTTCAAGAGAAGGTTAGATAAGCATCTAGCTGGGGTCATCTAGACCCAGCACTCTTTCCTGCCTATGCAGGGGGTCGGACTCGATGATCTATTGAGGTCCCTTCCGACCCTAGCATCTATGAATCTATGAATCTCATGAGGTCCCTTCCAGCTCTAATGTCTATGAAATCTATGAAAATCTGCACCCCCTGCCCCCACAGGCTCCACTCTGGCTGTGCTGCCCATGGGGGAGGGGGAGCCAGGCTCTGCACTCTGCTTGGGTCACAGCAGCTGCTGCCTCTGATGGGTGGCAGCCAGGGCTCAAGCACTGCTGGGGGGGAAGCAGGGGGCTGCAGGCCCAGGTCCCTGACCCTGTAGCCCTGGCAGCTGCGGACCCTGTCTGGCAGGGCTAAGGAGGGCGGGGGGCTGTGGGTCGTGAGTGAGCAGCACCCACAGGGCTGGGGGGAGGGGCTGTGGCTTGCCAGTGAGGGACAGGGGTAGGGCACCAGCATATCAGGGCTTCTCAGTAGGGCTGTGCAAAGCTTCAGTCCCTGATTTGATTCAGCAAAGATACACCCGGATTTGGTGGCCAAATCTCCGAATCTGAACTGGATCAGAGGACCCTTTAATCTTTCCAAATCGAATTGGAACCCTCCAAATCAATTCGGAAAGATTTGGAGATTTGGACATAGACACAACTTTAACTGTTTTTGCTACATACCTCTAGGTACCAGGTGGCTCATGAATGCTGCAATGCTGGGGCAGATGGAGTGTCCCACAGGGGTACTAGGGGCTCCCCAGCATGCTCGGCAGCAGACCCAGATGTGAACCAGAAGCACTTCTGGTCCACTTTCGGGTCCACCAGAGAGTGGAGACTGGTGCCTCCTCGATCTGGGGGGTCACCTGGGGTCCCCCCATGGCCGTGGTACTTCCGGTCCACTGCCGGGTTTGCTACTGAGCACATGGGGGCCCCCCCTCCCTCGCTCTTGAGGGATGCCCCAGTATTGGAGCATTCACAAGCTGCACTGGTACCTCGAGGCATGTAGAAAAAACATTTAAAGCTGTGTCTATGTCCGAATCGCTGATTCTCGTTGAATCTTCAGATTCGGATTAATCTGAATAGAATCAGGGATAGTGATCCGAATCAACTAATTGAATCGCTGTCCTTGATTTGGGCCGAATCCGAATCCAAATCCAAATCCAAATCACATAGGGCCTATTTCACACACCCCTACTGCTCAGCACCTCAAAGTAGTTGGGGACGGGGGGGGAGCAGCCATAGCTGGACCTACATTCTGGAGAGTGAAGGGGGCAGGGGGAGCTCTGATTTTCCATGATAAAATATTCAAAATCAAACACCAAAATATATAGGTATTTAGAATTTATTTTACTGTAATGACTGGGGCACTGGTAAGCTTCCAAGTTGCTTTAAAATGGTAAATATATCAATAAAGCATTGTGTTCAACTGATATCTATATATATCTATATATCTAGATATAGATATATAGTCATTTTATTTTAAGTGCAGAAAAACGTGGATTTGGGGTTTTTTATTCAGAGAATTTGTGATTTTTAAAACAGAGAAAACCAGGATCCCTGATCAGATCACCCTCTTACCACTCCCCCCGGTCCCAGGCAGCCTCTTGCAGACTGGAGCTCTGCCAGCCAGCAAGAGGAACCCCGTGGTTTCCTGCATTTTTCTTCTTTAAAGGGGAAAATCCAATTTTTTTCTAAGTTTTTCAATGGCAAACAGAAAACCTGGATCCCCAGTGATTATCCACTGACAATGGAGCCAAGAGGGTTCCCCTGTATTCCTGGGAACTCCAGCTCTTTAAAAGGAGAAGGGAGGTCAATTTGTTCTCGTCTCATTCACCCTTCAATCCATTTAAAGGCAACTTTGGAGAAGTTCTACTGGAGCAGAAAGACAAAGGGAAAAGTTAGGTTCACAGTGACTATCTTAATGGGCATAGCAAAAAATTAGTAAGTCCAGGGCAGAACCAGGAAGCAGAAAGACCTGTGTCAAAAAGAAACCAAGGCTTAAGAGTTTGTAAGAAATAGGATGTGGACTAGACTCCCAGAGTTGGTGGAGGACCATCACTGCCCAAGTTAAAAAATGATGCAGGGATGAGCAGCAGAACAGAGTGCACTGGCTTTTTCTGGTCATTTATTTATCTTAGAGTCTAGAGCTACATCCAATCTAGGAACTGCTGCAGGGTGAGATCTTTATGAACAGCTGGATGTGCAAACTGTACTTCGCTCTCCTCATAGTTCAACTACAACCAACCATTCATCACAGGAAGCTGGAAACAGGAGGTGTATGTCTCTTGCCCTTTGAGTCACCCATATCAAGCTTTCATAATGAGGTGCCAGCAAATGTTTCCCCCCCATCGTAATACATACCATAGGAGCAGCTAGTATCAGCATCACACAGCACGTGGTGGCCCTGCCGCCAGTGTAGTCAGAAATGAGACCAGACAGGATGCCCCCTGCATAAGAAAGTCATATACTTCACATTCTCTAGTCAGAAAAGGGGCTTGTCCCAGTGCTGCAATCCTGCAACATTTCAGGAAGGGGTTCAGGGCCCTGGAGACAGGGATTTACCGTCTAGCATTTTGACTTAAACCAGCAGGGACTTGGGAAGAGTTATAGACAGCTTGCTCACTGGGCCAGAAACCAGAGCAGAGACCAGATTTTTCTTCTCTGTGGTTTTGTTCAGGAACTGAACAGAAATTCTGTTCCCCAAACTTTTTCATGGGGCCAGGGCAGGGGGGCAGCACACACACACACACAAAACTGCTCTTTGGCTTTGAGCTTATTTAACCCTTTGTAAAGCCTTAAAATATGGGTCAATATTTAGAATGAAAAGAGCTGTTTAAAAAACAAAAAGAAACTTATAATTTTCTCTTTCAGCTAAAGTGATCTTCCAAACTCTGTCCCAATTTGCATATACTTTCTATTCCTCCCAAATTCAAGCTTTAGGTAAATTTACTATTGGTTATTAAAAAAAGTTCATTGGAACTAGGTAAAACTATTGTAAGCAGCAGAACGCTATAGAGTGTGCGTTCCACAAATAGTGAATCAATCAGCACAACACAACATGATATACTGCCCTTCTATTAGCACCCTGTCCACACACAAGCACATGCATGTCAGACATCAATTAAACCTGAGAAACCCAGTGCCAGCCAGTTTTTTTCATATTGTGAAACTGAGGCAAACATCCCCATTAATTTTGGTGCCCAGTCAGAGAAACTGAGCCTGAGGGTTGCAGGCACTGGTCACTGCAACTGTAGCTAAGCTACTCAGACCCTCCAAAAAAAGACATGCTGGTGTGGCAGATGTTTGCAAGTCAAAAGGCCCCTCTTCCTAAAGAACTTGGGTTGGAGAGGAGACAGACCCTAGTTCTGAGTCCCAGCTTTGTGCTTTGGCCACAATCCATCATCCCAACCCACATTTTGCCCCCACCAGGGAAATACAAGCACATGCAAAGAGTTCCAGACCTAGAATGCCACCAGCATCAAAGAGTGTCGACAAGTCCCCAGCCTCCTTGGCACCAAAGTGAGCTGCAAGAAAATGACAAGGGTTCAGAAAAAGTTAAGAGCAAGTGCTTATTTAAAAAGGCATCTGGCAGAAGGGAATTCATTGGTGCTCTTCACAAATCCTTTGGGAACCAATGATTTCTCATGGGAACCCATGAGAACACCTCATTCACTAAAACCTAACTGGAAAGCACCTGCACCCTGACTGCTGGGACACACATAGGCAACATGTAGGGGGGACATGTGCTCCCCCCCCCCCCGAGATTGGCTGCTGCCACCGCCGGCTTCTGCAGGCAGTTGCTGGTCATCATCCCCACCACCGCCGGCTTCTGCAGTCATCAAACCCCACTGCCGGCTTCTGCGGATGGCCGCCAAATGCTGAACACCGCTCGCTGCTGCTGCCGACACTGCCACCAGTTTCTGAAGGTGGTTGCCGAACGCCACTTACTGCCAATGACACTGCCACTGGCTTCTGTAGGCAGTTGCCAATCGTCGTTTGCTGACACCAATACCACCGCCGACTTCTGCGGGCAGTCGCCAATCATTGCCCATAATCTCCCTGCCCTCCCCGTCCCCAATGCCACCGCCAGCTTCTGCGGGCGGCCACCACTCGTCACCCCACTGCCAATGCCACTTCCCACACATTGTGCGCCCCCAGTCTTGGGAGACACCAGTCATTCATGGGGAAACAGGAGACTCTTGGTCAGTTTGAACTTATATTTGCATGTGAATCCAATGGACTTGCCCAGCACTATTAAAGGGCATTAATGAACATGGCTGAATATGAAGCATGCATGTGTCATAATGACAGCTCACTTATTTCCCACCTCATTGTGATCCCAAGATACTCCAGAACCAGAGTTGGGTTTCCTCAAAAAAACAAAACAAAATAGGAAGATCTAAGTGGATGCAATCCTTTCTACTTCCTAGATTTTACAAACAAGGTCCCTCTAGGGGAGGCACTGCATATTCTTGCATGTAACAGAGGTCTCCAACTTGAGCACACACACAGAATATTTAGATAGGATATTTGAAGCTTCCTGAAACTTACCAACATTCACAATGTAGAGAGGCAGCCAGTACAGGAAAGTGTAGCTGACCAGCTTTGCAAACAACAGGCAGAGTGAGAACTCTACCACGCCCTGGGGAAGAAAAAGGGAAACAAAAATATGAGCCAGCATGAAATCCCAAGTCAGATAGCATTGCTCAGACCTCATTGTATTCCCTTTCATTTGCTTCTATCCCTAATGTCATTTGTCAGGCACATTAGGGATGCCACAATGTTCATTAAAACTCATGCTGGATTGAAAGGACACAGCATTTTCTGGGCTCTAGATACAAGGGAAACAGAGCAGATATAGCACCACAAATGCTGAAGGGATGCCATTGACCGTACCTGCCAAAAGGATTACTAAGTTTTATATAGAGAGCAAGATCCTAAGGGAGCCATTGTTGTATTGGTCTGAAGTACCATGCCCACACACTTCACTGCCCATCATTAATGAACACAGCATTCTGAGAATTCCCAAGACAACAAACAACCAAGAGCATATAAGCTGTACTTGACCATGTAGGTTTGGCACTGACTTAGTTTTAGCTTTATACACAACATTATGCAGGCTCTGTGGAATGTTTGTCTACAATGTCTGCAGTACTGGATGATGGCAGTGCATCCTACAGGATATGTGAAAGCCAGCAAAAGCAAGACTAGATCATAAGACATAGGAATCACAGAGCCTTTACTGTCCCAACCATTCCTGGACATGCTAAAGAACACATCTCACCACTGATCTACTTAGAAATAAAGGATCATGCTCTGGATCTGATACTGACAAGTACAGAGGAACTGGTGCAGAACAAAGAGAAGATGATAAGAGCCATGCAAGAATGAAGGACTTGAAAAACATGAGATCAACTCAGATGTATGCATATGTATGTGTACTCAAGGAAGAGAATGGTTTCAAGAGATGGGACACACAGTAAGAGAGGTGAAAGGCCTTTTAGCATACAAAGGCCATGAAGCTGTCCTAGCTGCTGAATGTGGGAATAGAAAAGAAACTTTTATAAATGCATAAAGGAGGATAGAAGCTAGGAGGAGAGTGTCAGAGTATAAGCAGCACAGAAACAACCAGTGCTGTGACTTCAGAGATGTGTTGCTTAATACTTAGCTTCAACAAGAGCACTAGACAAAGGCTTAAGTACTGCCTTACCTATGGTATAATGGTTAGAGTACTGTGCTGGGAAGTCATGCAAGTATAAATTTGAATACCTTGTAGGCAAGGGAGGCATGGGGGGAGGAAGACTAGAATTCACATCCTCTGCTTCCAGAGTATCTGAACCACTCAGCTCTTGGAGCTACAATATGGGTAGGTCCTTTTCCTTCTTCCAAGACTTAAAAAAGTTCACTTACTTGCCCAGCTTAGTTCACAGTTCAAGGTAAGTGCCAAAAATACCCAGGCACATGGCTAGAAAACAGCCACATAGGCACAAAAAGGGAGCTGTATGTATTATGACTGGTGTAAAGGCACTCCTGGGCTGGGTGATACAGAGCTGCCATCCAGCTAGACTAGCTTACATGGGCTAAATTGATCTAATCCATGTAGGAGGCAGAAAGGTCCATCCCCTTCTGGCACCAATGATTTTACTGGTCAGTATTTCATCATTAATTGATGACTTGGGCGAAAGATGAAGCTAACCTTTTCCATGTGCACATCCCCATGGGTGACTGGTGCCTCCTGACAACTGCTGACTGAAGGGAAGGGGGCATCCCCCAGTGGCCAATTGCCAACCCTGGAAGCACCAGCAGCAAAACCGGAAGTGCTGCCGGCACTTCTCAAGGGAAGCACTGGCCAGCACTCTCTACTCCCTGGCCAGCAAGGGCCAGTCTCAAGGGGGGCACAGTGTCCCCTCTACACATTGCCTATGCGCATCTCATGAGTCACACCCCCTCTCTTGGTTCATAGATGTTAGGGTTGGAAGGGACCTCAGTATGTCAGACTCTGACCCCCTGCCCTGGGCAGGAAAGAGTGCCGGGGTCAGATGACCCCAGCTAGGTGCTTGTCTAGTCTCCTCTTGAATACCCCCAGGGTAGGGGAGAGCACCACCTCCCTTGGAAGTCTATTCTAGATTCTGGGAACCCTTACTGTGAAGAAGGTTTTTCTAATGTCCAACCTAAATCTGTGGCCATTGTTCCTAGTTACTCCAGGGGGTGTCCTAGTAAACAGAGCATCTCTTATTCCCTGCTGCCCCCCCCTGATAAATTTATAGGCAGCCACAAGATCACCTCTCAGCCTTCTCTTGTGAAGGCTTAAGAGATCTAGGTCCCTCAGTCTCTCCTTGTATGGCCTCTCCTGCAGGCCTCTGACCATAAGTGTGGCCCTCCTCTGAACCCTTTTAAGATTCTCTGCATCTCTCTTCAAGTGCGGCGCCCAAAATTGGACGCCATACTCCAACTGCAGTTTAACCAGTGCCAGATTACTTAGGTGATGCCAGTTCACAGCAAGTGGCATCCAATATCCTGTGGAACAATTGCCCTCTGCATTACACCATCATAGCTCTGCCCCTTAGAACAGCTACAACACATCTGCAGCATGGCACTGCTACTCACAGGGATCCTGAGGGCTCCAAGGAAGCTGATAGCTTCAGGATGTTCAGCTCGTTCTTTGGGACTCTCCGCAGACTCCACTGTGCTCTCTTGAGTATGGCTGGAGGCAGCATGATTCCCATCAGCAGCGAACATCCCTGCAGGGTCTTTCTCCTCTGATTCCACCTGAAATGGTATTTACACAGAGGTTTAGGTTCAGACAGCTACAGTTGAAACCTACCCCACTCTGACCAGTCATGGCTACAGAGTCATTCATCCCTTAGCTCAGGGTTCAGCAACTTTTTGCTGCCATGGTTTGGAGCATGTGACCTGGCCTGCTACTGTTGGGTGCAAGCTTTGAGCCCCGTGGAGAGTTCAAGCCACTTTTGCTTACCTTCATTAAAGATACCATTGCCACAGAGGGGCCAGATAAGTATATGCATGAGAGCAGCAAAAAGAACTGCAGAGGAAGATGCTGTGGAGGGGGCAGGTAAGCGATTCAACATAGATATATTCCACTCTATCCCCTGCATTGCCCTGGGCCAGGCTGAACCTTCCCAGACTGGATCCAACTGCTCTGCAAGTTGAGTCCAGCCCTTGGGCTGTAGGTTGCCAATCCCCGCTTTAGCTGCCAGGTGGTTAGCACAGTGCTGTCTGAGCTTACTATCCAAGATAACATGGGAGAATCCTGAGTAGCCATTTGGTTCTGTATGGCTAGCCTGCTGTGAAAAGATCTGGCATAAGAGACTCACACTCAGGGTACATCTTCACCACAACAGCAACCTGCCCTGGCTGGGCTGTTCCTGTCCATCCACTCACTCTGATGTACTTCCATATTTAGCACAAACAAGGGATTGGCTTGGGGGTTCTGCTCCTAGCAGCAGCTCTCAACTACAGTGGAGACTGGAATCATGAAAGCAGCTATAGAGGGACACCCCAAAGTGGGCCCACTTGCATACTTTTGGGTTTGGGTTTTGTAGGCAAGAGTGAATGGGTATGGGGAGCTTGGGGAAACCCAGCTGGGATACACTATTGCCATGTGGTAGACAGGCTCTTAAGGTCCTCATTCCTACAGCCTCATCATTATGTCAGACTCAATGTAAACAGGGAGACACTCCCCCGCAAACTCTTTCTGGCATCATGGTTAAGTGCTTGGTTTTCTTTTCAAAGATTAATTGATGCTATGACACTGGAGCCTACAGAGAGCTTGAAAGCACCACCATGCAAGGGAGGTTTTTGTTTTGTTTTTATTTATTTAATTTGTATCCGAGGCCAAATTAGCCAAAACTAATTCCAGATCCAAGAGTCCAGAACCAGAAGTGGCCCTACTACTGACAAACATCCTCCACCCACACCTGGGGCTTCAGATGTTTCCAAAACCTTTGGTGGGCATCCTACTTGCAGGCCCAAGCCCAGAGACTTGAGGTTTGGATGCCCCTGAGCTTTGCTTGCCCTTAGCCATAAAGCCCTCAGAGCAAGCAAGGGAGGAGACTCTCATTTCCATAAACTGGGCTTAAAGCCACTGCACCTCGGCAGGTGCTGAACCATGCCAGAAGAGCAGTTCTCCTGTGAAGTGGCTCAGGAAAACTGCCTTCTTGGACACAGATACGTGATATTTCCCCTGCCAAGTTAAGAAGCCACTACGCTTGATCTGAGCCTTCAAGAGGCTGAGAGTGAGGTACTTCATTTATTTCAACACATTTAACTCAAAGCAAGTGCTAGAGGAATTGAGGGGGAGGGGTGGAGCCCTGCCACCACCTACAAGCAGGAGTGTGTTTGGGGGTGGGTAGAGTGGGGGAAGAGGAGCAAACTTTACCCCCATTAATTCAGCATGACACACTTCTACAAAGTCCACATAGTTTGGAGACAGACCCCAGCCCACTTGAAGAGGGATAGATGATATCTACGTCTGCTCATAGAAGATTCTAATCACATTGGAATGGGGAAACCAGCTGGTGATGAACTAAGATAGCCCCAAGGAGGGAAAAGACACAGGAAAAAGGCAAATAGGCCCATGCCAAGGATCCCAGATTACCCTAACCTGGGTGCAAGAAAGGGATAGAACTAAGGTTTGTCTACATGAAAAAGATTTGCTAGCAGAATTACAGTATGGTTCTAAAATTATGCCATTACAGTCCTGCCAGCAAGTTTCCATCTAAACTGGGCCAAATACTGCTGCTGATACGTCTCAAATGAAGCACATGAAAAGGTACACCAGAGTCCAGTACTGAAAAGGAGGGTATGATCAGACCCAAGCCTAGCAGGGTGCAGGGCCCAAGGCAAATCAGCCTGTGCGGGGCCACCTTAATACTGCGCGGGGCCATGGTGCCCCTGCAAAAGAAGGGGGAGGAGGGCTGTCTCTGTGCTTCTTCCGCAATACGGGGCTGAGCTGCCAGCTCTAGGTGAGCCCTGCAGGAGGGGCCACAGTGCTCTGCCCTGCTCTGCGAGGGCCCTTCCAAAGCACAGGGCCCAAGGTGGTCACCCCGATTCACCATACCGTAGAGACAGCTCTGGGAATGATCAACCATGAGCTTTTACGAGGCAAGTTACATCTGGCTCCAGCCATGGCTGTGAATCTCAGGGAGATCAAATAGCATGCAAGAGAAAACAGACTGTGCTATAAAAAAAATGGGTCACAGAAACAAGACAGACCTAAAAAAATGCATTTTGAATCATGATGGCAACTGAGAAGATTTTACTAGAAATGTCCCCACTCCCAGGGACCAGTCCCTTTATATCAGCCATCCGCTGTGCACATTATTTGTCACTCCTTCACTCTGGGCTCATCATAAATTTTTAGCTATTTTACCCCAACCCCCACCCCACCATCACTAATTAAGAAGTTAGATAACCTAGGGCCAAGAACTGATCTCCCAAGACCCCTCCAGGAGCACTCCTCCTCAGTGAAGAGTCTCCATTTAGTTCGTTTGAGACTTCTCATTAGCCAGTTTGATTCATTTATGTTCCATTTTACTCGATTCAGATGCTAGAATGCTATTGAAATGTTGTGTAGCAGAGGACTTGTGCAAGACAAGACTGAAATTACAAGTTAAACACAAATGTTGTGATATCACACTAGAAAAAGAACTGAAAAGGGCATTCAAGCTAGACACTTTCTGTTTTCTTTAATGATAAACAACACAGGTTTAAGGAAATTCTGCTCTGACCTAAGGGCTTAGAAGGATGTTACTTACATGGTGAAGAGGAGGACTGCAATCAACATCTTCAGGATCTGAAGGAGAGAGGGAGATGCCATGGGACAGCCATGTAATAGTGTCAGTGCAGTGTTATCACTGAGGCTGGTCACATTGGTGTATGAGCAACAATAGGTTGGAAGACCAAATGAAAACAAGTCAACAGGTTACAGGGCATGCTGTATGCTTGCTACAGCTGAACTGGTTCTATGCATTAACTCAAGAGACCCACCTCATTTCTTGCTGCTATGAAAAAGCCAGTTCAAACCTTTACATTTACTTTACCCCAGCATTTCATGCTACAAAATGAAAACATTCAGTTTTGGCAATTTGAAAAGCAAGTCTAAGATTAGGGGTATAGGTTGTAGCTGTGTTGGTCCAATGACATAAGCAGACAAGGTTCTTTGGTTAAATCCAATATCTTTTATTAGACCAACTCAAACAGTTAGAAAAGTTCTTCTTTGCAAGCTTTCGGGCACAATCACCCTTCAGTCAGGCAGAATCTGAAAATGGTCTGTGCTCTTCCTGGATGGAGTAGTAAAGCAGCCAGAGGCCACGTGTATGCAGAAAAGGCAGTCAGTTAAAATGTAAACTGGGTTGGTCAATAGGCGAGAGACAGGTATGGGGTGAAAGAGCACAGACCATCTGCAGGCACTTCCTCTGGCTGACGAAGGGTGATTGTGCCCGAAAGCTTGCAAAGAAGAATTTTTCCAACTATCTGAGTAAGTCCAAGATTAGAAAACAGTATCAGAAGCCTAGGGCTGAGATGCACCTCTTGGTAAAGATTGCTTTGGAGACCAGAAGGCATTTTCTGGAGTGAATTAGACTAGAACAGTGGTTCCAAACCTTTTTTGTATGAGGACCCATTTTTAAACATCAGTGCCCAGTCCTGACCCAGGGCCCCGTACTCCAGACCCGCTGCCCCCAGTCCCTCCTGTGTGGGGGGCAGGGGATGGGTGTGTGGGGCCCCAAGCTGCCCCTCGCAGGCTGGAACTCTGCCAGCCTGCAAGGGAAAAGCCACGGCTTCCCTGTTTTTCTCTCATTTCATTTCCATTATCCAACTGCAAAGAATGGAAGAATGGAGTTGGGCTTGACTTTTCAGAAAAATATGATTTAGGCCTACCCATGTGCCCAGCAGAAGCAGATTTATATGTAATAAAAGAACATTGATGAGAGACAAAAAGCAGTACATTCATTCCCTTCTTACTGCTGGCTAAAAGCAGAGACAACTCATATCAGGTTTAGAGAGCAAGAGGCTGGCTAAGCTAAACAGGTGAATCATTTTTTACCACTAGGTGGCAAAAGCAGTCTGTTGTTTCCAACAAGCCCTCAGACTAAGGATTAATGTACTCCACACAGCAAGGAATTCAGATACAGATGTGCATCTAATGGGATTTACAAGAACACCCAGACTGGGGGCACAGCAGTCCGAGCTGACCTTCAAGCTGGTCCTTTATACTTCCTTCCCCTTACCTTCCACTCCATTTACTAGCACTCTGATGTTAGTACCTGATTAAATAGACTGTTGCTTACAAAAAACTTACGAATCTTTTAATTGATCTTGTCTATAAGGTCCAATCCTGCCTTGCATTCTGCCTAACATTTTCTAGTTCAGTGGTACTTAGCCTTTTTAGTTGCAGGGCACTCCTCCACAACTTTTTTGGTGACACCCCAAAACCACTGCTTGAAAACCACTGAACTATTGCCATGCGCTCCATGTGTTTCCTATGGGAAGTGCTTCAGAAGAGGCACAAAGGGGCCATGAAAAACCTTCCTCAATTGAAAGGGGGAGTTGGACATGACTGACCAAAATTTATCTTTGAACAACCCAGTCTTAAAATCAATAGTGTTCTTTCCTGCCCTGAAGCACTTCAGGACTCCTCTCTAACCAGGCTTCTGATTTGAACTGAGCAGCATTGAAGAATTAGAGGCAATCTTTTATTTTTTTCTGAAAACTGCTACAGTGACTTTGACCAGATTAATAAAAGCCCTTATTGAATCTGGGATACTAGGTCTCTAGCTCTGCCTGTGAATGGTAGATGGTATCTGTTTGGGGAGTCAATACAGTTATTTCTAATTTCCTGTGATTTATCTCCATATGAATCTCTTTCAATTACACTTCATGGCTCCTCTGGATCGATATCTGCTGCTTCAGTTTATCCCACTAGCCCTGAGCCAGGGTGCTGCTGCTACCACCACACCAAGCGAAAGTACCCCATGCATCTGCTACATAGCCAGACTGGGAAGGCAGTAGCACACAAGCTCTCCTGCCTTCATTAAGGCTCTCTAATCAGCCTAAAGCAGCAAGAGAGCTGGTGGGTGCAGCTGTCCTTCTTGAGCCAAACCACAAGGCATCTCCCAGAAAGAGGCCTATGAGACAGGTGGAACTGTCCCACATACAGCCCCTCCCTCCCTCCCCCACAACATATCCTATTGTGCCTCGCTCCCAACCTTGTGGGCCAAAGGGCCCAGCCCAGCCAGCAGCAGCTTCCACACGGGGCAACTGCTGCTGCTGCAGCCAACCCAGGGGCACCTACTTGGCTTCCCTATGCTCTGCTCACTCCAGGCAGCAGGTAGGGAAGTAGCAAGGGTAAGCTGGAGTGTGGGGTTGGGGCTGGCAGCAGTGCAGAGCCTGCGCCCAGAGGGAGGGCAGCAACAGTGCGGAGCCCGGGTGGGCAGTGTATGGGTGTGAGAAATGGTGGGGGAAGGTATAGGGAACCCCGCAACACTTCCTCCATGACATACAGTCTGGCAGGGAGCAGCGGCAGAACTGCATATCGCAGCCAGGAGTGCATCCCTCCACTGGGCCATCTGTATTGCCAATGCTTCTGCGCACTTGCATAGCACAAAAGGGAAGCCCCAGGTGCTGGAGCCGGCAGCCTTTCCTGCCCCAGTGGCCTTCCCTCCTGTGCCGCACAAGTGCGGGGAGCACCAGTGATGGACGACCCAGCAGGGGGCTGCGTTCCTCGCTGAGATGTGCAGCACTGGCTGGAGCCAGGCACCAGCGCCCCAGCCTGCTGTTGCACCATGAGGGGAGTGTGTGGAGGTGGAGGTGGGGGCTCCCCACTCCCCTCCCCCCCTCCCTCACACCCCACACACCCACACCCTGCCCCCACAACTCCTCACCTATGCATAACCCACCACACACCCCCACTTCCTACTCACATACCCCTCCCCACCAGACACACACACACCACCCCGCGTGAACATATGTTATAGTAGGTGTTTGACTTTTAGTGTATGGATTTGTTTTTTTTTTCTGGTTCTGGGGAGCAAGGGGAGGGACTTCCAGTGGCAAAGATCAGGGGTTAGGGATGGGACGTCCAGTCCCAAGATGGCAACCAGGGGATAGGACAACTGTCAAGGGGCAGGGCTACACATGCGGCCCTCAAAAGCTCACCAAACCTCAGTAAGTGGCCCTCCACCCAAAATTGCCTGCCCCTGGTCTAGAAATCACACTCACATTCAATGAGGAAGAAGAAGCAGATGACTCCCATGGCTGTTATGATGATTCCGGGTACAATGAACGATAGGCCCCAGTCTGACGCGACCCACACTCCAGCAATCAAGGACCCCAGGATATTCCCCACAGATGTATGAGAATTCCAGATGCCCATGATCAGACCTCTCCTGATTAAAAGAAGAACAGAACCATTTGTTCAGTAGTTTTAGTGTTATCAATGGCACTGACTGTTTGGGGAGATTTTAATGGCTAAGATAGTTGCCTTTCCAGTTGGTTGCCAACATCGTACCATTCCTTCTATCCCTAGATCATGCCAGCACTCTGGCAGCAGAACTGTATTTGACAGGATTCCTTGCAGACCTTGCTTTTGTTTTTCTGGGCTCACTGGGTGTAGGCAGATATTGTATCCATGACTCGAGTAGAGAAGAATTTGGCAAAGCTGGGCAACAGCTCCCTTTCACCAGAAACTGGACTGAGGCAAGGCTTAAACCAGGAAGGGTTATAAGAGAATTGTTGCTGCATATATTTTTTTGCCTATGAGAAAGTACTCATGGAATTTAGGAACTGCCCTTTACTCACACTCTCTTTCTCAATGTAAGGGCATACAGCAACACAAGAAGGTCTACCCACACTACTTCCAAAAAGCTGATGTAAAGGGCCAGCAGCTCCTAATCAACAACTTTATGTAGGCAGCCCTGCTCTTATACAGGGTTACAGTTAAAATGATAATCACAGAAAAAGCAACCAAAGTCTGTTTATTTAAATTAGAGAAACAACCATACAGGAAGGCTGTACAGGCAGTGGCATCTGTAAAGCAGGCCTGTATGGACAATGATGCAATAAGGGGATGCAGGAAGAAGGCGCCTGACAAATAGAACCATGATGCCCAGGTTGGACTGTAGCGAGATGGCAGAATTTTAGATTCCAAAGGGATCATTCAAAATAACTGGCTCCCAAAATGAACAAGAAGGCCTTAAGGATGGGGCTATGCTTTGTATGAGCAGAAAGATGGTGTTGTGTTCTGCAACAGACAGGACTTAAAGAAGGGACATGCAAGAGGAAGATCTGGACACAGACAACAGCAGCAAATACAGGAAACATACCATATTTACTCAATTCCAAGATGAGGCTTTCCCCTGCAATTGGCATGACAGAAAAGGCACCTTGTCTTCTAATCACATACAAGGAAATCTCACTAAATACATTGTCTATTATTAAACTGTTGCCAAAGCAGACTGTGCTTGGCAATCGAAATCAACTGTGAAGTACTGCCAACAGCCAACACTGAGTATGACTATAAAACACTCTTTGAGGGAAAGAGGGAAAAAAAAAATAAAAAAAAATATATATATATACACACACACACACACACACACACACACACACACACCCCTCTACATTAGCAGGCCTGTCTCATGACCAGTCCAGTTCAATTGACATTTCCTAACACACATACACCATCAAAGTCCTCCTACAACAGCTGCACCCATGTATCCATCTTTTTTATCCATTACAATCGCGCCAAATCACCTCGGTTCCCTCTACCTCCCCCTTCCCTTCCCAGCCCCAAGTCTTCCGTTTCCATCCCCAGTCCATATTGTCTTCATCATCCCCTTCTCCCCTGTTGTCCTTGCTGCTCACCCCCTCTTTGTCACTGTCCTCATCATCTTCCTCCTCCCTGATGTTTTCTCTGGGGGTCCTATTCTTAAACAGTCTTTGCCAGTTTCTTGACTTCCATATGATTTCTTCCACTGACTTTTTGTAGCATAACTGCATCTCACTCAGTCCTCAACTGGCAGATTTGTGTGTCTGTACATAAGCAGGTTCCTGGACTTCCACAGGATGTTTCTGAAGCAGGAGATGAACAGGTTGAAGCAGGCTGTCAGGATCCCTTGCTGTTTGGTTAGCTGTCCAAACAGTGCCATCTTTCTGGTCAGGGTGTTGACCCCTGGTCACCATCATGAGGAGTAAGATTACTCTCCTTCACACCTCCCTAGCATGTGGTTAGTACCAGAGGAGGTGATCAACTGTTTCCGCTTTCCAGAGGCAGGTTTGCCTGGGGCAGTTTGGTGTACCTTCCTGCCCATCTCCATTTCTCAGTGCCTGCATGGTGGGCTACCTGCCAGTTCAAGTCTCTGTGTTCCTTCTGCAGGTCCTGTGGAAGACTTGCTCCCCACACAGTCTTGCTGCTGTCACCAGGGCACACATCCACGGTTGACCTCTTGTCCCTTGCTTTTACCACCTCCTGTATCTTACGGTGGTTTTTCAGGGTTATTTATTGGGCCTTTTTTTTTCGCAGCTTGTATTTGTTCCAGATTTGTTCCAAGATGTTATAGAACCACAGCAGTTCCCAGATCCAAAAGTGCATATTAGGTGGTGCATATATCTCCCAGCTGTGCTGAATAAGTACAATGCACATTTTTTTTTGCAAAAATATATTTTCATAGCTATATCTATATAATCGCACTACCTCTACCAAATTGTCCTGTTGCTACTATGGGTCACTTGACAGTCCAAAGCACATCACTGCCATTACATCGTACACATTCCCACCACAATATCCTCACCAGCACCCACGTTTCTGCATGTCTGCGCAGTGTCCATCACCATTGTGCAAGGATAGGTTAGTGCTACCCATCAGAATAAGTCATATGCTAGTGCCCATTAAGTGCAATACCCATCACTGCAGACTCTTTTCTAGCCATGGCGAGCCACTAAGACAAGTGGTCCCAAGTGCTGCAGCAGGTTCCCTGCAACTATTTCATGAAGCAGGCTGTTCTGGAGTCCTCCCCAACTGCTAGGTTGCAAATCTGGCTTGTGTAGTTGGCCCAGAGGAACAACTGGACAACCGGTATTCCTTAGGTCCCAGTCTTTTTTTGTCTTATACAGCTCAGTCCCCACAACCTTCTCTCATCTGGTGCCCCAGAAGATGATGCAAATGGCCCTTTGGATTCTACAGACAATTTTCTCTAAGGGAGGGTGTGGCAGGACACTGTTGGTGCCTGCCACTTTAAGAACAGAGCAAAGCAGCCAGCAGGTGCTTGATTGCGGCAGCCATTTTAGATCTCTGGCCGCCTAATTAAACAGAGCAGTTACGGGTTGGCAGAACAGGCAGTAACACTGCCTGGCTGCAAGGCTGAATGCAACACCTGGGAGGTAAGGGCAGGAGCTGTAGGGGATGGTTTGGAGGCTCCTGGTCCTGGGCATGACCTAAAACTTCACCCTGCTAGGAGTGGGTGGCCTGGTGGGGTTCCCAGGAAATGCCAGGCCAGTTACCACCCTGATCAAAGGTGGGTAGGAGCGCCTTAACCCCAGCCCTCACCTTCGGGTGGGTCATTTAACATTGGAGGTAGTTGGGGCCTGGCACGGCTGCTGCCACCTGAGCCCTGTGGGGTGCAAGACCCTGAGGAGCAAGAGTCAGGGCCAGGCACGGCTGCAGCCACCTGAACCCATGTGGAGTGCAAGACCCAAGGAGATGAGGAGCCCCAGTGCGGGCTGAGATGCAGAGCCCTAGTGAGGAGGCAGCCCCAGTGAGGGGTGGAGATATGGAGCCCCAGTGAGGGGGTGGAGGTAGAACCCCAGTGAAAGGGGGGAAAACCTAGAGGGCTGGGAGTCCAGTATGTATGTGGGTAAAGGTATAGAGTTGCCCTGGAAGGGGCCAGGGTACGTTTACACCCAGTCGGGTAATTGGCTGGCCACTACCTCGGTGAGTGTCACAGGAGAGGCCCAAAAGATGGTATGTCTGCCACCCAAGGTATGAGATAGCTAAAGCCTATGGCCTAAGGGGCCTGCCGCAAGAGGAAGCAAGGCAGTACAAGTTGTCGAGGCATGAAAGAGACCCTGTGAGAGGGGGTGGAGTGTGAGAGGCCCTAGTGAGAGGAGGGCAGTATGAATGTGTGTGTCTGAGGCCTGACAACAAGGGCTAAGCTTGGTCTGGCTGTAAGCCAGGAGCATTGTCATCTGGATACCATCTGCAAGACTTGGGCTGCCACATACAGGAGGAACGAAGCCACAGATAGTGCCCCCTGCCATCGGGGCAAGAATGGGTAGCCTCCTGCCTAATTAACAACATAATTATGTAACAACAAGGTGTGGCAGGAGAGAGAGAGAGGTGGGTGGTGTGCCCAGAGGCAGGTGGGGAAACCAGCACTGTGGCTGGCCAGGGAGAACCCCACTTTGCCACAGAGGGGAAGACCAGTACAGTATACAAAAGCACCAGTAGCAACACCACCGTCATGAGCATCATGTGCCCCGCCCATCAACCCGTTGCACAAGTTCCACAGTGCCAGTTTCTGTGTGGCTGAGGCCACAGTCTTTTCCCACATTTTCTGTCCTTTCAGCAAATTCATCCAAGACACTGCTCTCTCTGTCACCTCCTCTCTCAGCCTGACGCATATGACTAGTGAGGCCCTGGCCTCCACTAGGTGAAGCTGGATCAGGTTGCTCTGTGCCTCAACTGCAAACGTGCGCTAGGCTGAGAGAGAAGGCAACAGGAGAGAGCAATGTCATGGATCACCATGGCTTGAATTATGTTGATTATGGTAAGGCCCAGTCCACTAAACTGTAGGTGTTAAATCATGAGCCTTTCATCTTTCAACTAAGACCATGTACCAGTTGGCCTCTTGTCAACTAAGATCAAGCACAGTTCTTTTTCTGAGCTACATTGGTCTGTTCCTTGGCCCAAGATCACCTTGAACGGCACTGTGTAGCAGACCTGTCCAATGTACTGCAGACAGGATCCCCTATAAGAGTCTATTATAGCTTCCCAATGGAAGGATCTCCGCTACATACCTTTTTTATGGAAATGGGAGATTTCTCCCTAGCTTGCTCCTTTGGCCTTTGTGCTAAGGGCAAGCACGATTTGGGGGCATCTGAACTCCAAGACTTTCAGGCATGAGGCCTGCACTTAAGATGTCTGCCATGGATTTGGGAGCATCTGAAGCCCTAGACCGAAGAGTCTGGGCAGAAGGACACTTGCTGGTGGTAGTGCCACACAGACTTAAAATGATTCAGTTCTTCTCAGGCAATAGAATTCAGAACTCATTTGGCTAACTTGACTTAAGAGGTGGTTTTTCCAGAGTGAGACTTATCCCTTGCACTCCAGGCATGCTGACCTTTGTGAGTTTCCCCAAAAACAGGAAACTTGACTGCACAATTTTGTGGCAATGGGGGAACTGCTTTTTTGCCTTCCCCCTGGCTTGCTCCCTGGCCTTTTGGCTAAGAGCAAGCAAGACTAGGGGATATCCAAATCCCAGGGTCTGTGGGCCCTGGGCTTGCACATAGGATGTCTGCCACAGATTTGGGGGGTATCTGCAGCCCCAGATTGATGAGTCTAGAAAGGAAGATACTCGCCCAGTGGTAGAACCACATGGACTTGAATGACTGAGCTCTGCTCAACTGAAATTTGACTATAGGCCCTTGCCCAACAGAATTCAGAATTGATCTGGCCCTTGAAACAAAACAAAATAAAAAATTAAATGCAGGCATTTTGGCCAAGATCAAATGTAGATCAAGTATAGAATGAGGCCTGTCTCTCATATTCCTGGCAGGATGACCCCTGCAAGTTTTCCCAAATGGAGGAAACTCGACTGCACAATTTTGTAACAATGGGGCACTGACTGTACTCACGCGTTCCCCCTGGCTTGTTCCTCAGCCTTTTGGCTAGGAGCAAGACAGACTAAGGGGCATTTGAACTGGAAGGCTTCTGGGCCTGGGGTTTCCATGCTGGATGCATGCCATAGATTTGGCAGGTATCTGAAGCCCCAGACTGATGGGCCTGGAAGGGAGGCTACTTACCCAGTGGTAGAGCCACACAGATTTAACAACTGAGTTCTGCTCAGTTGAAAGTTGGAACTTGACTACTGAGCTTTGCCCAGTTGATTCTGAAACTGAGTTGGCCCTTGAAACAAAATATATATAAACAAAAGTTATACTAGATTTAAGTGCTACTCAAAAATGTATTTATGAAGCACCTGTGTTAAAACTTGCAGCCATTTAAAAAAAATGGTAATCCACATTCTGGATCAACTAAGTCTATGGGTACTGTATGCAAATTGCTACAGCCATGTTTAATTTCAAGGTTATTGTTTCAAATTTGCTCCTCACTTCCATGTGCTCAGAGAATACAGTCTGACAGTAAAGGAGAGGGAAGAGGTTGCCGGGGGAAAAAGTTGTGGGGAAGCAGAGAGCAAAGAGCTATACAATTCCCCCAGATTTATTTTCCCTGCTGTAGCAGTGGGGAGGGGAAAAATTCAAGGTAAACCTCCAATAATTAGATTCTATATCTGGAAAATGATAACAGATTTATATTTTTTCCAGATACAGAATCTAATTATAAGGGGGGTAACTTATAATCAGGGTCATCTTCTATCTGAGTAAATATAGTAGTTGAGGAGATACAGATTTGCAGCCAAGTATGAGAGGAGGAAAGTTTAGGGTAAAGAATCACACAAGGTCAGTGAAGACTGTGGATAGCAAAGAACTAGTACTTGGCCCAGGGAACTGAAGTGTGCCAAATTCACCTAACAGGTGACAAGCATACAACTTACATAATTTGAGAGATGCAACCTGTTGGAATGCTATTGTTGAGTAGCAGGATGTGACAGCAGTGGCTCATCAAGCTCATGCTAGAAAACCAAGGTCTATGCCACAAAGCCCTAACTCACAGGAGGTCTTCAGGCAACAGAAACAGAGTGCAGCATGCAGGCTTTACTACTGGGGAACTGCTCAGAGCAGCTTCCTATGTAATGGTACTTCTGTACTCAGAGAAACTAAAATCCTGGGCCTTCCTAATCCCCTGTCTCATGGAAATTTAGTTTAAGGATGCTCTATACATTTTGGGCCAGGCCCCAGTGACATCCCTGTAAATCATAAATCAAGGCAAACCTGGGTGTTACAGCACAAAGGATAGTTTCCTGCTACAGCAAATGTATAAATCAAGCACCTCCAAAAAGAAGATTAAGCAACAAGCACTTGAGAAAAACCACAACAGAGATCATGTGATAAGAAATAGACTCACTTCCCCTTTCCACACCAGTTCCCGACGCACGTTACCACAGATGGCCAACCGGTTGTCTGCACCAAGCCATTGCAGATCTAGCAGAAAGAAGGGAGACAGCATGAGTACATGAAAGCATCTGCATAAACAAGTTGTGAAAAATAAAAACAAACAAACAAGCACTGTCACTGTGCTGTATGGCATTTATCCCAGGTCTCAGGCAAGTTCAGGCATTCTCTAGTAACAAGCTACTAGTGTACTTCATTCACTACCTGAATCAAAATCTGAGGCAACAGTATTTTACCCTTCTTATTCCAAAGTCTTTAGTCGTCAGCATCTAGAATGCCCCCTTTCCCTCTCTTCTTCTATCCCAATGACATGCTTTCAGACACAGAACCTCTTCAAGGCCTCACTATACTACCATTCTCTCTCGACTACAAGGTAGCAGTAATGCAGAAACTAGGCCAGCACAAAAGCAGAGAGTTGCAATTTTTGCAGTTTGGTCACACTTGCCCAATGCAAGCAACCCCAGTACATATGCAGTCTAGGCAGCCATAGCAGGGCTTAAGTCTAGGGGAGGGAGGAGAAGGGGCCAGTTTACTGTGCTAGTTTGCAAGTGCCCTTGCATATCATAGGCAAAGTCCATTTTCTGTGGCCCACAATGAGCTCACTTGGTTGCTTGCCAGACTATAATATGTGTAGCTGTCCTGAAGAAGTGGTACACAATAAAGGCCACACTGCTCGTAGCTCACTATGCAGGACCACTTTAGCTATTTCCATCACCCAGTTCAATAGCTGTTTGTGTTTTTTCAAGCCCACTCAAACTGCTCAGAGAAGGTTTAAAAAATGCCAAAGACAGATACTTGGACCTCAAAGGAATATGAAGCTACCAGAGGAACCCTTCTTCCATAAGGAGTGACGAGGAAGCTGCAATCATTATGGAAGACAACATTCAGGTACTTCAACTCCCTCCACAGACTCTCTCCATTCAAGTACTTCAACTCTTCCTCTGCAAGCAGAGGAAAGTTTTCTTCTCCAAGGAAGAGGCTACAGTAGTAACTCTCAGTACCAGTCACCAAGTTTCAGCACCTAACCAAAATGGCCCAATTTTCAGATTAGCACACAATGAGAACTCATTGGCTAAGTCCACATGAGCGTAGATGGTTGGTTCCCCAGGGACAGCCAGAAGCAGCACACCTTGTGCCCCATACCCTCTGGTGTGAGGCAAGTTACCCCAGGTGGGGTAGAGGAGGCTGGCCCCAGTAGCCTTACCTGGGGTACTGGGGGCCTCCTGGAGCTGCAGCAGCAGCGATCCTGCCATTTGGAGCCTAACTAGCCGCTAGAGTGTGGCTCCAACCAGTCAGGCTCCAGCTCCGAGTGGTGTGCGCTGCCCCCACATGAGCCACTCTACCTTTTTTTTGTGCAGATTTTTCTGCCCCCTAGATATCCAGGGCTCAAAAGAACACCCCCCCCCCCCGCCCCCCGGATGCTGCTCCCTTGTAGTGCAAAGAACAGGTGAATGTGTGGTGTGTGGTATGTGGTGCCGCAGATGTGTTTGCAGCGCCACATACTGCACGACCACTCTCGTCTGGACAGGACCATTGAGTGACCAGCACTTTTGAAAAAAAGTTAGACCATTTATCAGAGGATTTAAAATACAGGCTTAAAAAATTAAATTTTAGGTGACAATTTTCAAAAGTACAAACTGAAAATCAATAATATTGCCCTATTTCATGGGGTTTATACATTGGGGTGGAAGAGAGGATTGTCACTTGCCCAAAATTATACAGTGAGATAGTGACAGGCTAGAATCAGAATGTGGAATCCTTAGCTCAACCTCAGCACTCTTTTGTACAGGATTGACTGCTCCAGTAACTGAGAATACCAAGAGCCCCTCACTTTTCACTATGTAGCTAGTATTTTCACCTGCTGAAGAACAAAGTTTTGCTGCATCCCACAGGAGGATAAAGGATCCTGGCTCCACAATGCTGTATAGCAATGCTATTTGTCTGTCTGAAAGTCTTACTACTACCTTACTTTTTCCATTTAATTGCATTATTTCAATTCCACACCCACTCCCAACAGCAGCACCACATGCCTGGGATATAAACATGGCTTTGAATCCTACACCCAAGTTGAGAATCCAGATCCAGTACTGACTCTCAGACACCTCCTCTCACCGCTTGTTTCTCCATTCATAAAACAGGGTTAATAAGACTGACTCATGTCACAGGGAAGTTGTGAGGCTCAAAGCCTTATTTGGTGGGAGGTATCTCAAGTTTACAAGCCTGAGCACCTCAGTCTTTAAGAAGAATGGAAGAGATCAGTTTTTAGATACTCCTGGGCAACCCAACAAGTCTACCCCAGCCTAAATGTCTATTTAAAAGTGGATGCATGTCAAATAAGACTTTTAACCTAGGCTCCTGTCCCCTGGATTCCAGGGCTGCAATTAAGGGTTGCACTGACTGTTTTCCAACAAAGATAAACTGTTAACCAAAAAAAAAAAAAAAAATTCCCAGGCAGTAACAGCCAGGGTTACACCCAGAACCTCACGCTGTGAAACAAGCTTGTTGTGAAATTTTTTCCTAGAGCCACTTAAGGACATGTAAAGAACAGAATACCCACAAGGGCAGCTGCTTTGTGGAAACCTGCACTACTTCCCCAAACCCCTGAAGTTAGTTTCTACACTGTGAGCCAGGATACATTTGGAAGTCGTGTTTCATTACAGCCCACATAAAAGGTGGCACTACAGCAGGTTTGGCAGCATTTTTCCTGTTAGAGCAACTAAAATAGAAACCTGCAATTATAATGCAGGTTCAGGAAATGCTGTTGACTGCAGTAGGTTCAGCTTCATCACCATATGTGCCAGTTGTGTCTGACCTCTTATACTGTGTCTTTTTTGAGCAGATCTTGAAGGGATTAGCCCTTTTCATAGTTGGACAGGAATGAGAGCACTCTTCACAGAGATCCTGGATAGGCCTCAGATTCGTGTTACCCAAACTTTTGGCACACAAGGCACACTTTGTTTTCCCAGATTAACATTAGTGGCATACTTCACTCATTGGTGTGCAGGCCATATCTGGTGCATTTGCCCCATCCTGCCATACGGGGCCAGCTCTGTTGGAGTCCCATTCAGCCCATTTTCCACAGCACACTTCCACCAAACTCATGACACACTGGTGTCCTGTGGCACACACTTTGGGAACCACACCCTAGATGAAGAAGACACTACTCTTCTGAACACATGCATTTAGCTTTCACCCTCCTCTCAAGGTGTCACTAGTCTTGATAATCCCCTTAGTTATCGAGATTAGTTTAACAATGGGACTTTTCCCTCCATATTTTATCAGCTTCTAAATAGACTCTTATGGAGGAACTCATAATGGAGGAGATGAATTTCTCTCCATATTCCAGAGAATAAGCCAGCTCTCGCACACATTTTCTCTCTCTCCCTCCTCATGTCTTTGGAACAATCTTTATAATGAGTTTAAACATGCTATGACAGGACACTGGAAAGTTCACTGCTTTAGAACATGCACCTGGCATAACTAGACATCTGTCAACCTGCCAGCTCTTCCTGCCACACAGTATTAAACAAGGGTGTGGGATACAAGACACATTTGTGGCTTGCCTTTGCCTTCATGGAAGTCTGGAGTGACCAAAGGAGATGAACACATAACAGAGAGCTTCCCCGGTTACTGAAAAACAAATCTTAACTCTAAAGAATACAAAGTAGCAGGAACCCAGACCTTAAAAAAAAGAAAAAAAAGGGGGGGGGGAGTCATAAATTTAGGTACTCAAGGTGAAACCAGCGCACTTAAATTACAGCTGTGTTAATTTGTTCATTTAAGATTAGAAGTTTAGACTCTAACACAGGCCAGAATATTTCATTTTGTAATTCTCTACTGTTTGCAGAGAAACTAAAGCTGATATTTTAGTCAAAGGCATACAAAGACACTAAGAAGAGCTAAAAAAACCATCAGCTCAGTCATCAACATCCATCAAAAAGGCAAACAAAGTGTTAGGGATCATTAAAAAGGGAATTATAAACAAAACTGAAAGTATCATTATGCCCCTTTATAAATCACCTTGAATACTGTTCCCAGTTCTGCTCCCCACACCTCAAAAAGGATATAAAAGAATGAGAGAAAGTACAGAGAAAACAGCAAGGATGATTAGTTGTATGGACGCGCTTCCATATAAGGAGAGACTAAAGAGGCTAGGCCTATTCAGTTTACAAAAGAGATGTTTGAGAGGGGACATGATAAGGGCCTAGAAAATATTAAATTGTGAAAAGAAAGTAAATAGGGATTTATTATTTACTATCTCTTGCAATACAAGAATGAAGGGTCACCAAACTAAATGAGTAGGTAGTTTAACTTAAGTTTAAAACTAACAAAAGAAAGTTATTTTTCACACAGTGTGTAATTCAAGTATCCAACTCACTGCTACCAGATGTTCTGGAAGCTGACAATTTAGCCAGGTACAAAAAGAGATTGGACAAATTCTTGGAGGAAAGGGACATCAGTAGCTATTGAAAATGGGAGTTAGGGATATAGCCTCCAAATCAGAACTTCCTAAACGTTAAATGCTAGAGGCTGGAAATGGAAGAGGAACAGTGGAAAAAACCCTGGTCATACCCTGTTCATTCTCCCTTTCAGCATTAACTCTGTGTATGACAGAAGTCAGGATGGACCCAAAAAATAGCAGTTCTTATGCAAGATGGACTTTAATTCATTTTGTACAACTAAAATACAGCTCTCTAGCTGCACAACTGTTATTCTTGACACTTATGTGAAGCTTGCAGTTCTATTACCCTATACTCTGGATGTCTACGTGTATGTAAATATTACGAGCATGGGCAGTCAGCTATGCACTGGTTAGGCACATACACAGCTACATATGCACACCTATTCTGGACACACAAATGCGTTTAAGTCAGGAAATGTAGCCAGCCAGAGATCCATGGCTAACGAGAGTTAGGCTCCAGAGTATGCGGGGGGAGGATGAGGAAGAGAAGGGCCTATCCCTATTTTAGTGCCAGTAGCTGTGGTTAGAGCCATTAGCCAAGAAGCAGAAGACCCAGGCGCTAGGCCCCTTGCTTAGGGGATGTTTCAACCTGCACCTCTGACTTTCCAGAATAGTGCCCTAACCATCACAATACAGGTTAGACATTATCCCAGTTCCCTCTCCAGTGTTCCTTTTGAAGCTGGACTCCTGGGTGCCTAAGAAAAAGGAACAGGGGTGGGGAGGGAGACAGTGATGTGAAAGGCCAGGTGGAATTGAACAAACCAGAGGGCATATGGCTCAATGAGATGGCTGCTGGCCTGCAAATGCACATGCTCTGGATTCTAGTCTAGACTTTTACATCAAATGGGGCAATACATTCCCTATTGCACTACTCTCCTTCCTTTTAATCCAATGAGAATTACCAATAAATGAAATGAGGCAAAATCTCAGATCCAAAAAAATGCTGGAGATCAGGTAATGCTTTACCTGTGGTGTGGTGGTTAGAACACCTGGGAAGTTAAAGATGTGGGGTGTGTCTACACATTCATTAATGCACCGAATTAATGCACTTGTATAACCAAGTATTAAATCAACGTGCACAACTTTTTAGTGATGCTAACTGCACAGTAGCACATTAGCATGGCTTTTGCCCTGCACACTAATGCACAGTCAAATGAAACTAGAGTTAGAATGTTCAGAATTAGGCTGCACAGTTAACATCTTGTGTAGATGCGCCCATGCTGGTTCAAATCCACTGTAGGTCAGAGAGGCCTAGAACCTAGGTCTACCATCCTTTGGGCATGTACCCCAACCACTTGGCTATTGAGCCTAAAACCTTAAAGGGCGCTTGACTCTCCCACCCTTCTTTCAGGATTTAGGCTCAACTACATGCTTGGACAGCATACAGCCTACTTACTACGCATGCTTAATCTATGTCTGAATGCTTATATGTCCACAATGCAGGACAAGCACAAAAAATACAGATAGGCAATTAGGAGTTTTCCATTTAGGTGTACAAAGAGAAACAGAATTCCATTGCAAGTGACAGGTTCCATCATAGCCCAGCAGCTGTCAGTTCCACAGAAGTAGCTTGTGATCAGCAGACTATCTGTCAGTTAGTGTTGGCTGACGCAGAGGCTCACAGTTAATTTATTAACATCCCCAAAACCAAGGCTTGCTTGATGGTCAGGCCCTCCCTGGAACATATTAGGAATATAGTGAATAACCTAGGAGGACTGCGAGTTGCTCAAAGGATTTTAGTTGACAACAGTTCATCTGCATACCTTCTATTGAGCCAATCCTGGTGTATATTCCTGACTGACTTGAAAGTTAACAAAACATTCAAGGAAAGCAGAGAATAGATTGAAATTGCAATGTACTAATATGCAAGAGAGGAATAAATATGTAACAGTATGTGCATGTGTTAGCAGGTGTTTGGATGAATCAAAGAATAATGTATGTATAAAAGATGTGTTTTTAGGCGAGCTTCAGTATCTGTGTCTCCAGGCCTTTATCTCCTGTTAGTTGGATTAGCCTGGCTTCCCATCCCTCCCTCCTTCCCCCCAACCCCTCTCTCTCAGCTGCCCAGGGGGCCAGCTTTCAAAGGGGCACTGGAGAGTGAATAGGGGCTAATGTCTACCTTAAGGTGTGATGGTTAGGGCACTGTGCTGGGAAGTCACAGACGCAAGTTCAAACATTCCCTGAGCAAGGGGGCCTAGAATCTGGTTTTTGACTGACAACCCAACTAAACTAACAGTGCATAAAAGCTAGGCCTGTGCGAAGTGGCAAGTATTTGCTTTGGTTTTGGCCGATTCAGGGGACAGTGATTCAATTCAGTGATTCAAATCACTGTCCCGAATCGATTCGACTGAATCAGCCAGGACCATCCTCTGCCTGCTCTTCCAGTTATGCAATGGCTGCCCTGCCCATCCCAGCTCCCAGCACTTTGAAAAAAAAGCCCCGACTCACCAGGTGCTGCTGGGCGGGGAGCCGATCCCTGCTGCCCTCCACTGCCCCACACTGTGTAGGGGGGCTCTGTACAAGCCCCCCAACCCCCCACCCACCCCCGCTGCCCCAGTCCCCCGATGACTGCCCCACCTGCCCCAGCTCAGGTCCTTTAAGAAAAACAAAAAAAACAAAAAAACCCGAGAAAAATTCCCAGACTCACTGTTCCTGCCTGGCAAGGGGCGACCCCTGTTGTCCCACACCATGTGGGGGGCTCTTCCAGGAGACCTCGAAACCCCAAGGCAGCTGCAGGAGCTAGTGAGTCCCAGGGTTTTTCCTCAGGTTTTTTTTTTTCCATAAAGGGCCGGATCTGGGGCAGGCGGGGCAGCCATGGTGTGGGGGCTGGGGGAGCAGGCAGGGGATGGGTCCTGGCAGGCATCCCCCTATGGTCCCTTCTCCTCCTCCAGGCCCTCTTCCCCTGCCCCCTACTTACCAGCTGTGAGTCAGGCTGCAGCCACCAGGGACTGTCCGAAACATAGAAGCTCTCTGAATCTTTTCTGAAGATTCAGAGAGTTTCAAATTGATTCAGACCTTTTAACTGGTCCCCTGATTTGACTTGGATTTGGAGATCTGGCCACTGAATCAGGCTGAATCAAATCAGCACCCGAAGCTTTTATTAGGGCTGTGCGAAGCTATCTGATTTCTTCTCAGTCACAAACATACAGCAGTTGTGCTGGAAGAGATACCCCTAGAAGCTGCAACATTCAGCTGCCTGCTCTGCACAGAAGACTTCTGCAAACCATGGCTTAGATTGAATGTAATGTTGTAGTAAATTAAGGGCTTATAGATGAAGAAAAGAGGTCTCTTTACCTGGATGAGGATGAAATACCAGAGCAAATGGATATTCCAGAAGTAGCCAAGGCCAAATAAGGACGTGAATATTCCGCTCAGCACCATTCCGCCTGATAGGTAATACCGCAGTGGGAGGCGCTCACCAAAAATGCCGCTGCACAGAGAGGAGGGAGACCATAAATACATCTGTACACCAAAGTAATCAGCTGGTTAGACACTGAGATGAGCAACACATTGGACACTAGTATTTGTGCAGCTCCCAGAAACTGGAAGCTCAGATATATTCAAGGGAGGTTTCTGCTCTCTCTGCCTAGATGGCCATCTCAGTGGAATCTATGAGTTCCTGGCTGCACTATTCACAGTAAAGCTGAGAGGATGGAACCACCTCTACATAGTCTGGAAAAAATAAAAAGCTCCTTTAATTCTAGGCAAAAAATAAAACCAAGAACCAAACTTGAAATGTCAGCATTCCCTCCCAGACCCTGAACCAATGACTTTTGATAGGTTCATCTGGCTAAACATTTCTGAGAGTGTCCCAGTACCAAGACACCCTTTTAATCTGCTCTACCTAGAATGCCCCTCTCCTCTTAATACCTCTAAGAGATACTGTACATTATAAGAAGTACTGTATATTGTAAGAGGTACTGTACATTGGCCAATGCTGAAGCCACATCTTGCATGCCCCAAGCTAGCTTACCATTTACATTTAGGTTCAGTGCTGACTGAAAGTATGGCACACTGACACTCCAGGCAAATCAAACATCCATGGCACAGACCCTGCCCCAGCCAAATCAAATCAATACAACAAGCTGTCCCTCAGATACACAGGACACACTTCAAATACAAAACCAAGCAACCAAATTTATGAACAGCAAAGTAATAAACAGTAGATGAGAATTTCACTACATGTAGAATAATGTACAACTAGGTTGGTAACACCTCTTATTGATAATTATTACTAGCTAGTGACTACTAATGAGTAACTATTTCTTATCCCCACAACATTAGTTTTTAGGGGTGGGGAAAAAGGCAAGTCCATGAAGAAAGGGAAAAAAACCTTAACAAAACACCTCACAAAGAATGTCTGCATTCTAGAATCAGGAAGATGTGGCTGAAATCCCAAGCTGGAATGACTCTTACTATACTGGCATCAACTGCCTAAACCCAAAGGAGACAAGTATTTGCACAGAGATTATGAATGGCTACAGAGTTTCAAATCTGGCTGAAAAGAACAGGCAAGAATCACAAGAAGGAGTCCAGTTTTGCAGGTCAGGGTACTAACTCTAAAGTCAGAAGCCAGCTGTGTGTAGGGAGGGGAGGGAGAGGGGCAGAAAGGCTATCTAGATTAGGAAACATTCTCCTTTGCACCTGCTTTCCTTACTTCTTGATCTCTTCATCCTGCCCAGATGAAGGGAAACTGGCCACATTAAAAAAAAAAGTTGATGGGAGCTCACTCCTAAGGGAGCTCCTTAACCATTATTTGCATTCTGCAGTATAATTTGCCCAACAGATCACAGCATTTGTCAAGCAAATGTGCAATAGCTTTTAGTTACCAAGGAAATGCCAACCCAGCCAGGGTAAAAGGGGATGGCTAACCAATTAATTAAAGCTACTCCAAAGAGGTTCTGGTTATTCTTCATATCCTGTCCCATTCCTTCTGAAGCTGCTAGGGAAATTTAGGGGTCCAGAATCAGAAAAACCCAGACTACCTTCGGACAGGATACCAAAACTCACTACATCAGGCAGAGATGCTGCCCTGATGCAAGAACTTATTCCACTTACCAGCAGCTTTGCTATTGAAAAAGTTCTCATGGTATAGCTGTGGAATAAAGAGAACTCTAATGGGGAGCAGTGAGGCTTCTCAGGAAAAAGTGTGAGATTGGAGTTAAAATTCCCAGGAGATAGTAACCATTCTTCTCCCTAAATGCTATCAGCCTGTGAAATCCATACCTGATAAACATCCCTATTGCATATGCAACTAGGAAAGCATTATCCAAGGCTCCAAAGAGTTCCTTATAGTTGTCCTTATCTGGAAAAAAATTAACAATATTACAAGTCAGCATGAGATACAGTAGTAAGGTGCGTGTTCAGGATCCCATTCCCACAAATGCAATGTGCCTATTCTTACCATTTTATCCACCTGTGGGGGTGCTTTGAGATGCAAAAGCTAGGCTTGTTCCTAGCACTAATTTCTTCCCCAGTGTTTACCTTTCATCACAGAAAGTCCTCACAACCCCTATGAGAAACTGCTTTTTACTCCTCCTATGCATCTTCAGGCTGCTGCTGAGAGTCCTTAGGAACTCATTCTCCATGGCCTTTTTTAATATGATAGCATTAGGTGTGTCTAAACTCTAAAGCACTGCTCAAACATGAATACATTATTCCTGTGTGACCTACGGGTGTTGAAGGCCCAGAAACTTGACACAGCTTCAAAAGCCTTTTATCCCAGGATCCTACAAGGGGACAAACCTATTGTACCATTCTAAGTACCTGTCAAGTATCCAAATTAACACCTTGTACTGGGACAATAGTGCTACTTTGTTAATTGCCATTTAAACTGAATGAAAATACAATCCCTTTTTCCAGGTTTTGATTCAAGTCAAAGCTCAAACAGGGCAATGGAGACAACCTGGGGAATTAAATTCTGTATCAGTTTTTAGTCTCAAAACAGTCCTGAGTTTTTGTAATAACATTTTCCATCCTTCACCCTTTGACACAATTTTCCCCAAAGAAGATACGCCAATATATTGCTTTTCAGACTCTATTGTCCCTTCTTTTGATAGATGTAAAGGTTTGCAAATTGACTCTAAATAAGAGGTTACCAAACTGAAAAGTTTAAGACATGCAACCCTAATTTTAATTCTATGCCACTTTACCCCAGATTACTGCTGAGGCCTGGAGTCTCAACCTTATTACTTGCACAGTAAGACTCCTTCTCCATTCCAGACTGTCTTGGCATTTGATACACGCTTTGATAGCTTCCATTACATATGGATGTATGACTGTCCTTTGCACCTGGGACAAGCACATTAGGTGCTATTCAGCTGATTAATAACCTCTACTTGGCTCAGATCAGCCCAGGTGGCCTGGGAACCAACTGCCAGGGAATGCACTAATGAGATAGGTAAACATGCTGTAAACATATTATGACCTCAAGAGTTAATCACGTCATTTGCCAGAATGTGCTGATGTTTCACCATTAGACTGTGACCTGTTAAGTCATATTTAAACTGGCAAAGAGCAGAGCTAGATACTGATTCCTCCTGGGAAAGCGGCTTGGGCCACAGACAGTAAAAAATTAGGTCAGGATGCAATGCTCTTTGCACCCCCGCCCCGAAAGATTAAACAAAGTAACACCACCAACTGAAAACCAGAGGGGCAGCAACAGACAGAGGGAACAGAGACTGGGAAGACAATGAGGCAGGCAGCTCTACAAGCAGCCAGTCATTCTGCCCAGCTGTCAGAGCCTCCCAGCCCCTACATTTTACAGGAGACCTGGGCCACTTCAACAAGAACCAGAGCCAGGTGCTCACTGAGAAGTCACTGTTCCTGACTGGCCCTGGACTCCAACATGCAGTGCTGACCAAGAGCCTCATGACTGCATCCTCAGAGTGATGGAAGGGAGCTCTCCCAGGGCCATACAAAATATTACATAGATATACGAACTGTCATTTACTGGGTCAGGCCATAGGTCCTTCTGGCCCAGTCTCCTGTGTCCACTAGGGGGCGCCACCACTGCCCTCTAGGTACTGCTGGACAAGAGTTGCAGAGGCAACTCCCTTGTGGAGCTTGCTGCCCTTCCAAAGGAGGCTTCTGCTGCTCCCCTGTTGGGCTAGCCCCCACACCACCACCACCACCACTGCTGCTGCCTCTGCCGCTGTCACTGCCCTCCCACCTCCGGGGTGGCATCTGTGCACCTGAACCTGCACTTGCATCTTCACCCACTCCGGTGCTGCCAGGGACGCTGTGTAGTCTGAGGGGACCCTGCACCACCAATGGGAGCACTCCACCTGCACCAGCTGCCTCAGCAGCACCCATGTTTGTCCAGTATGCTGAGTCCCGTGTTCCACCCTTCACTGCCCTTGTGTTTGTTAGAATGAGTAAACCATCAGCATGCCTCCCTTTCCTCCTGTGTCTTCCTTCCCCACCCCTACTCCCTCAGGGGGTAGGAAGGGCAAAGAGCTGGCCTCCAACCGCAAGCCACGAACACCTGTAGGGACCAGGTGCTCCTCATCAGGGTGCACCACACCCACTCAGCCGTCCCTGACCCTGCCAGCATGGCTTCTCAGCAAGGAAGCTGCAGCTATGCCCAGGCTGCTGCAGGGAAACCCACAACCCCCGAGCCTGGGCCCTCCACCACCACTGCCCCTTCTGCCTCAGGCAGCAGAGGCTCCTTCCTAGCCCTCATCCACAGGCATGGGGTGAAGTGCTTGTTGACTGAGAAAGAGGGCCCACACTTTATGAACTACATGCAGGTCCTGGCTCAGGCAGTGGGAGCCAACAAGACTGTGGTGGCCTCCAGGTTCCACAGCAAAAGGTTGTTCTTCCTTGCCACAGAGACCACCACCCAGGAGGCAGTGGAGAAAGGGCTCACTGTGGGGCATGTTCCCCTCAAGCCTCTGGAGGAGCTGGAGTCCTGAGCTCTTCTCACCATGCCTCCCCAACTCAGCCCTCCTGAACAAGTCCCTGAACTGCTGAGGGACTTCCAGCTCATCCTCAATGCTGTGAGAGTGCTGGTGTTGCAAGGCAAGGGGCCAAAGCAGTGCAATGCCAGGAATTTGAAGACCCTGGGTGTCTTCAGAAGGAGACTAGATAATCACCTAGCTGAGGTCGTTTGACCCCAGCATTTTTTCCTGCCCATGGCAGGGGGTTGGACTTGATGATCTGCTCAGGTCCCTTCCAACTCTACCAACTATGAATTATCATTGGGCCCACAACTTCCACAATGCCTTCAACATGTACGGGAGGGTGGTGGGGTTGCTGCTGGGCCCCACACCTGGTGTTACTGCTTGGACCACTGCATGGTAGATGTTTAGTGTGCCTGTCAGCTTGACAGCACCACCACCTTCACCTTCCACTTCAGGGTGGAGGAGCAGATGCACTACTCTCAGTTAAACCAAATTTACATCTCCATGCTGAACACTGCCCAAGACCATGTTTCCGGCATCAGGCTGGCCCCTTTCAGCAACCAACTTCTGACCTATGCTCGGGTCATGCTGCAGTGTGAACATCCAGGACCGGCCTAATGGCACTTTAATAACAGCCTGCTGGAGGATATTGACCAGGGGCAGACAATTATTTTGGGCAGAGGGCCGCTTACTGAGTTTTGGCAAGCCATCAAGGGCCACATGACAGGCAGCCCAGGGCAGATAAATATTAATTTTCTAAATTTTTAGGGGCCCCGCAGGCCAGATAGAATGGCCTGGTGGGCCGCATCTGGCCCCTGGGCCGCATTTTGCCCGCCCCTGATATAGACTTCATGGCAGCCTTCCAGAAGTTCTGGCTGGCCTGGCATGAGCAGCAGCTGGTCTTTCCCTGGGCTTGGAGATGGTGGGACATGGGGAAGGTACATTTCCATCTCTCTAACTGCAGCTACACCCAGGGACACACCCAGCAGAGGGAGACAGCCAGGAAGCAGTTTGTGGGGTAGGTCCTGGAGCTAGAGAGGTGCCTGGCTGCTGATTCAAATAACCCGTCTCTCTGCATAGAGTGTTAGGAAAGATGGAAGGAGTTCTGAGTTCTGGACAACTGCTGCATCTGCAGCATGTTGGTCCACTCACATATCCAGCTCCTCCAACAGATGGACCGCAGCTCCTGCTTCTTCTATGCCCTGGAGCAGAAGAGGTGTCCCAAGAAATACTTCACCTGCCTCCTGGCAGATGATCGCACCCCCCTCATGGGTCTGGACAAGCTGTGAGTAAGGACAAGAGCTTTCTATGCGGTGTTTTCTCACAAAATCTGAATAACACTGATGCCTGCCAGGTCCTGTGGAGGGACTGCCTCAGGTCAGTGTGGGCAACTGGGACCAGCTGGAGGGTCCTATCATCCTGGCCAAGCTCTTACGTACCCTCCACTTGATGCCCACCAACAAAATGCTGGGCATGGACAGGCTGACCACAGAGACCTACTACACCTTCTGGGATGTCCTTAGCCCAGAAATGCTGCAGTATGGGCTGAGGCCGAAGTAGGTAGGGAGCTCCCTGTCAAGCAGGAGGGCCATGCTGACCCTCCTGCCAAGGGGAACCCCCATGACTTAAGAAACTGGCACACAGTCTCACTCCTCTGCGTACACTACAAAGTGATAGTAAAAAGCCATCTCGCTGAGCCTGCCATTAAACCATGCTAGCATTCTTTTGGTCTGCTTCCCATTTTTTTGATTTGCTGTATGCATTTGCTCTGTGCTTCCAATATTGTGTTCTTAAGCAGTTCCCACATGTGCTTAAAAGTCTTTCATCCTTTTAGGGGCCCCTTTTAACTTCAGTCTAACTAGCTTCCTCATTTTGGTGTAGTCTCCATTTTTAAAGTTAAGAGCTACTGTAGTGGATTTTCTTCTCATCTCTCCTCCTACATGGATGTCAATGTCAAAGCCAGTTGCATTGTGGTCACTATTGCAGAGCAATTCAGTAACACTGAAGCAAGCTACACAACATGAAAAAGAAAGACGCCAGACTCAACAGCAACATATATTTTCTAAACCTATGCAAGAAACACAACATCAGTCCCAGAGGACTAAACATCTCCAATCCTCTGACTATTACACCAATTCCAAATATGCTTCACAACTTTGCAGGTGAGCTTCAGAGAAACTTAGAAATCATCTTCTTCACCTAACCTAGTCCAAAAGAAATCAACTGAGGAAGGAAATCTACATGCTACAACAATTTAAAAGAGAAAAATCCAGACTTCTTCCCAAACATTATACAACATATATGAAGAGACAAGCAAAGATTTTCCAGAACATCCATCCAACATAAAAAGAAGAAATGGAACCAATTACTCCACGAACAGCTTTCCCAATCACAAAACAACCTTCAGAGAAATAACACCAACACTGTACAACGTTCCAACCTCAAACTCGATGCAACTGAAAGAAGAAACCAACCCGCAAATACCATCAATCTCTCCACATGCACACTTACCAAAGCTGAAAAATCTGTCCTCCCCAAACATCTGAATTTCTGTCCAGAAAAACAGTCTAATAAAATACTTAAATGTGGAGAACTAGAAGAATTCTTCCAATGCCTCCACCTCAAAGAATATTTCTGTAACTGAAATGAATTAACGTCCAACAACACTTCAACTTTTGACAACATCAAGGAAAAGGTCAGCCCCAACCCCCCCCTAAAAAAACCAAACAAACAAAAAAAGCCACAAAATCCATCAGACTGGACACCACACAGCGGGCAAAATCCAAACCTTGACTGCTATATTGTCTGCTTCAGAAAAATGAAATAATCAACAACGCATACCACCATAATAACCTATCCCCCACAGAGAGAAGGGCCATAGAATCCCTAAGATCTAACCATCAAATAGTAATAAACCAGCTGATAAAGGAGGAGCTATAGTTATCTTTAACCATGAAGACTGCATAAAAGAAGCCAACAAACAACTCTCTGACACCACCTACTACAAAAAACCAGAGAATGATCCTACTCTCCTTTTCACCTTGCAGCTCAAAATTACCGTCAAATCATTTCCATCAGAACTACAAGAAAAACTATAGAACTTGATCCCCCCACTACCCAAACAAAGGACTTTTTATATGCTCCCTAAAATCCACAAACAAGGGAAACCTGGCAGACCTATCATATCCAACCATGCACAAGCACCCATGTCATGAGTTTTGCCTGTCAGCAGCTAGGGGTGCAGGGCCCTAGAACCCCCCTGCACCGATCTCCTCCACAGCTGACAGGCTTTGTGGCCTCAGCAGGGGCCATCACCCCTGCAGCTTTCACCCTGCTGTGCCTTAACACACACAGGGTCACCTATGTCATGAGTTTTGCTTGTCTGCAGCTTGAGGGGCAGTTCCCCCCAAATCCCTGCACTGATCTTCTTGAAGCTTGGCAGGCTTTGTGGCCTCAGTATGAGCTACCAGCCCTGCAGTTTTGACCCCCCTGTGTTGTAACATATAAATGTGACATGAGTTTTGCTTTCAAGAATTTGGGGTACAGTTCCCCCCAAAGCCCTGCACCAATCTTCTTGAAGCTTTGTAGACTTAATTCTCTCTGCAGAGTCTACCACCCCTGAAAATTTCATCCAAATCAGACAAAAACAACAAAGTTATAGATATTTCATTGATTCCCCATTATACCCTATGGCTGGATCTCCGAGGTAGCTCTGAAGCTTCGGAGCCACTTTGGCCGAATTGAAGCAGAAACCCGGTCGGAGCTCCGGACCGGATCCCTGGCATCCGAAGCGGCTGGATCCAAAGTTGGATCAGATCACTGCCGACTCGCACAGGCCTACCTGCCAATATAGCTCCACGTGCTCCCCCACAACTACTACACCCCTCAACAGAAACATTAACATTCCTGGATCTTAGACCTGCGCCTCCAGAAATGTAATATCTCTCATCTAATGCACCAAATACCCTGATAGAAAATATGTAGGAGAAACCAAAGAACAACCATGCACCAAAATGAGTGCACACCAGAAATCTATCAAAGACAGGAATACCCAATTACCTGTGGAGGCACGTTTCTCACAAGAAAACCACTCTCTCTCCAGTCTCTCAGTTCTAATCCTCAAAGGGAATTTGCAAAATACCTTCCACAGACAAGCCTACGAATTTTTTTCATCAATTTACAGGATTCAAAAAATCATGGACTACATACAGACATTGGATTTATGACACAGTATAACCTGCCTAACATCTGACTCCCCAGGTAAACCCTCCACTTTTTACGAGCTATTCTCATTGCCTTCCTCCTGTCTCTCATCCTTTGACTACAGCCACTTTTCAATCCCCCTTCCCCTCTGTCTCCACCTATCTTTAATCTACTGACCACTTCAATTTACATTTTAACTGCCTGACTTTCTTACATAGGTACGTACTGGTCTCTGGCTGCTTTACCAGTCCATCCAGGAACAGCACAGACCATCTGCAGATGCTTCCTCAGCCTGACAAAGGGTGTTTGTGCCCTAAAGCTTGCCAAGAAGAATATTTTCAACTACCTGAGTTGATCTCATAAAAGATATTGGATTTACCCAAAGAACCTTGTCCATCAGTAACACTTATGCTTTGCACCAAATCCTGTGCACTACTTAGGCCATTCTTGAGCTAGTCCTTTCTTCTTGTTGGTTTCAGAGCTAGTTTAGTCTCTGCAAGCCAGCCTGGTGTTTTTCTTCTTGTCACCTCCCTTAGCATTTCTAGCTCGCTGCTACCATCCTGGTCAACAGTACATCCCAGATTTCAGAGGCCGGGGGGGGGGGGAGGTCCTACTGAAACCCAGAATTTCTATCCACAGAAATTCTATGGTACCTCTCATCAGTTGAAAAAAATATCTACCTTATTTGATTTGATGGAGTCTTTGATGTTGAGTGCCACTTCCCAACCTATTTTAAAATTCCTGTATAACATTCAACTCCCTGGACCTATTCTAACATTCCTGTATTATTCGTATCCTGATATTACAACATCCCACTGAATTTCCTCATTCCACCATGTTTCGGAGATATCTACAATGTTATTTATTATTACTGTCATTATTTACTGCTAAGCATTCAAGTTCCCCCACCTTTGATGTTAGACTTATAGCATTAGTATAAAAGCATGTATACTTTTTATTGTTGCCTAGTTGGTTATTCTGTGTGACCTTTTAATCATTGAAAGTATTTGTTTATACTGGTCTTCTCTGTATTTCCCCTGAGCAGTCCTTCCCTGTTTCTCATCCCCATCATTTATGGCCATTTGTTTCATGGCTAAAAATCTTGGAGCACAACAGCATACAGTCAGGAGAGATGCTCTGGCACTTAGCAGGGAGAAGGAACCAGTAGGCAAATAGGGTCTTACCGAATGGTGCCCAATCACACCATGTGGTGCTGTTTGAGCCATTGGTGGGATTCCTTCCCAATGCAGAACAGTTGAGATGTAGCTCACTCTGAAAAAACAGAACAGGGTGAAAAGTCAGGGCCTCCTTCAAAAGGCCTCCTTCACTGGGGTGGCAGGAAAAAAAGACCCAACTTCTTCATTTCCCTCCTAGATATGTCATGCCCAATAGCTGCAAGAAAACCACTCCCTGCTGTGGCAATACGGACAAGACCTACAACTGGCGGAGTACAGCTACTAGAGCAGGCACCCTCCAGCACAGCAGGGCCCCTGCAACAGCAGGCTAGATAATTAGAAAGTTGTGACAGAAACAGAGCATTGTTATGGTATATCCACTGGAAGGCACCCTTGATTACATTTCAGTTACTGCACTTACCTTCACAATGCTGATGGGTTTACGAGAAAGATGGTAACTGGTATAAAACAGAAATGTCAGCACAAGAATGAATCCCCGATACCTGGTGGGAAAAAAAAGACATTGAAACAAAGGGGAAGTATACCTTCTGGTTCCTGGGGCCCTGCTGTAGTACCATTATTAGTACTAGTGTTACTTATCTGGGATAGTACAATGTCTGCATTTCCTATGGACTCAGGGAGAAGGACAGTAAAGAGGTTTCTCCAGGCAAACTCACACCATATGGAAAAGGTGGATGGCCTGCACATACTTCAGTCTTCAGTAATGCTTTGTCAGTGGAACCCTATTATGTGTCTGAGATTGTACAGGATAGCCCACACTTACTGGCTGGCATTGTACCACCTGATATTAGAAGAAAGGTAGCGAGCCAAAAAGAAAGATTACAGCAGATGGAAGACCCCAGGCATCCACGGTATGGTCACACAGAAGCAACCAAACAGCTTAAAGTGCAAAAGAGTTTTGTGACCAGTGTCACACCCCTGGACACGACAGCTGACACAACACAACTGAGGTTATAGAATGAAAGATTACCTGCAATCAGATGCCCTGAAATAGATCTGGAACCCCAGAAGGACCTTCCCAGAAGTCTGCACATCACTGCACTTGCATGTATTTGTGTTATTAGAGTAGTCCCATTTCAACATGCTTGTTTTTGATCTTCCAGTTCACGCGTGCAGGAGGTTCATGGCTTGCCAAGTTGACCACTTTGAATATCCACAAATTTGGTCACTTCACTGCTTGCTCCCTTTTCCAGATCATTTATGAATATATTAAACAGTACTGGTCCCAACAAAGATCCCTGAGGGACCCTGCTGTTTATTTCTTTTTATCCTGTAATCTGACCATTTATACTCACTTTTTGCTTTCTGTCTTTAAGACAATTTCTAATCCATGAGTGGACATTCCCTGTAATCCCATGACTACCTAACTTTTCATTAAGAGCCTCAGATGAGGGACCTTGTCAAAGGCTTTTTGGAAGTCCAAATATACTATGTCAAAGGAATTGCCCTGATCCACCTGTTTATTGACACCCTTAAAGAACTCTAGTAGGTTAGTGAGACATGATTTCCCTTTGACAATGCTATGTTGATCCCTCCCCAGTCATGTACATTCATGTACATTCCTGTGCTGAACAATTTGTTATTATTATTGTTATTGTTCTTATTTCTACCTGTTTTCCGGAACAGAAATTAGGCTCACTGGCCTGTTCCGTGAGTCCCCTGAATGCCATCAAATCCTTGTGATTTGCTACTGTTTAGTTTATTAATCTCCTTCACAACCTCATCTATTGACACTTCAGTTTGGGTCAACTCCACTGACTTGTCCCCAAGAAGGAGTGGATCTGGTGAGGGAATCTTCAAGGCATCTTCCACAGTGAAGACCGATGGAGAAAATGCACTTAATTTCTACTACCCAACCTAAGTTTCCTTTGTTGCAATTTAAGCACATTCCTTCTTGTCCTGTTCCCTGTTGACACAGAGAATGGTAATCACCTTCCTCTTTATAAACAACCTTTTTATCATTTGAAGGGTTATCAGATGCCCTCTCAGTCTTCTTTTTCTGCACATTAATAATCCTAGTTCTCCCAACCTTTTCTTGTAAGTTTTAAGCAATCTTCTAACTTTAAACTGAACAAGGAAGCTGATAGATAAAGATAGCACACCCATTGCCATATTACTCAGTCTCTCTTTGGGACAGACAGATGGAGTATCAGTCCCAGCAGGGTCTGTTAATGGGAGGGAGACAAACTGGAATGCTCAGATAGTGAGAGGCTACAAGAGAACACATAGAACCCACACAGGGAGGGGACCACATGGCCAGAAGAGAACTGGAGACAAATGTTCCATATTTCATCATTTTTGGAGTAGTTTGGAAGACTAGAAGGAATAGGTTGGATTTATTTCTCATGCAGAACAGACCAATTGGGCTAGGGACAGACATTCAAAAACACATTCAGGCCTTAGCCTGAATCAATTCAACCTTTGCAGGTTAGTCTAACCTGGCTAGGCTGAACTGGTTGGAAACTAGACAGATATTCTCTCTGGACTGAGGAAATTCAGGCACATGCCTGCAGTGGCTCAGGCTAGAAGCCAGGGTGCCCGAGAGCAGCCCTCCCTTCTCTTACACAGAGTTGAGCTGATGGGGCTGTGGTCAAACCCCTACAGGACATTTTCAGTAGGGAGGTCTGCCTGCACCATCCCAGGCTTTTCCCCACTGGCTGCTCAAGGGGTGGGAGAGTTTCATAGTTTCATAGTAGCTATGGTCAGGAGGGACCTGATCAGATCATCTAGCCTGACCCCCTGCCACAGGCAGGAATGAATGCTGGGTTCACAAGACCCCAGACAGGTGATCGTCCAACCTCCTCTTGAATTTGCCCAAGGTAGGGGCAAAGACCACTTCTCTGTGAACTTGGTTCCAGATTTTGGCCACCCTAACTGTAAAATATTGCCTTCTGATCTCTAACCTAAATCTATTCTCCATCAGCTTATTACTATTGTTCCTTGTCACCCCAGGTGATGCTGTGGAGAAAAGGGCTCTACCTATTTGCTGTTGATCCCCCCTGATGAGCTTGTAGGCAGCCACCAGGTCCCCCCTCAGCCTTCTCTTGCTGAGGCTGAACAGGTTCAGGTCCCTCAGTCTCTCCTCATAGGGCCTGTCCTGCTGCCCTCTCACCAAGCAGGTGGCCCTCTTCTGAACCCTCTCCAGGCTGGCCACATCCCTTTTGAAGTGCGGCGCCCAGTACTGGACACAGTACTCCAACTGCAGCTTAGCCAAAGTTGCATAGAGGGGGAGTATCGCCTCTCTGGACCGGCTTGAGATGCATGTTTGGATGCACGACAAGGTATGGCTGGCCTTGCTGGCTGCCGTCTGGCATTGGCGGCTCATGTTCATCTTGGAGTAGATAATGACTCCAAGATCCCGTTCCGAGTTGTAAGCCCCCAGACCCTTGCTAGCACTCTGAGGCAAGTGGGGGAGGGGTGCAATGCATGCATCTATTGGAAATACAGAGCTTTTCAATCTCCCTCCCTGCTTGTCAGACTGTCTGCAGCAAACTGACAGGCAAGCAAGGTAGCCTGGAGCTGATAAGAGTCTTTATCACCCAATTAGCAAAACAATAGCCTCTTTCCCATCACTTCAAACTCTTCTTAAACAGCTTACGGGGTGACCTGTTTCATAGATTCATAGGAGTAGGGTCAGAAGGGACCTTGTAGATCAAGTCCCTTCCAACCCTACTGCTGATTAGCTCCAAGAGCCCTGTTCTGTCTGCCTGCTTGTCCCAATGAAATTGAAGAGACACACTCACAGACACCTCTCTAGCACACCAAATGCCTAGGGTCTGTGGGAGATGGAAGGCAGGGGAGGGGGGATTTCCTGTTTGAACAGAGAGTAGGGGTAAGGCAGGGGGAAGCCAACAGACCCTGCTGTGTCTGCAGTCTCTGCTGGAGCCTTATACAGCACTAGCTAGCTTACCACATGCTGGCTATGGTCCATGCTGTGGGAGGGGAAGGAAGAGATCCCTGCTTAAGCAGCAAGTGGTGACAGGGGAGGGAGAGAGGGACATGGAGAAGCCAGCAGACCCTGCTGTGTCTGCAAGTCTGTGCAGAGGAACTCTGCCCAGGGAGCAGTAGGGAGGGGCAAGCCCTGCTTTGGAATACTGAGCTGCACCCAGCCCATAGAGCATGCTGGGATACTAGGGGTATCTGGTTTATCTTAAACCAGCAAGGGGTCTGGGACAGACATTGCATAAACTGGTTTGAGCCAAAATCAGTGAAGTCTGATACTACATTCAACTACATTTATCTCAAACCGGTTTCAGCCATTTTGAAACTGGTTTATGTGCACTGAACATCTGTTCCATTACAGGTTTAAACGAGTTTCTGATCACTTAAACCGGTTTATATGTAATATCTGTCCCTAGCCTTGGTGGGCATCCAAAGCCAGCCAGAACACATGACAGAGGCCACTGGCATAAGTTTTAGTTACCCAGGAAGTTAAACAGTGATGTTGTTGTATAGCTTCTGCCTCCACCAGCAGTTATTCTGCTATATACATTTAGAGACTCATAGGAGAAAGATACCAAGCACCCAGATCATGTCTTCAGAGACAGTGTTTGCTAGATTTTCTTAGTTTAAAAGTCCCACATAAGGAAGCTTGTCCTGCTGCCCTGACAAGCCTGTTCTACAGCCCAATATACTGTGCAATCAGGAAGGGTTTTTCTGGATACCTGGACTAGGTTTTTCCCAATCTTCATTTTATCCCCATACTTCTACTCCAACACACATACACACCTCTCCCCTGCTGCACTACATAATTCCTGTCTGCCATTTAGAGAGAATCCCTAGGCTCAGAGTTTTCAGGGAGGAAGGAACATCCCTGCCCAAACAGCAGTCTGAAGAGCAGAAAACAGTAACAATGACTTTTGAGCTCTAGGCTTCATAGTGAGCAGCACTACTTTAAGATGAAGGAAGCAGCAAATCCACTAGCCACCAAAAACTAAACAAAAACTCAGATGTCTGTCCAGTACAATTTATTCTTGATTTATACTTCTAAAGCTGCCTATTGCTCATGGTTCTGTTAGTCTATGAAAAGAAATACACTACTGAGACAAAAGCAGAGACTCAGATACAGGACGTTAAATTATTAACATCAGCTCTTTTCTATCTTAAGAGTCAGTACTGAATTTTGCCTTCTTCCAAAATTCCTGCATCTCATGTGGAAAAAAAATCCATAGCTAATGTTCACTGGTTCAGTTACTATAATTCATTAGTTCTCTTAATATCTCAAGATTAACCCATGTGATTCACGTCTCTTGATGACCCACATTGCTTATCTGACCAAGCTACATATAAAACCTGTTCTGGCAGGATCCTCCCCGCCCTTCTAGAAAAATGAAACCCTTACTCATACAGAAAGAGTTCAGCTTCAGCCCATTGGTTTCCTTTGTATCACTGTTTCACAATAAAACAACTACCTCCAATCCTTCTGGCCACAACTACTAAAAGTTTGCAAGCCTTAGGGCCAAATTATATTTCCTTCTGTGCATTCAAATGTCAGTGTTCTAAATGCAGAAGTGGAGTTTCTGGCACATGACTGTCAAGATCTCATGGTCTGACAATCATGTTCTCCTAACTTGTACAAAATACTCTATTCATTGTCTGCTGGAGAGTGAGAAGTCTGGCTTTCCATTCATGTGTTTGTCTGCTCCATACTAACTTCCTTTCATTTCTGTCTTTGCCCCAAAGCAAATTAGCCAGAACTACAAGGGCAACAATTCTGGGCTCTAGACTTTACATTTGTGTTCTGTTATATATCCCTGGGAAGGTAAAGTTCCTTCATGTGAAGTGCAGTTAAGTCTTGTCTATTAAAGATGAAAGGTTCAATATAGTTTTGTGGGGTTCCTTTTATGGACTTAGCTGGCATTTTGGACCTCTGTTTACAGAGACAATATTATGTAAATACAGTTTATCTTTAAGCAGATGAAACCTACCACTATAAAAGTGAAACATATGCATGTAACCTTATGGCAAGGAACCAGTTGTACCAAAGGGAACCGGCCTGGGGAGACAAATCATGATCTTTTATGTCTCTTCTTGCAAGAGAATTTGGCCTGTACTACTTGTACTACTCTAAACTTATTAAGAACTGGCCTATTCCAATGACCATCTGTAAATAAAATCAAACTGATGAAAATATCACAGCTAAAGTAATCAATATTGGACTAAAGAGATATGGCATATAGAAAATATCTTGGACAAACTACAGAAAGATTGCTGCTATATTGCAGATGCTGTTGAAATTTGGAAAGAACTTCAAAAAACATTAAAGCAAGAAATACGCAACAGTAAAAAGTTAAACTGCAAGCAGTAAAGGGACAGCTAGATCAAGCATTCACTCCACCTCAATTTCCTGCCAATAGTCTTAACACAAAGTACCAGGGTAGATAACTGCCCAAGACGAAAATGCTTCAGTGATATGTGCATCTACTAATCACTCATCAAGCATGCCAATCATAATAAATGCCAGGACTAGAGGTGAACCATTCAAGCAGTACATGTTTGCTGAAGATGTTTTAAAGAAAATCACACCACTGAACTGATGGACATCACTAGCAAAGCACCTGGAACACAGTTTGTTCTTCATTTGTTCTGGTTCATTCAAACCTGAGAAATGGATTGGGAATTGAAAAAGCAGGAAAGCATGTTTTTCTCTTTCAGTACATAAATATAGCAGCAATTACCCCCTTTCAAGGTTTATAAATTCTAAACCTTGAAAGGGGGTAATTTTTTTCAAAACAGCCTAGGTTAAAAAAGACTGTCTATTTTAAAGAGAACTAGGCAAGTAAGAACTTAAGCTCAAATTACTTTTACCTAGGCATTTTAGAAATTTTTCCCCAGGGTGACTTTAAATAATTGGTTTAATTCACAATCTAACCATAGTCCATACTTCTGATATTATAAATACTATAACAGTTAATACCAGTGTTTAAGAAGTTAGTTTCAAATTTGCACATTTTGATTTTAAAAGCTTTCTGTATCCAAACCATTACAGTTTTGTTCAATAAATCTGACAAGCTGGTTTTGTGTGTTTAAATTAAATTCAAGTTGCCATCTTAATGCAGCTTGATACAAATATAAGCAAAAATGTAATCATCTAATAAATAAACAATGTATATTTTACCATTTAATAGCATACTAAATTATAGGATTTCTAACAATCCAAGTATGTCAAGCTCTACATATATGTGTGTGTGTGTTAAGCTATATATATATATGACATATCTACACACATAATTTGTGTACCTAGGAAACATATGTAACAAATCTACTGTATAATAACTAAAACATCTCCATTTACAACTAAATACAGTGTTTTTTTAATCAACCAATGAAAATACATCTTTCTTTAAAAAGCAAATATATATACACAAACAAACACAATGAGAAAGTTACTAAAAACATTTAAACTGGGCTTTTGGCTTACTGATTTAAATTATAATTTTAAACCAATCCACTCTGGTATTGCAGGCTTAACATATGCCATTTGCACAGCTTCTGGTGTTGCTTCCTTTATAGGGTCTGAATTCTAGTTGGTGATAGATGGTGAAGAGTCTTTCCCAAAAAGGAAAATCTTTTCCCAACTAAAGATGGCCACAATCTGAATCAAGAGAGAAAGGATGACTTACGGACTACAGCTGTGGTGCCCAAACTTTCCCCTCTCCCCTCTTCCTCCCCACCCCACTCCCGATCAGATAGACAGTGCTCAGGCCCTCCATGGTGAACTGCCATATCTTAAGCTTGCACTATGAGCCAGGTGTAATTTCCAACTCCTCGCTCACAAACTGCTGGTAACGATGCATATGCTTGACGTAGCAACAGACCGTGTTGAACCATGAATTCCACCTTGTGAACACAGGCTCTGGTGATAGCAACACAGTTGCATGTGGGTCCCCACTTTGACTGGTGAGGGACAACACGTACCAGAACTTACAGGTTGGACAGTGTTTGAAAGCTTTCTTGAAGGAGGATGCCAGGCTATCTACATCAGGGAACTGCCTACCCCAGATACTACTTACTAAAAGACAGGATGTGCTCATTACAAGCAACTTGAATTCAATTTGGCAGCATTCCTTGGAGCACATCAGAGAAAGCCTTGCACATTGTTGGACAGAAATGCTGAGATCTTGTTAAATGCTAAGCCATAGTTGACAACTGCCTTCACTACAGCTTGTGCCACAGTAGAAAAAAAATGACAAATATGATGTGGACCAGCTCTGTTTGAAAAACAGGCAGGTCCCAGTCTGTCAAGCTCCTAGGTACAAATGAAATGTGCAACACAGTTATCTTGAGGGTTGGTGGCTTCATCAGCCACAATAGAGAAGGGTTTTATACTCTGCCAATGCAGACTTTGTGGACTGTACATATGAAGCAATCACTGCAAGGAAATAGTCTTGGTAACACTTGTTTGCATATGGAAAACTGCCAGCATGTTTCACATTTTGGTTCAGGTAGTCCCTTAACTTAGTGTGATCAGGTTTCTCTAGCAGAATGTTCAACACCACAAAATCCTCCATGAGGGAAAATGGTGCTTCTTGCCTTGCCATGTTGCTTTCCATGGTCCTTTTAAAGATCAAGGACCTGGTTGCGTGTTTCTTGCTCTGACCTTCAGCCTCCGCAGTAGCCTTTCACTTCATGAGCACCTTGGACTCTAAGGGTGCCTATACATGTGCTCCAATGCATGCTGATTAGAACACATTGGAGCAGCGTGCTGCAGTCTCACATATTCAGCATCCTGCATTTCAGAATGGCAGTTGGGGCACTTTAATTAGAACTTGTTGACTGAGCTTTAATTAAAGCACCCCCCACGGCCATTTTGAAACACAGGATACTGAATACTTGAGAGGCTGTGGCATTTTAATTAGAGTGGCTCCTGAGAGCTGCTCTAATTAAAACGCCCTCCTCACCCCAGAGCACAAGTATAGGTACCCTAAGTGTCTGTCAATACTAGTCTGGGAGTGGGATGGGTGGGTGGGCGGGGCAGAGCTATGATCCACTTCCCACAAGTCCCTGCTGGCAGAAGTGGTGCCCATTGCAGGGGCACACAGGGAGCAGATTGCAGCTGTGCCCCAGGCCCCGGCCCTGTGCTGTCACCGCACAGTGATCCTGATCCCTGGCCCCACCTGCCCATCCCAATCCTGGATGCTGTTCCCCGCCCACATGCCCTGCCCCTGCAGGTCCCAGCCAGTCTTCATGGACCCACCCACTCTATCTGGCATCCATGGCCTTGGGTGTGGGGCAGACAGTTCAGGGTGCCTGGGCAGTGGGGCCTGAAGGAGCCACTGCTAGGGCTGCTGGGAAAAAAAGTCTAGTCACTCCCAACCCTGCAGTGGGACTGGCTGCATTCACCAAAGCCTGCACTGGGCTTCATCCCCCCTCACCACCCTGTACCTAGGCCAGGCAGGACAAAGGGACCTGCTGTGGGCTGGACACAATGCCTTGGCAGGCCGCATCTGACCCATACATCAGATTTTGCCAACCCCTGTTGTAGCAGCATGCCTCTGGCTGCTTAAAAGTTGGCACCAAAACCCTGTTGCTTCCCTGACTGGCCCCAGGCCGGCACCTGTATGTACAGAGCCTATGTCACAGGATCAGTTTCTAATCTGCTCCCTCTCACTCCACTTGCCCCTCTACCATGATCCAAGATTGCAGGGCTTCCCACCCTTTTCTCTGCTTGCCAATAAGTTTATCTTTTTGCAACAAGCAGCCCACCAAAATCATGGAGCCCACAGTTTTGGGGGGGGGGGGGGTTATGGAAAATGCCTAATTTTGTGCTTTCCATGAGAAACATGAAATCATGATTATCAAATACTCACAAGTATTACACACATGATTATCAAATACTCATAAGACTTTGGTCATAATGTTGGTTTCAGGTCCTTCCCCTACAAATCTATTAACTCTGTATGCTCTGCTTTGCACACAGGTGTTTCCAAGTTGCTTTTCCCCATCTTGTATTGAGATACCCACAACAGGATATTCCAGGTCAGTCAAACTCTTGTATTTCACCGCTGCTCATTGAGCCTCTAGTTTCCTCTTAGACACCCGTTCCACTGAGCTCCACTCCTGCTCACGCTTCTAAAGTAGTTATACTATATATCTTAATCAAGCACTGCAAGATCAAAGGAATGGTGCTAGGCTTCTGCTGCCATGTACATACTCCATGTTGTCTTCCCTGTCCACCCTCCATGGGTCTCTGCTTTCCCTTTTCCAGACCTTCTAGTTCCTTTTTTTATTATTCTTTTGCTTAAGACAGTGCTCTTAAGCAGAAGTAAAACCAATTTCATAAAAACTGAAGTAGCTCACACTGGAAGGTGAGGGGGAAGGCTCACTTCCAGATTTTGCCCAATTTCTGTAAAACCTCTCTGCACCAACCTGTAGAAAGCTGCTGTGAATGCTTCATAGGCTTGAACTGGAAGCCTGGGGCCAGCAACTCAATGGACCAAAATGACAAATGTGTCTCCTGAACTAATATATAATTAGTTATTATGTTGCCTAATGTTTAGTAGCAATGATTTGGAGATGCAGTGAGGAACAAAGGAGGGGAAAAGCTCATGGTCTTTTCCGACAGATATTAATTTGGATACCAAGAACAAACGTGTAAAGGAAATGGAAGAACAGAACATGGAGTTTGGCAAAACTGCAAACGAGATTCTGTGGCCCTTGTTTTTTGGGGTCTCCTGATCGACACTATTTGGCACCCTCTTTCCAAACTTTATGTCCCCAGAGATAGTGAGGGGGAAAATTCAACCACCTTAGTATGAATTGGATGAATCCTGTCTACCTGTGACTGCTCCCCTATTCTATGTCTAGCTTTATCTGGCTGGTTTGCCAGAGTACTGTCTCTGCGGAAGATGGTTCTCTCTCTTGATGACCATGCTTAAAAGCCTGGTCCTGTGACTGTCTGTCTCATTCTATCCTTGGCTGGGCCTCTGCATATGCTGTATACAGCAGGGTCTGAGTGAAAATTTCCTCACATGGAGACTTTTCCATTGACTCCTCATGTGACATTAGAAACTTACTTAGTCATTTTGTAATTTTTTTTCACTTCACCTGAAGGAAATGCTGACACTCCTTCCACTACCCACTAGAATTTCTGAGTCAGAAGAGGAATCTGCTCTAGATAAACAACTGGCATAGGAACTGTGTGTACTCCTTGCATCAGCTGCACTTCAGTAGATGTCCAGTTTCCTAGGCTGCTGTTCCTGGCTAAGTACAGACAGTCAAAAAGTCCGAGGCTGAATTGATTCAGTCTTTGCAGGTTAGTCAAAGCTGCAAAAATTGAATCAATAAGCAAATGAACAGACATTCACTTTTGATTCAGAAAATGCAGCTCCATGCCTGCAGTGACTCGAGCCAGAAGCTGGAGAGCACTAAAGCATGACTCTCTGGCACATAACCAGCATGGGCTGTGTATTCACTTCCTTTTCCAATAAACTGGTTTGTGATCAGTTAAGTCTGATACTACATTCAACCAGGTTTATCTTAAACCAGTTTCAGCCATTTTGAAACTGGTTTATGTGCACTGAATTTCTGTTCTGTTACAGGTTTAAACCAGTTTCTGATCACTTAAACCGGTTTATGTGTAACTTCTGTCCAAGCCCCTCTGACTGCTCACAGACTGGGTATATCCCCATGAGCAGGAATGCGCATTTCCCCAGAGACAAATAGCAGCAACACATATTTGTGCCACTGCTACTTTTCCTGGGAAACACCCTTGAACACACGCTCTGGCATGTGGCAAGTTACCTGGGTAAGGTAGGGGACACTGGGGCCAGCATCTGACCTGACCCTAGCAGCCTTACCTGGGATCCTGGGGGGCCCCCAGGGCTGCAGCGATAGTGATCCTGGCACACAGAGCCTGGCCAGCAGCTGGAGTGTGGCTCTAGCCAGCCAGGCTCCAGTTTGGGGCATTGCATGCTGCTGCCACGTGCACTGCCCTGCTTCTCTTTGCCAGCTTTTTTGTTTGTTTTTTTTGACACTGGGATCTCCTGGTGTCAAAAAAATCCCCAAAAAACAAAAAAACACCACACTGCAAATTAATGGTACAGCAAACACATGCATGTGTGCAGTTTGTGGCACTGCAGACAGGTTTGCAGTACTGCAAACAGCACATGCACGCTCATCTAGACACACCCACTCTTTTTAAGAACAGAAGGGACAATTGTGAATTCTTGTAGAACCCAAGCCATAGGACTTTCTCAGTTCAAGTCCAAAAGCTGTGGTTGAATCATAGTATCTCTCTGAGAAACTCCTAATTTTAGTTGACTTCCAGTGACATAGACTTTACAACAACCCATAGTAAGCTGGTCTACCTTTCCATGTTTTAGCCTCAATGTTCCATGTTTTAGCTAGGGCAAGAAGCAGAAGATCCGAGTTCTAGCTCTCCTCCTCCCCCACCCCGCCTTACTCAGAGTAGGTTTGAACTTGCATCTCTGATTTCCTAGCATAGTGCTCTGATAACAGATTAAGTGTTATCCTAGGCCCTCACCTTGAAGTATTTAATAGTTATTGGAGGCAGAGCAGTAGGGAAGTTTTTGCCTTATTAGGTTCAAGGACCTAGGCTACAGCTCAGGGCTGCTGCCATGGCAGGTCACACATCCCCTAGTTTTTCCTCTGCATCTCTCTTAGCTGTCCAAGGGGGCAGCCTCAAAAGGAACACCAGAGAGCAGCGTGGCTAATGCCCAATGTGCGGTGTGGGGATTAGAGCACTATAGTTACTGGAACTAAGGCATCAGAGGGTCCTCCTGCATCTAACTCCCATTAGTTGTAGGTTTCTGGCTGTCCATGTTTTTGTGACTTAAACACACTTGCTCACCCAGAATAGGCACATGTGTGTAGTCTTACACCTGCCTGCATAGTGTAAGGACTTGCCCATGCTTAGCCCATAGCAGGAAAAATAATTATATTCTATACAACCACAACACAAGGATTTTTCTTGGTACAAGTATGATATAAAGAAAGTCTACCCCTCCAAGCAATGTTTTTATATCTGCAAGTGCCCAAAGTAGACCTGTCCCTAAATTCCTCACAGTACCTTTTTACAGCCTCTTCCACTCAAGGGTTTCAGAGCACCTCACAGACTGTGTGTGGTGAGTTTCATTCCCAGTTTCAACAGGGGAAACTGGGTCAGAGGATGATTTCTGCAAGGCATCCATATGCCATGATGATGGCAGTTCAACCCATATTAATAACAGGTCACAAAATAAGTGTGTCAAAGCTAGGAGCATAAATTGAATCCTTGCCATCTGCTCTACCTCCTAGTTTATGTTATCCCCTTTGATTGTCAAATGAAAAGGAAGAAAAACTTGGTCCCCACCATCTTCCCAGTTTCTGGCTCCATCTTAGTTAGCAATGGAGAATGTGGTCCAGCCCTGCAAGGTCATAAGTCTCATTTCTGCTACAGCAGGTCATCTTCCTCCATAGAGGCCGGTTTTCACTTCAGAATGAGGTCTTGAGGTACATCCCTCCAGCTCTTACACAACATCTGTGGTCACTGCCTCCATTCTGACAAATAGTAAATTGCATAGGGTGCAGAGGAAGAAGTATTCTCTTCCAGTGTGGCATGGGAGTCATTATCCCAAGTGGTCCCAGTCCCCACTGATACACCCATAGGTAGGATGTGTAAAGTGATAATGGATCCCATCAGTATGATACAGAAAAGATATCAAGCATATGTCCTGCAGGCTGGATCTCACAATCTGGAAGACTAACTTTCTGGAGGGAAATTCAGTGGCAGGGAGAGCAATGGTAGCATTAACCCCATGGTAACCAGAGTCAGTTTATTGGCACACACACCACCTGGAAGGTTACTGTTGCAGCTGAATTTCTGGGTTAATATCTCCATGGATACCCACGGTTGCTGCCACTGCCAGTTGCTCCAATGTCAAATTCCCTGGTCAAAATTTCCATGAAGGAGTGCAGTTCTGCAGTGTAGGGCAAGCAATGGTGGTGCTAACCCTTGCAGCTGCTAGAGCCACTGTGTCCGTGGAACTAGTGATGAGTATCTAGCTGGGGTCATCTAGACCCAGCACTCTTTCCTGCTTCTGCAGGGAGTCGGACTCGATGATCTATTGAGGTCCCTTCCGACCCTAACATCTATGAATCTATGAAAGGGGCCTAAGCTGCTACTGCTCACCCCATCACTAAAGGCACTCATCTGGCCTGCAGGGCCAAATGAGTTTAACACCCCTGTGGGGCCTGCAGGTCTAAATGAGTTTAACACACCTGCGGCAGAGGATGAAGAGATACTGGCGCCACTACTTAATCATCTCTTTTTACACTTACCCTTCACTTTCCCTTCAGGACAGTATTTTTTCTATTCCCCTTTGCTCCCTTGCCTTTGTAACTTCAAGTGAGGTTTTCATCCCTCCCCGGAATTTTTAGATATCATACTGTACCTCTCTGCATCTAGCGTTCTTCTACGTCTAGCTAATTCTCTCACCCCAGGCTCTTTTGTTTATCCCCAAGTTTTAATATGAGAAAAAAAGCAACCACTCTCCTAGTGCCACTTCTTGCTTTGTGAGCTCAGCACTAAAAGGCAACACAAACAACACATCCACACCTCTGGCTATTGTCAGCCAAGTTTCACCAGCATAAATGGTGGGAGAGTTAAAAAAAAATAAATTCCTACAGTTATACAATTGTCCAGCACTGAACCAATGCATGAGGCTAGGAAAGGCAATCAATCAGGTACACCAATGAAAGTTGGTGTTTGTCTAAAAGCAAAAGCGGTCAGTGTGGTAGAGGCGGTATCTTTTATTAGACCAACTATTTGCAAAAAAATTCTTTATTTTCAAGCTTTTAGGCTCTCATGCTCTTCCTCAGGCAAATGAAGATATCGTAATTAGCCATTTTGAAATGAAAACTTCATAATTCACAACAGAACTTCCTTCCCCAGGAGAACCTTTCCATCACCAGTCCTCCTGTAAAATATGAAACAGCTTAATAGGAAAGAAGCAAAATTCAACATCCTGCTTGCCATCAGACACCTTTGAGGTAAACAGACAGCTCCAACTTTTATCTGAGCCTAATTTGCATAAATGAACTTTTCCACACAGGAGAACTTATACCTACCTCCACCTCTCCTGTGTAATATGAAGTTTTATTTCTACCTGGGTGAAATTTTATAATCTTCGCATTTTCCTTTGCCCGAAGAAGGGTGCATGAGCCCAAAAGCTTGCAAATAAAGAAAAAAAAATTGCAACTATCTAGTTGGTCTAATAAAAGATATTGTCTCTACCATACTGACTGCTCAGATATAACAAGGCATTAGTGGACTACTTAAGCTGCAGGACAAATTCATCTGATCAGCAGACCAAGGCAGCAGCAGAGGTTCATGGGGCTTACTCCTGGTAACTTAAAAGGTTCCACTAAATCAGTATAAAGATATATGATCCATGAGAACAGTATCACTGGACAAAAATAGCAGTTACAATATCTTAATGGTGGACTATTGCTACCAGGTCATCTAAATGCCCATTTCTTGTCATCTAGATGGCATTTTTTGTTACGCACAGGTAGGTATTCTACTCTGCATGCACCAGCAACAGAATGGTGCTAAAATGTATGAAGCCCCCCACCAATAGCCAACTGGCTAAGCCACATGCCTGGAAACCAGAGTTCTAGCCCTGCCCCTCAGTGGGAGCAAGGCTCCAAGTTAGAACCCAGGCCCCTTCCCTTGCTGGCCAGCAGCCACATCACTGAGCCACACCCCCTCTTGCTGGCTCTCTTCCTCCTGGTCCAATGCATCTTCCCCCTCATAGCTGCCCAAAGGGGCACACCAAAAGGAGCACCAGAGAAAGGTTTAGAATAGATAATGCCTGATCTGCAGAGTGTGGTTCATACACTATACTAGGAAGTCAGACCAGCTCTGGGGTGGGTAGCCCCTTCTGAGGCCATGAAGCCTGTCAGGTTTCAAGGAGATTGGGACAGGGGTTCCTGGAAAACTGCACCTCAAACTGTTCAGAGCAAAACTCAGGATGTGTGAGTGTGAAGGCACAGGGAGATGAAAACAGCAGACATGGTAGCTGCTGTGGAGGCCACGGGCACCTTCTCTTCTTGCCTGTCACCACATCTTGCCGGAAAAGATAATATATAGGGAGGCTGCCCTTGAGCTTCAACTCAGTCATGGTCCTAATGGACCCTACTAAACCCTGTAGGTTCTTGGACCCCTTCATGGGACCCACTCTAAGTAGGTGCCTCAAGAGGACAACCTAAGCCTTATGGGCTATAGGTATGCTGCTGGTTCCTACTGCCCAAGTGCAGCACCCTGCACTTGTCAGTATTGAATCCCATCCTATTCTCATTTGCCCACCCCTGTAACCTGTCCCTCCCTTCTGGCGTGCCCACCTCACCCCAAATCTTGGTGTCATCCATGAATTTAAACAGGGTGCTTTTCACCCCCTCGTCCAAGTCACTAACAAAGAAATTTAACAGTGCGGGCCCAAGGACCAAGCCCTGGGGGACTCCACTGCTCATATCCCTCCAGGTTGAATATGACCCGTCTACCACCACTCTCTGAGTACGGCCCCTCAGCCAATTTGTGACCCATCTGACTGTGTAGGCATCAATACCACAGTCACCTAGCTTTTTAATGAGAATGGGGTGGGAGACAGTGTGATATAAACATATAAATATATGTTCTGCAATATATGTTGTACTTTCCTGCACAGTCAATGCAGACTATCAGGGAAAACACAGATTTCTTTTATGTGGAGAAAGAATTACAGAGAATAAAAAAAAACAAAAAGAGGATTTTGGGGCAGGAATAAATTGAAAGGAATGGATTAGGAAAGGGTATTGGGGTATTTTGGAAAGAATTGGATCCCACTTGCTAGGAACAGACTAGCAAGTAGGAAGTGAGAGCCTTCCTGACGCTGCTAGAGGACACAACTCAGAAAGATGACAAAGGCACAGCTGACAAAGCTAATTTCAAACAATGCATTTATGCTCCTTCTCTGTCCTTCTCCCAGGTCACTGGGATTGGAAGGGACCTCAGGGAAGGATCACAGTCACTGCCAGCTACACATGTCAATATCAGAGCAGTTCCTCCCCCCTCTTCCCCCTCCTTCTCCTTAGTTTGTATTTCCCTGCAAGCCCGGCTTCAAAACTTGAAACCCTTTGAAATTTAAATGTTTCAAGTGCCCTCATTTCATTTCAAAGCTGTTTCAAAGCCTTGTGTTTTGTTTCAGTTTCAGTGCTCCAGGCTTGAAACACCTTCAAAATGAAACGTCTGTCAAAATTTTGCACAGCCCTAGAAACCACCTAAATGGCAAGCAAATGAGAGTGTCATGTCCATGGTATGTAATTCCTTAGCAGTCACCACTGAGAGCCAGAAACAGATTCTGTAGTTTCAGTCCATCAGGAGTTTTAACTAGATAACCAATCCACAAATGGACAAAACTCCATAAAGTACACTTTTGCTGTGATGATGCCAGGATGAAAGGTTTTGTACCTAACTATATTTCATCTGAACCACCCCATGAATGTTATTTGACATAACTTGTTGCTACAATTAAAATAATCCCAAGCATAAATGTTATCCTGGTGATTAGCACTGGATTTCATGGGCATCAAGTCAGTGTGGTAATAAGTGTGTAGAGGCAAAGAACTAGGCTAAGTTTGATTGGGCTAAAGAGATGTAACCAGCAAGGTTCTAAGCAGAAGCTCTTCAGGAAAGTAGACTTAGGAGGAATGATGCTTCTCTTTATTTAAAGAGGATTCCTTGTAAAGCTGTGGTCTCCAACCTTTTTATGGTGAAGATTACTTTTTGGTACCCGAAGATCTACCATGCACCCCTTCCACCCCCCCACCCCCAGTACTGGTCAAGTTACAAATTGACCCATGAAAAAGTGTGTGTGTGTGTGTTCATGTTGTGGGGAGCCTCCATAGTTTCATAGTTGTTAGGGGCTGGAAGAAACCTTACAGATCATTGGGTCCAGCCCCCCTGTATGGATCGGACTGGACACTGTAGCAACTTCAGTTTCCTTTGACCATTCAGAAAGCATAAAAATGCTTCCACAAGCCTCTCCTTCCCCCTTCCCCCCTCCAGTCTAAAGTTACAAAATGAGGAAAACATTTTTCTTTAGGCAGATGAGCTAAGATCCCCTGATGATGATGTGAGCCCTTACAGGATGTTCAGAGAACATTGGTGCTTAAGATCAATTCAATTTTTCAGACTTAAGTGAACATAAAAGTCTTCTTTCCATTAACTTTAAATGCTTTCTCTGCTCCCCAAAAACAGAGGATAATGACAATTGCAGATATCTACTTCTGCAGCTGCAGCCACCAAGATCTCATTTACAAGCAGGCAAATGTATGCCTATCACTGGCCTAAGTTTTAGGGTCTTCCAGATCCCAAAGAATTCTTCAAGTGGTAGAGCACAAGCCAGCAAACAAACAAAGCAAGCCCATGAGACAGGGACTGCATCTTCCTGTAATACACAGCACCACTCAAAGAACAATTCTTGTAGCCAAGAAGGGAGGAGAGAAGAGAGAAATAGTGATCTAAAGCAGCAACCTATGGCCTATGGGCAGGATCTGGCCAGCAAGGCCAAGGGGCTTCAGCAGCATTTTGGCTACAGGAAGAGAATGGGAAATCCAGCCTGCAAAAAAAGTTTTCTAGTCCATGTTTCACTAACAGAGTGCTAATCCCCAGATGTCCGATCCAGCCTGTGTTCCATGTTCTGCATTCATGTGTACTGATCTCCTTCTGCCCCTTCATGCCCCTCACTACCTCAGCTGAATTTGTAAAAATGTGGAAGGCTTGCCATGCTTCACAGTAGCACATTTCTGTGCTGAAGCTTCATTAGAGGGGCAAGAGAGCAGCCCTCTGCACAGAGAAGGATCTGTTGGAGCAGCCAGAAAGAAACAGTATCCCCTGGGCCGTCCCAGAAGAGGGGCACGAATTGGAGGGGGCCTCGCAGTCAGTGCTGTATAGGTCTCACCATGGCCACCATGCACTGCCACTGCCGAAAGCAGCCGGCTTTGCTGCCGCCACATGCTGCCGGTTGCAGCTGCTCGTCACCTCCCCGCTCCGCCAACTTTAGCTGCTCGCCACCCCGCTGCACCAGCTTCAGCCACTTGCTACCCCTCCCACCCCAGGCCCCGCACAGGCTGATACGCCCCAGGCCCCATACACCCCTAGGGACGGCTTTGGTATCCCACAGTACTGGCCAAGTTACAAACTGACCCATGCTAGTAAAAGGTTGTGGATCCCTGACACAGCTGCAGTAGAGTCAATGGCCCGGTGCATCCTTATACAGCGACAGGAAGCACTGCAAATTCAACAAAATGGCATAGCAACATGGCAAGAGACACAAACTGTTACAATCTGAGGGATGAGATTAATGTTGCTTTAAAAGCGAAAAGTATGTTATTACTCCATATATTTATGGGGCATTCACAAGCCAAAACAGAAGTTGATAAGTTTACAAGTTTATATTGAGACTCTCTCTCTGGAATACTTATACATTATGATGGACAACAAACAGTACAAATTACTGCATTCAAAGAGAAATATGGCCAAGCTACAGTGAAAAAGCTAAATTCAAGGCAGCTCGTTTTGAAGCTTAGATCTGCTATTAATTTGCTGTACCATGTATCTGAGTCTCTTTGTTCCTCAATTTTCCCAGCAGTAAAACAGGACTATTAATAAATTTACATCAGATGCTGACACTCGTGACTTAAATCTTTAAAGTGTGATAATCCTTGGATTGAATATGAACAGGATGGTATTAAGATACCACATGTAACAACACATCCCATTGCACTCTCTAGCTCTGATACACAGCCTCTGGAGTCGAACAGAGCAAACATTTTAAGAAACTGTAAAATACGAAATTATTACTACACATTTTATTTTTCACTAGTTTTAAAGATGTTTAGGAAGCCACAAAAATGAGTTTAAGAGAATATAAGTACTGCCATTTACTGGGTCAGACCATAGGTACATCTTACCCCGTATCCAGTGTCACACAGTGGGAGAGCAGATGCTGAATGAATGGGAGACTGAACAGGGTGTGACCAGTTTTTTCCCCCACTGTTCCTCTCTCATTTGCCTCCTCCAGCATTTAAGACCTAGGAAGTTCTGATTCAGAGGTTGTATCCCTAACTCCCATGCTCAATAGCTATTGATGATCCTTTCCTCCAAGAATGTGTCTAATCCCTTTCTGCCTCTGGCTAAACCATCAGCTTCTGCAGCATGGTGGTAGTGAGCTTCACGTTGAATCACCTGCTGTGTTCTTGTACTGCCTGAGAGAGTGCATAATAAGTCCCTATTATATACTCCTTCTCTTACAATACAAGAAGGGTCATAAAATGAAACCAGAAGTTAAAAACCCGGTTCCCTCGCTGGACACCAGCTGATGCACTGGCGTTTCCATATTCCACTCGTTTCCTCACAAACGCTCCAATTAATCCAAGCTACTTAAAAATTCAAATGCAGTGCAGTGAATTGGGTTTCCTTAGGCCGGGGATGCCTCGCTCGGAGTTTGAGCGCCCTTGATTAGGTTTAGGGCCCAGTTCAGCCTTGCGGCGCAAAGGAGCCACCAGAGCGCAAAGCGGTCCCAGTTCCTCGTTTTAGCGCGGACGAGCCCCGCCGAGGTCTGGCCCTGGCCCTGGCCCTGGGGCCAGCCGCCCCGCCCGTCGCGCCCACGGGAGCGCACAGCGGCCCCCGCGGCCCGGCCTCCCTCCCCGCCGCCAGCTGGGCTCGGAGCGGGCGCACGAAGCCGGGACCCGCCGCAGCCCGGCCCCTTCCGACGGCGACCAGCCCTGCTCCGCGTCCGGGCCTCAGCCTCGCCACTTACCAGCTGTCCCTGGGGAGTGCGCGGAGCAGGCGGATGCCGGGAGCCAGCGACGATCTCATGGTGCCCGTCCCGGAGCGCGGCTGCACAAGGAGGCGATGGGGAGCAGCAAGCAGAGCAGACACCCGCGCTGCTCCCGCCAGGCGACTGCTGACATTTAAATGCCCCGCTGGGGCCCGGCGCCGGGACTCACAGATGAATCAGCCGCTCCCCGCCCCGGCCCCTCCCAGCGCCGCGCCACGGCCGCCTCCCCCCTGAGCAGCCGGCTGGACCAGGCTGGGCACTGAGCACTGCGCACGCTCCCGCCGCGGACTGCAGCCCCCGCCTCATCCCCTCAATCCCAGCGCTCCTCTGCTGCCGCCACTGCTGCTCCCGAGGCACAAGCGCGCGCTGCGGTGGCACCGGGCGAACGAGCTCGCTCGGCCGCTGCTGCTGTGACACCCTGCCGGGCGGGGAGCGCTGGGCCGGATGCTGCACACGCCTATGCCCGGTCCCTTTTCGCGTCCCGTGCGCCCCGCGCTGTGCCCAGGCACTGGACCCCTGCCACACTCCTCCAGGCTGGCGGCCTGGCCCAACCCGAGCGCCTCCTCTAGTCCAGTTGACAGTCACTCACTCGTGGCCTCGGCTCGGGGAGGGTGTAACAGGTCACAGGGGTGGGTAGAATAATCTGTCCCCATGGGTCTGACTTAGACAAGCCCCTGGTCAAATAGTCGGCCAAAGCCCTGAAGCAAAGGTTTAGAATCCCCACCTGGAATTCGCAAGCATTGCCCCTGAGGATGTGGGATATTCACATTATCTGTAAGAACAGCCAGTCTTTTTCTGAGTCTTACAAAATTCAGTGACTCCATGTGGCAAGTACCTCCACAGTTTCATTCCTGTGACTGGCATTTTAACTTCATGTGAGGTATGCACCCTTGCCTTGCAACTTCAGCTTGATCCCCTCACCTATAGAGCTTCCCCCAGCAGCCATACCCAAATTCCCCCATTCCCAAATGTAACCCCATGTCCCTTGATCATGCACCTACATCCACTTCAGGTCCAGGCCTCTATACACTCCTCTGCATCAATTCCCTCACACAGTCCTTACTCCCTCTCTTCCTCCTAAACACCCTCTCTCTTTACCTCCCATGTTCATATACCTCCAACCCAAACCTTACTATATAGGCCTCTTTTCTCCTATACCCATTTGCATGCATAGGTGCCAACTTTTATTTTTGCTGGAGGGATCTAAGATGATGGACATGAGGAAAGTTTTATGTATTTCAGGTGACAGCCCTCTTCCCAAGCAGGGCCAGGGCATTGGGCCCCCACATGCTTGGCACCTCTGTTTTCAGCCACTCTTTTTCTGCTAAGATAGCCCCGCCCTATTCCTCATACACATATGCTACCCTATCTCATCTCTATCTTATAATTTCGTGTCTTGGACCAAATCAGCCAAATCATTTCCAAATTATATCAACTAAACAGAGCTCAATCATTTAAATCCATGTGACACTGCCACCAACAAGTCTCCTATCTCCCAGGTTCATCAGTCTGGGGCTTCAAATACTCCCAAATCCATGGCAGGCATCCTACATGCAAGCCCCAAGCCTGGAGGCCTTGAATTCCCCCTGTTCTCCCTTGCCCCTAGCCCAGGGGTGGGCAAAATGTGGCCCGAGGGCCAGAAGCAGCCTGCCAAGCCATTCTATCTGGCCCACGGGGCCCCTAAAAATTTTAGAAAATTAATATTTATCTGCCCTTGGCTGCCTGTCATGCAGTTCTCGATGGCTTGCCAAAACTCAGCAAGCGGCCCTCCACCCAAAATAATTGCCCACCCCTGCCCTAGCTAAAAGGCTGAAGGAGCAAGTTACAGGGAAAGCCTAAGAGCAATCCCCAATCACCATAATTTGTGTAGCCAAGATCATCCCATTAGGAGGCTTTATAGTACACTCCTGAAGGCAGTGGTGATGCGTTGGGGGTGCATGTGCACCCCCTGAGAGCACTGGTGCACCCCCTGACCATCTGTGCTTGCTGGTTGGCAGGATTGGCTGCAGGGGACCTCACCCCTGGTTGGCAGGACTGGTCGCAGGGGGCGGCACCAGTCACCCGTTTCTGGAGGGGTGCTTGCCTGACGTCAGCAGCAGTGGTGATCTCTCGCGGTTGAGGTGTTGACCCTGGACTTAATTAGGACTAATTAAGTGCCCAGTCAGAGGCTGTCAGCAAGTCCAGACCAACAAGGGGTGGTTTTTGACTGAGTCAGTTAACAGGTTAATCAGGGTGTATTTGATCACCACCTAGCTAACCCGGCAATTAGTGAGCTAGGATTAATTAGAATACACACACAGGATGTAAACTGACATGATAGAACGGTTTATTAAATCACAACAAACATCAGGTAAGTAAACAATACACACACACCTGGTCCCCACAATGACCCTTACCAATACAACAATGTAACTCTTACCTTATACTTATCCTATCTAAACCTTAATAACACAAATCAACAACTTAATATTCCCTCAAGAATGGGGTAGACTTTACTGAGGGAGAGGGGAAACTTTATTAGGCTCATGTCCCTGTCTCTGGTCCTCCAAGCGTGGTCTGCTCCTCAGGCAACTGCTTGGTAGACCTTACCTTCCCCTCACAAACAAGGAGGGGTAACCCACAACCAGGACAAACGTGAGGGAGAAAAGGAATAGGTGATACTTACAATGGGATGTGGAGGGCCGCTGCTTTATGTGATACACACACCCGGGGGGAAAGAAACCCGGGGGGCCAACGCTATCTACCTGCAGCGAAGATTCACCACAATGGAGGGAGGAGATCGGTGGAGCCTCACAGATCACTGGAATCCAGCACAGCGTGTCTCCACAGTACACAGCCAGAGAAACCAGTCACTCCTAACTCTTGTCATAACCCAATGATTTTTGGTGCCTCGGCACATTGGCATTTTCCCGCCACATGGAGCTTTCTTTGCACGGTGGATTTCTCAGCTGCAGAGAGAAAACCCCGGTGCAAAAGAGTTCCTGCCATTTGTATGCAAATTTGTACCCCATTATTGGCTAGTTCTAAATTATTCCTACCTGGCGGCTAGCGATTGGTTTACTAGCCGTATAAAAGGTCAGAGCAGTTTCCGCCCAAGTTGGAGGACTCCACAACCATCTCGTGGAGAACTCTAAGCACGCCGTGGAGCCTAGCAAACTCTGCTTGTGCCTTGGAGGAAAACTTAGGGGCCTGATCAGCCTACTCCCCGTCATCGTGATTATATTGACGTACCCCCGTGTTAAGCGCTCGTGAAGTCGTGCATCGACGACTCATCTCAGTTTGGTTTGAAGAGAGATCTCATCCCCGTGTGTTTGTGTGCAATTGTAATTCAAGCAAGTTTTCTTCCTGCACTGCGACCATCGGCGGTGTAAGTAAAGTTTTCTTTATAAAACCAATACGTTTCTGTGCCTAACTCTATTCCATTGTGGAAAATCCCCACCTGACAGTCCGAGCTACTGGCCATAGCCTTAGACCGCCCTCAGCCGCCACATGGCATCACGGACAGGATACGGGGAAGACACGATGGAGTTAGAGCTAGTGAGAAACTGCCCTTGGCGCAGTGGGAAACGGCACATAACAGACGCCGAAGAACTAGAGGCGCATATCGCTTACCATCAGGCGGGCGGAACGGGTGAAAGGCTCATCAGCGGCTACTTTTCGCTGAAGGGACAAGAGAGGGAAGCACATCTTTACCCCGGAGCTTTCGGGTGTGTGATGGGTGGAGAGCAGGTCCTATTCAGATCCCGAGAGGAAGGAGGCACTGTATCCTCCGTCCGAGTGAAACCGGCGGGCGCAGCAAACCCGACTTTCGACCCAGAGTACACCCACTGCCTGCGATATGTGCAGGAGACGGAAGACCAGTTTAGTCCCCAAGCAGTGTTGTCTAGATTGAGGAGCCGCGAGCTCCTGTCCGATCTCCGTGAGAGTTTGGAGACAGAGGGACGCGTCGCAGCTGAAGGGGCAGCCCCGAAGTGCGACAGGGGGAAAATGTTAAGTGTAATGTTCCGTGCTATGACAACTCTAATGCGGGAAAATGCAAGTTTAAAAGTCCAGCTGCTCGCAGCCGGTCAGGCGGCTAAAGATGCGGCTGTGAGAGAGAATCCTGAGACGCCATTTCAAGATGGTGCCGAGCAAGAAGGGAGCCACGCGGAAGAGCTGGAAAAGATGGGCGGAGCTTCAAAAGAACAAGCGAGAATCCGTCCAGCGGTCCTGCCCACTGAAGTGACGTCGCTTCCAGCGGCCCCGCCTTCTTGCCACAGGGAGGGAGCATCGAGCGGAGGAGAGCATCCGCCCCTCCTACCAGAAGCAGCAATGGCTCTAACAGCAGCTCGTCCCGTGACACCGACCTGCCAGGCAACTGATCCACCGAGTGCAGCTTGTGCCACCACCTATCGTGCTCGTACGTGGACTGAGTTGCAGGAACTGTACGAGGAGTCAAAGATCAGGCCTGAAGAGACCCTAGCCATGTGGTTGGGACGCCTAGTTGTGGAATTTGGGTCCGACTTGTTGGACTTGGAAGAAGCAAGTTTTCTGATCCAGCGGGCCTCGTGGAGTAGAGGGCATGTCACCGACATCAACACAGTGACGTTCAACGTTCATTGGCCCATTCTGCTTCCGGCGCTTGCCACAGGACAAGTCGGTCAGGAATCTCACGCATGGCATAACGGATGGCCGGAGAGAGCAAGCGCGGAGCAACTTTTGCTGGCCATAATCAGAATCTCGTACTGCTCCTGGAACCCCAGAGCATGTGTACTGGGACTAACATCACCCCAGCAGAAAAGGCCATGGCCTCACCGCTATCTGCAAAATCCTGGGACTGTTCCAATAAATTTGAACAGTGTAAAAGCCTGTGTTGAGGTCTACGGAGGAAAGAACACCGTTGTCCTCCGGATTTTCTTCAACCCAATGCTTGGTCAACCTGCAAGCAACCTTTTGCGTCAGCTTTCGCGACTGCGCATCCTTATGAAGACGAGAACACATAGCGACTGGGAGCATCGATCTACTGCATACCCGATCGAAGCTCAGGGAACAAGCCATAGCAAATCTGATTATCAACCGTTACCGCAGAGAACGCCCGAGGAGCGACTCATGTTTGGATTCTTCATAAATCGTTCTGGGCTCACTAAACGACAACTCCGAATCCTGGGAGACGCAGGCCAATGGCAACTGGCCTATGAACTGGGTTTTCAGTATTCAGAAAAGCCAGACGACGACTCCTCGACATTGTTATCGGTGTTTTCATCTTGCTGAACGTGGATAAAACCCCGCGGTGTTTGCCATCTACTTCCGTGTCGGTTGTATCCGCGAGCATGCGAGAGAAAAAATCGTCCAAAGCAGAGCCATGCCCGAGCACCTGTATTGTGTGCTGTGGAAAAAGCGGGAAGTGGCGGCAAATCTAGCTGACTGCCCTATCGCGCACGGTTCCATGTAAATATTGTAATATAGGTTAATTTATCATTTTGAGGATTTTTCTTTTCACAGGTCCAGGACTCAGAGTGCATAGTGGAGGGAAGTCCCAAGAGAGAGAAAAAGAACATCATTGGAGAAGCAAAGGCTTGACTTGTAACTTCGCCATGACACCTACTGAAACCCTGATAGTCGAATTTCTTGTAATGAATATAATTATGTGTCTGTGTGTTGGTGCTATTATTTGATTCGATCCTTAGAGGATGAACTTATTTTGTTGTCTGAATTTGTGTTTAACCGTTTAGTTTATGAACCAGCTGAGAGAGCTCGTAACGACCCAAATGACGCGCATATGGTCTAAATTCCAGCTGTGCCATCGGCAGGGGGGCATGTCATAACCCAAAGATTTTTGGTGCCTCGGCACATTGGAATTTTCCCGCCACATGGAGCTTTCTTTGCACGGTGGATTTCTCAGCTGCAGAGAGAAAACCCCGGTGCAAAAGAGTTCCTGCCATTTGTATGCAAATTTGTACCCCATTATTGGCTAGTTCTAAATTATTCCTACCTGGTGGCTAGTGATTGGTTTGCTAGCCGTATAAAAGGTCAGAGCAGTTTCCGCCCAAGTTGGAGGACTCCACAACCATCTCGTGGAGAACTCTAAGCGCGCTGTGGAGCCTAGCAAACTCTGCTTGTGCCTTGGAGGAATACTTAGGGGTCTGATCTGCCTACTCCCCGTCATCGTGATTATATTGACGCACCCCCGTGTTAAGCGCTCGTGAAGTCGTGCATCGACGACTCATCTCAGTTTGGTTTGAAGAGAGATCTCATCCCCGTGTGTTTGTGTGCAATTGTAATTCAAGCAAGTTTTCTTCCTGCACTGCGACCATCGGTGGTGTAAGTAAAGTTTTCTTTATAAAACCAATACGCTTCCATGCCTAACTCTATTCCATCGTGGAAAATCCCCACCTGATGGTCCGCGCTACTGGCCATAGCCTTAGACCGCCCTCGGCCACCACAACTCTCACTCCAGTCTCTCAACACAATCACCAATTCCCTCACCAAGCACCCTTCTCCAACCTCCCAGAACCTCTCCACACCCCAAAACACACAGAGACCTCTCAGTCAAGCTCTCAGTCCAGTCATGCCACACACCCACAGTCTCACACCCGCCGACCTGTCAATCAGATCTCCCTTTTATATGGGTAGTGCACCCCATACACTCAGGCTCTGCACCCAACACACGGGTGTGTACATGGCACTCTATTCCAGGGCCTCTGCAGGTAGCTTACATTACTCTGCAGAGGGTGGGTCAGGTAGAGGTCATCTGCTGACTTCCTTAGCCTAGGGTTTCATGATCCGGGCCTGAATTTGCTCTCAACAGAGGATGATCACTCCTGTGGTCGAATAAATGGTTGTAAGATGAATCCATTGATGGACAAGAAGGCTGATTCTAGAGCAACAGACTCTCTGGCAGACACTACAGTTGTTGGTTAAAAGGAGAGTCAAACTGTGGATTTCTTGGTCATGTTTCTTTTCCTTTCATTTCTGTCATTTTTCTGCCTTGAGGGCAAGACAATTTTTTTCAAAGTAAGATGTGCCTTCTCTCACAAAGTCTCTCCATGCAGCCCTGTCCTGGGCTAGTTTTTCACAATTTGTGATGCCATTGCCACACTTAATGCTTACCTTGAGGGTGCTATCGAAGCATTTTCTTTGGCCCCCATGTGTCATTTGTCCTTGGCTGAGTTGGGACTGTAGCAGTTTGTTTTGATAAATGTACATCAGGCACGCACACACAGTGCCCTGTCCACCACCGTTAAATAATCAATGCTTCTAGGCTGGTGGTGTTTACCTCTGGTAAGGACACTGGCATTTCTGTGATGATCATCCTACTTTATACAAAGGATCTTCCAGAGGTAGGGCTGGTGAAAGTGTTCCAGGCTGTTCCAGTGGTTTCTGTAGGTCACCCAAGGTTCACAGACATAGAGAAGAGTTGGAATGACCACAGAGTTGGAATCACCACAGCTTTGCTCAAGTCCTAATGTCATGATCATTGAACGTATGATGATACAGTCTTCCAAAGGCAGAGCTGTCACATTGCATTCTATACTGCATTTCCTCAATTTTGGCCTTCTCTGAGAGATGACTGCTGAGGTATGCAAAGTATTCAGCATTCTCCAGCTCTTGACCATCAATGAGGATATTTGCCAGGGGAGTTAACTGACATGCAGCAAGATGCAGAAGCACCTTTGTTTTTCCAATGTTAATGGTCAGTCTCAGGCACTGGTTTGCTTGAGAGAAGTAGTTAAGGGCCATTTGTAGGTCCTCCTCAGTATGTGCAATGACGGCACGATCACTGGAGTACTGAAATTCCACAACTCAGGCTGATGTAACTTTGGTTTTGTCATGATTGCAGGAAAGATTGAAAAGGTTCCCATCCATAATGTACTCAGTACTGATGTCATGTGGCAGACAATCACAGATAAGCATCTTGATGACCGCATGAAAAATAGAAAACAGAAAGAGAGGCTGTGACTTGGATGACTACATAGTCCGGTGGGTGGCGAATTGACTAGAGGGTCATACCCAGACAGTTGCAGTGGATGCGTCGGTATCAACCTGGAAGGGTGTGGGCAGTGGGGTCCCATAGGGCTCGGTCCTTGGACCGATACTCCTTAATGTCTTCATCAGCGGCTTGGATGAGGGAGTGAAGTGTACTCTGTCAAGTATGCGGATGACACAAAACTGTGGGAAGAAGTGGACACACCGGAGGGTAGGGAACAACTACAAGCAGACCTGGACAGGTTGGACAAATGGGCAGAAAACAAGAGAATGCAATTCAACAAGGAGCAATGCAAAGTGCTGCACCTAGGGAGGAAAAATGTCCAGCATACCTACTGCCTAGGAAATGACCTGCTTGGTGGCATGGAAGCAGAAAGGGATCTTGGAGTCCTAGTGGACTCCAAGATGAACATGAGTCAGCAGTGTGATGAAGTCATCAGAAAAGCTAATGGCACTTTATCGTGCATCAGCAGATGCATGACGAACAGAACCAAGGAGGTGATACTTCCCCTCTATCGGGCGCTGGTCGGACCGCAGTTGGAGTACTGCGTGCAATTTTGGGCGCCGCACTTCACCAATTCCCTTCTGTGCCCCCATGATGAGCTTATAGGCAGCCACAAGGTCACCTCTCAACTTTCTCTTGTGGAGGCTGAAGAGGTCCCTAGTCTCTCAGCCTCCGCAAGAGAAAGTTGAGAGGTGACCTTGTGGCTGCCTATAAGCTCATCATGGGGGCACAGAAGGGAATTGGTGAGGCTTTACTCACCAAGGTGCCCCTGGGGGTTACAAGAAATAATGGCCATAAGCTAGCAGAGAGCAGATTTAGACTAGACATTGTGAAGAACTTCTTCACAGTTAGAGTGGCCAAAGTCTTGAATGGGCTCCCAAAGGAGGTGGTGCTCTCCCCTACCCTGGGGGTCTTCAAGAGGAGGTTGGATGGGCATCTAGCTGGGGTCATCTGAACCCAGCACTCTTTCCTGCCTATGCAGGGGGTCGGACTCGATGATCTATTGAGGTCCCTTCCAACCCTAACATTTATGAATCTATGAATCTTAAGATGGTAATAAATTTCCCTGGGCAGCCAAACTTTGATAAGATCTTCCATAGAGCCTCAAGGTAAACAGAATCAAAGTTGTGGGTCAAGTAAATAAAGGTCATATACAGTTCCTGGTGTTGTTCTCGGCATTTTTCCTGGATCTGCTAGGCCACAAAAATCATGTCCATGGTGCCTCTTGATGTTCTAAAGCCACATCGAGACTCAGGAAGGATTTTCTCAGCAAGAGGGAGCAGATGGTTCTTCAGAATTTGAGCAAGAATCTTCCCAGCAATGGAGTGGAAGGTGATAGAATCATAAAAAATTAGAGTTGGAAGGAACGTCAGGAGGTCATCTAATCCAACCCCCTGCTCAAAGCAGGACCAACCCCCAACTAGATCATCCCAGCCAAAGCTTTGTCTAGCTGGGTCTTAAAAACCTCCAAGGATGGAGAGTCTACAACCTGTCTGGGAGAGTTAACAACTTGTTCCAGTGCTTTACTACCCTCCTAGTGCGAAAATTCTTCCTAATGTCTAACCTAAACTTTCCTTGCTGCAGCTTGAAACTATTGCTCCTTGCTCTGGCATCTGCCACCACTGAAAACAGTCTAACTCCATCCTCTTTTGGAGGAGTCTAGTTCAGTCCTCTCATGGGGCACGTCAATCACTCTGACATATGCTGGGAGGGCAATACAGTAGTGCACAGGCATTCCTTCCCTTCAGGTAGTTGAAGTCTGCTATTAAATCCTCTCTCATTCTTTTCTTCCCTAGACTTAATAAACCCAGCCTCTCCTCAGAAGTCATGTACCCCAGCCTATTTTTGTTGCCCTCCGCTGGACTCTCCAGTTTGTCCACATGCTTTCTGTAGTGAGGGGCCCAAAAATGAACACAGTACTCCAGATGTGGCCTCACCAGTGCTGAATAGAGAAGTATAATCACTTTCCTTAACCTACTGGAAACACACCTACTGGTGCAGTCCAGTATGCTGTTAGCCTTCCTGGAAACAAGGGCACACCGCTGGCTCATACTCAGCTTATTGTCCACTGTAACCCCCAGGTCCTTTTCCGCAGAGTTGCTGCTCAGCCACTCAGCCCCCAGCCCGTACTGATGAATGGGATTGTTCCATTCTAAGTGTGGGACTTTGTTCTTTTCCTTGTTGAACCTCATGAGATTTCTTTTGGCCCAAACCTCCATTTTGTCCAGGTCACTCTGAATCCTAGCCCTACCCGCTATCGTATCAACTACTCCCCTCAGCTTCATGGCATCTGCAAAGCTGCTGAGGGTGCACTCATTCTCATCTTTCAGGTCATTGATGACGACACTGAACAAAACTGACCCTAGGACCGATCCATGGGGCACTCCACTTGATACCGGCTGCCAACTAGACAAGCCACTGATTATTACCCTATGAGCCAGATGCTCCTGCCAGTTTTCTATCTACCTTACCTGTACTTCCTCAGCTGGCCTGCAAGAATGTTGTGGGAGACCATATCAAAAGCCTTGTTAAAATCAAGGTATGCCTCATCCACTGGTCTCCCCATATCCACAGAGCCAACCATCTCAGGCAATCAGGTTGGTCAGGCATGACTTGTCTTTGGTGAATTCATGCTGACTGTTCCTAATCACCTTCTTCTCCTCCAAGTACTTACAAATGGATTCCTTGAGGATCTGATCCATGATTTTTCTGGGGACTGAGGTGAGGCTGACTGGTCTGTAGTCCTCTGGATCTTCCTTTTTCCCTTTCTTAAATATGGGCACTATGTTTGCCCTTTTCCAATCATCCAGGACCTCTCCTGGTCACCATGAGTTTTCAAAGATGAGATAATGGCCAGTGGCTCTGTAATCACATCAGCCAACTCCCTCAGCCCCCTCAGATAAATTGCATCCAGCCCCATAGACTTGTACATATCCAGCTTTTCTAAATAGTCCCTAATCTTTTCTTTTGCCACTGTTGGCTGCTCAGCTCCTCCCCAAACTGTGCTTCCCAGTGCAGTAATCTGGGAGCTGGCCTTGTCTGTGAAGACTGAAGTGAAAAAGGCATTGAGCACTTCAGCCATTTCTGCATCATCTGTCACTAGATTACCTCCCCCATTCAGTAAGGTACCCACACTTTCCCTGATCCTCCTCATGCTACTGACATACTTCATAGTTTCATAGTTGTTACGGGCTGGGATGGATCTTACAGAACATCGGGTCCAGTCCCCTGCACTTGGGCAGGAAAGACTGCTGGGGTCAGCTAGTTGGGATGGTTCTGAGGCAAAGGACCCACGCGGAGAGTTTAGCAGTACTGAACAGGGGCAACGAGGGGCAGAACCCTCCAGCTGGATTCAAAGCAGGTGTCTATTTGTGGCCTACAAGCTGAGAGATTTGGCTTCCATTGCCATGGAAGGGCCCAGAAAGTGAATCATAGTAGAAATCCTTCTTGTTACTCTTCATGTCCCTTGCTAACTACAACTCCAATTGCACTTTGGCCTTCCTGACTTTATCCCTGCATGCCCGAGCAATACTGTTATATTCTTCCCTAGTTATTTGTCCAAGTTTCCACTTCTTATAAATTTCCTTTTTAGTGATTTAGTTTACTGAAGAGCTCTCTGCTAAGCCAAGCTGATCTTCTGCCATACTTGCTAATCTTCCTGAACATCATGATAGTTTGTTCCTGCACCCTTAGTAAGGCTTCTTTAAAGTGCAGCCAGCTCTCCTGGACTCCTCTCCCCCTCAGTCTGGCTTCCCAGAGGATCCTGCTCATGAGTTCTCTGAGTGAGTCAAAGTCTGCTTTTCTGAAGTCCAGGGTCCTAACTCTGTTGCTCTCCTTCCTTTCTGTCTCCTGAACTCAATCATCTCATGGTCGCTGCTGCCCAAGTTGCCATCCACCACTACATTCCCCACCAATTCTTCCCTGTTTGTGAGCAGTCAAGAAGAGCATGGCCACTAGTTGGCTGCTCCAGTACTTACACCAAGTTATCCCCAACACTCTCCAAAAACTTCCTGGATTGCCTGGGCACTGCTGTATTGTCCTCCCAGCAGATGTTAGATTGATTGAACTCCCTCATGAGAACCAGGGCTTATGACTGGGAAACTTCAGCTAGCTGTTTGAAGAAAGCCTCATCCTCCACTTCCTCCTGATTTGGTGGTATATAGCAGACCCCCACCACAATATTACCCTTGTTGCTCTCCCCTCTGACCCTAACCCAGAGACTCTCAACAGGCCTATCTCCAGCTTCAGACTGGAGCTCTGAACAATCATATGGCTCTTTTACATGAAGTGCAACTCCTCCTCCTCCTCCTCTTCTCCCCTGCCTGTCCTTCCTGAACAGTTTGTGTTGCTACTAGGATTCTTTTTGCCAGAGCCCTCCAAGGATTGACACAGTCCCTCATCTGATTTGCTATGAAGTAAACTTTAATAGTAATCCCTAAACTTTATTACAGGTTTCCTCCCCACAATACAGCCTGGCAAGTGGTTCCTTAGGCATTACAACAGCAACCTTTGGTGGTACCAGCCTCAGATCCTCTACTGGGTGTATGGGATGTTAGTTTCTGGAACTAACACAGTTTTCCTTTGTTTGTCCATATAACAGGGACTCAAGCGGGAGCCCTGTTACTTGGACTAACCCTGGGAGGAGTGACCTTTGAATGAACCTTGTCAGGTAAAGAAGATTTCACACCTGACAAGGGATCGGATGATTAGCCCATGAAAAATGAGGATAAAACTGACTGTGGGACATTTACAGATTGCCTTTGGGCACTAGATGAGGAACAAGGGGGTATTTGAGTCCCCAGAGAGAAGAAAACTGAAAAGTCTAACTTGTGGCTGAGAAGGACGTCAGGAGCTCCAGACTACCTGAAGACTCAACAGGTCAGACCCAGATAGACACTGTTACAAAGGACTGTGCTGCCGTGGCAAGTGCAGAAAAATGCTGAGGCAACGGGAACAGGCTCAGCAGAGAGCCAATTAAAAAGACATAGCTTTTGGGACACTGTGTGGGGAAATAGTGTATTTGATATGTCCCTGACTCCACTGGGACAGAGCACTGTTTAAAAAATAATTAGAAGAATAGTGTAGGAGTTGCAAGGAGACACTCCCAGCCCGAACCGTGGATGAAGAGTGAAAGATGCAGGGATCACTGTACACTAATACGGCAATTAGCGGTTTAGATTGGTTTAAACAAAGTATCTTTTGGAAGTTTCAGTTCAGAGTCTTTCTCTCTTTCAAATCAACTGCCTTCACCAATGAAGTAATTGACAACGTTATTGTTATTATATCCTCTGTTTTAAAAGAAATAATAAATGTATAATTTGAACGTGCAACATCCTGGTGCTATTTCTTGATCAAGGTCATTAACAACTTACTGATCTCCTTCCTTTTCTTATTAAATCCAAGTCGTGGCAGGCAAGTGCAGGAAGAACAAGGAGATATTACCCAACACATTCACAGTCCATCACTTTTGTAACTTTTCTCATCCCAAATTGTCTAATCTCTTGGCCCTGTGCCAATCACAGTGCTCACATCTCCCAGTGCCACAGAAAGCGCTCCATTCAATTTTGTTGCTTAGTTGTGGGAAGGCCTGGACTATCAGTTTGCCCACTACAGTCTGTACCCATCTGTGACAGTGCTCCAGTCATGCAAGCTATCCCACCAAGTCTCTGTTGTTCCAGTCACGTCACAGTCCTCTGAGTGTGCAAGGACTTCCAGTTCTTCCTACTTGTTTCCCAAGCTCTATACATTTGTGTACAGGCACCTGAGGTAACTAGTTGATTGCCCTGATTTCTCATAAAGTATGAGAGCACCTCCACTGTTGCCCCCTCCTGCTTGCTCTTCCTCCAGGATCCCAACTTCCTTACTTACCACATGGTTTTGGTCTTCATCCCCTGGTGAACCTAGTTTAAAGCCCTCCTCACTAGATTAGCAAGTCTGTCTGTGAATATGCTTTTGCCTCTCTTTGTCAGGTGGATCCCATCTCTTCCCAGCAATCCTTCTTGGAAGAACAACCTATGGTCAAAGAAGCCAAAGCCCTGCTGGCACCATCACCTGTGCAGCCAGTTGTTGATCTGTAGGATGCACCTGCTCCTGCCCATGCCCTTTCCCTTGACCAGAAGGATCGACAAGAACAAAACCTGAGCACCAGACCCCCTCACCCTTGTACCCAGAGCCACGTAGTTACTTTTCATATGCTTATGGCCTCCCTTGTCAGTATCATTGGTGCCCACATGGATGAGCAGCATGGGGTAGTAGTCAGAGGGCCGGATGAGTCTCGGTTGTCCTTCCATGACATCTTAGACCTGGGCTTCTCGATAGTTTCCACAATCAGATTTATCTCCCTTTTTAAAAATGGTGACAATATTGGCATTCCTTAGGTCAGTGGGAATTTCCTTTGTGTTCCAGATTTTAAGAAACAGTGAGCATTTATAGACATGCTCTGAGGAGTGTGGGGGGGGGGGCTCACTTTAATTAGAGCAGCTCTCTGAGAGTTGAAAAATGGCACTGTCTGCCTATGTCCTTAGACCAACACGGCTACAACCTAAACCCCTGCAAAATGGCACTGAGGCACTTTAACTAAAGTTTGCTGAACGAGCTTTAATTGAAAAGCCCCACCGCCATTTTTCAGTACAGGGACACTGATATACATAACACTGGAATCTGCTGGAGTGCAGCAATTACCACACTCCAGCAGACTCGATTAATTGAGTCTGCTCTGATCCACTATAATTACTGCACGTTGAAGCAGCTTGACTGCACGTGTGTAGGCTCCCAATGCATGGAGCTTATTGGTCACAGTTTCCCCACCAACTTTAAAGACCTCAGCTGGTATGCCATCAGGAACTTTCTTGTTCTTCATCTGTCCTATCACCTGGTGAGCTTCTTCAGAGGTTGGTGGACTGGCAAGTGCTTCCTTTACTGGATGCTGCAGGATGGATTCAATAGCTTCATCAGTCACCATTGATTCTTGGTTCAGGACCTTTTGGTAGTGCTCCTTCCAGTGGGTTTTGATGGATTTGTCTTTGAGGAGTGTACTGCCATCTTCACATCTAAGTGGGGGAGTTCACAAGAATTTGGTCTGTACCCAACTTGATTGCACTGAAGAAGCTCTGCGTGTCACGATTGTCTACAAATTGTTACATTTCTTTTGCCTTCTCTTCCCACCATTTGTTCTTGATTTTTTTAATCTTCCTCTGGGTTTCAGCTTTAAGCTGTCAAAAAGTTCCCTACTTCTGACTGGATGTAAGATGATTTTGCCAGTCACAGAAAGCTTTTCTCTTCCAATTGAGAAGGTTTTATCTCAGCACTGTTTTAATCAAACCAGTATTAATAACATCAGGTGATATAACCAAAAAATTCCATGCAAGCCTCATGGATGGCCTGTTTTAGAGCTTGCCAATCTTCCTCAACACAAGTGTTATTATTTTCAATCCTAAAATTGATGAGTTTCTTACTGAGATGTGTTTGGAGGGCATTGCAGTGTCTAGGGGGTCTGAAGGCATTTGATGTTGTACTCTCTTCAGACTGATTTGGATTGCTTTTGATGTTTCAGTGCAATCCTGATGAACATAATTAATCTTACTAACTCAGTGACTCCCAACTTTTTTTTACTGTGACCCTAAATCCAGGCTATGACCCCCATCCCCAATCCTACTGTTGACTCACTTGTGCCTGGTGGTGCCAGCAGAGCACGGGCCAGGTCAGGATTACAGAGGGTAGTGGCGACAAGAGCCACACAGACTGTGCACTGGGAGAGTCCTGCAGGTGGGAGGGGCGGAGTGAGGGGTGGATCCCCTGCAACCCTGATTTGGGTCATGACCCAAGGTTGGGAGCCACTGCACTAAATGATGATCAGTCCAGCAATCATTGGCTCCTCTCGTGATACACAATGTGGATTTTTTTTAGATCATGCACTTGTACAATGACATAGTCAAGCAGGTGCCATTGTTTCAAGTCGGGGTGTTGCCATGTTGTTTTGTACCTATCTGAAGATAGCATTAGAAATAACAAGGTCATGCTCCAAACATTTATTGAGTAAAAAGATGTCATTGGAATTGTCCTTACTCACTCCTTGCTTCCCAGTGGCGCCCCTCCACATGTTAAAGTCCTGGCCAACTCTCACACTGAAGTCTCCAAGAAGGATGATCTTGTCCTCTTTTGGGATGCTAGTCAGGATTTCATCAGGGTGAGCACAAAACTGTTCTACCAGAGAGGTAAGGTAAAGTGGGATGGCATATGTTTGGGGCACCTTTTCTAGCCCCTTCCCTGTGTGGGATGAGCAGAGAGGATCCAAAAAGAACTGCTCAGTTGTGATCCCAGCTGCCAAATCACCTTCTAGCCCATAGTGCAAGGGACAGATCTTCACCTTCTAACTACAGCAATTTATTCAAGAAGGATATCTCCCCTGCCGACTAAGTAAAACCTGGACTGAAAACTATCTCCTAGTATCTCCCCTGCCAGGCATATTAAATCAGTCCAGCCCATCCTTCCTATACACATCGTTTCTATTTCTATTCCATGCTAATCCTCACCCCTGTCCCTCTCATACACACTCACTCTCCATATTATCCTTTCCTTACACACATACACACTCCCACTTTCAACACTCCCACTCTCCATTATACAGCCCCAGTCCCACTCCCTCATTTTCAACACATTTCCACTCCCCAGTATATATCCTGAATCTCACTCTGCCAAGCACTTCCCTTTCCCTATATATATATAGTCTACACGTCTACATGTCACCATATGGCAATGTTGCTATGGTGCCATGCTTTCATACTTCACCATGCTTTAGTACTTCCAAAAGGAACTGCCCATTGTGCACCATACTGCTACATTGCCATAGCAGCATGCTATACCAAGGGAGTGCACCGCTACAGCGATGTAGCTGCCAGTCACATGTAGGCCCACATGATTACTACGGCACTGTAGCGCACCATACAGTGATGTAGCAACGTGCTAAATCGCTGTAGGGCAACGTATAGGCATGGCCCCTTTCATTTCAGGTTCTTTCGGGGAGCCCTATCTCCATCCAGTGTACCAGCTGAGGCTAACAGAAAACTGGCTTCATTTTATCTCACAGAAAACCCCAGAGCTTACTTTTATTTACAAGTACTATCCTGCTGTGGAGTATATTAATCTACTCCAGACTAATAGGGGCCCACATGTAGACACTGAGATATTTACTGTGCAGAGACTAAGAATTCTTTTCTTCAGTACAAGAGCATATAACTGAGGGCACCACACACGTATTTAGCTTGTGTTGGATTCTGGGAAATTTCTGTCCTGCTGAGTATTGACATTCAATTAACAAGTTTAGCAGTGTATGCCATTGACCCATGTCCTTTGACTGCATGCTATTGATTCACCTTTGCCTTTGTGCATTGCTGACCCCAAGGTAATCTAACCAGTGACATTTACATTGGAAAATGGCTTATCATAGCTTTGCTCCCTACTGTAGTAGTTTGACTGGATAGTAATTAAAATGGTTTAATTACTGTTTTGCTCTTAGTCATTATTCCTTGCCACAGTTACCATGCGGGCATCATGTGCTTTGGAAGAATGATGGAAAAATAGCTTCCTTTTACATGCTTTTCTTTAATTCTCTTTCATAATAGGCTGTACTTACCAGTTCCTCTGTCTCAGGATGTTCAACCCCATGATGTCTAGCCATGCTATCAAACGACTAAAATTTTAAAAAGTGCAAGTGCAGGTCTCTTTTAAGATATTGTAAAAAGGTCTGACTTTCAGAAAGTGTTGAGCACCCATTGCCTGTCAAACAAGATTGGAAGCTTTGGTTGAATACAGGGGCTCAGGGTTTGCAACACAGAGGTTGACAACGGTAAATAAGGAAGCAGAGGACAGTGTTAGACAGTTCTGAAGGTAGTAACAAGGGGCATTTTTACACATGCTCCAGGAGGCACTTTAATTAGTGTGCCATGCTAATTAAAAGCACCCACATGTCATATGTATCAGTGTCCCCATGCTGAAAAAAGGCGGTGGGACATTTTGAACTAAAGCTCATTGAATGAGCACCCCACTGCCATTTTTCAGTGTGGACACTGATACACATGAAACTACAGTCTGCTGTAACATGATAATTTCTACACTTCAGCAGACTCAATTAACCAAGTCTGCTCCAATGTGCTGGATTTCCAGCATGTCAGACCAGACTCCTTGCATGTGCATAGGAGCCCAAGAAGCTTAAATATGATATAATGTCATATGGGAAGTCAATGGAGAGAATGTATAAGGGGAGTTGCACGAAAACCAACTGACAATGAAAGTAAGTTCAGTAGCATTATTTTAAACAGACGGTAAGGGATTAATGTGTTTGTGTCTGGGAGGCTAAAGAGGAGGAAAATGTGGTAATCAAGGGTAGGAGGTTAGGTAGAAAGCAGGGCAGAGTAACACTTTATAGACCAGGTGTGGGCAAAATACAGCCTCTGGGCTAAATTAGGCTTACCAAGGGATTTTATCAAGACCTCAGTGGGTCCCTCAGCCCTGCCTGGGCCAGATGCAGGGTCAGCCTGGGCCATGGCACATACAGGGGTCCCACCATGCCCGAGCACACAGTGGGACTGGGTCAGCTGACAGCACTGGAGCTGAGGCAGGGTTTGGGATCACGGGAAAGTGACAGCATGGGGCTGGGGCCTAGGGCAGAGTCAGGGTCTGCTGCCAGCATGTCCCTCTGATGGGCAATGGTTCTGTGCACAGGGGCAAGTGGAGAACAGATTGCAGCTGTGCCCTGGCTGTATGCTGTCACAGCCCCACAATCCCACTCCCAGCTCCAGCCCCATCTGCCCATTCTGTTCCTGAATGCTGTTCTCCGCCCACCTGCTCCCAAGTTCCATAAGTTCTAGGACATCTCTGGGAAACCATGACAGCCACCACAGGCCTTCATGTCATCTCTGGCTATCAAGACTACTCCAATGTGCAGCTCCACCAAAGGCATGCAGCCAGCGCTTCCCCAGTGCTCAGAAAGGAGCCTTATTGTGTGTGATGAAGGAAAAATTCTTAGTTGTAGATAAATAACACAGAGTCCCTTTGCAGCCAGAAATACTGTAACCCTGACATTGTGAAACATACAGCAAGCAGGTCAAATACAGTACCTGGAGCTACTTTGTGGGCACATCTACACTCACCATATGACAACCTATACCTGGGGAGCACACTGCTATGGTAACGTAGCTGGTGATCACATGTAGACACACATGAGAGTCTGGGGGTGGGGGTCTGCTATCAGTGCACTGTCCAGTGATGGCAGTGGATCTAGAGGAGAGGTCCAGAAGCAGCAGCAGTAAGCCAAGATCACCACCGATGGCCACGGCTAGCAGGGCCAAAGGACCTCGAATTCTGTGGCAGGCCATGTCCACCAATTGCCAGTATCCCACTGGTAGCCTACTGGGCCAGAAAGGGTATGTCTACACATCACCTGATGGCGACGTAGCAACGTGCTATGTCGCCATACAGCGCACTATGGTGATGTACCTTGTCCGTTGTGCTCCTTACAAATTCTTTGCAGCAGATGAATTGTTCTATTTTTCTGTAGTCAAAAAAACAAGTGAATACTAAGAGCTGGCATTTTCTGAGTGGTGTCTCAAATCTAGAGAACTATGGCTGTAGGTAACCTTATCCTTCTCTAGGTTCAAGGAATGATTCTCTCTGTGCATTTCCTAGTTCTTTATTTAGTTTAGCTTTAAATTCAAGTGAAGGTCTCCCTTTGTTTTCCTAGGGATACTTTTCCAGAATCTACTGCTGAGAGTGCACACATCTTTTGAGTGGGTTAGCAGGCTCATTTGTATTTCAAGTGTAAGCATATCCAACTTGCGTGGCAATAACAGCCCCTGTCGTTTATTGTTGCTGACAGGCAAGAAGAACTTTTAGATGCATAAAAACTGACAGGCTCAAAATAGCATGGGAAATCTCTAACCTATTAGTTTATTTAAAACATTTAATTAAGTAGTAGACAAAGGTGACCTCAGATCCATAATTTACTTGGGTTTCCAAGAAGCTTTTGATAAGGATCCTCATAAAGGATTATTACAGAAACTAAATAACCATGGGGCAAGGGACAAAGTCTTGTTATGGATTAAACACTGCTTAGGTAATAGGTTAATGCAGCCTGTCTTCAAAATGGAAAGAAGTTAATAGAAGTCAGACCCAGAGTTATGTACCAGACTCAGTGCTGAATAACACTCTTAACAATAGCAGACAAGGTTCTTTGGGTAAATCTGATATCTTTTATTAGACCAACTAAAATAGTTGGAAAAATTCTTCTTTGCAAGAAGAATTGCAACACAGCTGCAACCAACACCCTTAACAATGACTTGGAGAAAAAATGTTCCTCAACTGGGGACATATATTTCAGGGATATATAGACTCTTAGGCAAATGCTTTATCAGAAATGTCCTGCCTTGGCCTTTGCTAACCTCCATGACCAGCTGTATTACATGCTGCTGAGACCCTCTCTAAAGAGGGAGTTGATAAATCTAACTAAAGAGGGAGTTGATAATCTGCAGCAAGTGGATTTGTATTAAATTACTTTTCTATAAATATCTTGATGGTGTTGATGTAAATAGGAGAATTCAGCTTGTGTCATAGGAACAGGGAGCCGAGGATCTGGCAGCCGGTATGGGAGTGCTTCTTCTCCATGAAAATGTATCATTATTATTTTATTCATCATGATTTCAATGCAATCCATACAATTTCAAAAGCAAGAATACCACATTTTTGAGAAGTCTGAGTTTAAGGGATAAATCAGATGAGCATAGGGCTGCCTAGCACCACAGAAAAGCTCTTTTATAAATCTCTTTCATAAAATGAAATCTCCATCTCAAAACTAGTTTGGCTTTTTGCCCCCACAGTCCCTGTCTGGAGGCTGTTCCAGAATTTTATTGCCCTGGTGCTTAAAAAAAATTCTTCTAATTCCCAACCTACAATTTATTCATGAACAGTTTACTCCCATTTGTTCTTGTGCAAACATTGTCTTTTAAGCTTAAACATCCTTTCTTCTCTAGTATTTACTTCTCTGATGTATTTATGAACTGCAATTACTGCTTCCCCAGCCTTTGGTTTGCTAAACAATACATGCCAAGCTTTTTAATTGTACTGCAGTAAGATTGGTTCTCCATGGTCCTGACCATCCTACCAGCCCTTCTTTATCTCTGTTCTGTTATGAATTCATCCTTTTGAACTTGGGTGATCAGAACTATACATAATATTCCAAAAGAATCTGTACCAATGTCTTGTGCAAGAACACTAATACTTCCCTATTGCTATTAGAAATATTTTATCTGATACATCCTAGTTTTGCAACCTAGCTGCATCACATTGGTAGCTCATAACTAGGGTGACCATACGTCCTGGACTGGCCAAGACAGTTCTGGGTTTTAGAGACTGTCTCGGTGTCCCAGCTGTTGGACAAAATTGAAGCAAAAGTCCCAGATTGGTGCAAATCCACCTGCATGTGCTTGGCTCCTGAGGTCCCACCAAATCTGGGACTTTTGCTTCAATTTTCTCCAGGCAGTAAAGTCAATAGGCTGCTTCCTCATCCAGACACTGCTGGGCTGTGAGCAGAGTAGCTTGTGCTATAACATCAGAGTTGAGGTGAGGGAGTCACACGTGTATATGTGTGTGTGTGTGCATGTGTGTGCACGTGTGCGTGCACACACGCGTGCAGACACATGCCATGCTGTTCTGTCTGACCTCGCTCCTGAGAGCTGGAAGGAGTGGGGGGCAGTGCATGCACACATGCATTTGCACCTCCTACTGCCCCCCATCCCAGATTTCCCTCAAATTATTATGGTCATCCTACTCATAACTATGTTTTTTGATCAAATAATACTCCAGGACTTTCTCCTTCTCCCATTGTTTACCAATGACAAGTCCCAAGTTAATAGATAAAATTAATGTTACTAACCCCTGAATCCATGACCTTGCACTTCATATTATTCAACTTCAATCCATTCCTATTACTCCAGCCTCAAATCATCGAGTTCGTCATATATATAATATTCTGATCTTTCTCTATATTGACACGGCCTCTCAGTTTTGTGCTGTTAACAGATATCATTAGCACACTTCTGCTTCTTGTGTTACAGTCATTATGGCAAATATTAAATAAAATCAATCAGCACTCCTTTAGAAATTCCAGTGGTAAACTCAGCCCATTGTAATCCTTCCTAAAAGACAGTTCCTTGCCTATTTTAACAGTTCTTGTATTACCTTTGATATGATAGATGTATTATAAATCTTTTGTTGCTGCATTTGTAATTTTATGTGCCAATTCTAATATTATAAAAGCTTTAGTCTGGCTGTAAGGTTTTATTCACACTCTGATTGGTTATCTGAAACAACCAATCTGACTGCTCCAAGAGCACTCCAGACAGGAGGCGGCAGCAACAGAGCTAACAGCAGGAGAGCAAGGCCAGTGCTGCTAGTCTCACCCCCTGCCTCCCAGCCCTGCTCCCTGGAAGCAGCAGCGGCATGGGGTGCTGGCCAAGGGGGGTGGAGGGGACAGTGGGGCAAGGTTCTACCCCACCCCCCCGTTCCCCACCCCTGCTCCTGGGATGCAGCAGCATGGGGTGCTGGCAGCACAGTGCTGGTCTTGCCCCCGAGCTCTGGCCTCGCCACTGTTGCAGGCCCTGACAAAAGCTGGCAGGGAGAGGGAGGTGGTGGGGAGGGAAGCAGGAAGGGGAGATGGGGGCATAGTGGTGGTGTGTTATGTTTGCTGCTGCCGCCAGGCCCTGAAAACAGCCGTGGCGGGGAGGGGGTTGCGCGCAACTGGATGCGCAGCAACGGCAGCACAGGGTGCTGGAGCTGCCGTATGCAAGCTTCCCCCCCTCACCTGCGCCTGGGAGGCGGTGGCGCCATGAAGTGGAGCAGCAGGGGGGTAAGGGGGGTGCACGGAGCCAGATTGGGGGCCACGTGGGGCCAGAGGCAGAGTGGTGGCAGTGTGAGCCAGTGGGTGGCAGTGATCTGTCCTCTTGTCCCCCACCCCATGGTCATTCTTGACAGGCAATTGGCTAGTTCTTTCAGAATGCTGGAATGAAGATTATTTGGTCTCCCTGGTTGAAGCAATCCCCATTAGCCATCCCACCTTTGGTCCCATAGTGAGTATCATTGTCCTTATAAAGACCAAAGTCACCTGTTCTCATAAGGTCTGAGCTCACAGGTCGTCTTGGACATTGGACTCTCTTCCATGCTGTTTCTTTACCTCGGGCCGGAATGTTTTCAGGTGGCACTTTGGAAAAATCCACTCACAAGTCAGCTAGGTTTAACAGTTGAACATTGCTAGTTTATTAAACATACGAATCCCTCTTTCTCTCCCTACTCTCTCCCATCCCCCAAAAGCCTATGGAACCCATCCCAAATAACTTAACAGTCTGGGTGAGAACTGGTCTCAGAGCCTAGGACAGAGACAGACTCTAGATTTGGGGTTCAGACATGGGTCTGGGAGGGAGTTGTTCTCTTCCTTGCAGTCACTTTGATTCGCTCTGGGTCAAGCTTTTGTAGCCCTTGAGCACAAAAGCTGTATCTTCCCAAATGATGATTTAGTTACTAACACTCCACTTTGTCCCATCTTATATTTTAGTCAAACTCCAGAAGTAGCAGTGCTCTGCCGAACTTACCCTAATACATTTTTACACCTGAGTTATATGTGGTTCAAGTTCTATATTGGCATAATCTAAAACCAAGTTTGGTCTGTAGGAGGGGGCAGATTTAGAAGCTACTGAAAGCTCTTGCCCCCAAACCATAAGTAACCCCTATCCTTGCTGTAGCCTCTGAGAGAGAGAGTATTATACAAATTATAGCCAAAATAATCCACAATGCCCAATTGTTTTGGTACTCAATTTAAGATCTCCAGAGCCTGATGATTAGAAGCCTTTATCTATGGCTACCTACAACTCCGGATGAAGTCAGTCAGTTGTGAATATTCAGCCTCTATGAAAATCAGGCCTGAGAACTTAAATTTGGGCACCAAAAATTATAGGACATTTTAGATAATGTTGGCCTTTGAGCATTCAAAGCAGCAGAGAATTCTAATAAGAAGCTTATAACAGGGTATTTAACTCTCTAGATAGAGACTGGTCAAATGTCACAAGGCAAGATATAAAGGAGTGATTTTGTGATACTTTAAAAGACTGTCTCTTGGAACAATGAGTTGTAGAGCACATGGAAGGGCAGGCCATTCCTGACGTAGTCCTATGTAACATGCAAGGATTTGTTCTAGAATGGGGGTTGGCAAAATACAGCCCATGAGCCGGATCCAGCCCACCAAGAGATTTTATTGAGCCTGCAGAAAGTCCCTCAGCTTCACCCAGCCCAGGTGTGGGGGATAGCCTGGCTATGGTGCATGCTAGTCGGTCCTGCTGCTCCCCTCCCCAGGTGTGCAGCAGGGCTGGGATGGCATGGCAGCCAGACTCACTTCCCAGCAGCGGTGACTCCTTCCAGCTGTTACTGCCAGCCTCTGCCACCACTGCTGCCAGAACCAGCCCCATTACCCAGGCACCCCAGCCCATTTGCCCCACACCAGAGTTTCTGTGGAGACCAGCCAGACCCACACAGGCAGGGTGCACTCAGCAGCGCAGATGGGATGGGGCAATGGGTGGGTGGGGAGCAGTGGCCAGGAGCGGGGTGGGATCAGGATTGCAGGGCAGTGATATCATGGGACCAGGGCAGATCCTGATCCTAGCCCTAGCCTCGCTCCTCCGTCCTGCTCCCAGACACTGTTCCCCACTAACTGTACCCCAATTGATGACTCCGCTGGGTTGGTGACTCTGTGACTCAAAGGCTGGGACCAGGTCTAGTGCCAGCAAGTGGGAACTGGGACTGGGACTTGAGAGCAGTAACTTGACTGATCAGGGAATTTGCTGATACACAGTAAGCCTCTGTAGAGGGATCAGCCAAGACTCATAGTAGGGTAAGGCTGCAGAGCTATGGATGGAAACCTGTTTGTAAGGTGAAACTATATGGTAGTTCCAAGTAAGGTAGTAAGCTGTGAACCCTGGGACTGGTAGTGTAACAGGGGATCATTGCTGGCCCCTGTTCAGAAGATGAAATGCAGCAAGTTTACTTATCAAAGATGGACACGCAGCCCACAGCACAGCTAAATGATGTTATCCCGTGGCAGGCTGTTTTAAAGTCATCTGAAACCAGCAGTGCTGGAGGCATTCCTGACTGGTCCGGATGACCAGAAGGACTTATAAAAAGGTAACACCCAAGAAGGTGAGGGCCCCCAGAGAGGGGACTATGGGGCAAGCAAGAGGGTTGCAACAGTCTACACGGAGGTGTAGTGCTCTATGTACTGAGATGGCCGTGGATCTGTGGCAGCACAGGCTTATGACCATGTGATAGCTAAACAGTGGTGAAAAGATACTGGGAGCTGGACAACTGGTGGGAAGCAGGATAGGGAGTAATATGAGCAGCAGCATCATAGCATCTGTTGTAGCAGGCAAACTAAGTTATGCTAAGGCTTTTAGCCATAGTCCAGGCCTTCCCAGAACTAAGCAACAAAACTGAACAGAGCGCCTTCTGTGGCACTGTGAGATGTGAGTGCTGTGATTGGGCAGTAGGCGAGCAAAGGACAGAAGTTTCCCTGTAAAGAATGTGGCTGGCACAGTGCCAGGGGATTGGTACACCATATAAGGAATGCTTGGCACAAAGCCAAGAGATTGGATAATTTGGGAGGAGAGAAATTACAAAAGTGATGCACAAACAAAGGAACACGTGTGTTCTGTGTTGCCACCCTGGGGAGAAAGGAACAACCTTGGATTTCTTGTTTGAACAATGAGGAATCCAAAAACTAACATCCTGCACACTCAGCAGAGAATCTGAGGCCAGTATCACAGAAGGTCATTGCTGTAACACCTGAAGGAATTGCTTGCCAGGTTGTATTGCAAGGAAGAATACTTGTAATAAGCCTAGGGGTTACTATTCAAAGTTCACTTGATACCAAATCGGATGAGGGGCTGTGTCAATCCTTGGGGGTCTCTGGTAAAAGGAATCCTAGGGGAAACACTGTGACCCTGCTACCTGGAGAGACTGCAGGAGGAGTGAGAGACACTGGGAGGGGGATCAGGAGTGGCAGATGCCCCTTTGACCCCGTAAGAACTACTGAGGATCCTGTTGCGGGGAACTCGGAGACAGGAATAGACTGTGCCTTTTACCGAGACTAGGGAAAGAGTGGACGGCCGAACAAATCCACTGAAGCTGCAAGCTGGTTCACAGCCACCAGAAAGACAGATCTCCAAAATATGGGCTGGTCAGGCATGGACAGGGTATAAAGGATGGTGGAGCCCTGCAACGGAGGCCAGTACACCACGCACCTACCATCCCATGTGAGTTGCCGATTTTCTTTCTTTTGGTACATTCTTTACTTCTCCCATCAAGGTGTGGCAGGTGAGTCCAAAGAGAGCCGATGACCAGCATGAGCACTGAAGACCAGGAAGGTGCCTTGCAACAGATAGATATAGAATTGTTTGCATTATTCTTATCTGCTATCACTGTGTATCAATAAAATTTGCCTATTATCAAATGGAGAGATCATGGTCAGTCTGAGGGTTTGGGTCTGCCCAGAACAAGGTATCTGGGTCATAAATCCAGTGCCAACAGTTGGCAACTCCACTGGGATGGTAACTCTGTGACTCAGGGACCGGGACCAGGTCCAGTGCCAGCAATTGGGGACTGGGACTCTGGAACCAGGACTTGAAGGCAGTAATGTGCCTGGCCAAGCATGCCCTGCCCACGTGGGTCCCAAGCCAGCCTCTGTGGAGACCCTGTCATTGCAGGATGGTGACAGTGTAGGGTCAGGTCCTAGGGCAGAGCTGCAATCCACTCCCTGCACAATCCTGCCTACAGAACCAGTGCCTACTGCAGGGACATGTGGGGAGCAGATCACAGGTCTGCCTGGGGCTGTGGTTCCATGCTGTCACTGCCCAATGATCCCAGCCTCAGCCCCAGCCCCAGCCCTGCCTGCCTGCCCCGCGCCCAGATGCCGCTCCCCACTCCTTGCGGCCTTATCCCATCTGCTCAGCTAGTAACCAAGCATTTAGGTAACAAGGACTGGTCTATATATAGGAAAGTTGAACTAGGAGTTATTCAGACATTGATTTTGCTTTATCTTGTATAGATCAGGAATTGGTTGAGGTCAACTGAAAATGATAAAAAAACCTTTTAGTAAAATAAGAGTGTTCACCTTTTTAACTAAATCTATTTAAAATCCTACTTTTGTTGCTGTGCTATTTTCTCATGTAGGCAAGGACTAAGAGTGGCAACAATATAAAGAAGAGGAAGAAAGATGCCAAAATCTAACACTGCTCTCTAAATGGTAGAAAGAGGGTGCATTTACACATCGCACTATGTCAACATGTAACCCACAGCTACTTCACCGTAGTGGTCTGTTTTAGCATACCCCTACAGTGAAGCAGTGTCTAAGAATAACCTGTGTATATGGCACCGTGTATATGGCGCAGTATGGGCAAAAGGAAGTATTAAAGCACAGTGCAGTAACAATGTTGCCATAGGGTGATGTATAGACATGCCCAGAGTGTTTGAAGCATAAAACATTTTTGGGATTCCAGAAGAGTTCCAAAATCAAATGAGTGAAGTAAACTCCTTAGATCAGAGAGCAACCTCCCTGACTATGTTATCTCCTCTCTTAACTGGAATCAGTTCAGGTTTTGAGGTCTGTGCATTTTCAGGTTTTGAGGTCTGTGCATTTTTCACAAGGAATTCTGTCCCTCCCTCCATTCCTCCCTCAATACAAAGGCTGTTCAGGCTCTGCATGTCTTTTTCAGTGTAAAAGATAAAGTAATTAGAACAGGATTCACTGTTTAAAAAAAGAACAAACATTCAAAACCTGTTAGCCATTGCTAGAGGCTGAAACGAGTGTTTTGTTGTTTTAATTTTATCCTGAGGTTTAAGATAGAAATAACCATATCTTAACTGCTTTAAAAGGATCGTAAGAGGTACTGATCAGTAGCCCGCATCTGCGCCTACACTGACTGTTGCATTTGCCTGATCTTGCAGGGATACAAGTGACTTATATTGCCCTAACTTCAACCATGTATGAATTAGGGTTAAAGTTGGAGGAGTTTTGCTATGCTCCTGTTAGTACAGAATTATGCAGCGGTAACATGGCTGAATAGCATTTTTTTGGCTTTGATACAATTGTTTCATCTTTCAATCCTTTCTCTAGAAAATTTAGTAGGGTTTGAGTTTTTTTGTATCTGTGATAATCTAAAATGTGAGGGGCAACTTTTTGTTTTTGTTTGCTTGGTTGTTTTTGGGGGGGGAGGGATTTTTTTTAATTGGACCAACTGTATAGTTTGGAGAGATGTTTGACAAGCTTTGGGATATAAAGTGCCTTTCAAACCTGCATATATCAGTTACTGAAAGGTTCTCCTTAAATTTTACTGAGGCTCCCTCTACACCTGAGAGTAAAGACATGAGGGGATCTATTGCATGATTCAAACAATCACACCTCCTGCCATGCCATACTCATCGCCAGTGCAGGGGAGCCTGATCCCAGGCATCCCAATTGAGGGACTCCTGCAGCCCTGTAACAGCTGAAAATTATGTCTCGGTGATAAAAGTGCTTGCTGAAGGCTTTATGAAGATTAGAACAAGTGTTTTTCTGTCATTTATTCATATATTAAGCTATATGTTGTTGTTAAGAGCCTAATTGAAGTCAAAGATGTAGTGAAGCCTTGTCTGTAGTTAGGCCTAGTAAATTTAGCAAAGCCTTGTAGAAGTAGTAAGCTTTGTGGCACAGTTAATATTAACCTTATCAGAAGAATGCAAGGCTTGTATTGCTATTGGTCAGTCCTAAGAATAATTATAATGGGAAAATCTGGATGACTGTAAGTTATCAACATAGCTCAGAAGTTATAAATTGGCTGGCACATCTGGAAATCATTAGAAGGAAGATGCAGCTCTATGAAAGAAACTACTGATTAGCTACTGACCTGGATTCGATAGGCCCGTGGATCTCAAGGAGCCCAAGGACTAACTACCAGGGTCCTTCCCAGTACCCCTTGGACAGCGCCGATCGGGGACGCCTGACTTTGCTGAGCTTTGTGGAAAAAGAACTTGTACATCAGGCATCAAAGGGGACTGCTGATAAGTTGCCGACACAAATTATTATTGTCTGTCTTATTATTCTACGCGTAGTCGTGTTTTTGTTAAATCAATAAATCTTTCTTACTTTTTACCCCTGACCACACTCTCAATCCCGAACCCTCCATAGGCAGCTGGGACACACCCCAGGGCAGGAGGGGATTGCTCCTGAGGTGATCCCCATAGCCCAGAGGTTTCCCACACCCGGCAGCCAACCCAGGGGTTTTCCACAGGTAGTTTTACACAGCTGCAAGGGAGACCTTGCTACATGTGAAAATCAATGCTAACTAGCAACCAGCTATAAAAGTTAGTACACATTTTTGAGTTCTAATTTCCTAGTTGGTTGGAGTTATTTATTGTGTGATTGCTACTTTGCACATGTAACTAGCCTCCAGGCAACTGTGTAATACCTATCTCATATAGATGGGGCCTCATTGTTTTAAAAGTAAATTGGCTTGATCAAGAGATCATTCAAGTGGGTGTAAGGAGAGTGCTCATAATAAATTACCTTGACAGGTCAGACGCACTCTCCACCCTGTCTGGTTTCAGTACCAGTACAGTTCAAGTATTCTGTGAGATGCTCTTTCAAGCAAGTGGAGAAATGCACAGTGAGGAACCATGCAGATCACTATCACCAGACACTGAATCTTGGGCCAGTGGGAAATTTTTCAACACAAGTTTTCCATCAAGAAAATGCTGACTCAGTAAACTGAAACTATTTTTTCAAGGATGTAACAATGTCACTGAAAATGTCAATGGAATCAGGCAGATCATCTGGCCAACTTAGGTAGGGTAACACTGATCAACCTGATTACTTATCTGTTTTTTCTGACATCTTATGCCTGCATCCTTTATCCTCCTCAACTCCTTAGCAGCAAGTCTTGCAGCTCCTGGGTGGGCCTGGGATTCCAGTCTACCTACAGAAGCTGGCTCCCAGCTCCTCTTTTCCCATATAATGGATTCCCCAGGCCTGAGGAGCCAGACAGCACTGGGTAAAACTGAAATACTGTTTCACCACTCCTGGAACAAGATTTCTGAGCATTTAGCTCATGTGGGGAAAGTTCACATTTGACTTTGTCCTGATTAGAGAGAAACATTTAAAATATTTTATGGAAGCTAAAGTCTGCTTTCCAGACACAGCTAACTGAATCACCAGAATCGATACCAAATTTCAAACTACTTTGGGTGCTTTGGGCCTCAACATGAGCGGTAAACACAGAATCTCAAAGCTCACATTTCCACTTACAGGTGGCTCCCCCGTTATACCAATAACGGGGGGGGGGGGGGGGAGGGATTTCCTTTTTGGACTCCTTCACTTATGTAGAATTATAATAAAATAAACTCCTCAATTAAGAGATTTTCATTGTTAACAGATACTATGATAAATCATTCCATGGAACCAATAAGCCAATCTTCTCTATAAACATCTTTTGTCATATGATGTTTTTGCAGAAGTGGTCAAGTTCCCAGTCTGAGTAGCTGCCCAGATCTCAAATGCCTGCCCCTCTTGCCCCCCAACTGAAACTGCTTGAGTATCATAATCATAGGCACATTGTGGGTGAGCTTTAAATGTTATCTGTAATGGCACAGTAATCTTGAGATGAGGAAGGATTCATTGCAAACTAAACATTTCCTTAGCTGACTGGTAATCTATTGTTGTCTTTTAAGAGATAAGAGGCTGTGTCACTGGCTAGAGAGTTATAATGGCAGTTAGATAAGATCTTAACATAAATACTAGCTATAACGCTAGCTTTTAATGGATAGTTTTCAAAGTATTTCCTCTTTTACTTGCATCTGAAAATTGGCAGTGCCAAATGTTTCTTTATTTGTTCATATGACAAAAGCACAGAACACGTTTGCCAGCCTTCCCTCGTGGTGTTGGACTATACATCTTAATGATTCAGACTAGACAGATAGAACAACTTTTTCCCCTTTTATGTATCTCCATGGTAGAAGATTTTGTGCTTGATGTTTTTTTTCTCTCAGACTTCAGCCTGTTTCTGAGATAGCTCTGAAGAAGTCTATTTCTGGAGATTTTCCTCCTCCATTTACCTCTTTTGCTGTGTTGCATTCAGTGAAGCTTGCATGTGGCTGAGTAAAATTTTTCATTTGGTTTATTCTGTAAGCTAAGAGAAAAGTCTTTTCAGGCAGGCTCCAGGGGAAATCACAATATTTGGGCTTTATTCTTAGTACTTGTAGCACCTGTATAACTCCAACCATTCCAGTGGATTTATGCCTGATGCCTCAAGGGAGAGTCAAGACCTTTGGCTTTAGAGCTGGGGTGCTTAACCCCTGGCCTGGGGGCCAGATCCAGCCCCTAGTGCAGGGGTGGGCAAAATGTGGCCCGCGGGCCAGATGCAGCCTGCCAGGCCATTCTATCCACCCCACGGGGCCCCTGAAAAATTTAGAAAATGAATATTTATCTGCCCCAGCTGCCTCTCATGTGGCACTCAATGGCTTGCCAAAACTCAATAAATGGCCCTCCACCTGAAATAATTGCCCACGCCTGCCCTAGTGCCATTATTTCTGGGGTAGGCAGGTGGGGCCACGCCCAGGATCAGGTTCATGGTGCTGTGCTAGTGCGGGGCTAGGATTGCCAGGCCTGGGCCAGAGCCATGATCCACCCCTGCATGCCCCTGCTCATGGAACCAGAGCCCATTGCAGTGATGTGCAGGGAGCAGATCATGGCTCTGTCCCAGGCCCCACTATCCTGGCCCCATACTGTCACAGTCCTGGCCCAGTCCTGGCTGCCTTTCTCACTCCCAGATGCTGCTCCCTGCCCACCTGCAGCCCCATCCTATCCACCTCTATGAAGACCCTAGGATCGCTGGGCAGTGACAGAGTGGGGCCAGGGCCCGGGTCAGAGCCACAATTTGCTCCCTGCATGCCCCTGCCCACAGAACTGGTGCCCATTGCAGAGGTGTGCAGGAAGCAGATCACGGCTCTACCCCAGGTCCTAGCCTCATGCTTTCACTGCCCAGTGATCCTGATCCCAGCCCTACCTGTCTGTCCTGCTCCTGGATGCCACTCCCCATCTTCCCGCCCACTTGTGGCCCCATCCCATCTGCCCAGCAGAGTGTGGGGAGAACTTCTTAGGGAGTTTTAGTGAGCTGTTGCAGAGAGGAGGGGGTGAGTACTGAACCTGGCTGTGACAACTCAGCAAAACATGGCGTGCAGCCCCCCCTGCCAGAAGCAACAGCAGGCGGGGCTGTTTGGGGCACTTATGCCCCACGCAGGCACTGGTACCTGGCGGTACACAGCTGTGGTCAGCGCTGAGCATGGGGGCAAGGAGCACAGTCTGCCTAGCCTGCCTCTATCGTGGGGGCTCCACACAGTGCACCTGCAGCACCTGCACTTGTGTGGCACCCTGGGAAGCCCCATGCTGGAGCCATCTGCCTTCCCCACCCCCTGCCATGCAGGTCCCAGGACTCTCCAGGGAAGAAGAGGGCAGGGCTCCCCTCCACTTCTGGTGGAGTCCTGCATGGCAGGGGGTGCAGAAGGAATCCAGCTCTAGCACAGGGCTGGATAGAGGTGGGAGGGGCTTGCTGCGCTCCTCACCCCCACGTGCAACACTGGTCAGGTACCAGTGCACTGCTAGGCACCAGTGCTTGTGCAGGGCACCAGCACCCAAAGCACTCCTACCTGCTGCTGCTGCCGGCAGCAGAGGCTGCATGCCATATGGGGGAGTATGTGGAGGGTCCCCCCACCCTCCCTCACACCCACACCCTGTCCAGCCAAGTGCTGTGCTCCCACCATCCCCTGGGCACAGGTTCCACCCTGCTGCCAGCCCCAGTCCCATGCTCCTTGCCCCACCCAGCTGCAGCTCCCCCCTGCCCCCACTGCTTCCCTACCTGCTGCCCGGAGCCAGCGGGATGCTGTGGATGCTGAGCAGGTCCCCCTCAGGGTGGTTTCAGCAGCCCTGCCTGGGACGATTGCCAGCTGGGCCAGGTCCTTCTGCCCATGAGGGTGAGAGGAAAGTGCAATAGGGTATGTTGGAGGGGGGTTGTATACCTGGCTGCCTCGCTCCCACCCTCATGGGTGGAAGGGCTGGGCAGGGTATAATTGGTTGGTGGATACCTGCGAGTTGGATGATAGTGCCTGGTGGGCCAAATCCAGCCTGCGGGCTGCATTTTGCCAACCCCTGTTCTAAACCGTAGTCAGATAAGTTACAATTGTGTGTGGTTATGCATTATATGTGTCCAATTCTTGTTTACACGAGTATAAACATAACATGTGTCCAAGTCCTTAGTCTTGGGTACAGGGCATGTTCCTATTTATCACTGCACTATATATACATATCAATTTTAAGCTATGTTCAATCTTGTTCAGGTGACTTATAGCTAGCTATAAGAGCTATAGCTATTAATTACCTGGAGCTTGTCCTCCTCTCTTTGTATAATTATGTGCAGTCTTTCCTTATTGCTTTTGTTGTGACATTCAAAATGACAGCATGGACCTGTACCGTTATACCTACTATTTACTGCTTTCTCACGGGGGAAAATGATGATTAGCCCTGGGCACTAAAACTCTTAACTTAAGGTGCCTTAAGGAGTTCTGAGGGTGCCAGACAGTGAAAACTGGTGAGGTATCCACATTCCTCAAATCAAGAGCATTGGCCCTGAGACTTGTATGGCAGGGCAGACACCCGTTTAGGAAGCAACGGTGGATTGGTATTGCTCATAGGAATAGCCAGGCTGCTTCAGCTGTCATGAAGAATGGCTTGTTCATTTATATGTCATGCCACTGACCATTTATGTGCTGTGATAAGGTCTAATAAAGTTATATGGCTCTGTTATTTCTAACTTTGATTTGATTTATAGCTCTCGTCTGCCCAAAGGCTGGCAGTCATGAGCAGAATTTGTACTGTAAAGCAGCTAAAATACTGCAGAGTTGGGATGCAGATGGTCCAGGTAATGTGATATACATGAGTCTAGAGGAGGCAGGAAGCTCCGCGCCTTACCATCTCATTACCAAATGAACAGCTGTTGATATGTCTTTATAGCTGAGGTTTAGCACTGTGACACTAGGATAGAGAATTAGGGTAACAGGCATAAAAACAAGTGAGTTTTTATATCCAGTTCCACAAACGATGAAGATACTTTACAACACAAATAGAATTCTTCCATGAACATTTTTTGGACTAAATGACTAAATTCACCAAAGGACTTTATAAAGCTTAGCAAGGTAGCTCGGCTCCCTACCAACTAGTGGAATCCACAGCCCTGGTTCAGACACACAGGCTCCCTATTCAGTATATAGAGAGGTGAGCGGTGACGAATGGTGTGACTTTGGCAGCAGCTGAGCTCTCCAGGTTCTGCGTGTCCTATCCCATGAAACCTTCATCAGGACAGCCCCTTACAGCTTACAGTAGGGATCCTGGGCAGCTAGATGACAGCCTATTATTGTATCATTTACCTGGGTTAGCTGGCTATAAAGCAGGGCAAGGCTCTGAACCTCAGCCTCAGGCAGACTGCCCACAGAGTTCTAGGGAGTCCTCTCTGGGCCCACCCAGCTCATATTTGACCCTAACACATTTTTCCTGACTTTTCTCCACTGCAAGGGCCTCCCTCTTAACCATTTGGTGCTCCCAGCATGGCAGGTCATGGGGTCCAAAGATCTTAAGGTCAAAGGGAAATATTTCCCCTAATTGATCCCGGTGCTTGTGCGGGCCGGGCCCCGATCCCGCCGCCAAGCGCGAGTCGGGGGGGTGATCCATGGCCCGTCTTTGTGCACGCAGGCTGTGGCCAGCAGCCTGGGCACGCGGGGTCGGAGAAAACCGGTGGCGAGCTAGAATTAGTCACAAACGCGCAGTGGTTGATTAAAAGATTATTTACTTACACCCAAAGATGGTAGTGGTGTAGGCTGGTCAGCTTTCCAGGTGCAGCTCCGCTTAAATCCTCGTTGGAGGATTATGACAAGTTCTTTCCCACGGAGTTGTTTAGGCTCCGCGGGTTCAGCAATTCTTTCCCACGGAGTTGTCGAAGCTCCGTGGGCCGTCCGGTTCCCAGGCCCCGGAGTTGTTTAAGCTCCGTGGGTTCGAAAATTGGGTTCAGTTCCCTGGCCCCCCGGAGTTGTTAAGACTCCGTGGGTTCGAAAATTGGATCTACAGGAAAGGGATACGTCTAGGATTGCACTCGGTGAAGGGGAGAGGCTAGAAGCAGTTCATTCTTTTGTTCCCCCCTCCAGACTTGTTAAAGCTCCGTGGGTTCGGTTATTAAGCCTCTATATCCTGCTTAAGAGAGGCGCGTTGGGTTCGCAAGGGTCCACATCGCTTAGAGATCTTCACACAGCGCGAAGTCTCCTCCTCCTGGGGTTAGTAAAGTCCTCCAGTTTTCCTCTCTCTCCGACTTGGGCGGAAACTACCCAAGCCTTTTGTACAGCTAGGGTAATAGCTAGCCGCCACGTGTGCCTACATTTAGAACCGGCCAATAATGTGGCGTGAATCTAAATACAAATGGCGGGAACTCCTTTGCAACGTGCATCACTAGTATGCAGCAAAGAAATGCACCCTGCAAAGAAGCTACAAAATGGCGGGAAAGCCTTTTGCACCCGGGGTTCTCTTCCACAGCAGAGAACTCCACCATGCAAAGAAACTTAATTTAGGCGGGAACATAATTTAGCATTGCCGAAGCATACACAAACAGAAAATCACAACTTTGGGTTGTGACAGTGCTGACCTTGCAACTTTGGATCCTCCCTATTGTATGCTGCTAGGCATAGCAACTTGGTCAGCAGGCCCCAGTCGTGACCCACCACTACCAGGTGGGAAAAGTGACTGGCTACTGCTGCTACCAGTTCAGTCATCCAGTCTCTAATTAAGAGTTGCACCTTTGTGAAGGGATAGGGCTGAGCGTCCCCAAGTATACAATCCACACAGATACACTCTGCAATTGATAGCTGGGCAGGATTCACAAGCCACCTACCAACAAACATCTTCCTGGAGCTAGAGTCTACAAGGCCCAGGACCTGGACATCCCCTAGTGTCATGAGGTTTCCAGACTATACCAATCCATAAGTAGGCAGTCCCAGCACCAGTGACCAGGCTGGACACATGAAAAACTGAGAGCTCCCCTTTACCTAAAAGGAATTCTCTTTGGCCCCTGACTCAGTGGCTCAACATTGCTTAGTCTGCCCTTTCCATTCTGGGGAGCAAAACAGCTCTCCCAGATCAGACTTTAACTTCCATTCAACAGCTCATGAGCCATGGTCGGTTCTCCTTGCTTTACATTTGTTTTGCTGGGCCCATCTCCTTGGCCCAGTCAAAGACTTCTCACACTAAATTGGCCTCCAAGAAGTCTTCAGAGGTGGACTGCCTTCTTAAGGCCCACAAAACAGTGTCTGTAAAGCCACTCCCAGGCTCCTGTTGCTAATGTTATACTGCCAGATACCAGGTGCATAAGTCTTTAAGGTACTGTGCAACTGCATGGAGCAAAGAGTCTAGGCAAAATAGCTCTGCCCAGAACTGACATCAGTATGTGAGCCTCATACAGTCTAAAATGGTAGCTTTGAAGGCATCATAATTGCATGCATCCTTAGCTTCAAGTAGGGAGATATCTTGATAGCCCACTGATATCAAGGCCACTGGGAAGCATTGGGCTTCACCTGGTTTAGCTGCTGAAGCATAAAAATGCTGCTCCTCTTGCAATTTCTGCTGAAACTGCTGTCATTGAATCTGGAGCTGTTGTGGGGGTGGTCAGGCAGCAGAGGGAGTAAATACAGACACAGGGAGCAAGGGGCATGGGACAGGCAGTAGGAAGGGCACAGGCACAGGGGGACAAGGAGCAGGGTTCTTGTCCCTTACCCCCTCAAACTGCTGCTTACCACAGCAGTAGAAGGGAGGAAGGGGGCCACAGGGGACAAGTTAAAATGATCTTCTGTTAATGAGATTCTATAGATGGACAAATTAGAACAAATTTATGATTTTTCATGTATAGAAATGAATTATTTGGGGAGGGGGAAAAAAGGGGGGAGTTGTCTTGAATTTGAAGTCATCTTGGATTTGGGCAAATACAATATTATTACTTGCTATTACTTACTGATAGGGTGCCTGTAGACATGCGGGTACACTGCTCCGACATGCTGTAATTTAGTGCATCAGAGAAGACTCGATTAATAGTCTGCTGGAGCATGGCAACTGGCGCACTCCAGCAGTCTCTGTCTGGTGCATTCAGCATCCCAGTGCTTCAACAGGGTGCCGGGGTGCGCCCGCTGCCATTCTGAAATGTGGGGATACTGAATACACAAGACACGATAGGCGCTTTAATTAGAGCTGCTCTCAGAGCAGCTCTAATTAAAGCATTCCCCCAGCCCTGGAACACATATAAAGGTGCCCATAATTTAAGTCAGTCTGTTTCATGGTTTGGGAGGTCTGATCTATGATTTTTGAACATGCAAGATCAGCAATATTTGGTTTAATACCACAAACAACAGCCAAACCAAGAGCTAAACATGAAGTATTGAGGGTTTGTAGATTAAATCCTTGTGAAAAATGAATTTAGGTAACTGCTCTTTACGTTAATAACAATAACTTGCTAGTCTCTTGTTTTCCCTTAAGAAAATTAGAGTGTACATCTATTCACATGCAAAAGTTTATTTGCCTTATGATATGCAGGAGTTCATTTGTTTGGAAAGTGCTGTTCTGCTTAGGGAGATGTATGTCTAATGCTTAGGAAAAGGTTTCTAAATCCAGTGTTTTTAAAAATAAAGTTCCCCCTGTAACTAGGTGCACCTTCAGGGGCAGCCATGGCACCCTCTGGTGGTCACACTACACCCATCCTCCTACTCTGGCTCATCAGTTTGACCTTGTCCTCTCACCTGCCACTTCTTGATGTCTGAATTACATTAGTAGGCTGCCTTCAGAGAACCAAAGTTCAACCTTTGGTGCCTGGCTCTACCCTGCTTATCATCAGGCTGCCAGTCGGCCTAGTCCTCACTGCAGGGCACTGTCTTTATGCCTTCTCACCCTGGGCTCTTGGCTTGGGTACCTAGCCCAGTCTTGCTCTAGTTTGGGTACCTAGCTCTCCCAGACTTCAGTGTGTTTCACTCGCACTGGGCCCTTGGTCCTGTTTTGCTCTCATCTAGACTTCAGCCACTTTCAGACTTCAGCCCCTCCAACCATGCTTTAGCCCCTTGCAGCCCATCAGGTCCTGGACTCTTGCAGGGGTCTATATGGGCTCCTATCTCAGCTCACTGGGTCACAGCCTCTTGCAGGGATCTACTTGGGAGTCAGCACCTCATAACACAGAGTGCCTCCCAAGCACTCCACCTGCCAAGTCTCTATCCTGTCTCCTGGCTTTATTTGGGCTCTACCCACTCTTCCCAGGCTTTAACCCCACACAGCCCACTGAGTCTCAGACACTTGGAGGTCTCTATCCTCTCATAGTACAGAGTACCTCCTAAGCACCCCACCCAGGGCCTTCCCCTCCCGTTTAAGCCATCCCAAAACTTTCAGTAAACACACCCAAAACAGAAGCAAAACATACAGTTTATATCTTTGTACACAGCTTCCAGCAGAGCTCCTGTATTCGGATCTGGATCAGACTGAGCCTCCAGCCCCCAGACTTATATGGCCCTGGACTCCTCCTGCTTTCAATCACCTAACTTGACTCCCTGGGAAAACAAGGTTCAAGCGCTGCCAGTTATCCAAATCAACAACAGGGCTCTCTGTCACCTCCTCAGTTGCTCAAAATCTTGCAGCTCCACTTCCTACAAGCCATCTTCCTCCAGCCTTCCTTCCAGCAGTGGTCCTGCTTACTCCCCCTGCCTTAGTGCTTCTTTTTTTTTTCTAGTTTTGGGTCTTCTCTTGCACAATTGAAGACCACAAAAAATTATGCTTCCCCTTTTTCTGGATGCAGCTCTAGAACACCCAGATTTAACTTTTTTATGGTAACTCACAAGCTGCTCAGAGGGGGGGCTTTTTGGCTCAGTCATTGTTAGTATTGATTTTAATCTGTCATATATTACAATTCTGAAGCATATGTTCTGAGCACTGGCAGCTTCACTCATTCATGCTATAAGTGTTTCCAGATTTGTTTGTATTTGTATTTTTGTAAACTTTGTTTAAAGAGCGGTCTGCCAGGGAGGTGGCAGAAATCGGGACATGCACAGACAGTACACCAAGAGGAGCCACAGATTAAGCAGGAACAGCAGTGGATACCCTTGTGCTAAGCTAAGTCCCCCTCTCATCAGCAAGGATCCAGGTTTTCCATTCAGCACAGAAAAGTGAGGATTTTCTCCTTTAAAGGAGAAAAACATGGGAAACCATGGGTTTCCCCTTGCAAGCTGACAGTGTTCCAGCTTGCAAGGGGCTGCTTCGGGCTGGGGGGAAATAGGAGGCAGGGGGCACTATGTGCGTGTGCACACACACATGGCCAGAGCGGGGCGGCACACCAGCACAGTTTTCCCTTTTGGTAGCCAGGGGCTTATGTGCCACCCTGTGCCATGGAGCCCACCCACTGCCTCGGCATCCTCTGCCTCCTCCTGTGCCTGCTGGCAGAGAAGCAGCGGCTACTACTGAGAAACTTGGAGAACAGAGGGATGCAAAGAATGAAACATCAGTGCCGGCACTCAGCAAGCCCACTGCTGCCTGTGTGGAGTAAAGGAGCAGCGTGCTAGTTGGGACCTAAACTACAGCCTTCATGTGCACAAAGGGCTGCAGGACCTGGTACTTAGAGAGGGATGAAGTACTTTACTATATACACTTCAGAGAGGATATCTGTTGTCAGAGCAGCTTGCAAACATTAATGTTTTACAGAACACCTGTTGGATTTTGCCTTCTCAATGAAATAAATTTGCATTGCATATTCATAATATTCTGAAGATTAGCAAGTGTCTTCATTGTCAGACTGTCCCAGATCTTATTCAACCAGGTCTGTAGTGCTAGAATAAACTGATTGTGTCAGTCCCTCCTATGGAGAGATTGCTCTGCAACATTCTTTTATTGTAATACATAAGTTAAAAATGTTAGGGTTGGAAGTGTGCAGGAATTGGTGATGAGTCCAGTCAAACTACATTTCCTTGTACTTTACTGCAATCTTTATAATCTATTGCAGGGGTTATCAACTGGGGGTACGCGTACCCCTGGGGTACTTGGACTGGTCCTAGGGGGTACATGTGGGCAGGTAGGGATGGAGTGCTGCCACCTCCCAGGAGCAGGGCCAGGGTGGAGCGAGGACAGCAGTGCCCCTTTGTGGGATGGGGAAGCTCACACGTGGTGGCTGCCACAACCACACACCAGAGCAGAGGGGCGCCACTGTCCTCACACCAGCCCGGTGAGCTTCCCTGCCCTGGCCCTGCTCCTGGGAGGAGGCAGTGCTCTGTCTCCGGTTGCCCACATGCCATCCCCGCCTCCCTGCTCCGTGTCCAGCCGTATGCCACCCCCCTCCCTCAGCTGTCGGGGCTACTTGGACTAAAAAAGGTTGAAAACCCCTGATTTATTAAATAACCCAAGAGTAAGCTTTACTGACCTTATGGTAAGGTGACTACAGCATGTCTCACTCATGGGAGCCACTGGGAAAGCAGTTTAAATTCTTAAATGTGTAAAAGTTTAAATACACTCTGATACAGTTTTAATGCTTGTATAACTGGGGGGGGGGGAGGGGAACCCCTCTCTATAGGGGAACTCCTCTTAACTTGAAATATCTAATATAAAAGAGTGGTTAGTCTGTCTGTCTGTAATGCTTTTAGTCAATTGTGCATGTGCTGCCGAGAAGGCAGGTGGCGATTGGCTGTGCGGGCCCGGGCTGCGCAGGCTCCAATATGCACTGCTGCTGGGGAAGTTTGTGGCAGCAGCAAACAAGCCCTGGCCACCAGAGAAGCAGGGATTCCCCACGCCTCCCCATCTGAGGTGGTGGCAGCTCCCTTCCCCTTGCCTGCCTCCACCTCTTCCCCTGAGAAGTGGGGCTACCCTCACCTCCCTGCCTGAGGGTGTAGGGAGGGAATCACGGTGGTGGCCCCTCACCCGCTGCCTGGCCCCAACACCCCCCAGAACAGCCAGCAGGGAGGGGGAGGTGGCAGGCAGGGAGGGATGCAGGGGCTCTGGCCATGGCCAGGCCCTGGGGAGATGAGCTGCTCTGACCACTGCCCCCCTTGGCCCAGGGCGGCCCCGATCCTGATCCCATGCTCCCATGCAGCCTCGCTCTGGCCCTGCCAGGCCCCCACAGGGCTGTGCTATGGTGCCCAGTGCTGCTCAGCCCCCAACCCCCAGCAGTTCCTCCTGTTCTGCCACCCCCCACCACCCTGCTCTAGGAAGCTGGCAGTGTGGGAAGCCATGGGAATAGCACCAGGCAGCAGGTGCCAACCAGGACCAGCTGCTGCCCCCAGAGCTCCAGCTCCGGCCCCTTCCCTGAGGGCTTGGCTGGGCTGGGCCAGCCATTCACGGGGGCTGCTCATTGCCCCAGACTGGGTGGGTGGAGCCCCAAGGGGAAGGGGCCAGGAGCTGAGGCTAGAGGCCCGAGCTTTGGGGCAGGAGCCGCCCAGCTAAAACTTCCCTGCTGGGCTAGGCAACTGCTACCCCACTGTGCACACACACACATGCCCCAACACATGGGTGTGCACTACCCCTATGCACCCACACCCACTGCTCAACCCACCCCATCCCCACCCCTTGACACACGCATGTATGCCACCCCCATGCACCAGCCCCCACTGGTCAACCGACCCTGCACCCACCCCCCAACACACACGTGTGCACCGCCACCTCGTGCACCTACATCCACCGTTCAACCCACCCCACACACCCACCCCGACACACTTGTGTGCCACTCCGTGCACCCATAGGCTGATGAAAGACTGGGGCAGCAGGGCCAGCCCAGGGTTTGGTGCCAATCAGGGCCCCACTTGCCACTTGCTCCTCATCAGCAGGGGAGCGAAAGCTGCTGTTTTAATTTTGGCTCTGTTTTTGTCTCCCCACTGGTGGGCAGCAAACAGGGGCTGTCAAGGCTACTCAGGCAACCAGCGAGGAATGTTGTGGTAGCCACAGTCCTCCAAGCTCCCCCCTAGCACCACCCCTGCCACAGCACTGCACTCTGCTGCCTTCCCCAGGAGCCCCAGGCTGAGGCAGCAAGGCTGAGTGCCTCAGCAGGGGCAGCACTGGGGGGGGGCTGTGGCCACCCCAACATTCGCCCTAGCCCCCACATGGCTGCCACTCCCGGCACAGCCACCACCTGCCCCACTCCAAGTTCACCTGCCGGGAAGAGGCTGGTGCAGCCCCAGCAGCAGCCCAACCTAGTCCCATGCACAGATCCAGGAGACACATGCCCCCTATGTCTCCCCAGAGTGTGAACAGAGTTGAGAGTGGCCCCCCCACCTGTCCTTGGCTCCCTCTGCACCCCACCTAGGAGTCCCTTTCACCATTCCTGCCCCACTCCCTCGCTCACTGTTGGGGCCTCAATCTCCCCCCCTTCCCTCCAGAAATATTGCATGGAGGCTAATCCCCAAGCAGCCTGGATGCATTCCTGGCCACCTGCATGGTGGCATGTGCCACACTCATCGTTGACATTATTGGCTACACTGGGCAAAAAAAGCTGATAACATTAATTTTCCCTTTATCTGTGCTGATACGATATGTAACCAAAATATTGGTACACCTCTAGACAGGCCCTCCAATTTTGTTTGCCAAAGGGGGGTGGGGGGGGGGGGTGGAGTAGGGCTCCGTCCCAGTCACACTTGACAGGCAATTTGCTAGTAAGCTCTATAAGGTTTATGAAATACTGAGACATAAGCCTATTTTGAACAGACAGTAAAAGACCTGATTGGCTTATAGCTGAGCAACATACAGAGGTGAATTAACACATGGACCCAGGAGCCCCTGTCAATCAGGGAAGTGGCAGGCTTCCCCTTGCAGGCAGGCAGCATTCTAGCCAGCAAGGGGTTCTGCTTGGGGTTGCCAGGAGTGAGATACAGGGGCACCACATGCATATGCACATGGTCAGGAAAACTGCCAGACAGTGTAGAGAGCAGCTCCCTGTGGGCAAGTCTATGGAGGGGAAGGGGAATGATGTGGGGCAGATCAAGGACCCCAGATTGTGAGAGGGAGTGGGGCAGGGGCTGGGGGCCCTGCCCAGCCAGGGTGGCGCATGGGACCTGGAGCAGGGAGCCAGACGCAGCCACAGGCAGCATGTCTGGAAGGTGCAGGGCGGGGGGCAGCTTCTCCCTGCCACATGCACTCCCCAGGGGAGGCGGAGGGGGGGGGCATTTGCTTCCATATTTGTACACGGGGTGGATGCAGGCTGCTCACTGTGGGCTTGGGGCTCTCCACTCTGCTGCCTTTCCCCTAGGAGCTCTGTGTTGGCCACATGTCCCCTGCCCACCTGGCAGCAATGGGGGTGGCGAGTTGTGCCTCCTGCTGCCAGGAGGAAGTGAACACAATGCTAGGGTATTTGCTATGGGCACTGGTCAGAGAGTATGGATGGAGGGAAGAGAGGAGACAGAGGTAGAGGTCACAAGGAGCATCAGGAGAAAGTGAAAGGGCAAGATGTCCAGAAGATATCAAGACCCAGAGTTAGCTGCCTGGGGAAGGAACAAGAGTAGCAAACTTTGGTAAGAAGAGCCTAGAGCAAAGGGGTCAAGAAATGAGCAGAGAGTGAGATGGGAGGATTGTTTGCTTTTTCCAGTCACTGGCAACAAAGCAGTGCAGGCAGCCAGGCAGGCTGTGCGCAGGAGAAGCTCAGGGCAGCAGAAATACCTGGAGGTTTACTGAGATAGCTCAGTACTTGCTTAGGCTTTTTCATCAGTAATCAGCCAACATCCTCAAAAACAACTTAAATAACTACAGCCCAGCCCAGCTCAGCCCCCAAATAGGGTCAAGGTGGTCACTGGAGCATGCTTGTATTACAAGCAGCTCTGGCTGGGCCCAGCAGCTGGTGGGCCTGGGCTGGGGAGAAGGACTTGCTGGCTAGGCACATGCTGATATATGCATTTCTCCAGAGGAGGATCTCAGGGCAGAATCAGTACAAACATCTTTGTGGCAGCTACAAGTGAGAGCTGGTTGTCCTTCCCTCTGCGATGTGGCAGACCTGCCAGTTTCCAAGGTAAGTCTGATAAAAGGCTGCAAGCAGCCTTTGTCCATCTGCAGTCACCACACCACCAACTCTGCTATATAATTAGTTACAGCAAGGGTGTTTACACTGGGTGCTACAAGAGGTTGTTACAAAATGTATACATCTCAAACATGCTCTCCAAAGATTATTGAATTACATTATTTCCCTTACTGATGCTATTGAAGTGCCTGCCCAAGCCGTTCGGCTTACTAACAAGCCATTGGAAACTGGGTGTGACTGGCTGCAGAATTCAGGGCTCTTTGGCTCTGCTGGCCATGGCCATTGGCACAGCAAGCTTGGCTTGCTGCCACTGCCCTTGGATCCCCAACCCAGACTCACTACCACCACCAGACCCCTCCTACTGTCAGCAGACCCCACCACCAAGACTATTACTACTGCCACTTTTGGACCCCTCACAGCTGCAGGACCCATTGCTGCTATTGTGACCATGAAAGCCACCCTGGTGGCTGAATCTAGCCCACAGGGAGTTCTACATTCTGGATCTGACCCCAGGTGATTTGTAGACCCCTGAGCTACAAGGCCAACAACTTGTTCTGATTGTGGAGTGTACATATTAAATCCATGCTCCATGCCAGGGAAGCACCTGTTTTCTATGCAGAGTTAGACCACTGGGTGTTAGACCACACTTGAGCAACCCCCCTTTGATGTAACACAGATGTTTTATCACATCCCACATGCTCCCCATCACCTACTTCTGCCCAAAGCAACACAAACCTGTTCTCCGGGGCATCTGACAGGGAACTGGTAGATTTGACCAGGCTTGCGTGAGGCCCAGGGAAGTACAGGGGCTGCTACTTCAGACCTGGCGTTGGGACTCACCACCATGGTACAACAGTCCCTGATGTTCATCTCAGTGCCCTACTGAGGCTGCCCATTAAGGCTGTGCGAAGCTTCAGTCCCTGATACGATTCAGCAGAGATTTGGCCTGATGTGGTGGCCGAATCTCTGAATCTGAATCAAATCAGAGGACCCTTTAATCTCTCCAAGTCGATTTGGAACCCTCTGAATCAATTTGGACAGATTCAGCGATTCGGACGTAGATAAAGCTTTAAATGTTTTTTCTACGTACCTCTACGTAACAGGGGCTTTGAATGCTGCGGTGCTGGGGCAGATGCAGAGTCCCACAGAAGCACAGGGGGCTCCCCAGCACACTCGGCAGCAAACCCAGAAGTGGACCAGAAGCACTTCTGGCTCTACCTTGAAGCATGCTGGGGGGGCCCTCCCCCCCCCCCCTTGATGACTGGTGCCTCCTGGGTCTGGGAGGAACACCTGGGGTCCCCCTATGGCCAATCGCAGGGCCAGGAGGTAGCAGGGGGGGCCCCTGCACACTCTCTGGCAGACCCGGAAGTGGACCGGAAGTACTGCTGTGGGACGCTCCATGCGCAGCACCCCACTGCTGTGGGACACTCCATCCACACCAGTACTGCAGCGTTCACAAGCCACGCTTCTACCTCAAGGTATGTAGAAAAAACTTTTAAAGCTGTGCCTGTGTCTGAATCTCTGATTCACTGAATCAGCATCGAATCATCAGATTCAGATTTGGCTGAATCAAATTGGGAACAGCGATCCAAATAAACGGATCGAATCGCTGTCCCTGATTTGGGCTGAATCCAAATAGAATAGGGCCTGTTTTGCACACCCTTACTGCCTATTGCATTAACAAAAAAACAGTGGCCACCAACCATTTTTCAGATCAAAAGAAACCCAAAAGACCAATTCAGCTGATACTATTGTACAGATGAAAACAATGATGGAGTTTAGACAGGCTTTTGAGGAGATGATGAAACAAAGGAGAGGTGAAGGTGCATGTACATATGAGAAGCCCTTTATACTTCTCTCTCTCTCCCTCCCTGCCTCCCAACATGCACTTTGGGACAAGCTGGTCTTCTCTTTTTTCCCTGCCAAAGTGTTGTCTGATCTTGCCCATTTTCCTTTTTCACTGGTCAATATGCTAAACAAATTTCACAATTCTGTTTCATCTCCAGTATCTGGTTGCTTACTTTGCCTTGTTCCCAAAGTCACATGACTCCATGGGTTTCCCTCTTCTTCTGAAGATCTGTCCATCAGATCACCTTTTACAATATGTACTTAGAAACTCCAGAAAAAGATAGGTTTGTGTCACTGGGGACTCACTCCTAAGACAAATGGACAGACAAAAGGAACAACCTGGAAAGGGACAAGGGACAACCTAGAAAACAGGAGGAGTGCTGTCTGCCAGGAGCAAAGATCCAGGACATAGGGTGGAGATTGAAAAAGACTTATGGGAGCAGGCAAAAATCGATTAATCATTGTTTATGTAGTTACTTGCTAACAAAAATAAAAAATGACCATGCTAGGCAGGAGAAGACCCTTAACGATGTAAAGCTCCAGTAAGAGCCTTCCTGTCCCCAAAAGAGGGAAAAGGCAGGCCACAATGAAGATCAATGAATGGCTCAGGGGCTGCTACTATCAAGAAGACTTTGGGATGTTTGATGAACAGCAGGCATTCACAGATGAACGACTTTTCCCCATGGATGGGCTTCACTTGATTAGTGGGGAAATAACTTTATGGGATCAAGGTTGGCCTAACATAAGAAGAGGTAGGAACAGTAAGGAAAGATGGTAGGGAGAAACCCACAAGATTTCCACACTGCGAACTAAGGTATGACAGGAGGGTAAGCAGGAAAATGTAGAAATGGCCAATAAGAAAGATGCAGCAAAAATGCAAGGGAAATGGAAAGCAATAACATTACTACAAGTAGAAATAAGATAAGGATCTCTATTATAAGTATTCAACCAAGGAATGTGGGAACAACCAGACAAAAACTGTAAAAGTTTGTATAACAATGCAAGGAGGCTGGCCAATACAATGGAGGAACTGGAACTCCTGAAGTAATACCAAAAAGCAGACATGATAGCAATACTAGAAACATGGCGGAATAATAGTAATGATCAAAATACAGGTATTGAATGGTACAAACTGTTTAGGAAAACAGTATTAAAAGAGGTGGAGCAACACTGTGCACTAATGAACTGTAGGACATGGTAATAAGGATATGCTTATAGAAATTACCACATCAAAGGTTATAACAAAACTATCACAAAATTGAGGGGCCCAGATAGCTTCCATCATAGAATACTGGGAAAATCTGGAATACTAGAAAAAAAGCACATGAAATAACTCTTTTAGCACTGATCTTCAAAGAATCTGTCAAATTGGGAATGGTACCCTTTGCTTGAAGGATGGCAAAAGTATTGCCTGTATTGGAAAGAGAGAGAACAAGTGACCAGGACAACTACAGAGCCTTGACTACAGCAGTAGATAAGCTCTTAGAATAGATATTGAAGGTAAAAAACCCACACATTTGGAAATAAACAGCAAATGAAGGAAAGCACAAGGTTTTAGCCAAGGAGGATCACAACACAGTAATTTAATATCCTTCTATGACAAGACAATGGGCTTCTTAGATAATAGCATTATAATAGCTAATTAAACTATACTTAAGAAATGGTTTTGCTGCTGTGCCTCCTGGGAAATCATTGGCTAAATGTGAGGGGAGGGAATCAATGTTACAGCTGCGAAATGGATAAGGAGCTGGCTCAAAGGCAGACTACAGTGGCTTATGTTAAAAGATAAACTTCAAGACTGGAGAGTGGTTCTAGTGGTGTTCCATATAGATTGTCTTGGCTCCTGTCAGCTTTTAGGTGCAAAGAACCTGACTAGCTTTGTGCTCCACCTTGATGTTTATGGAAGGCTATTTTGGTAGGATACAGTGGTCTTGGTTCAACATATACATAGTGATACATGGCTTCAAGTCTGTGAAAATACTCATGTTTGCATGTGGAAAGTAACTCTTTCCTTTTATATTAATTGCTTGGCAATCCTGTGCTTCAGGGCTTTTTCTGATCAACTGCAGGGCCCAGAAATTACTCCCCCTCCCCACCACCCCTTTCATAGTGGTTTAATGACTTCTGTTTTGTTTTTTGTTTTTTTCCTGTGCAACCTTTCCCAGAAGTACTGGACATTAGGGCTGTGTGAAGCGGCAGCGTTCCATTTAGACCTGCGTGTTGACATTTTAACAGAACAGCATTCCATTTCGAATTTTGATTCGATTCGAAACAGCTGCTCCATTCTGTTCTGTTGAAGCAGGGTCAAAATGGCGAAACTGTTTCAACGTTTCACCCATAGGGTATAATGGGGAAGGGTGAAACAGCCAATAACTTTGTCATTTCTGGCCTGATTTGGATGAAACATTCAGAAATGATAGCCCCTTCTCAGGGCATGGTGCCTACCAAGTTTCAAGGTGATAAGTGCAAAGGGTTCAGAGAAACTGCACCCCAAAGTCTTGAAAGCAAATCTCATGCCACATGTATGTGTTAAGTCACAACGGGGTCAAAACTACAGATGTGCTATCCCCTGCTGAGGCCACAAAGCCTGCCAAGTTTCAAGGAGATAGGTACATGCGTTTGGGGGAACCTGTACCTCAAGCTGTGGACAAGCTAAACTCATGACATGGGTGACAGTGTGTGTGTGTTAAGGCGCAGCAGGGTGACAGCTGCAGGGATGGTAGTCCCTGCTGAGGCCACGAAGCCTACCAGCTGTCAAGGAGATCGGTGTAGGACGGTTCTGGGGCCCTGCACCTCTGGCTGCTGACAGGCAAAACTCGTGACCCAGAAGCCCCTGCACCTATCTCCTTGACAGCTGGCAGGCTTCGTGGCCTCAGCAGGGGCTAGCAGGCCTGCACCTATCTCCTTGAAACTTGGTAGGCATCATGCCCTCAGAAGGGGCTACTATTCCTGCAAGTTTCATCCAAATCAGGCCAGTAATGACAAAATTATAAGCTGTTTCAACCTTCCCCGTTATAGCCTATGGGTGAAACATTGAAACAGCATTGAAACAGCAAAGCGTTTCAATTTGCCTCATTTTGTTTCGTGGCTGTTCTGACAATATCTGTTTCATTTCAATTTTGCTGTTTTGACCTCGAAACAGGTTGAAACAGTGTTGAAACAAAACTGGTGGTGAAATTTCGCACAGCCTTACTGGACATTAGCCAGAGCTGAAGCTGGAAGTGGGAGGTGTTGATTACAGTGACTTGGTCTTCTGTCAGTACTTGGAAACTTCATAGGTTTCTGGTTAGAAGGGCTTCCTCCTCTGCTCAGGAACAAACTGATTGCCAAATTTGGGGTCAAGAGAAATTTCTCCCAAAGTCAGATTGGCAAGAACTGTGGGGGGTTTTTCTTTCTCTGTAGTGTGGGACATAGTCTTTTTCTTGGGATTGTCTGCGCTTATTAACCAACTATGACCCTGCCACTGAAGTAGCAAGGCACTGACAGTGCTCGTTTCACCTGTGTTTTACCTATGGGATGCCATAGGGTGTTTTTGGTATTTCTGCTTTTGCACTTTGCAGTTGTGTTATGTGAGGATTTGGAATGGATGACTTCAGGAGACTGTTCTCAGTGGTCCAGGAAGCTGTCTAGTTCTATAATCTATATTCAGCTATTTAAAGTATCAGCAGGTTCTACAAGCTATATTCTACAAGCTATATGCAGCTATTTAAAGTATCAGCAGGTCTCTTTCCTTAACATGTGAATTTACCCCCTGGTGTCCTCTAGTGGCCATAATGGAATAGTTAAAATAGGCATAAAACATTTTCTATGGAAACAGCTTCGGAGCTATGCCTACACAAACAGAATATTGGCTGCTTTGTAGTAATGGCACATGTGGATGCTATTACCGTACAGTAAGAGAGAGGTAGCTTGCCTCTCTGTGAAAGTAGGATAAGCTCTTATATTTACTACAGATTAAGATCATGCACATGGAGCAGCACTGTAGATTCATGCCCTAACTTGCCTTGCAGTAACTTGCTTGTGTAGCCATACCCTCAGATTATGGGCTAAAGCCACCTCAGTGTCTCACTGACCATTGCCATTATGGTAATACCTTGCCAATACAGTGCTTGGGCAGTAAAAATACAACAAAGGCCTTTATAGACTTTAAATGTATTGACCACAGAGCATGTTTTACAGCAATTTCTTTGTGAGCAGCCATGTTAAATGACTATTACATATTTCATTTTAAGTTACTTTCTTGTTTCTATCTTACCAGCTCATGTGGTGCTACAGTCTGTAGGGCAGGTCTTTAACTTTAGGCATTATGGGAGGTATTTAGGCAACTGAAGTTGCAAAGTAGTGTCCAGTAGGATTTTCAAAAAGCCCTGGGATCTAAATCAGTCGTTTTTAACTTTTTTAGATTCAAGGCACCCCTTGGAAAATGCTAACTCTTAACTTTCACTCATTTTTATTACAGAAAAATAATAGAGCAATTCTATTGCAAATAACTCAGAAAGTCCACAACAGGTCAAAATGTTTTTAACATCATGAATTCCTATTTGAAATCTCTGGGTTTATTTTGTGAGTCATGCGGAACCCTTGAAAAGATCTCAAGGTACACCAGGGTGCTACAAGCATCCTTGGTTAAGAATCAATAGGGTAGATTTACGAGACTTAGATATCCTGCCACCTGGTGGTATTAACAGTTCCAATTTAGGTGCCTAGGCTCTGTATGCTGAACACAGGGTGTGTCTACATGTTCATTAATGTGCAGTAACAAAAAGACATTAAAATAAGTATAAACACCCTCTAATGTGAGGTATTAAGTAAATGCGTATTAGGCTGCCCTAATGTGCAGTAGCAAAAGCGCATGCTTTTTTAGTGATGCTTAATGGACAGTAGCCTATTTTTACTGAACATTAGCATATTAGCACCATTTTTTACAAGATGCTTTAATGCACAGTAAAATAGGCTACTGTGCATTAAAGCACATGTGTAGACATGCCCACAGGGAGTTAGGTGCTTAAGAATGGACCTCAGGACAGCCAGCATGCTGAGTGAGAAATTACCTACGCTAGCCAATAGGACATGCTGTGGAGAGAATTGTGGCTGATGACTTTCCCCCTCTCAAAGAAAGGCAGGCATTCAGTTCTGAGTGGCAGAGAGGCAGCTCCTACTACTAGGCAGTAGCAGCCATGAACCCCCTCCCAGAGCAATGTGCATAAATCAGTCCCTCTCACAAAATACAGCCAGAAAAACAAGTGTCACCCCAACTTTTATCTAAGAATGATCAGAGCAGTCAGCCAGGGTATGAGACACCAAGATTCAAGTCCCTGCTCTAATTGAAAAGGTTTGATCCCACATCTCACATAGGCATTTTCTAAACACCAGGCACCCCCTCATATTCCCTGCTTCCCTACCCACTCCCACTATAGGATATTCTGGGGCAGGATCATTTCAGCCTCTTCTCTTGAAGCTGTTCCACCTTATTTGGTGATTAGAGCACTTACTGGGGGGGGGGGGGGGGTGGGCAGGGGGGAGAGAAATCTAATTTTATTTCCGGTTTCAGCGAACGCTTAATTAAACACATAGTATCACTGGAGTAGGAACTGGCCCAACACATTTCCAGGAGTGTGCTCTAACAACTATTAAGTAAAGGGAACTGGGATGATCATTACTCTTTCCATTAGGTGTGCTCTGCTGCATTGGGTCCCAGACAAGAGACAGGCAGAGGGACAGGTAATTTGTGGATCACAGTGGGGTTGAGTGTGGCCTAGGGACCAAGCTACTAAGAATTGTCAAAACTTAGATAGTACTGGGTACTCCCAAAAGCAGACATTTCCTGAGGGACTTTACTGATGGAAACTGAGGCACCTCCAGGGTTATACAGCAACTGAATTGGGGTTTTGCTTTTCTCTGTCTACAGAAGTAACTAGGCACCAGTAAGTCACCTATGATCTATTGCGGATCTAGGCCCATGTGCCAAATTCCCATTGAAGTCAATGGAAGTTAGAAAATTAGGCACTTTGGAAAACTACCACCATGCACCTATTTATATCTTTGACCACTTTAAAAATCTGGCTTTGTGACCTTTATTGATGCTTTGTTGATTTTGCTGTGACGCAAATTGCTCATGAGATACCAATTAATAAATAGCACTGATGGATATTAAAGTGATTAAAGATGACTTAGTTAGGGCGTAGGAGGAAATTAGTGGGTTGAAAAAGAGATAAACCTAAGCATGTGTGATGAAAAACCTGCTGCCCAAGTTCAAAACAACCTCTGAACTGTGGTTACAAGTTATGTGCCACTGTGTAGAAGGGAGGCCTTGACCATGATATCTATTTATGGTATGATAAATCAAGGACTCAGCATTGTTCTGTACTTCAGTGCTCAAAACCAATAGACTCAAAATAAGTTCTCGTGACAGTTCTTCAGGCTTCTAGAGTATCTCCCAGTGCAGTTGCTCCATTTGACTTCCCATATTCTTTGACACTGTAAGAATATCAGGCACAAATATCAGGAGCTGTAAATTAATGACAAATCAAGAAAGCAGCCATGTAGGGAGATCGAAAGCTACATTAACATAGTGCTAGCTTCTTAATAACACACTAATGAGCTTACCCAAAAGTTCTTTATTTGTGGGCCACCCTTTGAGCTTATGAGTAATTAACCTCTCAATTAACCTCTTTTGATTTATTATTTTCCTAACCCCTACTGGCATTTACTTCTGTTGGTAGTTACCACATCTGCTTGTCTATATTTCTTCCTTAACCCTGTTACAAATGATTGCAAATGATTATTATAAAGCCCATTAGTTTCCCCTGCCTCCTGACAATAGGCAGCCTTTGATGACCTTCATCCATCCTGGAAATTACATAGCCACCTAGCTGCACATCCTGCTTGTGTAGGTCTCACCCCCGGTGACAGGTGAGGAGATGGGCCCAGGCAGCAGGGCTGAGTCCTGCAGCAGCAGCCAGGAGCTGCTGGGAAAAGGAGACTGCCATGGGCCCAATCCGGCCCATGGACCAGACTTTGCCCACCCCTGGTCTAGACAGACCTCCACATGGCTGGCCAGGCAGAACACCAAAGCCCATGTCCACTCCTCAGTCCTCCCTTCACCTCACACCATAAAATATTGAGGGAGGGGAAGAAACCACATGCCACATAGGCTGAAAGGGCCCAGGCTGCACAGAATGGCCCTACCCCTCACTGTTCATGCAGCATAGGCAGCCCTCATAGCTCTTCCTCATTGTGTGGACAGTCCAGCCCCTCTTCCACTTGCGCATGCAGAATCTGGCTTCCCCCCCTATACAAGCAGCCTGGCTCCTCCCTCAGCCACACATGCAGCCCTACCCTCACCCTTCATCACATGGGTAGCTCAGGCAGCCACGACCTACCCTCTGGCCATTTGTGGAGCAAATGGCCCCCCCCCCGGGCTCTCTCCAACGGCAGTGCCACACTGCCCTCAGGAGCAGGACAGTAAACAGAAACCAGAGGAGGAAGGGCGAGTGCAGAGACCTCAGCTGCCACAGCAGCAACAGCAGTGGAAAGAGCAATGGCCACTCAAGGAGCCTGCAGGCCATGGGCTACCAGTTGACCCAAGTGCATTCCACTCTGCTAAAATGACTCACCTTTCCTATGTGTGAGGATTATAAAAGGCAATAGCAAAAACACTGATGCATAATCATTATAAATCCAGTCTGTAATGGAAAGAGTCCAAAACAGCCAATTTATTGCCCTATACCAGGGCATTTCTGCACTCGTATGATAGCATTAGCATGGAAATAACTCATAGCCATATCCTACAGATTCCATTAGTTTCTCTTTTGACTTGGCATAGTCTTAAACCAGGAAAGAGCTGATTTCCAGCAATTAGCAACTCTCCACCACATTCTCCGTGAAGGTCTCTAGACCTGCAAGCTTATGACCATCATCAAAGATTCATAGATTGTGAGGCTGGAAGGGACCTCAGAAGATCATTGGATCCAGCCCCCTGCACCAGCAGGAAAGACAACTGGGGTCAGGTGACTCCAACAAGTTGACCATCCAGTCTCCTCTTGAAGATTTCCAGGGTAGGTGATTGCATCAGCTCTGGAGGGAGCTTATTCCACAGTCTGGACACCCTAACTGTGAAGACGTTTTTCCTAATGTTGAGCCTGAAATGGTCTTCCAGGAGTTTATGACCATTACTATTAGTTTTTCCCAAGGGTGCCCTGGTGAACAGTTGTTCACCGAGCCCTTGATGTATTTCCCTGATGTAGTGATAAGCTGCTACTAAGTCCCCTCTCAGCCTTCTCTTTTTCAGGCTGAAGAGTCCCAGGTCCCTCAGCCTTTCCTCATATGGCTTGCTGTGCAAGTCTGTGATCATACAGGTGGCCCTTTTCTGGACTCTCTCAAGCTTTATCATGTTCTTGTTAAAGTGCAGCGCCCAGAACTGGATGCAGTACTTGAGCTGCGGCCTCACCAATGCTGAGCAGAGTGGAAGAATCACATCCTTGGTTTTTCTGGAGATGCATCAATTGATGCATGCCACGGTATTATTAGCCCTGCTGGCTATGGCGTTGCACTGCCCGTTCAAGCCATGATCTATTATTACCCCCAGGTCCCTTTCATTTGTAGTGGCAGTCAGATTGGCATTGCCATGCCTGTAGGTGTGTGGGGGATTGTTCATCCCCAGGTGAAGCACTTTACATTTCTCGATGTTGAACTTCATCTGGTTCCGATCCACCCAACTTACCAGCCTGTCTAGGTCTGCCTGTATCTGCAGCCTATCTTCAAGCATGACGTTTCCCCATAACTTCCACAAACTTGGCCAGTGAGCTCTTCACCCCCACATCCAAATCATTGATGAAGATATTGAATAGCACTGGACCAAGCACCGACCCCTGCGGGACACCACTGGCCACTTCTCACCAGGATGACACAGATCCCTTCATTAGAACTCTCTGGGTCCTACCCCTCAACCAGCTTCCTACCCACCTAACTGTCTCACAGTTAAGCCCACAATCCTCCAATTTTCTCATGAGAACATTATAGGATACCAGATCAAAAGGTTTTTTGGAAGTCAAGGTATACAATTGTCAGCCTTTCTCTTATCCAGGTGGCAAGTTACCTGATTATAAAAGGAGATGAGGTTGGTAAGACAAGACCTGCCCATGATGAAGCCTTGCTGGCTGTCATTTAGAATCCTACCTTCTGCAAGCATGTCGCACAAAGACTCCTTAATGAATTTTCCAGGATTTTCCCTGGGACAGAAATTAGGCTAATTGGCCTCTAGTTGCCCAGATCCTCCCTTCTCCCCTTCTTGAAGATGGGCACATTGGCCCTCTTCCAGTCCTCGGGGACCTCTCCAGAACGCCACGAGTTTTGGAAGAGCTTCGTCAGGGGTTCCGCAATGACTTCAACCAGCTTCTTCAGCACTCTTGGTTGGAGTTCATACAGTCCCGCTGACTTATATATGTCTAACTTTTTTAACTGATCACACACCAGTTCTACGGCAATAGTAGGAAGGTGGTCATTTCTACCCTGCTCATTCTGTACTCTATCTGGCATGATTTTCCCCTTGGCCCAGTGAAAGACTGAACAAAGTAGTCATTCAGGAGTTGTTTTCTTTTGAGTGCTGGTAACCAGCTGTCCTGAGTTGTTGAGCAGAGGCCCCACACTCCCATTTGTTTTCCTCCTGTTCCTTACGTACCTAAAGAAGTACTTCTTCTTGTCCTTGATTCCTGTTGCTAATCTTAGTTCAGTCACTGCCTTAGCTTTTCTAATCTGATTCTTACTGTCACAACCAAATTAAGTAGTGCCCATGTCACAAACAAGTAAAACCATTCAAAACAGTTTTTTTCTGCACTAGTTTAACTAAGGGTTAACAATAATGATAATAACCGCTTTTTTGCTGCACATGTCAAAAAGAAATTTATTGCTGCGCCACTAACAGAGATAAAACTTAGCCTTCTGTGCTGTACATAAATCATTATAATTGGTCAAAAAAACCAAGGAATAACCCTATGATAACACCCTAGCGAAGACCGCTAGATAATTGGCGATTCTAATTAAATTTATGACGTGGCGAAAAACAATTGGCTATTACACAAATAAAACCCGTCTTCACTTCCGTGAAGAACAGGAGACCTCCGCACACACACCTAAAAAACCTCTAAACGTATGCATGAAAATAACTGACAAATTGATCACTTGTCAGTCTCCCCCGTCTCGACCTAATCAGACGTAAATCAACGACCTGCCGGCCCGACCTTTTTCTCCATTTCTCTGCCTGACCGACGAACTCTTATGCAGACCGACATACGACCTACGAACCTTAAGCTGTAACTAACCAAATATCTCTGACCTCCGCTATTCACCACCTTAACGGTGTGAGTAAATAATCTTGCTTTACAACCGATAAACGTCCACCTAATTAATTCCACTCCAAGAGTCACAAATACCCGCCTGACGGCCTTCTAAGGCCCTGGACCCTTATCTGCCTGGGTGGGAGTCAGGGAGAGCTGCTGGCCGGCTGCCCTGGGTACCAACACCTACCAGTGCGGGCCATTGTTGTCCTCCTTGGGGCCTGTCCCAAGCTTACATTGTCTGTACATCGCTTTCTTCTTTCTTAAGAGAACCATGATTTCTCTGTTTAGCCAAGAGGGCTTCCTAGCCCTTTTGCCACCTTCCCTCCGCATGGGAATGGACTTCGTTTGTGCTTCAAGGATCATGTCCTTAAAGAATGACCATTCTTTATGTATTCCTTTCACCTTCAGTCCCTGGTCCTGCAGTACTTTCCCTACTAATGACCTGAACTTGTTGAAATTTGCAGTTTTGAAGTCCAAAACTTCAAGCCTGCTATCTAATTTGTCTGCCTTGCGATGGATAGTGAACGTAATGGTTTCATGGTTGCTGCCCTCTATGTTTAAATCGGTCACCAAGTCATCTCATTTGGTCAGGACCAAGTCTAGAACAGTGTTACCTCTGGTTGGCCTGTGCCCCTCCTGAGTCAGAAAAAGCTCTTTGAAACAGGTCAGGAAGGAATGCAACTGATCCGACTTGGCTGAGTGTTTCTCCAAAGAGATGTCTTGATAATTGAAGTCACCCATGGCAACCATGTCCCGTGCATGCACAGCCTCTGTCAGTTCTCAGGCAAACTCTAAATCAAGTTCCTCCCCCTGGTTTGGTGGTCTGTAGTATACACCTACAGTTAGGTCTCTCTCACCCCCCACCTCCCAGTAGCCTGACCCAGAGGGTTTCAAGCTGTTTTTCTTTGGAGCTGATGTCAGACTCCAAGGAGGTGTACTGCTCCTTCACATAGAGGAGTCAGTTCTGACATTAACTCTGTCAACTCAGACAGCTGATGCTATTCCCCTTCTGGGAGGTACTGTTTCCTTCATGGCATACTCTGGGCTGCTCTTCTCTTTTAGCAAATATGGATGTTATTGTCCAGCATGATCTGGGGCTCTGTTTCACACCTTCTATGTGAGTGACTGTGATGCTCTAGGAAAATACTACATTCTCATTAGTAGATTAAATGCAGACTTCTGACAGTGAGAAACACTTTCCAGGAGCTTTTTAGCAACTAAGCATGAGTGTGGAGGAGGCCATCAGAGCTTGGCCCCAGGCACTTATCTTGAGTAGGATGAAGCTCAGAAGAAAGCAAGCTACTAAGAACTTCCTTATTCTTGACTGTAACCTCTGTCCTGGCCCAATATGTTAGGGTGCTATAAATGGTATGGAAAATTATAGAAGGGGAGAAAGAGACCAGGAGGAGGAACAAAACTAACCAGAGTTTCACTCCAAACAGTTAAATCTCACTGAACTTCTAAAGCACACTCAAGGCATCTTCTCTGTGGTGGATGATTCTGAAGGCACCATAGCTTTATAAAGGTATCACAGAGAGTGACTAGAGGTCAGCTTTATGGATCTCTCTGGTAGAGTTCCTTTCTGCCCCATGTATTTCCATACAAGAAGATGAATGGGCTCTAACTCCTCTCCAAGCTGCTTATCTGGGGGAACACATGATTCTGCAATGGACAGTTTAACTCTGGTTATGGAACAATTAAAACCTATCTGGCCCTAGGAGTTACTGTGAAAAGAAATGAACAGCAGAATTCCCAGAACTGAATGGTCTAATGTGCAATATGACTTGATCATCTCTTACCCTGGGTCACTGAGGCATCAGGAACAGTGAAATCAGCAGTTTTGTGTCATCTGCAGAGTTCCCATTAGCATAAGGGTGAAACTTAATACACAGTATTTGCATATTATATTGACCTCCATGGCCATATTTAACATGCAGTTCTGTAGAGTTGGGAAATGGGCTGGAGAAAGTATAGGAGATGCACACTTATTGTACACTGTCAAAAGGAGCTGACCACAACTCTGCTGGGAAACATCTTTTAGTGCAGGTCCTGGCTATTCTAGATTCTTACTTTGACAGAGCAACTTCCATAGGGCATAATGAGAAAACACAGGACTCAAAAGCAAACTCAGTCCAGAAATCTCGTTACTGACATGATCTAGTAGAAGGAAAAATCCAAAAGCACATTATGGGGAAAGGTTGAATGAACTAGAATTATTTAGTTTGGAGAAAAGAAATTGGAAGGAGGATTTGATTATAGCCTTCAAATACATGAAGGACTATTATAAAAAATACAGAAGGAGACTTTTCTTTGTCATGGAAAGGGCCAGGACTAGAAGCAAACTAGCAGAAGTTTAGGTTGAAGACCAGAAAGAACGTTCTGACTATCAAGGCAGTCAAGCACTGGAACAGTCTCCTTGGGGAAATTGTAGAATCTTCATCCCTGGAAATTTTCAAGAGCAGGTTGGACAGACACTTAGCTAGGATGGTTCAGCCAGGGATGATTCCACTTTAAGCAGAGGGCTGGACTAGGTGGTCTCCTGAGGTCCATTCCAGCCTGATTTTCCTATGATTCCACACAAAAAATGTGGAACTACTAGTATGCAGGACTGTGTGGTTTCTTTTATTTCTAAATAGCCACCTTCTCACTCCCCAAATGTTTTTCTTCAAGAGCACAAACTTGCACAATCTCTTTTCTAAGCAGTTTAATGTTTTTGAAAACCAGAGGCAGGCCACTACCAGACAGAGACTTGAATAGCACATGGATTGTTGAGAATGTGGGACAGGGAAGGAAAAATGCATCATGCATATTAGGACTATGCTCTAGGGCCCATCCATTGTGGAAAATTTTTACAAATTTACAAGCATAAATGACTGCAAGTACAAAAGAATCCCACAGAGCCTTAGAACTTGGAATGGTTTATTCAGAAGTCAGGCAAACAGAAATAGTTCTATTTAGTGCTTGTGGGGGAACAGGTGGAGGGGGTAGCAGGAAAAGAACATGCTACTGATCCATTTCTACCTTCATATTCACCTTATGTCTAATTTCTGTATTACTGGTAAGTAAAGCTAATTCTGGGTTTTTGGATGGCTCACTCTATATGGATCACCAAAGAAAAACACAGATACAAGTTTATTTGAATTTGAATTTAGTAGAAACAGACTTAAAATACATTTAGATAAGGGCTAGTAAACAAAGAGAAGAGTAAACACTTTGGGACAACTGTGTTCCTAGCATCTAGGATATGGTGCACAGACCACCCATCTGCTTAAAAAAGAGTTTGTGACTAGACATTTAGAAAAACCTGATTCCAGTACACCCTTTCATGCACTCTTCAAAGAACGTGCATGCAAAGCAGCAAAGCTGTTGATTGCAAGTCTTGTGGTTGAGTTCCCATCCAAAGTGTCACATGAGGAGATGACAGACTGCAGAGCTTGACTATAAGCTGAAATAAAGAGGGGTTGAGTAACAGTATTAATACTCAATACTAGCACCGTAGCATTCACTCCAGCTTCCCACAAAGCTGAGGGTTGCTTTCAGAGTTATTCACTACAGCAGGAATTAAGATATCTAGGTTCATTTCTTTTAACAGACAGGAAGGGGCATTTTTCCTAAGGATACAATTCTCAAAGGGGGGAATCCATGAGATCCATGGTAACCGAGTGGTCATGTGCTTTTGTTACTGCATAACTAAGCAACATGAAAGACTTTTAGCACCGATGTGTGGGCAAGAACAGTTGCTTGGCAAACTTCAGTGTGGGACATAGAGACAGTGCAGAAGGAGGAACACTGAAGAAGCAAGCATGCTCATGGATCTGGCAATTAATGAGGATCTTTCATTTCCAGTCTCCACATACAATAAGAACATGGCATTTATGATGTGGTATACAAGCATTTAAAGACTAGAGTCTGAACAGTAAGGTCACAGCTCACTGTGAGCCATATCATGTGTTCAGGGCTGTTTCTCCTCAGATCACCAACTACTAAAACAGGAGCATTTTCTGGCCCTAACACTACTAATACTTTTCATACAGGGCCATCCCTGGGGGGGGGGGGGGGGGGGGGGTGCGAATCGGGGTGACCACCCAGGACCCTGCGCTTTGGGTGGCCCCATGGAACTGGGTGGAGCAGCGGAAGCACAGAACTGGGCATAGCAGTGGCTCCACATCCAGCCACTCGCTACCCACTACCCCCTCCCCCCCCACCGCTGCTGCCCTTCAGGTTCAGGGCCTGTGGAATCGGAGAGGGGGCGGGGCCGCACGTGGGATGATTTGCCCTGGGCTCCGCACCCTGTGCAGGTTGACTCTGTTTTCATAGTAACCACAGGAGAATACAGAATATCTTATACTCAGGGTCACAATGACAGAGAACACATTTGCATTATACCAGTCCTATTAAATATTAAAGCATTACTGACTGAAATAGAGATGGGTCAAAGGCTTGCTCTAGGGATGCACCTAAACCTTGGTGTCACAACTGCAAATCCTTGAAGAAAGGGGTGCAAAAGTTGGTGGAGGGCAGTCTATAGAATGTCCAAGTTTCCCTAGGTCTTGGAGTTGTCCTCTCTCTAGTCCTGTATTAGCAAGATGAACAGTTGGTGCTTGACAAAGTCCCTTGAACATCTGTATAATATCATGAACTTTCTCTCTGTAGCACAATCAAATAAAATCCTACTAAAATGGGTAAGTGGTACCTGTAAGGGTCTATGTGCACATGCCTGTCTGGGCAGAACCATCTTTGGAATAAGTTAATGGCTACAACTGCCTTAAATTTCTTCAGAACAGCAGTAGGTGACAGGACCCTGAAACTATGAGAACAGACCTCCTAGCTTTGTCTGATGTTTACCTACAAAACTCTGACATATCTGCTCTCTGTTACTGGGATTATGCTGTCTCTTTCATATAAAGAAGAATTCATACCTTTGTGGTTTTTGTAAAACATACAGTTGTTGGCACAAGTGTCAGGATGACAGTCCCAGAAATCTGACCCACAACAACACAATGGAGGCAAATCAATGTTATACAGTTTCATCTTCTCCCTCATCTGGGCTCTTAAAGCTTCAATGTATCTGAAAAATAAAATAAATTTATTTCCCTCTGATGGAAAGACCTTGCTGTAGAGTCTGCCCCTACGCCCAAGGTTGGGAACCTAATAAAGAAGCCCATCAACTTACCTTACGTATTCTTTATTTTGCTGATGCTTTTTCTTGTTCTTCACGCTTTGCTCCTCCAGCTTGAGCTGGGCCAGTATTTCACATGCTCTTTCACTAGGGCAGGAATCTTGCCAGAAGGCCATCTCCTGAATCCTCTTCTCCTCCACATGACGCTGGTGCTCCTTCTCTCTTTTAATTCTGTGGATAGAAATGGATTTCATTGGACCTTCAAAGAGAGGGGAGATGGCCATATTGTCAGAGCTATATTGTCTAATTCCTGGTCACCCAAGGGACTTATCCTATTCCCCCTGAACTGTTAGAATGACACAACACTCTCCTCTCAGGGGTGCTGGATCTACAGTCATTGCAAGATGTTGTAGTCTGCTGGTCTATCCAAAGGCCCATAGTCACTTGTAGATTAATTCTGCACCGTGTATAGCTGTAGTATCAGTATCTATCATAAACTTGGAAACAAGTCTGTTTCTTGTGATTTGTTAGAGCTGCTTTCATCTTCTGGATCTTTCTTACACTGCAAATCATCATGCCTTTTTGATTCAGCCTGCAGACGTAGGACTTCAGTGGCATTTGGCAACAGGGGACTTTGGCAGCAATCACTTTCCCCACCAAGCCAATGCAGGGAAAAGCAGAGGCAGCGGGCATTTCCCTCATGTCATAAGAAAAGTGGTGACCACAGGTCCAGGGAAAAGTGGCAGTGGCAAAGCATAGGGAAAAGTGGTGGTGATACCTTCTCCAAGCTGGCTCAGCAGCAGCTGCTGAGTCCTAGCATCTGAGATTCTACCTGCCTCTGATCCAAACTGGGTCAATCTGGACTGTGGCCTTAAAAGGCTACCAGCTGCTGATTTAGAGAAGTGTAAAGGCATCAGTGTAAAGAAAGGGACAATTCTGTTTGACAGAAACTATATGAAAGTATGACACCCAGAATCCTAAAATTCTCACATGTTCAAGAAGCCACTTCTTAAGACACAGGCAGTCCTTAGACGTACAATACAACTGGTTCCTCAAAACCGTGTCTTAAGTCAAAACGTCATAACTCAGAACCAATTTTCCCATGGGAACAATGTTATAAATTGGGGATTGGTTCCTTTAGGATGCTGGATACAGCTGCGTCCAGGTGGTAAGTCTGGTGTGGTGGAAGGGGAGGGGGAAGGGAAGGGGTGTGCGAGGGCAGATCAAGGCACCCTGTGGTGAGGGAGGGGTTGCGGCAAGCTGCTCATCTGGTGGCTCCCGCTGCTTGTCTGGGAGGGCATGTGGGGTGTGTCCCCGGATCTGTGTGGGGTGGGGTGGGATAGGCGGGGCCAGGGCTGCGCTGAGCTGTGCTGGGAGTGGGGGCTATGCCCTCCCACCGCTTGCCCAGCCAGGGTGGGGTGGGGTAGGTGAGGGATGGGGATGCTGTGCTGCCTCTGGACAAGCGGTGTGCAGTGGTGGGAACCCCTCCCACACCCCCGGACGAGCCAGGGCTCTGCCCCATGCCAGCCCTGCCCCAGCTAGGTGAAAGACGGCAGGGCATGGGGGGGGGGGGTGGCAGGGCGGGCAATAGAGTGGAGGCTATGGGGGGAGGGCACCATAGCCCTTCCATAGGCCCCACCTCTCGACCAGAGTGCAGCTCGGCACAGCCCTGGCCTCGCCCCGATCTGGAGGCACATTCCCCCCCCATACCCTAATGTCGCTTGCCCAGCTGGGGCAAGGTGGATGCGGGACGGAGCTGCGGCTCATCCGGGGGGGGGGGGTGGGGGGGGTGGCAGCGGCTCCCGCCACTGCACGCTGCTCGTCCAGAGGCTGTGCAGTGGCCTTGTCCTCCACCTGCCCCACCCACCCCACCCCGGTTGGGCAAGTGGCGGGAAGGCATAGTCCCTGCTCCCAGTGCAGCCCTGGCCCTGCCTACCCCACGCAGATGCAGGGGCACATCCCACCCCCCATGCCCTCCTGGACGAGTGGCAGGAGCCACCAGACGAGCAACTTGCCCCAGCCCTAACTCCTCCCTCACCGTGGAGGACCTTGATTTGCCACCCTCCACGTCCTTTCTCTTCCCCCTCCCTTTTCACCATACCAAACTTACCAGCTGGACGCAGCTGTTAAGTACTGTTTGTCATAATTCGAAGAGTCGTAAGTTGAGGACTGCCTGTATTTCAATATGCCAATTGCTTGGTTGCTGTGAAAGAAGGTTTTTTTTCAGGTATTGATTTACAGAAGACCAAAAAAAAGATTAAATAGGATTTTGTCATCATAAAGTAAATCTAGATACTAAAAAGAACATGTAAATCAGTCATGAATTTAGGACTAAAAACTTAGACTATAAGTTCCTTAAGACAGGGCCCCCTATTGCTTACGTATTTTTTAAAGAATAATACATATCTGGCATGACAAGAACCAATCCTTTACAAAAAAGCAAGGCCCAATTATGATAGGAAATGCTGTTTTACATATTGGCCCTTCCTAGATATTTGATGCACTTTCAGGTTAAGAAATGGATAAGCCCTCTACCACAGGGCCCTTCCTCAGCGGCCAGGGTAGGATGTTCCCTACACAGTTCTTTGCTGTTCTGTCTCGTTTTAACTGATGTGCCCTATACATGGGGACCAACATGGCTACCAAATACATCCCTGAAACATGGAAGATGCCAAATTTTCACAGATTTTGGATTTAAACTTCATTGCTGAACAACAAGAAAGATTTCTACACTTTCCTGCCTTTCTGCCATCTGACACCACCAGGGAAGGAATTCTGCCTTATCTGCACATCAAAGAGCAACTCACAAAGACACTCTTCATGGACCCAGAGGAACAGACTTCTACTTTCAGCTTCCTCTGTGTAAAAATGAAGTTTATTTTCTATCTATGAGGACTTTTTACCATCTTTAATTTTCCCTGAACCTGAGGATGGGTGTGTGCTCCTTAAAACTTACAGAAAAAGATAATTTTCTTGTGATTTTTAGTTGGTCTAATAAAAGGTAGCATCTCTGAACCAAGAGTTCTATACTTTTGCATTTCTATACATGGCGTAGCATTTCTCAATGAACAGATGTTACAGTCTGGACTGCATTTTACACTGAGCTTTACCTCCTATTTATTAGATGCAGTCCTTATAACATACCATTATGACCTCTCTCTCCCATTTGTTTCTAATGCTTTGCCACTTAGCAGCTGTTCAATAAATCAAGTATATAAAACTTCTTTCAATTTAACTTCAGAAGCTTTGGTAACTAAACACAGTTTTGGGCAAAACAATGGAACTTACGATTTGAGAAATCAATAAGTGACAAAGGATATTAATATAATTATTGCCAATCAATATGATTTTAGGGAAAAATAGTACTTGTAATCTCAAGAAGAGAGGAAGTGATAAGTTCAACAACCTTGGTCAATATAGGTCTGGGGTATAAATCTCACTTGTGGTCCTGGGCTAGATCTGGACTGTGAGGATCCTCACAGGCTGGATGCAGACTGCAAGGAGCCTTGCAGAACAGATCCAGGCCTAACAGTGGTGGAGTGAAGGGTAGTGCAGGAGTTAGCTCTCTGCTCCCTCCACTGCTAACATGCATGCCCAATAGGGGTCTAGAGCTGGCAGGCCCTCTTCCTGTTTACCCCAGCCCCAAATTACCCACAGCCATATTATGATTAAAAGATGTTATGTCATACAGAAGTCAGAGAAAACTAATTAGAAAACTGGATAAGGAGAAGTTATTTCCCAGTAACTGGTATTCTTTGAAATGTACTGTCCCCATACACATTTCTACTCTGGGTGTGTTTTGTGCTCCTTAATTTCAAAAGCTTTTTGCTTTAGCAGTAGCTATGGAGCGGACTCCAGCTGTACTTCTCTTTGTGCCCTCACACCAAGGGGATAAAAGCACTGTGGAAATCCCTTTCAACTGTGGCATCTTACAGTATATTGGACTCTCAGGAAGAGAAGAAAGCAAAGAAGAGCAGGATGCTAACATGCAATTTGGACAATACAGCTTGAAGAATACTCGTTACTAGTAAATAATTTCTCTCTCTTTGCATACATAGTTGCTCTTTCTTATTGGTCACTGCTTTGGAGCTACCCTATTAAATGCAGCACATACCCTTGATGCTTCCACAATGGTGGGATGCTTTGATAAGATGTGTATAAAATTCCAGAAGGCTGTCCGGCAGAGGTCAAAAGGAAACATTGTGTGTGAGAAGCTAAGAAATTTGCTTGATCTGCTATATCACTGAGGGTAGTTCCACCTTGGCTGTCCTGTAGTACATTCATTGTAGAAATGGGTTCCTCACGTGGGAAAAAAAACCCTTAGTTATGCCCCTAAGAAACCTGATAGCTGTCGGAAGAGACAACTCTGTGGTCTACTGACTGACAGGTAAATGCAGAGATAGCTGCTAGAAAATTACTTGAGCTGAAGGACCACTTAAGAAGTTTTGGTGAGCTGTTGAGGGCTGGGGGGAAGGGGGCACAGATGTCACCCCTGAATTATGTGCAAGGAAGACCGTTGCAAGCTCTCTATATTGCCTACAGTTCCAGTTGATCAAATCTGGAGGTTAATCTCTGGAACCCAGGGACCTTGCACCTGTTGATCTCAGGTCTGTTATCCCCAGCCCAGCCAAGAACTGCTTATTACAGTTTTTATGCACAGGGAGAAAAAGAGCATAAATATATGACTCCTATCAAAGACTTGCCAGATTCTTCAACCAAGGACAATACGAAGTTCTATGCCGATCATGTCCAAAGAGTTTCTCTCTAGAGAGTATCACACACATATGCAGGTTTGCAAGTCCCAGAGGTGAAGGATGGTGTACAACAGGGACGAGCAAAGTCCAACCCATGGGCCGGAACAGGTCTACAGTAGACTCCATTTTCCAGCAGCCCCTGCTGGGTCACTGACTGGTTTTCATAGAGACTGGCCCCAGCAGCACAGACAGGGGGTGCAGCTGGGTGGGGAGCTGCTCCAGAGCTGGGATCTTGCAGCAGTGACAGCATGGTCTGAAACTGGGGCAGAGCTGATCCACTGTCTGCATACCCTGGACAAGAGGTGTGGTAGAAGCAGTGGATTGCATCTCTGCCCTGGCTCCAGACCACGCTATCACTGTTAGGGTAGCTTGTCATATTTTATGGTTAAAGTTGCACCCATTTCTAGAGTAGTGAATTATACTATTGTTTAAAGTTTTCTGTTATATTCAGCCTGAAGTTCAAATAACAATGAAGCTATACAGAACTTTTCATTTTGTTGGTGTTTGCAATATCAGCTGACCTTGCCTCTTGCAATCAGCTTATGGCCTTGAGTTTGCTTGCATGATGTTTCTTTCCTTTTCTATCACTGTGAGAAGTTTTTCTAACACAACATAATAATAGTTTTGTTACTAGCTCAAATTAACTTAACTTGGCACTAACCAGCTGAACCAGAGGGATGAAATGATTGGATATATTAATGAAAAGTGATAAAGGAGCCCAAAGTAAAACATCGGGAAACAGTCAAATTAAGAGGTGTGCTCATGATGGGTCTGTTGAACAAAGGAATATCCTGACAGGATAAAATATGGGCAATATGCTCACTGCAGAGAGACCAATCTGAAAGCAAGGAGTCATGAAAGGAGTCAAGTTAAAGAAAAGCATAAAAGGGGGGAGCAAGAAAGTTAAGCATTGTCATCATCATCATCATAAATCCATCTTTCAACGCACAGCCAATGATGCACCCTTTGCTTCAGGAACTGAGTGGCCGTCTTTACCGTTGAGCAAAGTAACATTTGGGATTGGGTGAGATAACTGTACTAAGTGTTTTTCTCTCTCTGAATATAGAAATTGCTGAGATAATACTTGTTGTACTAACAAAGTTAGACTGATTTTAGGACACTGACTTGTCTGTGTTTGTATTTCACGTTCTATTTAAGGGTTAATTGTGCCTTAATGATCCCTAAGCACTACCTGCTGGACAGTGGTGCTATCATCACTGCTGCAAGATCCCAGCCCTGGCCCCGAGCAGCTCCCCACCCAGCTGTGCACCCTGCCAGCACAGCTGAGGCCACTTTCCAAGGAAACCCTGGTCCCGCACTGTCACAGTGCCACCGCTACTGGGGTCTCCATGGAAACTGGCTACACTGACGTGGGCAGGGGCTGGCTGGGAAATGGAACCCAGCTTGGGCAAAAGATATGAAAGATATGAGACCAAGAACCTAGTAATGGAGAAACAAGTCCTTTCTGTTGCTGTTATACACAATCTTGACCAAAAGGATGAGCTCCCTTAGCTAGTAGTAGTCTTGATAGAGACAAACCTTTGCTAGCACAAAGTCCTGGGTGGCTCCTATGAAGTAGAGTCTTCATACGAAGACCAGCTTTGGTTTTTCCAGATTGACAATCATAGAATCATAGAAAATTAGAGTTAGAAGGGACCTCAGGAGGTCATCTAGTCTAATCTCTTGCTCAAAGCAGGACCATGCCCAACTAGATCATCCCAGCCAAGGCTTTGTCTACTTAGGTATTAAAAACCTCTGAGGATAGAGATTCCACAACCTTTCTGGGTAACCTGTTCCAGTGTTTTACTATTCTCCTAGTGAGCAAGTTTTTCCTTATCTAACCTAAACTTCCCTTGCTGAAACTGGAGACAAGTGGATGTCTTTGCACATGCTTGCGGGCAGGGGGGAAGCCGCTCTTGAGGAGGGGGGCGGGGAGGAAGCTGCTCTCCATGCTCTTGTGAGCCACTAATTAAAGTGTCGGCAGAGTCGTGTGTATTCAGCGTTCTGTGCTTCAAAACAGCGGCAGGGGTGCTTTACCTAAAGTTCGTTCAACAAGCTCTAGTTAAGTTCCCCTGCCACCATTTTGAAGTGCAGGGATGCTGAATACATGAGATGCTTAGGCTACTGGCACATGCTAATTAGCATGCTCCAGCAGACTTAAATAATCAGAGTCTGTTCCAACCCGCTGTAGTTAGTGTGCCAGAGCAGATGTCCCACACACCTAGAGGCACCCATTGCTCCTGGTTCTGTTTTCTGACACCACTAAGAACAATCAGGCTCCATTCTCTTTGAAACCACCCTTCATATAGTTGAAGGCTGCTATTAAATACCCGCCTCAGTCTTCTCTTCTCCAGATTAAATAAGCCCAATTCCTCCAGGCTCTCCTCAAAAATCATGAGGTCCCAGCCCCTATCCATTTTCATTGCCTTCCACTGGACTCTCTCCAATTTGTCCACATTCTTTCTGCAGCAGGGGGCTCAAAACTGGATGCAGTACTCCAGATGAGCCTCACTAGTACCAAGTAGAGGGGAATAATTGCTTTCCTTGATCTACTGGCAACACTCCTACTAACGCAGACCAGTATGCTGGCAGATGTCTTCACAACAAGAAGATACTGCTGGCTTATATACCACTTATCGTCCAATGAAACCCCCAGGTCCTTTTCTGGAGAGCTACTGCTTAACCAGTCAGTCTCCAGCCTGTATGGGTGCATGGGACTTTCCCATCCTAAGTACAGGACTTTTCCTCACTGAACCTCATGAGACTTCCTTTGGTCCAATCCTCCAATTTGTCAAGGTGTCCCTGAATCCTAGCCCTACCCTCCAGTGTATCTACTACTCCCCCACCTTTGGTGTTATCTGTAAGCTTGCTGAGGGTGCACTCCCTCCAACCTTCCAAGTCACTGATGGACATATTGAGCAAAACTGGCCCCATGACCAACTGCTAGAACACTCCACTTCAGCCCAGCTGCCAACTGGACATTGAGTTATTGATCACTACCCTTTGAGCCTGACGATCCAGCCAGTTTCTTATCCACCTTATGGATAAAACAAACTATATTCATTCAACTTGTACTTCCTTAGCTTGCTTGTGAGAATGTTGTCAGAATGCTATCGGAAAATGTTGTCTGAATCAAATGTTTTGCCTAAGTCAAGGTATATAACATCTAGTGCTCTTCCCACATTCACAGAGCCAGTCATCTCATCATAGCAGGCAATCAGGTTAGTCAGGCATGACTTGGCCCTTGGTAAATCAATGCTGACTCTTCCTAATTACCACCACCTCTTCTGACTGCTTAGAACTGGATTCCTCCTTCTTCCCTTTCTTAAAGATGGGCACCATATTTGCCCTTTTCCAATCACCTGGGAACTCTCCCAGTTGCCACAAGTTTTCAAGGTAACGGCCAGTGGCTCTGCAATCACATCAGCCAACTTTCTCAGCACCCTTGGGTGCACTGCAACCAGCCTCATGGATTTTCACATGTCCAGCTTTTATAAATAGTCCCTACACTGTTCTTTCACCACTGTTGGCTTCTCACCTCCTCCTCAAGCTGTGCTGCCCAGTACAGTAGTCTGGGAGCTGACCTGCCTGTGAAGACTAAGGTTAAAAAAGCACCAAGCCCTTCAGCCTGTTCTGCATCATCTGTGACTAAGTTGCCTTCCGAACTTAGTTAAGGGACCTGAGCTTTCCCTCATCTTCCTCTTGTTACTTGTAGAAACACTTCTTGTTACCCTTCACATCCCTTGCTAGCTGCAACTCCAGTTACACTTTGGCCTTCCTGACTTCAACCCTGCATGCCCAAGCAATATTCTTATATTCCTCCTTAGTCCTTTGCCCAAGCTTCCACTTCTTGTAAACTTCCTTTTTGTGTTTTAGCCCACTGAGGAATTCCCTGCTTAGGCAAACTGGCCTTTTGCCATACTTGCTAGTCTTCCTGTCTTGCACCCTTAGTAGGGCTTTTTAAAAATACAACCAGCTCTCCTGGACTCCTTTTCTCCTCAGGATTGGCCTCCCAGAGGATCCTGCCCATCAGGTCCCTGAGTCAAAGTCTCTTTTCTAAAGTTCAGGGTCCTTACTCTGCTGCTGTTCTTCTTTTCTCTCCTCAGGAACTCAATCAAGTTGCTGCTAAGTTGCCATATACTACATTCCCCACCAATTCTTCCTTGTTTGTGAGCAGCAGGTCAAGAAGAGCATGACCCCTACTTGGCCTCTCCAACACTTGCACCAGGAAGTTGCCCCCAAAACTCTCCAAAAACTTCCTGGATTGCCTGTGTACTGCTGTATTCTTTTCCAGCAGATGTTAGAGTGATTTAAGTTCCCCATAAGAACCAGGGCTTGTGATCAGGAAGCTTCTGCTAGTTGTTTGAAGAAAGCCTCATCCACCTGGTCTGGTGGTCTATAGCACACACCTACCATGACATCAGACCTAAAGACTGGAATGGGCTACTGTCATTTGGCTGTTTTTGTTTGAAGGCATCTCCTCCTAATAATCATTTGTTGAGATAAGAGTAGATTCATCTTCTGCCTCCCTTTGGGGCTATCACCAAAAGGACCTTGGTGAAAATACTTAGGGCCATAGAGAGGCCAAAGCACAGGACCTTATATAGGTGATGGTTGTGAATGATAAAAACTGCAAGAGTCATATGGCAGTATTGAAGTAAATGTTCTGTGTTTAAAGAGACACAAATCATTCCTCCACATATAAGAACAGAATAATACCTTCCAAGGGTGACCATCTTGAACTTGAGTTTGTGGATAAAAGTAAGTGTTAAGCCTTCTTAAGAAGGATGGCAACTAATTTTTGACTTTTCTCTTAGGAATCAAGACATAGTAATCAAATCTCCTCCAGGGAGTTTGTGAGTGCATAAGCAACTCTTCAAGCCTAGAAGCCACAATTGGATCAAGTGGTGCCTGGGAAGAAGGTTCCCAAGAGTCTCCTGTTAGGGATCAGTGTTCTTAGTGGTCTGGAGAGAAACTAAGGTAACTCAACATTAACAGGAAAGATGACGTGGAGGAACCAAGAGCTGAACCTAGTTTGCCAGGCTACACAGGGCCTGCTAGCAGGTCCAAAGTCAAACGGGCCAGACAGGTAGAATGGGATAGCTTGTATGCCACTGAGACAGTGGTTGGTCCCATAGGATGTTCTGTGTGATGGCCAAAACCAAAGAAATTAATAAGCAATAAATATGTGCTTCTTAGAGGCATTTGGAATTTTTCTCTAATATAAAGCTTGTATTTTTGTAACCCGCAAATGTAACTTGTAACTGTTGTGGAACTGACTAGACCTCAAAGACAAAGCTATAGTTGTAATATTAGCTGACCTAACGGTTTTTTTCTTGCTCAGAATTTAGTCTTGATGATAATAAAAACTGGATTCAACCGCCTGGCCTACCCAGCACATTCCAGGAAAGTACATCTCAAAAAAAAGCATAGTCAGAGAGATCTAAAGGGGTTGGATTTAGGCGGAGTAATGTCAATTTCAAACCTGAAGATGCTGCATTGTAATTTGCTTATTGGATAAACCCAAGTTTGGGTAGTAACCTTTTATAATAATTTTTAACACCTTTTAATCCTATAGGGTAACAGCTATAGGACAAGATTGTGAATGACTCTAAAGCCAGCAGATTAGCATAAGACTAGATATAAAAAGAGTGTGCATCAGGTGACCAGCAGGAAGGAGGGAACAGAATGGTCACTGCTGTTCCACGGCCGGACCCTGGACTCCCGGTGTGAGTGAGGATCAGATCCTGATCAAGGAATCTTCCCCAGTAATCCCTCTGACTGTGTCAATCAGGGACACCTGACTTCGCTGGAATCACCTGGCGCGCACTTGGCATTGAGCGACTATCGATAAGTTACCAACCCATGTCTGTCTATTTGTTGTTTTAAACAGCCAGTGGCTGATACCCTCGCAGTGCCCAGCTGGCCTGCGACAGATTGATCTATCTATCTGTTGTTATTATCTGTTGTTATTATTTACTATTAGCTCTTTAATACTGCATTATCTGCTTATCGCATTTATCTTTCTGTTAACTGTTATGTGTGTATAAGCTATAATAAATTTGCCATTGCTTTACTCCCAACCCTGCCTCCTTGATCCCGAACCAAACAGCCCAGTGGCTAAATTGATATACTCACAGTGCCCAGCTGGCCTGTGACAGTTCTGCAACAATGCAGCAAGCCTTGAGGTTGCATGTAACATCCAACTAGTAGTAGCCAACTAGTGTCAGAATTGGTGTTGCTCACAAGGATGATGTTGAAAGCTTCTTTAAGGCTGTGCCAGTGGAACAGGGGAGAGAAAGCTAAATGACTGTGTTGGACACAATACTACTGTGAGGGGAATATGTCTCAGTAAATTTACAGGTACCATAGCATAGCTGACCAAGGCAGCAGAAGAACTGAACAGGAGGGAAGAAACAGTGCCATATGTAGGGTTCACATGGATCAGCGGCAGAAGTCAGCCACACATCCCCTTCAGCAGTGCAGCACATGCACAATGAATTCTCTGAGCTCACTGGTCTCTGGAGCAGGAGTGGGCAAAGTCCAGCCCATGGGCTGGATCCAGCCAGCAGTGGACTCGATTTCCCAGCAGCCCTTGCCTGCGTGGCCGAGGCCGGTTTCCAGAGACCACAGCAGCAGCCGCGCTGTGATAGCATGGGGTTTCTGTGGAGACAGGCCCCAGCAGCATTGGCATGCAGCAGCAGTGCCACCTTATTCCTGGTGGGGGGACTGACAGGGGGTTGCGCTGCAGGTGGAAGCAGGGCGGGCTCAGCTGCAGCCTCCTATGCAGGATGGGCAGCAGGGTAGCACCACTGAGAGGGGCAGCTATGGGGGGCTACAGGGAATTTTGGGGTGTCTGTAGCCCCCCAAGCCCTTCCCTAGTGCTACCCTTGCTAGCAGGGTGTGCTGCAGGGCAGGCAGCTGCTTCGGAGCCGGGTTTGGATTTTATGGTGGTGACAGCATGGTCCAGACAGGGAAGAGCTGCAATCTGCAGCCTGTGTACCCTGGGCAGGAGCATGCAGGCAGTGGATCATGGCTCTGCCCTGGCTCCAGACTGCGTTGTCACTGCTGCAAGGAGCCAAGGCAGAGCCACGATCCACTGCCTGCACATCTCTGCTTGGAGCATGCAGGCTGCAGATCGTGGCTCTGCCCTGGCTCTAGACCATGCTGTCACCCTGCAAGATCCCAGCCCGGCTCCAGAGCACCTCCGCGCCCTGCCACGTGCCTTGCCAGCGCTGCTGGGACTGGCCTCCACAGAAACCCCAGCCCTGTGCTATCACAGCTTGGCTGCTGCTGGGGTCTCCATGGAAACTGGCCCCAGCCAGGGGCTGGTTGGAAAAGGAGTCGGGCCACTGGCCAGATCCACCATTTTGCCCACTCCTGCTCTAGAGCCTGAGTTGTCCCAGCTCAGGAATCCAAGGGGGAGAATGTCACTGCTGCTCTCCACCTACCCCCCCTCACTGCTGCTGAACTGGGTGACAAGCAAGGGGATGGGGGCAAGTGGCAGTGACATTCACCCCCTGGGTTCTGGACTCATGCTGACGCAGGCTCCAGTAGGCATGCTGATGACCCAAGGAGATCAGAGCGCTCATGATGTATGTGCCACAGCTGAAGGGGGCTGTGGCCACGTGCGTCCCAACACCTCCCCCTGGATCTGCATATAGCAGGGACTTCTGATCTCCTAGGTTTCTGGTGTGGTGGGAAAGATGGGTAACGATTTTTCAGCATGAGACACTACCGGATCACATCTCTTATGCAGAGAAAATGTCATGATCTGGCACTGTTGGAGTTTTAGGTATGGGAGAAGGACCAACTGTTTTAGTAGACAAATGCTGAATAATCAGGCCTTGAGCCTTTACAGGTTTCCCTGGTAATCCCAAAGGATCAAGAAATAATATGATCACATGAAAGTAGGGCTAGAAGGGACCTCAAATTAACCTAGCCTCCTGCTTAAGGCAGGGTCATCCTGACTAAACTATCCCAGATAAATGTCTGCTTTTGAAAATTTCTAAGGATGAAGATCCTACAATTTCTCTAGATAGTCAGAAAGTTCCTCCTGACCTCCAATTTAAAGTTTCCTCTGGCGCAGCTTGAGGCCACTACTCCTAGCCCTGTCCCCTATGGCCACAAGAAAAAAGCTTGTTTCCAGGCTCTTGCAATCGCCTTGAGTATTCTCTTCTCCAGACTAGTTCTACTACTCTAGGCTGTTTGTCTCCCTCTTTAAGCAACACAAACTAAGAAGGACTGTGAACATATTGGAGGATGAGAGGCACAATTCAGAAGGATCTTTATACCTGGAAAGCTAAGCTAGAGCCAACAGGATAAAGCTCAGCACTGACAAATGCAAGACACTACAGGTCAGGAAGAGTAAATCAAAAACACAGATACAAAATAGGTGACACTAGGCTGGATGGCAGCATTATGGAAAAGGGACGGGGAGTCTTGATCACAGGCTCAGTATGAGTCTGCAGAGTGATACAGGTGCAAAAAAAGGAGAGTGTAGTTTTAGGTTACATCAACAAGCATTAGGTGGCAAGACACAGGAGGTGATAGGGCAGGGGTCGGCAATCCCCAGCACGTGTGCCAAGCATGGCACATGAGGCCATTTTGCTTGGCACGCCAGCCCCAGCCTTGGCTCTGGGTAGTTGCTGCCAACCCCGGAGCCTGAGCTGCTCCCAGCAGGCAGCTGGGAAGCTGCAAGCAGCCCAGGTTCTATGGTTGGCAGCAGCTACCTAGAGCTGGGGCTGGGTGCAGCAGGCAGGCTGCAAACAGCTGTGCCAGGCTCCAGCATCAGCTCTGTACTGGCACATGCATGCATGTCTTAGAGCGGAGGGGGAGGGGGGCCTGAGGCAGCTCAACCCTGGTCTCCCCCATTGCCGGCACAGAGCTGATGGTGGGGCTCCAGAGCCCAGCGCAGTTATTTGTAGCCAGCCTGGGCTCTGGGCAGCTGCAGCAAGCAGGCTGCAAACAGCTGCGCTGGGCTCCACAGCTCTGGCATCAGCTCCATGCTGATGGTGACTGCATGTGCACTAGTGTGTCCTGCCATGGAGCCCCCCCACATTTTGTTTTTCTGGCATGTCAGCACTCTGGCACCTTCCAAGGTAGTGTTTTTTTTCGGCACTCCGGTCAAAAAACATTGCCTACCCCTGTGATAGGGCCTCTGTACTCAGGACTGGTTAGGCGTCACCTGGAGTACTATGTACAGCTTTGGGTTCCACATTTTAAAAAGGACGTGGAGAGGTTGGAAGGGTCCAGAGGTGGGCAACAAAGGGCTTGGAAGGCAAGTCGCACAAGGACAGGCTGAAGGAGCCAGACATATTTAGCTTCCAGAAAAAGGTGCTTGAGGGGACATAATAGCAGTCTTCAAATAGTTGAAGGGCTGCTATAAAGAGGGAAAGCACCTTTTCCCTCCTACTGCAGACAGGAGGATGCAGTCCAATGGCCTGAAGTTGCAGCAAAGTAGGTTGAGAGTCGATATCTGGAAAAACTTCTTCACTGTCAGAACAGCAAAACAGTGGAATAGACTGCCTAAGGAAGTTGTGGACTCTCTACCACTGGCAGTGTTCAAGAAGAGGTTGGACAGCCACTGGTTGGGGAGGACCATAGCACAGTTATGCCTCTACATTCTACTATAGGTATTTTCCATGCTTCTGGGCTTTGCTGGTTGCCACATGGGGCTGGGAGGGAATTTTCACCTTGCTGCTACAATGTCAGTTTTTTTAAGCCTTCCTCAGAGGTACTGGGTGCCGGCTGCAGCCAGGGCTGGGATTTCAAACTGGGGTGTCCCAATACTTCTGCTGGGACTTAAAGCCAGAGGTTCCTGGCTAGAGGATCTTGCCCCTCTGCTCAGGGTCATATTCATCACTATTTTGGGTCAGAAAGAAATTTTAGACCATAGTCAGATTGGTATGGACTACGGGGGGGGGGGGGGGGGGGGGGGGCTTTTACCTTCTTCTATAGTAGGGTGCACGGCCCTCTTCCTTGGATCTCTCAAGCTTATATAAATAACCTTTACAGCACTGAGACATTGGCCACCATAGTCCCCCAGTTTTACCTGTGGCAGGTATGGGTGTTATGTTTTGTGTTGTCAGGGTTTACCATGTAGTTTTGCAAAAAGATTAGACAATGAATTCGTATAGGGTGGGTTGACACAGGGATGATCCTGTGTCACCAAAGGGGTTGGATTAGATCAGCGGTGCTCAACTTTTTTAGCCAGCGGGTCATGTGGGTAATGGCCAGGCCATCTGCAGGCCAGATCTGCCAGTGATCCCAATCCAGTACAGAGCAGTTGGAGCAGTACCCCATTTGGCCCCACAGAGTGGGGCAAGGGGCATACTGGCTCTAATCTGGCTCTGCAGGCAGGAGACAGGGTATGGCCTGGTACCACAGGGGAAAGTGGCATGGCCCAGCCCTGTGGGGGGAGGGGGTTGTGGTCCAGCCCTATGGTGGGGAGAGAAGGAGGTAGGGAGGGGAATCTGACCTGGCCCCAACCCCACCCCATAGGGGAAGGGGATGTGGCCTGACCCCAACCAGCTGTGGGACTGGGTGTGACCCAGTCCTAACCTGCTCTACAGGGCTTGGGTTTTGGGAAGTTGGCAGCAGGGTAGGGTGGCCATATTTACAGCCACCAGGTCCCTGCTGCCACATTTCCTGACCTGTGGGGAACCCCGCAGGCTGGATACCTCTGGCTCCATGGGCTGTATTTGGCCCATATAACCAATTTCCACTTTTTATAAAAGATTCCTATGTTATGGGGAAAGGTCAAACTAGGTAAATCACAAATGTCCTTTTAGTAGGGATCTATCCAACTCCAGGAGGTGGCCAATTGATTTAACAGGAAGATCACAGGGCTGGCCACCATTTTCATGGGTTGATCGTGGCAGGGCCCTCCCCCTTGCCACTGACTGGTTGCAAGGGCTGTCCGTCATAAGGCCAGCCCCCCTCTGGGGAGCCAGCATTTTATTTTCAGCAAGTTTTCTCCCCCCACAGATTTCACAGGCGTTGCCCAATTTTAGGCCTTCCAGTTGCTGGTCCACTTACTTTGCTATTTTCTTTTGTTGTTCTTTTAGTCTTTGCTGTTCCTTTACTTGTTCTCTCTCAATATCCATAAAGAGACGTCTATACCTCAGGTACTGGTTTTGACGCTACAGGAAAGAAAAATAAGATGTCTTGGTGGCAATGCAAGGAGCACTGTGAGCATTAATGGGTTTATGTTTGAGCCAAGATGATTTTTCAAATCACAGAAATCCTTTAATCACAAAAAAACCCTATAATCAAAACCCTGTAGAATCTGCTACAGAATTTGCCTGTTGCTGGCTGTTACAAAAACATTAATTCTGGCCACAGACAGTAGTGTCAATCATCTCTGCTTAATCCCAGCTTATCAGCTTAGAGCTTCTGTTTCTCCTTAATGGAAGAATATGTTTTCACACTGCATATGTTGCAGGACTGAATGAAAGACACAGCATCATATGCTACCTAATAGCAAGGAAAAGACCAAGATCTCAAACCTTTCCAGAGTGCCCTCTTAATAACAACAGTGGTCTCATGAATTCTTTCCTTCCATTTACTCAAGTAATTGCTGTAGCTGCTACAAGATGTAATGTAGGAAACAGAAAATATTTACTAGAACTGGTAAAAAAAAAAAAAAAATCCAGGTGCCTTTCTTCCATTTTACTGAAATCAAAACAAGATGATTTCAATAGAATTTTCAATGGAAAATATTCTTTAAACTATTAAAATTTGTGGACAACACCAAACTGAATGGAACTGCAGACATTCTGGAGATTAGGGCTAGGATTCAGAATTACCTTGATAAAACTAGAGAAATGGTCTGAATGAACTCAAATGAAATTCAGCAAGAACAAGTGGAAAGTCTTATGCTTGGAACAGAACAATCACATGACCAAATATAGACCGAGGAAACACTGGTTAGGCTCCAGTACTGCAAAAAGGGACACAGGATTCACAGTGGACCATGAAGTGAATATGAGCCAACACCATATTATATGTAGGCTGTATTACTAGAAACTCATTTGCAAATCATGGGAAGCAGTTCTCCCACTATTTGGCACTGCTGAGGTTTTGCTTAGAATACCCTGTCCAGTTTTGGACCCCTCACTCCGATATGTGAACAGATTGGAAAGAGTCCAGCAAGAGGTCTGGAACACATCATGCCTGAGGAAAGATTTAAAAGAAGTAGTTATTTATCCTGGAGAAGAGACTGGGGGGGAGGGCGGGCGGGCAGTGGTGGATTTGATAACAACCTTTGAACAACTGAAAGGTGAATATAGAGAAGATAGAGAGAGACTAGTGGTGCTCAACTCACTTGGCTGTGCAGGATTCATCTACAGTCCCGACTCAGCACATGAAGCTGTCTCATCTGGCCCATGGGGCTGCCTATGGGTCTGAAACTTTGGTGGAAGGATGAGCTGCAGTTTTGTGAATTACCAAGTATTCAGGAGCCATGGCAATTTACACTGCCACCACACTACCCACCACCAAATTTCTGGACCTGTGGGGAGCCCTGCAGGTGGCTTCATGGACCAGATCCAGTTCACCTTTTGGTGTCCCTCCTCCCCAAAAAAGACTTAGCCTTAGGGAAAGGATTGAGAGCAATAGTCTTAAATTGTAGAAGGGAAATTTAGGCTGGATATTTTGTACAACTTTCTCACTATAAATGGTTAAACACCAGAACAGACTATGCAGAGAGGTTGTGAAATGGACATTCTTGGAGATTTTTAAAAGCAGGTTAGACAGACATTGGGATGGTTTAGACGGGGTCAGTCCTGCCTTGGGCAGGAAATTGGACTAGATGATCTTCTGCGGCCCCTTCTGACCCTACTATCCTATGATCCTATGAAATCAAAATGGAATTTTTCATTTTATTCTTACTATAGTTTCAACTTGACTTTAAATATTTTATTTTTATGGTTAAAGAAAATTACATTATGTTCTGATATTACTGAAACACTTTCCGGATCACCATACAGGGGGAGTTGGTACCCTGCCACCAACACTCCCTGGACAGTTCTCACAAGACTTCTACAGTAGAGTCTCTGAAAGGAAGGACAACCCCGAGAGAGGCACTGACTCAGGAAGTGGAAGCAGTTGATACAGGAGATGAGCATTACACAGAGGAAGCAAAAAGACTGAAGATATTTCTTCATTTGACACCTTTCAAACATTTTCTACTCAGACCACATTGTTTTAAGGTCTGTCTTGATCCCCTTAGTTGTGATATGTGTGAAATCAGAACCCCTACTCAAATACTGACTGAAGGAAATCTTTGGTCCCAAGGCTTCCATTGTAACTAGAGCAATCAGAAGGGAGGAAAATTTGCTATGTACTACAGATAAGCTTTGGAAAGCTTCCAGATAATCTCGCATTCTACATATTAGAAACACCACCTATAATAATATAGTTATTTTTTAAAAGACTTCAAGAAAGCTGTATTAGTCTAAAAGGTGCAACTACCAGAAGAGGGATTTGAAAGAGGATGGAGCTAGACTATTTTCAGTGGTGGCAGATGACAGAACAAGAAGCAACTGTCTCAAGTTGCAGCAAGGGAAGCTTGTGACACCCCCTCACTAGCCCCCCCCCGGTGCGGGTTTCATAGTAGCTAAGGTCAGGAGGGACCTGAACAGATCTTCTAGCCTGACCCGCTGCCACAGGCAGGAATGAATGCTGGGTTCACAAGACCCCAGACAGGTGATCGTCCAACTTCCTCTTGAATTTGCCCAAGGTAGGGGCGAGGACCACTTCCCTGGGAACATGGTTCCAGATTTTGGCAACCCTAACTGTAAAATATTGCCTTCTGATCTCTAACCTAAATCTATTCTCCATCAGCTTATTACTATTGTTCCTTGTCACCCCAGGTGGTGCTGGGGAGAAAAGGGCTCTACCTATTTGCTGTTGCTCTCCCCTGATGAGTTTGTAGGCAGCCACCAGGTCCCCCTCAGCCTCCACTTCCTGAGGCTGAACAGGTTCAGGTCCTTCAGTCTCTCCTCGTAAGGCCTGTCCTGCTGCCCTTTCACCAAGCAGGTGGCCCTCCTCTGAACCCTCTCCAGGCTGGCCACATCCCTTTTGAAGTGTGGCACCCAGTACTGGACGCAGCACTCCAACTGCCGCCTGACCAAAGTCGCAGAGGGGAGTGTCACCTCTCTGGACTGGCTTGAGATGCACCTTTGGATGCATGACAAGTTATGGCTGGCCTTGCTGGCTGTGGTCTGGCATTGGCGGCTCATGTTCATCTTGGAGTCAATAATGACTCCAAGATCCCTTTCTGCCTCTGTGCTTTCAAGAAGGGAACTCCCCAGCCTGTATGTATGCCATGGATTCCTTCTCCCAAGGTGCAGCACCCTGCATTTGTCTACGTTGAACCCCATCCTATTCTCGTCTGCCCGCTTTTGTAGTCTGTCTAAATCTAGTTGCAGCCTCTCTCCCCCTTCAAGTGTGTCCACCTCGCCCCACATCTTAGTGTCATCGGCAAACTTGGACAGCATGCTTTCCACCCCCTCGTTCAAGTCGCTGATAAAGATGTTAAACAGTGAGGGCCCAAGGACCGAGCCCTGGGGTACCCCACTGCTCACATATCACCAGGTTGAGTACAACCTGTCCACCACTACTGTCTGCATGCGCCCCATCAGCCAATTTTTCACCCATCCAACTCTGTAGAGTAGTAAAACACTGGAATAGGTTATTCAGAGAGGTGGTGGAAGCTCCAACCTTGGGGGTTTTCAAAACTTGGCTAGACAAAGCTTTGGCTAGGATGATCTAGTTTGGGATGGTCCTGTTTTGAGCAGGTGGTTTGAAGAGATGACCTCCTGAGGTCCTTTCCAACCTTAACTTTCTATAATTCTAACTCTGCCTTACTTCAGACTAATTCTAAGATGCATCAGCTTTCCTAAACAGCTTACTTAGTAAGATGCTATAAAAAGACTTGCAGATTTAATGTGTGTTACGTACATTTAAACAGACTTTCCCCCCATTACCTGGATTAGTCTATGAGCCCTATGTCTCTATGGGTTTACTTTTGTTTTTTCTCTTCAACGTGCCTTTGCCTCTCTCATCAGTGCCCCCTCTCCTTTCTTACACCTTTCTGTATCCTCTGTATTTAAATCACTCTTTGTATTTCAACACTTGCTCCCTGTAAGGCCTTTCAGAGTATCAACAGATTGCTTCATTGTCATTACAATAGCAGGGCACTGACAGTGATCTAATCTCCCCCACTTATTCCTATGGCGGGTCACAGGGTGTTTTGGGTGTTGTGTCTTATAGTGCTGTGTGAAGGCTTGAAGTGGAAATGTTAGGGGTTCCTTGATTAAATTACTGTGCATACAAGGGAGTTGGCTTGATAGGACCAGAAAGGGCTTCCTGGGCTATGCTCCTATAATGTCCACTGGAAACTCAAAGACTATTTTGCAGGTCATCAAAAGAATGAGCTCCTGAGCTGTCCTCCAGTGAGACTAGTAAGGTCAAGAAATCTTATAAGCTACTCAACTCCACTTGAAAACTACCACATTTATCTGAATCCAAGACTAGGTCCTTCCCCTCCCCCAGTTAAGTATGTCTTGCCATAAGTATAAGTAGGGGAGATTAGTTCACTGCCAATGCCCTGCCACTGCAGTGACAGAGAAGCAGTGTGTTAATATATGCTGAGAAGATCTTGAGTAAAAGGTTTATGTACCACACTACAGAAAAAGATTTACTGTCTTTCCCATCCCACCAGACTATACAAGTCTGAGCTACAGGAAAATTCTTTCCAGTCTCCAAAACTGGTAAATCAGCAAGACCATCCAGCTCATAATCTCTGAATTTGCTATGTATTAGTAGAAGCATTAGCTCACCCCAATCCAACCTCCTGGCATTATCTGTGGACAATGTCCCAGTGCTTCAGAGGAAGGCAAAACCAGCAAAGAGCACACACAAGGCAGGGGGGGAGGAGAAGGGGACAGGGGGAAGGGAGAGGGCGGAATTTTTCCATGGCTCCAGGTGGTGATTGCCAAAAGCCACAAAGCATGGGTTTACCAACAGAAAAAAACAACAACTCCCCCCCAACCCCCTAAATGAGTACACCCCCTGCTCTTCCCCTGCCCCCTCCCCCGCAACATTCCAGTATGGAAGAGTCCCAGCCAGTCTAGGAAGCACGCACGCGCACACACAGAATCTTGAACCAGAACTTCCTGTCCTATCATATGTATTCCTTTCTTAATGCAACTCTTCTTTGCCCCCACCACTTCTCATACTATTCATTCTTGTACCTACCCTGTCCATTGAGTAGGTCTCTCACCTCCCCCCAAACTTCATATTCCATCTTCATCTTCCATAAAAGATACTTTGTAGTTTGTTTGGGCTCCAATTTATGCAAATGAAAAAATAAACTTTGATTGTACTTAAAAAAGGGCTCACCTTACAGGAAAGAAAATATTTTTTGTAAAAGTGTTGAGATTTCAACAATGTTGATTTAAATCTCAGTTAAAACAACTCTCATTTTCCCAGAGGAAAGGGCAAAGCCCGAGTAAGTATTCTATTCCCCTTGGCTTCAGTGTTTTTGCCAGCCTTTCACGAAGAAGTAGATAGTTAAGCAAAGAAGTAGGATCATCTCATCAACTGGAATTAGGTATGTAGTTATGGTTCCAGATCCTCAACTATTCCATAATAAAATTTACCTGCAATCTTAGACATGTTACTGTGTACATAATTATGCTGACAGCTTTTGATACATTGTACCAGTTCCTCCTGCCTTTTTAGAGTACAGGCAACCCCCAGTTAATGCAGTTTCACTTACCGTGGTTTCGTTATAGTGCTCATTTAAAATACTTACCTGTTTTCACTCAGTGCTCAGCACGTTTCATTATAACGCTCAGCACAGGGGTGTGGAGAAGCAGTGGCAGCGAGTGAAGTGAGTGAAGGAGCCCAGGGAGGGGTGGCAGGAGCCTGGGGCCCACTCCCACATATGGTGTAGGAGCAGGTGGGGAGGAGCGGTAGCAGCGAGAAGGGGTGGGTCGGGGGCTGGGCAGCATGAGTTTGGGAGCCCAGGCCAGCGGGGCCCAGGGCAGGGTGGCAGGAGCGCAGTGTCCTCTGGCATGTGGTGCTGGAGCGGCCAGCAGGTGGGGAGGAGTGGTGGCGGCAGCGAGAAGGGGCGGGTAGAGGGGCATGAGCGTGGGGCCTGGGCAGCAGGAGTGTGGGGCCAAAGGCCAGGACCAGCAGGAGTGCAGGGCTTGGGCTGGTGCAAGCCAAGCCCACAGAGTTCCTCTGGCCCCGGGCTGCAGCCTGTGCCCTGTTCCACTCTGGTCACACACTCACCCATGGGGCGTGGATGCCATCCTGAGCCTGCAGCAATCTGGTGGTGGAGGCTCATCCCAGTGCCGGGTGCCATGGAGGGAGCCCCCATAGGGCAAAGCAGGGCACATGTGGGTGGGCAGCCCCACTGCTTCCCCTGTGCCACAGCCCTGCTGCCTTCTCACCATAAATTCCTGGGTGGGTGAGTCCCCAACTCAGGCCCCCATGGGTGGGGCAGCTGGGGCTGTGCACAGGTGCACTGGTGGCTGGCAGGGGCCATTGGGGTGGAGGAACAATCAGGCTGGGAGGAGCTGAAGCCTTCCCTGGTGGAGCCTGCATGGTGCCTTGCTGAGAGTGGCCCAGCCAGGGCCAGCAGGAGTGCGGGGCCCGGGCCAGCAGGGCCCATGCTGGGGCTGCGGGAGCATGGGGTCTGGGCTGGCAGGTGGTGTGGAACCAATTATCTTTATTTACATTAAATCCTATGGGGAAATGGGTTTCACTTAACACTGTTTCACTTAGCGCTCTTAACTGGTTCCAGAAAAACCAAGCACTAAGTGGGGGTTGCCTGTACAGGTTTCCCTTGCTTTTTGCGGGTTCTGTATGTGCGAATTTGCTCTTATGTGATGATACTTTTTATACCAAAAATTCATTATATGCAATTGGTGTTGTGGAAGCCTGCAGTCGGCTGCTTTGTACGGTGCATTGTGGGAGTGACGCAGACCAAAATATAGTCTCCTGTGTGGATCTGTGCTCCTCGCTCTGTGACACATGTTTCTGTAGTTGCCATCCCCCTTATGGTTCACTACCACCCCGTGCTTGTGCGTACTGTCTGCTGTTGGTGAGTACCATAACTGACTTGTAGAAGTGGTAGAAATGGCTCTGGGGGTCAGTACAGTTGAGGTCTTGGAACGTATCCCTATTTGTTACATTGTAAAGTGTATGCTTTATGCAAATTTAAGTCATGTGCTGTTTTCCAGGAACGCATGTACAGCATAAAGTGAGGGAAACCTGTAAAGAACAATGTCCCACCCTCATCCCTCAATATAACTCAGTCCCATATGCCAATAATGTGATTAAGACTCAGTGTTGACACACCTGTTTCTTGGTTTCTTCTCCGTCTATCCCAGGCCAAAGTACAAGGGGAGCATGGTAATCAGTCCTGAATGCTAAAGAAGGGCCAGGAAGGCACGACTCCTTCATTAAACTATTATAAACCTGTTGAAAGAGAGAGAATCACAAAATACAGCAAGTAGAGGGCAGGCTCAGCTCTTTCCAGATCCCAAGTATCAAAGATTTTAGTACAAACATATTTTAACAACTTTAAGAAAAAAGGGGGAGTTACAGTTCAGGAGCTCTGACGAACTCACATCTGCATCAGCCTACCCAACATTTAACCCAGTTTCATTCTGGGTCAAAGATAGACTGGTTATGCTATACTTATATCCCTATAGGCTCATGAAGACATAACAATTACATCATAGGAGCTTATAATTTTATTGATACCAAAAGATACCACTGCCATGGTTGTTACATTATCTTTACTCAGTTCATAGCAAAAATACAGACCTCTTGAACCAGCAGATGAGCCCTCTTCACTATTTATAAAGTGATACACAACATCGGTCATTAACATAAACTTCTTTGCAATTTTATGCATGGCAGAGGGTGACATATACCAGAAAATATCTACTGGCATTTTTAAACATTTCCATGTAAATTTGAGGATGAAACTAAACATAAAACAAAAAACTCTCTTTTTTGGCAGTTATTAGAGGTGCACCAATGTATTGGTACCATATTGGATTGGCACCAATAAAAGGAAAATTAACATTATCAGCTATCAGCTTTTTTTGGTCAGTGTAGCCAATAATGTCACTGATAAATATAATATGCCTTCTGGCCGGGGCCCCTGGATGCAGATTGAGGCCCCCACAGTGAGGGAGGGAGTGGAGTAGGGGTAGGGGTTGGGGGCACTGCCCAGCTAGGGCAGTGAAAGAGACCTGGGGCTGGGGCGGCGAGAGGGACGGTACCATGGACAGCTCATTCAGGGGGTGCAACTCCCCACCACTGAGTGCACCCCGGGGGAGGCATGTGCCCCCCTATATTTGTGCATGGAGCAGATGTGGGCTACCTGCTGTGGGTTTGGGGCCAGAGGCGGTGCCAGCCTCTTCTCAGTGGGGTGGGGGCGGCAGCACTGGGCTGGGCTCGGAGTGTGCAGGAGCAGGTTGGGCTCAGTTGCACAGGGTGGGAGAGTAGCGGGAGGGCTGGCTACAGGGGGAGGTTAAGGCAAATTTTGGGGTAGCTAACCCCTTCCTGCTCAGAGCTCTCCACTCTATTGCCTTTCCCTTAGGAGCCCTGTGCCGGTCACCTGTCCCCTGCCTGCCCCACAGCAGTGGGGGCGAGGAGTTGTACCCCCCGCTGCCAGGCAGGCAGGGGGCATGGCTAGCATGGGACTCCAAGGGCAAAGACAGCAGAGCAGACAGCTCCAAACCCACAGCAGGTAGCCTGCATCTGCGCTTGGCTCCACTCCAGTTAAAAGCATCCCAGCACTTAAGAATGGTGGTAGTGGCACTTGAACTAAAGCTCATTCAATGAGGTTTAGTTCAAGGACTCCCGCCACCATTTTTAGGCGCTGGGGCAATAGGCGACTGGTGCCTCCTGAGTCTGGGGGGGCACCTGCAGAAGCTGGCAGTGGCGGGGATCGGGTTGGTGAGCACCCGCAGAAGCCAGTGTTGGCAGCAGGGATGGAGCTGGCAAGCACCTGCAAGCCACCAGCGACAGGGACGGAGCTGGCGAGCACCCGCAGAAACCGCGGCTGGCAGGGACTGCCCTGTCAGGGGGGGGCATGTGCCCCCCCATGCCCTTCCTACCAGTCACCTATGGGGACACCAATCCCCTGGAAGAGCTGCCCACAGCTCCATCCTGCTCCCTGCCCCAGCCCCAGGTCCCATTCACCGCCTTGGCTGGCCAAAGCCCCCAGCCGCACTCCCTCACTCATTGTGGGGGCCTCGATCTGCCTCTCCATGCCCCTTCCCCTCCATACACTTACTTGCAAGGAGCTGCTCTCCACACTGCCTAGCTGCATTCCTGTAAATCGGTTATCGGATCGGAATCAGCTAATAAGGCTGGTTGATCGGCTAGTGGTATTGGCCAAGATAATCTTTATCGGTGCACCCCTAGCAGTTATCAAAGAAACCATGCAAAACTAATTCTGAATTTCCTTAGTGAAACTAGAAAAATACAAGACATTTGAAAACATGGGAATGCACAGTTAAGGCACATCCGAATCTTAACTACGATTGCACAGTAACACTCTCCTCAAGTTATCCTTTTTCCTTTAATACCTAGTCTCAAACTGCTGGGAAAAAAGCCTTCTGTGCTATTAAATACAGAACCCCCTGCACTGGTTCATTAACAGGGTCACTACCATTTTTCCTTCTCTCATATGGAATTAAAAAAAAATCCTGATAAATTGAGATTTAGAGAGAAGTTATACAAACCCATACATGAGGTACTAAAACACACCACCACAACCACCCTGTAGGATTTGTACTAGAAAAGAGCAAGTTTGCATCCTTCCCTACAATTACACTAGCCTTTTTCATTTCCAAACAAATAGTAAAAGTCCAGGTCCATACTTTAAGGTCAAGAGTCTTCAATGGGTACAAAGTGTTCAGTGCTCATCTAGTTAGCAACACATGAAATCTAAACAAAAATTGATTTTTTAAACATGTTATCTGAAGAGTCCAGATGTGGAAAGTCCAGGACAATTTCACATAATCATGAAATTAGCCCAAATTTGCCAACAGCAGAACATTTCAATGTGCATGGTCACTTGCTATGGATGAACAGGTCTGCTTAGGGATTTCACCTACAGTGAATCTCCCTAGAGAGACAAGGCTGAAGGCTGGTGGGGCTACCCAGAGATAGCTCTAGGTATTAAGCAATGGAGAAGGGGTTGGGGCTGTGCTGATGGACAGGGCAGGTCAGGTCAAAACTAAATGAAGGATATGGATAGCTGCAAAGCTCTTGGGGACAGTGGAGGGGCAGTTGGATGCTCATGTCTTGCAGATAAGGGAAGAATTTGTTATGTAGGGCTCCCACAGGTAGGCTTTCTTCTTCTAAGAGGGAGCTGCAGCAGCAAAGGGGACTCCCAGCTAGGCTCAAGAATGTGATTTGGGAGCTCTTGTCAGGGGGGTCTTCTCCATATACAGCAATGGTTCTCGACCTTTTTAGACTCAAGGCACCTGTCAGAAAATTCTAGTTCTTAGTTTTCACTCATTTTTTGACTACAAAAAAACAATAGAATGATTTTTCTGTTGCCAAGAACTCAGAAAACCACAACAGATCAGAATTTCTTTCACATAATGAAATCCTATTTGAAATCTCTGGCTTTTATCTTCTGAATCATGTTTGCACACCTAACAGTGTTAACATTGCATGGTACCCCATTTGAGAATCATTACCATAGGGCTTAGGTTGAAGACTCCTGGGGCTGCCCAATCTAGCTCTAGGGGTTGCTGTTAAAGAATGGGGAAGAGTTTTGGAATACTGTATAGGAATACGAGTTCTTTGATGCAGACAGCTCCTATACAAGAAACACAAATTCTGAGCTTTGGCTACATTGCACTATCTTTCAGTTCATTCTTGCACACGCAAATGAAACCATTCTGCAGTTCACTTTGTAAGCCCATTCTTAAAGGACAAGAAATTGAATTTAATACTTGTCTCTGGGACATGCTATTTGCAGAAAACTGTTTCAAACATGCAGACTCTTAATTACATTCACTACTCCCTCCTCCCCGCCTATCACCAGAAATAACTATAATCCATTCAGGGAACAGAAACAAAAGAAACAAAATTGTGAGATTAAGATGACCAACCTCAGTTAATAAGTGTAATTAAAAGACATTTACAAGCACCCCACAAGGTGAAACATTCCTGTAAAAGAACCAAAAAGGCACTAAAGTAACTGCTTGATGACTTGTATGAATAGAAAGCCATGTAAAAAGTCACCCTTGCAAATGATGCTCTTCGCAATCAATCAATCTCAGCAGAGAAGTCAAGGCAGTGTCTGAACTCTATCTGGTACACAACCTAAGTTTTAACTTGCAGGGCAATGTAAAAGAGATATGCAGTCACTGCTCACACAATAGCTATTTTGGAAATGCAGGATTGTCAACAGGGTTGTTGTTCTGGCACCACCACCATGCATACTTAAAAGACCAAAGACCAGCTGAACCAGCCTCATCAACATTAAGAAAAGCCTTGTACAATTCTTACTTTTCCAGATTCTGATTTGAAGTATAACTCATCTCCCTGTTTTGTCTGGGTTTTGGTTGCCATCTCGTCTCGTAGTTCAGCAGGAAGGTCATGATGCCCTGCCAGAGGGAACTCTTCGTTATCCACCTCTTCTCTGTGTAATGGCTTTATACTTCGAGATTCTAATTTCTGAAGAAACAAAATAAACATGAGATTTAAAACTCAGACTATGGACAAATGTAATTTTTAGCTGTTTTAAAAGAGGAGGAGGAGGTACCACTCAGGACCATGCACCAGTTGTTACAATGTAAATGTTAGGTTTACATGATCTTATAGTGATACAAGTTATCTAGAAAAGCTGTAACTAACACTGAATGAAACAGGGTTAAAGTTTTGTTAGATTCTTATCACCAGGAATCTGGGTTTTCTGTTTGCTGCAGAAAACAGGGATTTTCCCTTTGTGACAGGGGGTCTCCTGGGGCTGAACTCTGTGGCCCGCCCGCCTGTCACCGTGACAGGGGGCCTACTCAGGGCCTAGCTCTTCGTGGCCCGCCCACCTGTCTCTGGGCAACCGCCCGCTTATTTCGTCCGCCACGCCTTTGATGATAATCGATTCATATGTTGATGTCAATTGAGCGGCAGGCTGCCCATTGTAGTGCCCCGATGCCAGGGGCGCTCTGCGGCTCCGACCTCCTCTAATACCGCAGCCCAAGTCTCGCAGATGGCATCATGGTGTTACTATAATCACCGGCCCCATACTGGGCCCCAGAATCGTCCTAACAGGACCCCTCTCTGATCCTTCCTATCAGGCGGCCACTCCGCCTTCATCCGGGCTACCTAGCCCCCCCGAAGCTATGTTCCCCTCTCGGGTGTGGTTCCCCCGGAACCTTCGGCTACCTGGCCCTGGCCCACCTCCAGGCCAGTCGGGACTCCAGGTCCCTGGCTCTTGGGCATCCCTCGCGGTGGGCCCCTGGCCCTTTTGACTACCGTAGTCCTGGCCCCAGCTTGGGCCAGTCGAGGGTACTTTCCCCTTCGGGCTGGGTCTCTCTAGCCGCTCACTCTGTCACTGGGCCTCACCGTGCCACTACTCCCCGTCCTCTCGGGGGCAACTGCAGCACCATGCCCACATCACTCCCACTCTCGGGGTCCGTCCTCTCTGGGCCCCTCACAGCACTGGCCCTCTAGGCCCTCCAACAAACTCAAGGGTAACCCACCCGGTGGCAGTGGGAGCTAGGGGTTAAGGCGTCCCGACTCACCTTTCACCGGGGTGATAACTGGCCTGGCATTTCCTGGGGGCTCTCGCACCACTGAGAGCCCCACCAGACCACCCACTCCCGGCAGGGTGCAGTTTCAGGTCATGCCCAGGACCAGGAGCCTCCTAACCATCCCCATGAAGCTCCCCCTTACCTCTGGGTCATTCACAGCAGCCCTTCAGCCAGGCGATATTGCTGCCTGACCTCCTGCAGCCAAACTGCCTTGTTTATATAAGCAGCCTAAGCCTCAAAATGGCTGCCCTAATCAGGCACCTGGAGGCTGCCAGCTCCAGGCCCTTAAAGTGGCAGAGACACCCTGTGCTCTGCCACACCCTTTAACAGAGAAAAACATGGATTTTCTCCTTTAAGGAGAAAATCACAGATTTCCTCCTTTAAAGAAAAAAAAAAACTATGGGAAACTGTGGATTTCCCCTTGCAGGCTGCCAGATTTCCAGCCTGCAAGGGGCTGCTTAGGTCTTGGGGGGAGTGGGACGCAGGGGGCATCACGTAAGTGTGCACACACATGCACCTGGCAGCTGGGCAGCAGTGGACAGCAGCTCCCACAGATCCCTGTCAGCAGAGTGTAAGATAGGGCCATGGGGCCCGGCAGCCCTGCAGGACTATGCTGTGGGGGGTATGGACTCACCCAGTTCTTACACACAACAGAGATTACCCAATTCTTGTATGCCACGTCTTGGTGTTGAACTTGTCTTAGTCAGAGATGGCCTACTTCCGCTGTGTATAATTCTGGATGAGCTGGGTCCGGTTCTTCTTTGGGGTTCCAACCTCCCCTACACCTTGTCCTAGTGCCACCCTGTTGTTATTGCGTCTGTTGTGCCTTCGACTCTCAATGGGCAATCTTCTTCTGTTCTTTACCCCGCCGGAAGTCCTCATTTGTCTCAAGCCTGGCTTACGGCAACCGCGACTGAGGAGGAATGGAGGACAACCCAAACAGTGGAAGGAACTCAGGTAAGTCGCAACCTTTAGAGCCAATGCTGCCACAGGCTGTGTCCACGGGCCTCAAGACTGTTTGGTCCTTACAGCTGTGGAAATTATCTCACGTGCAGGGCCCTCGCAAAAGAAAACAACAGAGACCAAAAAAAAAAAAAAAAAATCTAGGTGAGCCTTCCTGGTCCCCTTCTCAGCCTTGGATGCCTAGGCGCCTAGCTATCAAGACTTTAGCAGCACCTGCCACCTTTCCCAGTATGGTGGGTCCGTCTGCCCGCTTTTCTTACTCCACTCCGGCTAAGCTTGAAGCTGGTCCCCCTGCTGGCTTTCCTCAGCTGGTGTTGGTTCCTTCCTTTCCCTTTTCTCAGGGGCTACAGTCCTACTTCCCAGGCCTAACACCAAAGTACAGAGGAAAAAACAAAGTAAAAGGGAAAGTAACACAAAACGAAACCTGTTCAGGGTGGTCAGCTCTCCTGATGGCGCCTTCTCTCAGCACGTCTCCCGGCTGGCATTACCTGCTGTCCCTGCTCTTGCAGCCTTCCCGGCAGCGGCTTAAACTAATAGAGCCCTTCCAAGCTCCCAAGGATTGTCTCCACTGGTTACCCCTGGTCCAAAGCTTCTTCACCATCATACTAGCATTCCTGGCTCTCTGCCTCTGTCCAGAGTCCATCTCTCTCCTCTCCTGGCCCTGGCAGTGGGCCAGAAATACTGGTGCTGCCATGGACAGGGCTGAGGCTGATTGAACAGCTGCTGATGAACCGTAGCAGCTGCCGGTCTATCATTGCTGTTGATTCTGGCTGGGCCGGTGAATTTCCCCGTTATAAACTCGGAAATTTTTTTCCTCACTTCTTTACCATCCCCCCAGGTAATTCCATGAGGGCAGAGGAAGGGGGCACAGACCATGCTTGGGAAGGGGGCACAGACCATGCATTGATTCCTCCATCCCCTAATCCAAGGACCTTCTATATGCACTCCAAAATCCATAAAGAAGGGAACATAGGCAGACCCACTGTATCCAACGTTGGAACACTCACTGAAGAAATATCAGGTCTCATTGAATCCATCCTCAAACCTCTTGTCATCCAAAGAACAAGCTTTGTCCAAGACACAACAGACTTCCTCTGTAAACTGAGGAGTTTTGACCACCTTCCTGACAACACCACCCTAGCCACCATGGACATCACAAGCTTATATACCAACATCCCACACCAGGATGGCATCCAAGTCTGTATCAATTATTTACAGGAACAAAAACATGCCTCTGAATACACATCAGAAGAGATCTCCAAACTTACATGATTCATCCTCTCACACAACAACTTTACCCTCAATAACCAACACTTCCTTCAAATTAAGGGCACAGCTACGGGCACTAAAATGGCCCCACAATACACTAATCTCTTTATGGCCTCTCTGGAAGAAACCTTTCTTGGGAACTGTACCGTCAAACCCTCACTCTACCTTCAATATATAGATGACATTTTTATGATATGGACAGTGAACCTTGACGCTCTGAGATTTCCACCAACAATTTAACAACTAACACCCCTCCATCCAACTATCTCTGGAGTACTTCAATACTACCACCCTATTCTTAGATACCACGGTCATCCACAATGGTACAATACAAACCTCCGTATACAGAAAACCTACAAACCAGAACACATATCTACACAGAACTAGAAACCATCCAAAACACACTAAAAAAGCTGTCATATACAGCCAAGCCCTCAGATACCACTGTATCTGCACTGAGGAAAATACATGAGAACTCAAGGTGGGAAGCCTCAAAACAGCTCTCATACAACAGGGACACTTCTCTAGAGAAATAGACCGCACCTTTGAAAAAACCACACAGACACCATGTGAGGAATTACTCCATTACAAAACAAAAAAACCCCATGTCTCGTACTCTGCTAGTATTGACCTACCATCCCTCCATTGAACCAGTAAGGAAAATTCTTAAACAACTTCAACTGATACTTGAAAAAGACCCGAAACTAAAAGAGATCTTTCCTGATCCACCCCATCCTTGCCTTTACAGGCTACAAATCTAGCAAGATTCATCATCAGAAGTAAACTTCCCACAGCCCAAATCACAACCAATGGATCCAAACCATGTCTAGAAAAGAGATGCAAAACATGTCAACACATCTCCACAGCCCCCAGAATATCTACACCAGAAAACCAAACTATCACCATCCCTGGATCCTATACCTGCACATCAAAGAATGTGATATACTTCATCCAATGCACAAAATGCTCAGACGGTAGGTACGTGGGAGAGACAAGCCAGAACCTGAGATCACGAATGAATGAATGCACACAGGAAATCCATTAAAGACGGAAACCCACATTTGCCTGTAGGGGCACTTTTCTCCCAAAATGACCACTCTCTGTCAGATCTCAGTCCTTTTCCTTAAAGGAAATTTACAAAACATCTTCAAAAGATGTGCCCGTGAACTCAGCTTCATCACCACTCTGGACACGAAAAATCATGGACTGAACAGACATGAGCTTCCTCGCTAGTCTGCCTAAACCCCAACCATACCGAGTACCCATACCATAATCCACAATTTTTTTTTCCCCTCCCCGCCAAAATATGGAATGTATGATTGGCCTTAGAGCAGTTCGTTCAGTTCAACTGCCATAACCGCTTGCGTAGACTACTGACGGATTCCCCGGTATACACAGGGGAGTCTCCCCCTTCTGCACTCCACTTAGCTTGAAAAAGGATACTGTGTTATCTGAAAGCTTGCTACAAACATCAACCCTCCAAGTTAGTCTAATAAAAGATATCAACTCAAACCAAAAGACTCCGTCTATCACATAACCCCAGACCAGCTGCCCCCAAAAGAAAACTCCCAAATATGGTATGTATTTAGAATGTATTTTATTATTTTAATGATTGAGGCACTGATAGGCTTCCAAATTACTTTAAACTTGTAAAATATATGAATGAAACGTGTTCAACTGATAACTATATATAGTGGCATTTCATCTTAATCATGGAAAAACATGGGTTTTGGGTTATTTAACCAGAGACTTTGGGATTTTTAAACAGAGAAAACCAGGATCCCAGTTATCACTATAAGTGAATGCCTACATTAAGAGTTGCATTATATAAAATCTGATAATGCATACAATAGTTACATCTGCCTATACGCTTAATTGCATTAGTTTATTGAAAAAACAGCATATGTTCATATTGCCCTGAGCACACCATGGAGCCATCTGAAGGGTTGTTCTGTGGATGAAGATGACATAGGTTACAAAAGGACATGCTCAAAACTTCACTCAAGGAGTTGGAGCAAAAGAATCTGAATGACCCATTTAAGTGGTGTGCAATACCGCAGACTGCAAAAACAAGCTAGTAAAACTAGGGGAGTTGTCATCTTATTTGAATACTAGCATCTCCTGAAAATGCAGAAAGACAACATACACTAAACACCCACACTGACCCTTCTATACTTAGAACTGGGGACATCCATGACAACTCACTGTATTTGCAATTCAAATGTCATAGATAGATAGCACCATTTGGAATTTCATGACTGTCAGTGTAGGGCACCCTGTTGGATGCATTTGGAAGTCATAAATTAGACTCTACAAGCCTCAACTACCTAAAGACAGTGGATGTTTTCTGGAGTTAAAAAAAGCCTCAAGCAAAAACCTATAATTGTTTATATATATTTATATACGTATATGTATATACATGATGTATTTACATGATGTACTGTACTGTAATGTATTTACTGATGTAACATGTATATGTACATGCAATGACTACACGCACAAGTTTAATACACAAAATTTCCTCAAGTTATACAAGGTAGAGAACAATATCTACCATGAGGCAGACAAAGCCTTAATTCAGGCTAAGTGAATCTAAAGGAGGGCCTGTGAAAAAGATAAGGGACAAAAACAGACAGACAAACAGTGGAGTTAGGATTTTGTTCTGCCTTGCTGTTCCTATAGCTTGAACAAAGAAGGTTCTTGAAACCCTGCAATGTGCCAGGCAAAGCTAGAATGACTAATGGTTTGACTAGTCCAAAAATGCAATGACAACATTACTTACAAGCCCTGAAAGCACAACAGAAGAGTATACCAACAAAACACCAGTACTGTTTTATTCCGTTGTACAGTCTGAACGCACCATGGATTTTGTAGAATGCTATTTAGAAGCACGCATGTGCATCTGAAATTTTAAGCCAATAAGTAAACTTGTTTGTTGCTCTTTCTGATAAATCCAGTCTTTTGAACATCATGAGTCTGATGGAACAAGTATCCCGATAGAAAGAAAAACTTTTACAGTTACCCGCGTGCAGATTTCTCTACATGAAAATGTATCACCATTTAAAAATACTTCCAAAATATGTCAACTCAGGTACCCTGGGGAAACGGATGACTCACAAGTTTCAAATTTTAGTTCTACTAAGTTGCATAACAACAGGCCTCTTCCTTCCCATCATTACTACAGGACTGTTTAGCTAGGAACAGATGTTGCATTTGCACCTGGACAAGTTGTGCCTGTATTTATCCCAGAACAGAAATATCCCAGGATTGGCATGTACACACATTCTCCTCCTTACTAGAGTCTAGTGACTGCTTCTTTTCTATCACTTATTCAATGATGCAACCATGGGATAATTGTTCAGATGCACTTTTCAATGTCCCAGGATCAGCTAAAGTATTTTTTATCCTGGGAACCTTTTTAGGATTTATCCTAGGAAAAGGGCATGGATGTTTGACTGATTGCACTTTATCCTAGGATAAAATGGCATATCTCAAGACATATGATGTTTGTTTATAGCCTCTTGGACCCTCACCTAGGGATACTGGGGAAGGAAATTTCACATTTTAGAAGGGAACAGAAAGCAAGCTTGATTGGGGAAAAAGGCATGCAAATAAACCACAAATTATAATGCTGGTGAAGTTCTTTGCAATAGTATCCCTGGAACTTAGTAAACAAATTCTGTCGATAAGCCAGAAGAAGAAAGAAACTCCAAACTATTTTTCCATTCTTTCCCTATTCTTACTTTGCAAGAAGCCGATCAGGCAACAGAAAAGGTTATTAACAACAGATTCATTACAGAACTAAACAGGCAGATCTGTTCCATATTTAGCTTGTCCCTGTATACCCTCAGCATGAGGTACAAGGAGTCATCACCTTTACATTCAATGTTTAGAGTAGACCAGAGGTGATCCTAAGATGTAGTTACGTTTTGGGGTTACCATGTGGTAGGCATGATATTCTCTTGAATTAGGTTCACTATTGGGGCATTTGGTCTTTAAGTAAAACTAGTGCACAATTGTTCATTTCTATTGTCTCCTATCTGTACATTACACTATTTGATATAAATTAAATTTTGATTTATTTTTGTATTTCAAATAAGGTAGTTAGTGATTTCTGGGCAGGTGATACTCCAGGCTAACCCTCTCCGTGGAGAGGGAGACCTATACTTTCTTTCATAACCCAGAAGTGAGGGACCACTTGGGAAAGGCAAATATCCTTCACTGCAGCTGCACAGAGTCACTGGTGCTGAGACAGCAAATGATCACCAGTGCCAAGACAGCTCCCTATCTTGGTCTGTTCCTTGGGGTAAATGGTAGCATAATGGGAAGAAATTTAGGGTTCCCAAGGTTCCCTGCAGATGTGCTTGGGACAGATAGTTTAGCATTTCTTTTAAATTTGGTTACACTTTTACATTTGTTTCAATTCTCATATTTCCTAATTTTAGAGGCCTCCAGCACACAACATTTATGGTGTTATTTATGTATTAAATTGTGCCATAAGTAACAACAGTGCTACACACTCAGCCAAATTATAGCACTATAATGTGGCAAACCAGACACAAAACATAATCCATAGAATATATGGAACATCTTTTTGGCTTGTTTGTATGGGGCCATAAACCAAATGTGTAGAATGCCCCTAGCCTGATGCTGACAATCAGCTGACTTTCAACATTTGGCATCAGGATTAGGAGAGCCCCAGTCCCAATGTCAGGAATGGGCTACCAGGGAATTGATTTGCAAGGTTCCTTGGCAACACCTGTGCCTGGCAGCCCCTTCTGCTTTGCTCTGCAGCCCTTCTGGACCTGCAAGGCATTTTAAAATGCCAGGTCCCAGGGAGCTAGGCTACACACAAGATTTTCAGCCCTGGCCCTGGACAGCCCAAGGGTTTAAGACAGACACCTATGGGCACCTGGCTTTCAACTTGCTGGTGCAGAAGAGCTCAGGATCATTATCCTAGACTCTGCTTATGCTAGCAAGTAGAAAGTATGCTATTGGGTTGTGAGCCTTGCTCCCAAAATCATCTCTCCTGCCATACACAAGGCCTAAATCTTCTCATGTTAGGTCTGGCAAATAAAGTCATTAAATGAAAACTGCTTTATTTGAATACTAAGTAGTAATAAAAGGGCTGCAGGAATGAAAGAGTTTAACAGGACAGTCCAAGGCAAACTACTCTGAATCGCAAAGGTATTCTTGAGGCATCTTTGGATGCCTCAATCCAAGGGAATTTAGCAATTATCTCAGTTAAATTAGTGGCAGCACAAACTACTGTGCTTTATGCACTGTAGAAAAGAGCCATTGAAGTGTATGGTGCAGTTTGACTTGATTAAGTTGAAGGTCTTCACACAGCATAACAAATAACTTACCATCACCGTGCTTGTGGCCAAGCTATCAGCCACTTACTTACCTCTCTCGTTAGACCAATTCTCCATATGCCTGCTGAAAGTTCAAAAGGAGCCGCTCCTTCAGGCACAGTTTTGCAGGATGCCAGCCTGCGACGGACCTGCTTCATAGTTTTGCCAAGCTGCCAGAAAGATGCCATGTAAACAGTAAGGAAATAACTCCAACATAATGAAGGTTAGCAGGATTTTGTATACAGAAAGATATTATTCAAGAAGGCACCGAAGTACAGCCTCAAATCTAGATACCTCTAGTTTCAGACTGGGAAGGCCACATATAGCTTGGTTGGGCAAGTTATTCTTTAAAAAGACTGCAAAACTACATTGCAAAATTCAGTTAAGATAATGCACATGCACGCTTAATAATTGAGCTTCGGCATGCACTTGGGGGAAACAGCACCACCTACTGCCTCCCGGGCAACATTACATACCAATGTGGAAGAGGTACAGAGTACAGAGGTTTTATTTAGTTGTTTTTTTCTGCCAGATGAAATGCAAACACTGACAGTAGTTCAAGCATAGATTCAATATCCTCATAAAGGGTAACTGCTAATTTTAATGACAGACTGTTGTGGTTTTCCTCACAACAATTATTATTATAAAGTTTCTTATATGGTAGTGAAGTACACACCAATTATACTGAATTAAAAAAAAGAAAAGAAAGAAAAAAGCTGATGTAACTTTCTTCTTTCTCTTTTATTCATTCAAGAAAGAAATCATCATCATATTCTGCTTAAAGACTAAAACAAACATTGCAACTGAAATGGCCAAAAGAAGAAAAGTTATACCAGCTCTACTAATCAGGCATGACAAGAAATGAAACACATGGTAACATTACTATAGTCAGCCAGATAAACACCATCACCACATTACCTTGTAAATATAGGAGTCACAGAATCATAGGAAATAAGGGTTGGAATAGACTTCAGGAGGTCATCTACAGGTTTCCTTCACTTTATGCGGGTTGTGTGTGTGCAAATTCACTCTAAGGAGATGACCCTTTTTATACCAAAAATTCATTATATGCGAGGTAAATTCACTCTTACACAATCAGTGTGGTGGAAGCCCACAGTTGCTGCTTTGTGCGGTGCACTGTGGGAGTGATATGCACCAAAATAGTCTCCTGTTTGGATCTGTGCTCCTCCCTCATCTGTGACACGTTTCTGTAGTCACCATCCCCATTGTGATAGTGTATCCCTATTTGTTACATTGTAAGGTGGGTTCCCTTTATGCAAATTCAAGCTATGCACCATTTTCCAGGAATGCATGTAGAGCACAAAGCGAGGGAAACCTGTAGTCCTATACCCCGCTCAAAGCAGGACCATCCCTAACTAAATCATCCCAGCCAAAGCTTTGTCTAGCCAGGTCTTAAAAGCCTTCTATACCTCCCTGGGTAGCCCATAAACTTCCCTTGCTGCAAACAAAGATAATTGATCCTCATTCTATCTGTTACCACTGAGAACAGTCTAGCTCCACACCCCCAGTCTTTTTTCCCCCGACTAAATAAGCCCAGTTCCCACAGCCTCTTCTCATAACTCATGATTCCCAGCCCCTTAACCATTTCCGTTGCCCTTTGCTTGACTCCCGCCAATTTGTCCACATCCTTTTCTGTAGTGGGGGGCCCAGAACTGGACACAGTACTGCAGATGTGGGCTCACTGGTGCTGCTGAATAGAGGGGAATAATCACTTCCCTCAATCCACTGGCAACACTCCTACTAAATGCATCCCAGCGTACCTTCTTCACAAGGGCACATTGTTGGCTCATATTCAGCTTATTGTCCACTGTAACACTCTGGTCCTTTTCTGCAGAGCTACTGCTTAGCCAGTCAGAACCAGAGCATGGGATTGTTTAATCCAAAATGCAGGACTTTGCACTTCTCTTTATTGAACCTCATGAGATTTCTTGTGGTCTAATCCTCCAATTTGTCTAGATCTCTCTGAATCCTAGCTCTACCCTCCAGCACATCTACTTGAATTTCCAGCAAGCCATACCTTCATTAGCTTTCCCTCAGCTGCTTCCCCTTCATTTTAACTTTCTACCTTCTCTTAAGAGGACAGGCCACCCAGTCCCAAACATGTCAATAAATACTTACCACAGTCACTTGCTGCTGAAATAATTTGCTTTGGTTTTCTCCCTGTTCTTCTAGATTATCACCAAGTTGCTGCCGAGGAACCAGATTAGTGCCCAAACTGCAGATGGCAGATTTTGCATTACTCCGATACACACACGTATTCTTCTTAGGAGTTAAGTGCAGTGCAGAATCTGAGCATTGCATCAGAACACAACTCTCCTTTTCTGCCTGCAGTGAAAAAATGACCGCAACCCCAAACAAACCAAAAAAAAAAAAAAGGAAAGCAAGTTCTTAACAGTCATCTTCCTAAATTCAAACTTCAAATATATCTGCGCACAAGTTAACAGCTTCCCCAATGCTACCTGTCGTAGCAATTTTCTCTTCCCATTAAGAAAAAAAAGAGAGAGAGAGAGAGAAGGTAATTTAGCCAGAACTGCTGGGTTTGGGAGCTTTACTGCCTCTATGGCTCTGTATTCAAGTGACAATTGCACCTGAAGGTTAGTGCTTCTTCAGTTCTCATAGGTATAGATGAAAATAGATCTGAACATGTCAGAGCCAAATAGTGCTTGCCCCTCTCCCAGGTCACTTCTCTTTCATGTCTGATTTCAAAGATGCAAACCTAGCAGGTAGGATCAATTTGCTAAAAGCACGATCTTTCTCCATCTTCTCGCCACAGCTGACCCCCACATGGACTGGCAAAGAGAACAAGACACGTTTAGCTCTAGTAGGTCCTTTTATTGCTGAGTGAAGTCACAGGGAAGACGATAAGTCCTGGATAACCTCTCTCTGCTGGGGAGGAGGCTCTTCTCAGCCAGACTGGCTGACCTGCTCCACCGGGCTTTAAACTAAGCCTGCCGGGGGATGGGGGCACTACTGCCACTGCTGGCCCGCTGAGCAACCCTTGCAAAGCCAGCAGGCCAAGGAACTTAAGGGAGCCCACCCATGCCCCAGCCCTGGAACGAACTGTAGGCAAGGCAAGGGCCCCCAAAGAGACACTTGCGTGCCTGTACACAAATGCCAGGAGCTTGGGGAATAAACAGGAGGAACTTGTTCTCCTGCTTAACACACATAACTATGATGTCATAGGGATAACAGAGACCTGGTGGAACTCCACTCAAGACTGGGCCACAGGTATAGACGGCTATACCCTGTACAGGAGGGATCGAGTGGACAAAAGGGGCGGGGGTGTAGCTCTCTATGTAAAGGAAAGCTATGTGTCCCTGCAAGCCGATATTGGTGACCAGGGTGGACGACTGAAGACACTCTGGGTTAAAATCCATGGGGAACACGGCACAGGGGACACAGCAGTGGGAGTCCACTACAGACCTCCCACCCAAAATCAAGAGCTTGACCAGTTCACCAGGGAATTGGCTGAAGCCACATGCTCCTGGTCCATGGTTGTCATGGGAGACTTCAACTACCCAGACATCTCATGGGAAGAGTGCTAGGCCAAATCCGAGTGGTCGCAAAGCTTCCTCTCGTGCGTGGATGACCTCTATCTGACACAAGAGGTCTACGGGCAAACAGGAGGTAAAGCACTGCTCAACCTGGTACTGGCAACCGGGGATGACCTAATCAGTGACCTAACAATCGAAGGGAAGCTGGGTGACAGCGAACACAAGCTGTTCACCTTCACCATTCACCAAAAAGCTGACAAGTCAGTCAGCAGTACAGAAGTCCTCAACTTCAGGAAAGCTGACTTTGACAAGCTCAGGAGGCTTGTCGGTGAGGCCCTAAGGGACCACGACCCCAAGGGGAGGGGAGCTCAGGAAGAATGGTTGCTCCTCAAGGGAGTGATCTTCGATGCACAAACTAAGGCTATTCCATCTCGGCAAAAAGGCAGCAAAAGGGCACAGCAGGCCTCTTGGCTCAGCAAGGAACTAGCGGACATCCTGCATCTAAAAAGAAAGACCTACAAAGGATGGAGGACGGGATCCACCTCCAAGGAGGAATATTCTGCACTGGTCCGGACCTGCAGGGACAGAACCAGGAAAGCCAAGGCTTCAACGGAACTCCAACTGGCTACAAGTATCAAGGATAATAAAAAGTCCTTTTTTAGATATGTGGGGAGCCGGAGGAAAAGCAAGGGCTACGTTGAACCCATGCTAAACCAGATGGGACAACTGATGACTGACGACCAGGAAAAAGGCAACCTACTAAATGGATACTTTGCGTCAGTCTTTCACCAGTCCCATGGGACATCCCTGCCCACTACAGGACAGGGAGGCCCGGGTGAGGGAGATTCCTTGCCCTCCATCAATGCTGACCTCATGAAGGAACACCTTGAGAGGCTGGACACCTTCAAGTCAGCTGGCCTTGACAGTTTACACCCCAGGGTACTCGAGGAGCTGGCCAGCATCACAGCACAGCCCCTGGCACGGATCTTTAAGAACTCCTGGTGCTCTGGTGAAATGCCCAAAGACTGGAAGAAGGCCAATGTGGTGCCTATCTTCAAGAAAGGGAGGAAAGTGAATCTGGCAAACTACAGGCCCATCAGCTTGATCTCTATCCCGGGGAAGGTCTTAGAAAAGATTATAAAAGAGGCCATTCTTCACGGATTGGCTGATGGCAACTTCCTGAGGGATAGCCAGCACGGGTTTGTTGCAGGTAGGTCTTGCTTGACCGATCTTATTTCCTTTTATGACCAGGTGACCTATCACCTGGACAAGGGGGAAGAGATTGATGTCGTATATATTGACTTTAAAAAAGCCTTTGATCTGGTATCCCATGATCACCTCCTGGCAAAACTGGCTAACTGCGGCCTTGGGTTCACCACAATTCACTGGCTGGGGAATTGGCTCCGTGGTTGGACCCAGAGGGTGGTGGTTGACGGAAGTCAATTGTCATGGTGCCCTGTGACCAGTGGGTTCCCTCAAGGCTCTGTCCTTAGACCTATTTTGTTCAACATCTTCATTAACGATGTAGACATTGGTATCAAGAGACTGGCCAATTCACTGATGATACCAAACTGTGGGGTGAAGCATCCACACCTAAAAACAGGAGGGCGATCCAGACGGACCTTGACAGGCTCAGGAAATGAGCAAATGACAACCTGATGGTATTTAACACCGAAAAATGGGAGGAAAAACCTGCAGCATCCTTATAGGCTTGGCAGTGCTACGCTGGCTAGCACTACAGATGAAAGGGACTTGGGGGTCATGACTGACCACAAGATGAACATGAGCCTTCAATGTGATGCTGTGGCTAGTAAAGTGAGCAAAACGCTGGCTTGCATCCCTAGATGCTTTGAGCAAATCCCAGGACGTCATTCTCCCGTTGTACTCGGCCTTGGTGAGGCCGCAGCTGGAGTACTGCGTCCAGTTTTGGGCTCCACAGTTCCAAAAGGATGTGGAGAAGCTTGAGAGAGTGCAGGAGAGCCACGCGCATGATCAGAGGTCAGGAAAACAGACCTTATGACGAGAGGCTGAGCGCTATGGGACTCTTCAGCCTGGAAAAGCACAGGCTCATGGGTGATCTGGTGGCCACCTATAAGTTTATAAGGGGTGTTCACCAGAATCTGGGGGAACGTTTGTTCACCAGAGCGCCCCAAGGGATGACAAGATCAAACGGTTATAAACTCCTCCAAGACTGTTTCAGGCTGGACATAAGGAAGGACTTCTTTACTGTCTGAGCCCCCAAGGTCTGGAATAGCCTGCCATCAGAGGTGGTTCAATCACTTACTTTGAATGACTTCAAGAGAAATATGGAATCCTATGAACCCAGCTGACTTCCTGCCCCTGTGGCAAGGGGCTGGACTCGATGATCTTCTGAGGTCCCTTCCAGCCCTAATGTCTATGAAATATATGAAGTACCCCAGAGATTTCAAGCCATTACACTATTGGGTTAATATATTTCTTCCCAACCCCTGGGCTGGAGCAGTGGAAGGACCCCAATATTTTAACCTAATTCACCAGGCTACAAGTTCAGATTTGAACTGAGGTGCAGGACCAATGTACCTGCCAAGCAAGTGCAGCTACTGCACATGCTCAGAAGCAGAGAAGACATTTCCACATCCACACTGCACAGAAGTGCCAAAAGTGGCATTTATACAGCTGGGTAAAGTGACTTTTGGGTGCATACAAGAGGCCTGAAGCTAAAATAACATGAAAAATTATAATTTACATTCCCCAACTTTTTTCCAATCAAAATTTCAACAAAGATTGTATGGATTATATCAATATGGTGTTGCTTCAAAACCAAAGAATACTATTTTCCAGGCACGAGTCCTCATATATAGCAAAGCAGAGATGGGGATTGATAGAAGCTTGTCCTACCGCTTCATAGGATTTCTGAAGCTGATGCTTTCTCCTCCTCCTGGCCTGCTGATTCACCCTCTGCTTCACCTCCTCCTGAAAGCGTCTCAGACTCTCCTCTTTCTCCTTTTGTTGCTCCTTTAGCTCCTCTTCAACCTGAAATGCTGAAACCTGGTAAAGGGAAGAGTGGCTTTTTGACTTTGTTATTTTGTAGCTTTACAACAATCTGCACTTCAGCTTCTTGTGCCAGATAAGTCAAATAAATAAAAGTCAAATAAGATTAATGATGTCGATTTCAAATGACACAATAACTTGGGGAAGCCTAAGTAGTGAAGACCAAATCACTGATTCAGACCAATATGGACTGCATGCAGAGCTGGGCCCAAGCAACCCAGCATTTCAATATGGTCAAGGGTCAAGTTAATCACAGTTGTTGGGAGGGGGTGGGGGGTGCTACAAGATGAAAAGATATCACAGAAAAATCTATTCCAACTTAGCAAGTAGAATAAAGATACAGTAATAAAAAGCTGAATCTAGATAAATCCAGGCAAAGTAAAAGGCACAAACAGTAGGTAGAATTAAGTATTAGAACAGGGGTGTACAATTATTTTTGCTGGAGGGCCGCTCATTGAGTTTTGGGGAGCTATTGAGGGCTACAATGGTAGCTCTGCCTCTTGACAGGTGTCCCACCCCCTGATCGCCATCTTGGGACCAGAAGTCCCATCCCTAACCTTTGTCCCATCCTGTGACCTTTGTCATAGGAGCTTCCTCCCCTTGCCCCCAGAAATACTCCTGGGGGGAAAGGGAGTTGCCATCTTGGAACCAGAAAAAAACCACATCATATACTAAAAGTCAAACATCGACTATAACTTTCTTTTATTTCAAAAAATATTTTTGTTATGATTTGTGTTTATGTAGTGTATATAGAAGTGACTGCATAATAATGCAAAAATAAAGTCTTAGCCTTGTGTATTGTGTGTGGGAGAATATGTGGAGTATGGCTGGGTGTGGGGGGGGGGTGTGTGTGTGTGTGTGTGTGGCAACGGGTGGGGTATAGGGCATGTTGTGGGAGCAGGGTGTGGGTGAACGCGTTTTGCGGGGTGTGAGGAGCGAGCACCTCCCCCCCATGGTGCACAGCCCCTGCCACTGGACAGGCCCTCAGGGTGCTTATGACCCATGGAGGTGCTGGCACCTGGTGGCACAGCTCTGGCCAGTTCTGGGAACTGCATGTGGCAGCAAGGAGCAGAGCCAGGCCGGCCCAACTCTAGTGTGCAGGGCTCACATGCAGCTCCCACCACTTGCACACCACCAGGGGAAAGGCCTACGCAACGGAGCCAGCTGCCTACCCCACTACCTGCTCCCATGTGCAGCTCATGGAACTCCACCAGGAAGCAGGGGCAGGGCTCCACGGCCTGGGGCCCATGGTGTGCGAGTGTTGGGAGCTGCACATAAGCCCTGTGCAACAAAGGCAGGCCGGCCTGGCTCCACTCCTTGCCGCCAAGTGCAGCTCCCAGAACTGGCTGGAACTGCCACCAGGACCCACTGCCTGCTGCTGCTGCCAGCAGTGGGGGATCTTGAGGGGGAATGTACTGGGAGGGTCCACACACCACCCCTTTGCACCCCATTACACACTCTTCCCACCCAAGCCCCATGCTCCAACCACCCAGTATTAGAACAACTGTCCACAGGTTATGGTCTGCTGCCTATTAGTGAAAGGCTCTGAATCAACACTGGATATTTTCTGTAGAGATATGCTCCAGGTCAAATGGAAACTGATTTGGGAAATCCTATAGCTGTAGTCGGATGTGCAGCAGACCACACAAACAGAATTATGCTTCCCGCATTCATCGAATATGAACCTATAGGTGGAGGGAGGCAGTTCAGGCATCTGCAAACCGGCTGCATCCACTGATAAATTCATTCTTTCAAACTCATCTTCACAGACATGAAAACTAAGTTCTGAAGGAACAGCTGCAGCCGCGGTCCCAGGCTGGCTGGGGAGACGGCGGGCCGGCCGGGAAGTGCCGGGAGCTGGCGGGTGCGAACGAGAAGGCGCGGGAGCGGTGCCGCCGAGGGGAAGGGAGCGCAGGAAGGCAGCCGAGCAGCCGGCCGACTCGGAGACCGCCGGGCTTAGAGCAAGAGGGGAAGCGGAGGGGGCCAAGGCGAGGACGCGGCGCGTGGGGCTGCGGGGGAAGCGGCACTCACGAAGGCCAGGCCCTGCGGCTGCTCGACCTCGGCGCCGGCTCGCTCCACCCAGGCGCCCACCGGCGCCACGCGCTGGTTCCTCTCCGCCAGCACCGTCCGCCGCGGTCTCCCGACAGGCGCCTCCGCGCGCGCCCCGGCCATGCTCCGGCCCGCGGGGCCTCGCTCAGAGCCGGGCGCTGCGGCGGCAGCGGAAGCGGCCGCCGCCATGGCAACCCCGGGCCCCGCCCCCGCCGGCCGACTTCCGCCCAACAGCCGCCTGCGCCCGGCAGACCTGCCTGCAGCCGCGGCGGAGCGGAGCCCCTGCCCCTGGTGCGGCGGCCCGCGGCGGGGCCGTGCGAGGGAAGCGCTGGGGCGGCCGCGGCTCTGCCCGTTGGGAGCCCCGCTCTTCCCTGGTCTCCGGCGCGAGCCGCGCTGCTCTGCAAACACGAGCTTTCCCGGGCCCAGAAGCCAGTGACGGAGGGAGCGTCCCGAGCGCCGCCCCAGGCCACCCAGTCTCTCCCCGTCCGCCAGCCGGTTGTCGGCACCCGCCCCCTCCCCGGCTACACGCTCTTAACTGCCTTCACCTGGAGCTCCCTTCCCTTGAAGGAATGTGGACAGCTCCGTCCCCGTCCCCTGAGCAGCTTCCTAGCCGAGCAGGCTGGCTAGCCACCATGTGTGGACAAGCAGAAGCAAGGGGAGCCTGTCAAGAGGCAAGGTGCTATGCTCTGGTCACAAGATAGTACCACGGGAACCACTCTGGTCACGAAGAAGCTCCCCACCCCCAAGCCTACACCCACCGAGGTACCAGCTCTCTGCACACAACTCGGAAATTAACACAAATAAAGCAAGGAGCTGTTTTAAACAGAAGCCAATAGTGCATTTCTTTGCTGACCAGCCATACGCATTTCCTAGTCATCGATACATTTTTAAATGTTAAAAGATTTCTTTCCATATTAAGCGCTAGAGTTATTGGTATCAAAACTTCTTGAGCTAAACTGCACCCACAATGTATCTTGTGTATGGTAAACGAGTGTTGTGCCTGCAGCATCCCTCAGCCCTTGTGGGCTGCAAAGAGTATCAAGAAGATGCAAACAAAACCACTGAACAGAGACAAAAACGGCAGTTTGCTAGAAGCAAGAGGAACAAGGGGAAGACAAAGAGGAGCCAGGTGCCAGATCCTGGTCCAGGAAGGTAAGTGAGCTAGGGCTGCCTCTGTGTTTGGCTTGCTAATGATTTGTTTGGTGGGCTGCCTGTTGGGGGTGTGCTCTGAGCAAGAGCCTTGCTAGCTGGGTCATTGTTGCTTGTGTCTGACAAAAGCCCTAACAAGGGCCAAGCCAATCCAGCCCCAACAGGGTATAAAAGGAGCAGCCACAGAGTGAGCAAACAGGATAGTTTGCTGCCCCACTCTTTGAAGGGGAGCCTTTAAGGTAAGCTTGTTCTCTTAATTAAGAGCAGCTAGCCTACAGATATTTAGTGTAAGTAGGTAATTTTCAAGAGTTAGACCAATATTTAAGTCCCTTGTTAACTAGACTGCAGAGCAGGGGGGCTTGCCCAGTAACTCTCACTTTCCTTCACTGTAAGCTGAGTGAGAAGAAGCAGGTTAGCAGGAGAAAAGGAATGTTTTGGGACCAAGGAACAGTGAAGTGAATAGGTCAGTCTGCTAGGGAAGGTCTGCTTAGAAAGAGAGACAGTGGATTAAGAGACACAGAGAAATGCCTGGAGGATGTTGCAATGCCAGAGCCACTGCCAGCTCCTCCTCTGCTTCCGCTTGTGATGTGTCTGTCCAAGCAGGACCGCTCACCATTAAGGCTTCCACCCAAATCCTGGTTTTATGCTGTGGAGACTGCAGCTTGCAAGTTCCTTCCAGCGGTAGCCAGGTAGGAGACTGCCTGTGATGTGAGCAGTACCTCCTGGTAGGATCCCTATAGGAGAGCTACAGGAGGTGGTGGCAAGGCTCTGCAGCATCCTCTGCTATGAGGACTTTATTGATTCAGTGCTGGAGGAGACTTCTGGCACTGTGGAGGAAGGATGACCAGAGGCAGCACAAGAGAAGGAAGAGGATGTGGTTGCCCAGGAAGGTGGAATCTGGAAACTTGTGACCTCTGGCAGCAGGCAGGAATCATCATCTCCACCTGAATCAGTTTGCTTGAAGAATAGATATGGAGCCCTAGCAAAAGAGGGGGAGGAGCACATTCCATTGGAGGAGGCAGCCAGACCAGAAATCCCCAAGGTTGGGAGGATCAAGGCCACTGCCACCAAGAGGAAGCCATAGGTGGTGGTGGTTGGAGACTCTTTTCTGCTGGGGACAGAGGTATGCATTGACAGGCCTGACCTGTTTTCTTGGAAGTTTCTGCTGCTTGGCCCAAACCTGGATCCAAGATGTCACAGAAGGATTGCTGAGACTCATCCGGCCCTCTAACTACTACCCCATGCTGCTCGTCTATATGGGCAACAAGGATGCTGCTGGGTGGACCCTGAGCAGATCAAGAAGTGACTACAGGGCCCTGGGTGCACGAGTAAGGGGGGGACAAGAGCTCAGATGGTGTTCTTTTTGATCCTTCCAGTCCAAGGGAAGGACCTGGGCAGGGGTGGACACACCCTGTAGATCTGTGCGGCTGCACAAATAGTGTTGCCAGCAGGGCTTTCGCTTCTTCAACCATGGGATGTTGTTCCAAAAAGAAGGATTGCTAGGAAGAGACAGGATCCGCTTGAGATAGAGGGGGAAGAGCATCTTACCTAGTGAGGAGAGCTTTAAACTAGGTTTACCGGGGTATGGAGAACAGAGCTCTTAGGTAAGTGTAGAAGCAGGAGAGCTGGAAGAAGTGCAAGCAGGAGAGGGCAATTGGCTAGTTACCTCAGGTGTCTGTTGAAAAATGCACAGAGCCTGGGAAACAAGCAGGAAGAATTGGAAGTCCTTGCACACAGTCATGGAACTGTACTGAAGCGCAGCTTGAGAAGGAGGTGAGCAGCCAACGGTGGTGAAAGAACAGTTTAGGGACTATTTAGAAAAGCTGGACATGTACAAGTCCGTGGGGCTGGATGAGATGCACCCAAGAGTGCTGAGGGAGTTGGTCGATGTGACTGCAGAGCCACTGGCCATTACCTTGAAAACTCATGGCAATTGGGAGAGGTCCCGGGCAGTTGGGAAAAGGCAAAATATAGTGCCCATCTTTAAGAAAGGGAAGAAGGCACGTCTGATGAATTATAGACCAATCAGCCTCACCTCAGTCCCTGGAAAAATCATGAAGCATATCCTCAAGGAATTCATTTCTAAGCACTCGGAGAAGGTGGTGGTGATTAGGAACAGTCAGCATGGATTCACTAAGGGCAAATCATGCCTGACCAACTTGATTGCCTTCTATGATGAGATGACTGGCTGTGTGGATGCAGGACATTATATACTTTGACTTGGGCAAAACTTTTGATACAGTCTCCCACAACATTCTCACAAGTAAGCTATGGAAGCATGGGTTGGATAAATAGACTATAAGGTAGGTAGAAAACTGTCTGGATAATTGGGCCCAAAGGGTAGTAATCAATGGCTCTCTCCCACCTTGGGAGGAAAAACCTGCAGCGTGCTTATTGGCTTGCTAGTGCTACTCTGGTTAGCACTACAGATGAAAGGGACTTGGGGGTCATGATTGACCACAAGATAAACATGAGCCTTCAGTGTGATGCTGCGGATAGTAAAGCAAGCAAAAGGCTGGCTTGCATCCATAGATGCTTCTCAAGCAAATCCCGGGATGTCATTCTCCCATTGTACTCGGCCTTGGTGAGGCCGCAGCTGGAGTACTGCGTCCAGTTTTGGACTCCACAATTCAAAAAGGATATGGAGAAGCTTAAGAGAGTGCAGAGGAGAGCCAGGTGTATGATCAGAGATCAGGAAAACAGACCTTATGATGAGAGGCTGAGAGCCATGGGACTCTTCAGTCTGGAAAAGCGCAGGCTCAGGGGTGATCTGGTGGCCACCTATAAGTTTATCAGGGGTACTCATCAGGATCTGGGGGAACGTCTGTTCACTAGAGAGCCCCAAGGGATGACAAGATCAAATGGTCACAAACTCCACCGCAACCGATTCAGGCTGGACATAAGAAAGAACTTCTTCATGGTCCGAGCCCCCAAGGTTTGGAATAGACTGCTGCCGGTGGCGGTTCAGGCACCCACTTTGAACGCCTTCAAGACGCATTTGGATGCTTATCTTGCTGGGATCCTATGATCCCTGCTAACTTCCTGCTCCTGGGGCAGGGGGCTGGACTCAATGATCCTCCGGGGTCCCTTCCAGTCCAAATGTCTAGTTGGCAGCCAGTCTCAAATGGAATGTCCTAGGGCTTATCCTGGGGCCAGTTTAATTCCATATGTCCATCAATGACCTGGAAGAAGGGATGGAGTACACCCTCAGCAAGCTTGCAGACACCAAGCTGGGGGGAGTAGCAGATATGCTGGAGGGTAGGGCTAGGATTCAGAGTGAGCTAGACAAATTGGAGGATTGGACCAAAAGAAGTCTCATGAGATTCAACAAGGAAAAGTGCAAAGTCTTGCACATAAGTCAGAACGATCCCATGCACCAGTACAGGCTGGAGGCTGACTGGCCGGGCAGCAGCTCTGCAGAAAAGGACCTGGGGGTTACGTTGGACAATAAGTGGTATATGAGCCAACAAGATGCCCTTGTTGCCAAGAAGGCTAACAGCATACTGGGCTGTATTGGCAGCAGGTCAAAGGAAGTGATAATTCCCTTCTATTCAGCACTGGTGAGGCCACATCTGGAGTACTGTGTCCAGTTTTGGGCCCCCCACTTCAGAAAGGAAGTGGACAAATTGGAGAGTCCAGCAGAAGGCAACAAAACTGGTTCAGGGGCTAGGGCACATGACTTCTGAGGACAGGCTGAGGGAATTGGGCTTCTTTAGTGTAGAGAAGAGAAGACTGAAAGAGGATTTAATAGCAGCCTTCAATTATCTGAAGCAGGGAGTTCAAAAGAGAATGGCAGAAGTTCTCAGTGATGGCAGATGTCAGAACAAAGAGCAACGGTCTAAAGTTGCAGCAGGAGAAGTTTAGGTTAGATATTAGGAAGAACTTTCTCACTAGGAGGATAGTAAAATCCTGAAACAGGTTCCCCAGAGAGGTTGTGGATTCTCCATCCTTGAAAGTTTTTAAGCCCCAGCTAGATGAAGCCTTGACTGGGATGGTCCTGCTTTGAGCAGGGGGGTGGATTAGATGACCTCCTGAGGTCCCTTCCAACCCTAATTTTCTATGATTCTATAGTGTTAACAACATTCTGGCCTGTTGTGGTCTTTCTGAGTTCATTGCAACAGAAGTATTGTTCTATTTTTCTATATATCAAAAATGAGTGAAAACTAAAACCTGGCACTTTGAGGGGTGCCTGGAGTCTATAAAAGGGTACCTTGAGTCTAAGAAAGTAACTCGCACTTTCTCAAGGGCAGATTCTTGACCACGGCTGTGCTGTATCAGAACAGCTTTGCAAACCTGTGCCTATGTTAAAGGGGCTGATGGGGATCTAGGCCACCAAAGCCCTATGAAACAGGACTCCTGAGAACAGAGGTGCTTGGGCCCAGACAAGCACATGGTGCAAATCCCACTCATCAAGCAGATGAAGCATCAGCCTTCTCCTTATGGACTACAGGAGGGTGGAGCTTGCTCTTTTAACTTCAGTGCTGGTACAGGGCCACTTTGCTGAAGAAATCCTGCAGTCTGGCTTTCCATTTAAATAGAAGCCCATGAGGCAGGGTAGAGTTGCATCTTATAGACTAATTCAGATATGTTTAAACTTTCATAGACAACATAATCTATAAAGTGTAACTAACTCTACCTTGCCTTCTACTTGACTTTTGACTAATGCAGCTAACTACTTCTCACTACTCATGAACAGAGTCCTTTGTCATGTCATACCCTTCTGTGACCAACTGCCCAAGCAAATGCCCCTTTAGTGGGTAATGGGGAAGCATGCTGGCAGGAATTATATTCTTACTCCTACTTCAGCTGCTTTCTCTCTCTGCTCCCTATTCTGTATGCTTACCTCTTGTACTCAGCCCCGTTTGCCAGCCGCAGGAATTTGGACGTTGAACCTTTTCTCTCTTATTGACCTAGTGGTAGGCTTTGACTTCACAACTTTCCTTTTCACAGATCTTACAGTAACTTTGACCTCTGAATTTTCCAGTTTGCTGACCTTACAGTAGCTTGAGCCTATTATGGTCCACTAGAGCCAGGTGTGGAGTTGAGGATTGAAGAGGGAAGGGTCTGAAACCATAAATCAGGAGCCAGAATGCCAGGTCAGGATTAGGAGCCAGGAATCAAAAATCTAGTTACCAAGTCTGAAGGGTAATCCATAGGACAAAGAGTAAGCCAGGTCAGGACCAGGGGCCAGGAAACAGGTCTGTAGAGAAAATCCAAGGGCTAAAATCCAGAAGCAAGCTGAAGGAAAGATCAGGAGCTGGGGTAGGAGCAGCACAGGACTGAAGGTGCTGGAGGAGTGCCTTTAACCTAGCTCCAGAATCAGAGAGAAGAGACGGGGTCAGCTGGGTGGACTGAGGATCAGTGCACTTAACAAGGGCTTCAGGGCAAGCCTGCCTGAGCTTTACAGAGCTGACCCAAGCTGTAACACAGAAGCCTTATAGAACCTTTCTTACCTTTTCACTCTGCCAGTTCCAAGATCAATGGCATCTATGCGGCACGTTTATGCTAGCTCCTTAATTATGCTGGGAAGTAGGCCTGTGCGAAGCGGCTAGTATTCACTTCAGATTCAGCCTATTTGGGGGACAGTGATTCGATTTGGTGATTCAAATCACTGTCCCGAATCAATTCGGCTGAATCATCCAGGCCCCATCCCCCACTCACTCTCCCAGCCCAGCAATGGCTGCCCTGCCCGCCCCAGCTCCCTGCACTTTGGAAAAAAAAAAGCTCCGACTCACCCGGTGTTGCCAGGCGGGAGGGCGATTCCCACTGCTCCCCACTGCCCTGCACTGTGTGGGGGGGGCTCTGCACAAGCCCCCCATCCCCCACCCACCACTGTCCCAGCCCTCACCCCCACAGCTGCCCTGCCTGCCCCAGCTCTGGCCCTTTAAGGAAAAAAACCTGAGAAAAACCCCAGCACTCACCAGTTTCTGCCTGGTGGGGGGGCAGTCCCCACTGCCCCATGCCACATGGTGGGCTCTGCACAAGCCCCCTGAGGCTGCTGCAGGAGCAGTGAGTCCCGGGGTGGTTTTTTTTTCTTAAAGGGCCAGAGCTGGGGTGGTGGGGCAGCCATGGGGTGGGGGGGGGGGCTGGGGGAGTGGGAGGGATTGGGAAGCTCATGGCAGAGCCCCCCATGCAGCATGGGGCAGTGGGGGACATCAGGGATCACCCCCTGCCAGGCAGCACCCGGTGAGTGGGGTTTTTTTTAAAGCACTGGGAGCTGGGGCGGGCAGGACAGCCATGGTGGGGCGGGGGGGGGCTGAGGAAGCAGGCAGGGGATGGGGGCTGGCTGTGGTCCCCCCATGGTCTCCTCTCCCAGTCCCCCTTCCCCTGCCCCCTACTTACTGGCTCCGAGTCCAGCTGCAGCTCCCTGCTGCAGCCGGCGGGGACTGTCTGAATCATCGAAGTTCTCCGAATCTTTTTCGAGAGCTTTTCCGAGAGCTTCGAATCGATTCAACCTTTTCATTGGTCTCCTGATTCGATTCAGATTTGGAGACTTAGACACCGAATCGGGCCGAATCTCCTCTGAATTGAATCAGCACCCGAAGCTTTGCACAGCCCTACTGGGAAGCGCTGCTCTTCTCCATGCGGACTGCATAGAGGAGGCACCAGTAATTGAACTGTCCCACGTTGTCTGCTAGGCAGATGCTATAATCAGTCATGTTTGCACATGCACATGCCCAGTTGCATAAAGGGGAGTTAGTTATATTACAGTCTTTGGGGCTGCAGCAGGAAGGGTGGGCATGGTATGCTTCATGGTGGTGCCCCCTAGCCCAGTGAGCAGGTTCTGTAGACATGCCAGACTTCTTTGGTTCTGATTCTAATCTTACTCCTGCCCCTTATACCAGGGTTGTGCCTGGACTCCACTAAGGATGACTCCTAACTTAACTTATAGTAGGTGATTGTAGAATTGCTTACTATACCTTGGGATAGAATTTATCCAAAAAGGTAAGGCAAAACCAAGGAACTTTTCACACATTTTGTCTAGAAGCACTGACATGTGCAAAGCTTGAAATCTTGCCCCCTGGAGAGTGCCATATAGAGTATCTAGTTATTCCTGTATCCCTGGCCTGGATTGCCTTCATTATTATACGTTCCCTTATGATGCGCCCTGCCTCAGTGCTTGTGCTGGCTGTACTGAAACTTGGTTATGAATTGGTCTTTGGTTTGGTTCCTAAGGAATACGGAGGCTGAAAACAAAACAGCACCCACACTAAAACCAAGTCCTTCCAGCACATGCTGCATATAGATTCATTAACTATGTCGGGGTAAATGTTCTTGCACCCCAAACCCAGAGAAATATGAAGTGCCCAGCCTATGTTCACACAGCATAGGCTGTGCAGGGTGGAGGGTTGGTGAGCAGTGCAGGGAGCCTGTACAGCACTGTCCACAGGGCCCCCCAAAGCATAGGGCCCTGGATGTTCACCCTGATTCACCCCTTTCAAGAGATGGCTCTGTCAGTCAGTGTATGATAACAGAGGATTTCTGCATATAGCTAATATTTGATTTTGTGAGCTACAGCAGATCTGGACTCTGAAGAATGGTCAGCTCTTCCCTGTCACTGAAGAAGGCTCCTGCCCATCCCCTATTTAGCAGTTATGGAAAGCAAAGGACCCTAATTCAGGAGGCAGGACAGATGTCACAGCAGACAAGGGATCCTTTTGAAGCTACAGGGACCAAAAGCAGAGAAGAATAGAAATCAAGGAAAGGAGACCTTTTAGGACCTTTTTATCCCTGATCTCATTGTTCCCTAGATAAGCTCAGTAACACTTCCTTAGCAATGGAATAAGCCTGGCTCTGTGCCAGACAGCTCCTGAACTGTCCTAGCTGCTCTCAGAGCATAGTACTGCAGTACCTCCTCCTGAAAAGGTACTATGGGGAACAGGGCCAGATTAATGCATAGGTAAACTAGGCACATGCCTAGGGCCCTGAGCTGCAGGGGGTCCCGATCCTTCCCCCTCTACCTCCACAGTGGCAGCACCAATAGCCCCATCTGCCTCCCTTTCCTCACCTTGCCGCCGCAGCAGCTGCTTCCTAGCTGCAGCCCTGCTCCCTGCAGGTGACAGCGCTGGGGTGGGGAGGGGGGCCTCGACCAGCCCAGGGCCCACGAGTTTGTTTACCTAGGGCCCACTAACGGGTTAATCTGACCCTGACCAGGAGAGCTTTCAGAGCTGAGCTAATGCAGGACAATCCTGGGGTTGATCATGGGGCTGTCACATGGCTTCTTGTCTGAAGCTCATTCAAACTCTTGAAGTTTTGGAGCCCAATGTTGCTGTGCTATGCTCTGAAAATAAATCCAGGCAGCACCTTAGGATGCTTCTCAGAAGTGGGCCCAACAAGCTATATTGCAGAGCAGCTTGGTCCAAACCCTGTGAATAAGGGTGTGGCATTTGTGTTCCTATGATTTTGGGGCTGCAAAGACAGTTGCACTGGCCAGCTGTCTTTTCCTTTCATATACAGGCAGTCCTCGACTTACAAAGTTTTGAGTTGCAATGTTTCACACTTACAACGTTTATAAATTGACACCCTGTTTCAAGTTTATGACGTCAGTTTTGACTTTACAACGCTTGATCCAATGCGACACCATGCCAGCGAACAAGTTCGCTGCATCGCTCATCTCCCTGGAGAACATCTGTCCAAATTTCCTTGGACACCTTTAAGAAAGCAGGCAAGACTCCAGGAAAACCTGCAGCCAAGACTCCTGAGAAGACTCCAGGCAAGAACCCTTCAGAAAGTCTAACCAAGTCACCTCAAAGAAGTCCTTCCAAATCAATATGATTGCTACATACAATATAAATACATTAATGTAGCTATATTACTCCTCTATAATTGATTGAGTACAAAATTCTGGGGTATTTTTGGTGAAAATAGGGTATCGGGCCTTGGTTCAGGAAGCAATCCCCCCTTTATAACATTGTTTCTTATGAGAAAATTGGTTCCGAGTTACAACGTTTGGACTTAAGACGCAGTTTTCAGGAACCAATTGTGTACGTAAGTCTGAGGACTGCCTGTATAGTGAATCCTTGTTCCGTTTCTCTAGACAAGTGGCCCTTCAGTAGGTGTTTGTTGGAATTGCTGAACAGCTCCATCAAGCATCAGTAAAAAATAACCCACCTTTAATCCTGAAAGTTTTGTGGCAGATAAGTCACTATAACCTGAGCTCCAGGTCTCACTGGGCATGTGTACATGAGACATTTACTGCAGAGCTGCCTAATTACCTCTGCAATAAACATTTCTGCATCTATGTGTGTGTCCCTATTAGGGCGCATGAAACTAGTAACCTCTGCAGCAGGCTAGTTCTTGTAAATACAAGAACTAGCCTGCCCCAGAGTTTTTCATGTGCAGCAGCGTACATGTAGACAATACCTGGTTGGTTGAGGCATGAGGGTGCTTCAGTGCAGGGGCTGCCTGCCAGCTAGCCTCATGCTGAAGCACCCTCATGCCCTAGCCAGCTCCCCCACAGCATGTTGAGCCTGGTTGGAGCAGCCCTGAGCTGCTGCCAGCCAGGGCTGCTCTGACCAGGCTCAGTGTGATGCCCAAGAATAAACTCTGGAGCAATATACTCCGGAGTTTATTCATGTGCATTAACTGAAAATGTAGACATGGCCACTATGTAGCATGGGGAGGACTGCATGCCTCTTGCTCCATTCCTGCTACTGATCTCATATATAATTTTGTGGGGAGTGATCTTATAAAGGGGAATAGTAAGGCTGTAGAGGGAGGTCAGAGTTTGCTCCTGCTACACTTAACTGACAGATGAGCCGACAAGGAAAGGTAGTGGTGAGGTGAGAGTAAATACAAGTGCAGCCCCTTTAAATCTGATGCAGGAAAATGATGTCAGGGGTGCGTGACACTTAAAAGGGACACAGGCTGGGGAAGGAGGAAGACTCCCAAACACAGGGAGCAGAGGATGGGCCCTGGGGTAGGATTCAGGACTGGGACATAGATTCATAGATGTTAGGGTCGGAAGGGACCTCAATAGATCATCGAGTCTGACCCCCTGCATAAGCAGGAAAGAGTGCTGGGTCTAGATGACCCCAGCTAGATACTCATCTAACCTCCTCTTGAAGACCCCCAGGGTAGGGGAGAGCACCACCTCCCTTGGGAGCCCGTTCCAGACCTTGGCCACTCGAACTGTGAAGAAGTTCTTCCTAATGTCCAATCTAAATCTGCTCTCTGCTAGCTTGTGGCCATTGTTTCTTGTAACCCCCGGGGGGCGCCTTGGTGAATAAATACTCACCAATTCCCTTCTGTGCCCCCTTGATGAACTTATAGGCAGCCACAAGGTCGCCTCTCAACCTTCTGTTGCGGAGGCTGAAAAGGTCCAGGTTCTCTAGTCTCTCCTCGTAGGGCTTGGTCTGCAGGCCCTTACCCATATGAGTGGCCCTTCTCTGGACCCTCTCCAGGTTATCCGCATCCTTCTTGAAGTGTGGCGCCCAGAATTGCACGCAGTACTCCAACTGCGGTCTGACCAGCGCCCGATAGAGGGGAAGTATCACCTCCTTGGACCTATTTGTCATGCATCTGCTGATGCATGATAAAGTGCCATTGGCTTTTTTGATGGCTTCGTCACACTGCCGGCTCATGTTCATCTTGGAGTCCACTAGGACTCCAAGATCCCTTTCCACCTCTGTGCCACCCAGCTGGTCATTCCCTAGGCTGTAGGTGTGCTGGACATTTTTCCTCCCTAGGTGCAGCACTTTGCATTTCTCCTTGTTGAACTGCATCCTGTTATTTTCTGCCCACTTGTCCAACCTTGTCCAGGTCTGCCTGTAGCTGTTCCCTGCCCTCCGGCATGTCTACTTCTCCCCATAGCTTTGTGTCATCCGCAAACTTGGACAGAGTACACTTGACTCCCTCGTCCAAGTCACTGATGAAGACATTAAAGAGTATTGGTCCAAGGACCGAGCCCTGCGGGACCCCACTACCCACACCCTTCCAGGTCGAGACCGACCCATCCACCACGACTCTCTGGGTGCGGCCCTCTAGCCAATTCGCCACCCACCGGACTATGGAGTCATCCACATCACAGCCTCTTAACTTGTTCACCAGTATGGGGTGGGATACCGTATCGAAGGCCTTCCTGAAGTCTAAGTATACGACATCCACCCCTCCTCCTGTGTCCAGGCGTTTCGTAACCTGGTCATAGAAAGAGACTAGATTGGTCAGGCACGATCTGCCCGCGACAAACCCGTGCTGGTTTCCCCTCAGCATAATTTGCCCTGCCGGGCTCTCACAAATGTGAGCCTTGATAATTTTTTCAAAGACTTTGCCAAGGATGGAGGTGAGACTGACTGGCCTATAGTTGCCCGGGTCCTCCTTCCTCCCCTTTTTGAAAATGGGGACCACGTTAGCCCTTTTCCAGTCCTCCGGGACTTGGCCCGTGCGCCACGAGCGTTTGAATATTCCTGCCAGTGGCTCTGCAATGATGTCGGCCAGTGCCTTCAGCACCCTCGGATGGAGCTCATCCGGGCCTGCCGACTTAAAGGCATCCAGTTCTTCCAAGTGACTCTGCACCACCTCAGGATCTACGTATGGAAGTCTGGCGCCTTGCTGCTGCCTCTCTACAACCCCAGTGAGAGACTTGTCGTGCCCCTCACTTAGGAACACTGAGGCAAAGAACTCGTTGAGGAGTTCAGCCTTGTCCCCCCTGTCTGTCACCAACTGTTTCTGCCCATTTAGCAGTGGTCCTATTCCTCCCTGGGCCTTCCTTTTACTCCCAATATATCTAAAAAACAATTTCTTGTTGTCTTTTACTTGGGTTGCCATCCTCAGCTCCATGGTAGCTTTGGCCCGTCTAACTGCCTCCCTACAAGCACGAGCAGAGGAGGTATATTCATCTTTAGTAGTCTCTCCCTGTTTCCACTTTTTATGTGCTCCCCTTTTGGCCCTTAGGCTGCCCTGGATTTCTCTGGTCAGCCATGGAAGCCTCCTGGCCCCTTTCCCTCTTTTGCCTCGCTCGGGGATCGTCTTGCTTTGTGCCCGAAGGATCGTTTCCTTAAGGCACAGCCACCCTTCTTGGGCTCCCATCCCTTCAAAACTCCTACTCTGCAGTGCGTCCTTGACTAATCGCCTGAGTGCATTGAGATCAGCTTTCTGAAAGTCTAGCACTTTCACCCTACTAGTTACCTTACCCACTCAACGTCTTATGAAGAATTCTATTATTAGGTGATCACTGTCTCCCAAATGGCTACCGATCTGGAGGTCCCCTATCATGTCATCCCCTGTTGCCAATACCAGATCCAGTATGGCATTCCCCCTAGTGGGACCATGTACCTCCTGTGTCAGGTGGAGGTCCTGTACACAGGTTAGAAACTTGCGTGAGCGGTGGGACTTTGCTGTCTGCGTCTCCCAGCAGATGTCCGAGTAGTTTAGGTCCCCCATGACTACCGCCTCTTTAGCTTTTATGGTCTCCGAGAGTTGCCTCAGGAGCCCCGCATCTCTTTCTTCCCCTTGGTGTGGGGGTCTGTAGCAGACCCCTACCACCAAATCCCTTTCTCCTTGCCCCCCATGTAGCCTAATCCCAATCCTTCTACTTCCTCAACCTTGGATTCTGTCTTGATGAGGGTTGATGTATATTGCTCACTGACATAAAGTGCAAGCCCCCCCTTTCTTCCCCGACCTGTCCTTTCTGTACAATCTATAGCCCTCAATATTTACCGCCCAGTCGTGGGATGAGTCCCACCAGGTTTCTGTTAGCCCCACTAAGTCATAGGTGTTTAGTGCAAGCAGGAGCGCTAGTTCATCCTGCTTGTTCCCCATGCTCCTAGCATTAGTATATAGGCACTTGAGCCCTGCGACTGGTGCCTTTCTTGCCCCCCCGCTCTGAGTCCCAAGGGGTCCTTTGATTCTTACCTTCTTGTTTCTTACCTGTTCTGTAGTGCTGGCCTCCCCATGGCTTTCAGGTTTCCAATGCTCTCTTTCTTCAGGCTGGGCTGTCCTTGTGGGTGCCACATGGTTTGGTGATCCACAGCTTCCCCTGCCCTCGTACTCCCCTCCCCCCGATGAGCCTAGTTTAAAGCCCGCCGGAGGAGATCCGCCAACCTAGAAGAAAACACATGCTTACCTTTGGGGGACAGGTGAAGCCCATCCCAGCTGAGCATGTCCCTTGTCGTGATGTGCGGGTCATTGTCCAGGAAGCCGAAGCTTGCCTCGAGACACCACTGCCGAAGCCGCCAGTTGGTTTCTCAGATGCAGTTCTCCTGCCGTCTTCCTCGTCCGGTCACTGGTAGGATGGAAGAGAATACCACCTGTGCACCGAACTCCTTCAGCACGCCACCCAGAGCACTGTAATCTGCCATCAGGTGATCGGGGGTTCTCCTGGCCGCATCATTAGTACCCACATGGACTAGGACCATGGGGTAGTAATCAGGGGGCTTGATCCTGGCCTGGATTACCTCCGTCACATCCCGAATCTTTGCTCCAGGGAGGCAGCATACCTCTCGTGCTGAGGGGTCCTGGCGACAGATGGGTCCTTCTGTACCTCTCAGGATGGAGTTGCCTATGACGAGCGCTCGTCGCCTCCTCCTCTGGGTCCTCGTGGATCTCTTGACCTGTTCGGAGTGTGAAGAACGTGGTGTTTCTTCTTGCCCAAGGGTTTCCTCCTCCCCTTCCATCTCCTGCATGGTCGCCAGGGCCTCGTACCTGTTCACCAGTTGGACTGGAGAAGCTGGTACCGGTTCGCTGCGAGCTGCTCCGGTCCTGGCTGTGACCGTCTGCCACTCTGCTGTGGAGGGCACTCCCCGGGCTGCTTCTTCCTTGCGTGCCTGGGCCTGCAGGGAAAGGAAATAACTGTCAATTTCATCCTCCGCCTCCCTGATCCCCCTCAGCCTGCTAACCCCCTCCCGGAGCTCCCTCACTTGCGCCTCCAGAGCCCTAAGACGGGCACCTGCCGGACAGGTGTGGGGGCCCCCAATCTCTGCCCCCCCCCGGCCCTACTGGGGATCCCCTGCAGGCCAGGAGGTAGGGGGACATCAGCTCCCCCATGGGCTCGGTCTGGGTGGAGGCCTCAGACCAGCCCCGGGTAGCCTTGTCCCCCTGGGCAGAGGCCCTAGCAGCACTCCTCGTCGACACCATTCTATAAGCTGCTATTTGTAGACCTGTGTGGTGTCTATGCCCTACCCCTACAGGAGTCCCACTCCTGGCCCTCCCGGCCTGCCCGCTGGCGCAAATGCCTGCGCAAACGCCGGCGTGCTCTTACAGAGCGCGCCTGTTTGCGCGCTCTGTTCACGCCGCGCGGCTCCCTACCGGCTCAGCCATATGGGACCCGGGGGGCTTCCCCTCCGGATCCGGCTCAGCTGTGCCAGGTCCCTCCACCCCACTTACCTTTGGGGGATCAGCTGCTGCTGCCCCCGCTGCTGATTCCTCTGCTGCTGCTGCTGCCGCCGCCGCCGCCTCCGGTCAGTCAGTTGGTAAAGGGGCACACGTGTGCTGGACTCCTCTCCTTCCCGCTGCTGGTTCCCGAGTGCCCTGCTGCTGGTTCCCGAGTGCTTGCATAGTACTTACCAGTGCCGGCACGGAGGTGCTGGTAGGCAAACGCTGGAGCAGCAAGCTTGACAGGCAACACCGGGCCAGGACAGTTTACTGGAGCTTCTGGAGATTCTGAAGATGTGAGATTCTCTGGACCTGCAGGAGAAGAGCCTGAAAGAAAATGACAAAGGTGCTTTTGGGCAGAAACCATAAGTAAGGAGCTAAGTTCCAAACATGGGATGAGACATGACATAGGTGGTAAAGACCCCAGTTGGGAAAGGACTGTACCTTGTGAGCAGCCCTTGGGCACAGAGACAATTCAGTTGCTGGTGGAGACAGAGTTGTCCCATGTTGTGAGCAATAACAACATGAGACGGCAACTCTGAAGAGGCAGTGACTGTACCAGGGGAATAACCAGGTGGCTAAGGGTGGCCAGTGATTTGTTGGCTTACTACAGCCTGGATTGTAGCTAAGGGACCCCGGGACACTGCAAGTGGGGCCACAAGAGGCCATCCTGTAAAGAGGAATCCTAGAAAGAGGAAGATTGGTGAAAGGATACCAACTCCTTACTGTATATTACTATTTTGGTTTCCCATTATGACAAGTGTAACAACTCTTTACTTAAAGTTACTAGTTCCATTGGCAGCTTAATAAAAGTAGAGAATGAGACCTGAGGACTGCTAATTGTCATTCACTGAGCACTGAAGTTCAGAGGGCAAACAAGACCATCACACGCCCTAACTAAAAGATCTGTTGACCGACCAATGCTGTTAAGATCTGAGGGCGGAGATGGACATAGTGTAGGAGGTGGTGGAGCCGTGTACTTAGACCCCGACATCAGGGCTGCATACCTAAAGTATGCCTCCCATACTATATTTTTCCAACAAGTAATACGTCAAGATGTGGCAGGCAAGGGTGAGACAGGCTGCTCTTACAGAAGAATACCTTGCTTCTGTTGCAAAGGCAAAAGGAAGATAAAAGAGGAAGTGTTGAAGAAGAATAGACTGATGTGTAAAGAGAGGAAAGGAGAGCAATTACTGAGGGCAACTTTCTCTCGCAGAAGAAAGGAAAAAAAAAAGACTAAACAAATGTGTAAATGATTTGGGGCTACTGTGTGCACTGGCACACAGAGGCTATCCTCAGGAGGGACTGAGCCTGGGAGCTGTGGGTCCAAGAGCACGAGCTTCCTCTGTCTGAGCCAGGTAGCCAGCCCCTGAGATTGGTAGCCTCAGCCAACTCATAAACTTTGATTGCCCATGGGGAGGGAAAGAGCAGTGACAATGATTTAACAGCTGTATGAGAGGATAGTTCAGGCAGACAATGTTGAAAATTTTTGGGGTATTACTGGCAAGTTGACGGAGCAGCGCTTGTGAAAAGTCTACTAGTAGTCTATGGCTTCTCAGATGAATCCAAATGGGCCTTACCTGATTTTGGCCCCTTACAATTTTGCCAAGTTCTTTTTTGTAGTGCTGTAGTAGTCAAAGGGCACAGTCACATTTTGGGACTGAGTGCTCTGGGCCCTGGGTGCTTTACAAAAAAACATGAACATAGTGCCTGCCAGCTGCCCCTAAACTGTGCAGTCAAAAAGACAAATGCAGGTAAAGCACAGCAGAAGGGCCAACAAGATACTAAGAGAGATGAGGAGCAATTAGCATATGCCATGTGAGTTCCATGATTCATCCAGTTTTATTTACTTATATATTTACTAACCTTTTCTCCATATGCCCTTCAACTAACCGTTGCAAGTTTATGCCCATATGCCCCTCAAACTAACAACTTCCCCACACGTACTGTGCATAACCCATTGTTACTTGCTCTGCTAGGTGACTCGCCCATTCATAGACAATTAGGGTTGGAAGGGACCTCAGGAGGTAATCTAGTCCAAAACCCTGCTCAAAGCAGAACCAGCTCCAACTAGACCATTCCAAGCAAGGCTTCATCTAGCCAGGTCTCAAAAACCTCCAAGGATGGAGAGTCCACAACCTCTCTTGGTAACCTGTTCCAATGTTTTCTAACCTCCTAGTGAGAAAATTCTTCCTAATATCTAACCTAAGCTTCCCTTGCTGCAACTTAAGACCATCGTTCCTTGTTCTGTCATCTGCCACCACTGAGAACTTCTGCCATCCTCTTTCGAGCTCCCCTACAGGTAGTTGAAGGCTGCTATTAAATCCCTCTCAGTCTTCTCTTCTCTAGACTAAATAAGCCCAATTCCACCAGCCTCTTCCCAGGAGTCACGTGCCCCAGCCCCTGAACTATTTTTGTTGCCCTCTGCTGGACTCTCTCCAATTTGTCCACATCTGTGGGGGGCCCAAAACTGGACACAGTACTCCAGATGTGACCTCACCAGTGCTGAATAGAGGGGAATAATCACTTCCCTTGACCTGCTGGCAACACAACTACCAATGCAGCTCAGTATGCTGTTAGCCTTCTTGGCAACAAGGGCACACTGTTGGCTCATATTCTGCTTATTGTCCACTGTAACTCCCAGGTCATTTTCTGCAGAGCTGCTGCCCAGCCAGTCAGCCCCCAGCCTGTACTGGCTATACGTGGGATTTGTTCTGACCTAAGTTTGGGACTTTGCACTTTTCCTTGTTGAACCTCATAAGACTTCTTTTGGTCCAATTCTCCAATTTGCCTAGCTCACCCTGAATCCTAGCCCTACCCTCCAGCATACCTACTCTTCCCTGCCCCCATCCTTTACCATATTAAGGACAGCCGAGTCCTGAAGAGATGCGATTTACTGTTCCCACAAAAAGCAGCCTTCAGCAGACAAATCATTCTACATATATCAAGACAGGCCATGGCAGCAATATGCTCAAAGGAACACAAACTGCATGTGAATGTCCTTCCTAAGTAGCATCCCATGCTCAGCAAATACAGACCTCCTGCAAGGAAGGGAAAACATGAGTTAAGATAGCATTCACACCCAGTTTGCTAGGGCATGGATCTTTCCTTTAGGGAGCAGCAATGTCTCTTGTCTCTACTTCCCACACAAATATCCTGTTGAATAAAAGCCAGAAGAGAAAAATATGCCAATTTTATACACCGAATCTAGACTTTTTCTAATCCAAAGACCCAGTAATGCACTTACTGCTAAGAAAACAACTCCTGTCAAAACAGTAAAGCACTGACTTGAACATAGGTGGCTAGAAAATGCAAGTGTCCTCACAGTTCCCCTTGTCTGGCCAGGGTTCTTCCAAGATAATAAGACAGACAGCCCAATGTATGCTGCTCTCAGAAAGTTGGGTAGAGAGCTAGGGAGAGTTATTAACTGGGATTCAGAAGCTTCCCATTTTTAGTTTAAGACAAGCCTTTCCTGTTACTTTGCATTTGAAGATTTGGGAATATGCTCATTATTTCTTAGTTTTGGCATCTAATTCCTTGAAGAAAAGGATGTTGGGTTCATGAAACCAGAAAATGTCAGGTCTGACCAAAAGAAAAAAAATCCAGCAACACACAGAGCTCTGTGTATTCGGAGAGGAATTGGCAGGGCTGAGTGGTGGCAGAAAACTCCAAGCAGTACTAAGGGACGTGCCCGGAGTGGAAAAATCATGCTAATTGTCTGTGAGAGGGACCTAAAACTAAACCCAAAATGAAGAGAGAAAGAGGCGCCTTGTCCAGAGTCCTCAGCACTCCAGGTTTCACGCGTTTGATGTGCCTTCTTCTTATCCACACAGGTAAGAGAACACTAGTCTCTGAAGAATTTGTGAACGGCGAGTGGGTTTTGCAGATGTCTTGATATGTGTGGTGAGGTTAAAGAAGTAAATACCAGTGTGTTTATGAGCTTACTGTGCTTACCCATGCATGAAGAAGTGGGATTTATTTATTCATGTAGCATCTTTTAATGTCTTTTCTTCTCCCAATGTAGCAGGTCCCTGTCTTTGGAAAAAGATTTCAACGTTTTCAATGGGAATTAAGCAGTTTCTTATGGTACAAATAACTTATCTGTGCCACCAAAATCAGGATTTTGAATCCTGTTTTTGAGTGTTCTGTCTGAGTGAGTTTTCAAAGTGGGAGAGTTTGGTGATACAGTTAATCTAATACTCTTTTTGAAAGACAGTTCAAGTTGATTCAGCTTTTTTGAAGTTTGATCCAAGATAAAAGTGGTGGGAAGTTTTAACAACTGCGATTCAGATATAGACACTGATGCTGGGCATAAATGTTGGCTTGAGCCCCATGATTGTAGAAGATATAATGGACTATTTAAAAGGCAATTAGTTCCTATTATTATTCTAGAAATGTGGGGAAAGGAGTTTTATTTGAAAACCCTGCTCCTGCAAAAAGTCCTCTCTGTTTGAATCTTTTTCCAGCTCCTCAGAGAAGTGGAATTTAATGGGATCTATGTGCTAGCTTCAATACTGTATGACCTACCCAGCTGCCATGGAGATGAACTCTCTCTCTCATCATTGTTTCTTAAGCAGCCCACACATGCATATTGGAAATGATCTGGAATACACTTAGATAGGTTGGCAGGCATCTGGGCTGGGTTTTGGTTTCCTTTTTATTTATCTTTGAAAAGAGAAGATAAATATATTTTATTTATCTTTGTCCCCACTGGTACTGTGCTGTGCTAATGCTAACCCACTTGCAGGCAGTTTACAGTAGCTTGTTAGTGGTAAAAGTCCCAGTGTTTGTCTCAGCTGACAGGGTTGTTCATGAGCACATTTGGAACAGTTTGTTCCACACTTTTCAGCTGTCAGAGATAAATAAAGAACTGCATGGCTGCAGAAGGTCCTGTGCTCTTTTGTAAAAACAGCTCTATAAACAGCACTCTACCATAACAGTGATGAATCTTGAGCAAAGGCTGAGAGACTTTCAAGGAGGGGCAAGCAGGGTAAAGTGTGCATGCTCAGTGAAAAGGGCCCTTAGGTCTGAAACAAGGAGTAGGTAATACTGAACCTGTGCTGCCTGGGAGTCAGCTTTAGCACCTCAAAGTGCTTTACAGAGTCTCTAAATGCTCTTATGGCTCCTACTGCCCCAGGCACTCCATGAATCCATCCGCTGGGATTAAGGAAAGAACCAGATGCAAAATAAAGGCTTACATTACCTTTACCTGGATGTTAAATTCACCTTCTATCTACATCCACTGCCATTAAGTGTGTAGTACTTCGCTGGGTTCTGACTGGTGTTAGGGCAGTGCTTGGTTAATATGTCTGGCTCTGCTCTTTTAGGTGTTAGTCTTGTTTCTTTCTGCACAGTTGTGAATAGGTGCTATTGTCAGTAATGTAGTTGCCACTCAGCATGAGGAGCCATGGATTCCACCAAGAAAGACAGGCTCAGTAAGATGCCTTTTCCTTCAGTTGGGTCATTCAGGGTGCAGATTTGGGGGATGGGGAGGGGTCATCCCCCTGCAGGAGCACAGAAGTGGTTTTTAAGAACACTTAAACACATATTAAAGAGGAACAACACTGCAAAAATGCGACTTCTACTCTAGATTTCCAGCAGTGCTGAGTGTGAGTTCCTCATCTGTTAAACCAATTTGCTCTTTATATATTAATGGAAGCATGGCACAACCGGTAGAGTGTTTTCAGCAAATCCAGCCATTTGCTGTGCTTTCAGTGCCAGTGCCTTCTTGTGCTGAGATATAACAGGGGGAGCTGCTCTGGGCCCATGAGATCCAAGACCAAACTTTGTGAAAGTAGTACTCTTGGAGATAGGTCACTTTGTTTCTTTTGTGATAATATGAACATACTGTAAAATGGCAGCTCCATATCAACTCTGCATACCTATGAACATGGCTAGCAAGGCTACCAGAATGCCTTCCTCCCTCCTGCTAGGCAAAGGCCTAAGTATAGCTTGTCTACACTAGCATAAAGAGCCTTTACACCTGGGACAAAAAGGAGCTGACTCATAACAGCCCTGCATTGATGAAACTTACTTGAATCTAATATAGCATTACTCTGGTAGAAATCAGGATAAAATTCTCTTGATAGAAGAAATATGAGTTTAAGTGTTGCGAATCTGCAGCTTGTCCTGGGGTAGCGGTTTGCTTAAGGCAAACAGGCTTTTGCCAGCCTCGCCACCACCTAGTGGTGAGGCTCTGTAATAGCTATCTCCTGAATGCAGTTACCTCAAATGTTGTCTGTTCTGCATAAGGGTGTCATTTATGTCGGTGTACAAAACTAGTGTAAATTATATTAGTGTGATTGTCCTATGCATCTTTCTCCAGGGGCTACCAGTGGTGGTGGGGGTGTGTTATAGACAAGCCTGAGGGGTACTCTCACCAGGGGTGTTCATTGCTTAGGGAGGGCCTGTATTATGTGACCCTAAAATGCAACAGTTGTTCTGTCGTGACAAGTGACAGAACAAGAAGCAACGGTCTCAAGTTGCAGCAAGAGAAGTTTAGGTTAGATATTAGGAAAAACTCTCTCACTAGGAGGGTCGTAAAACACTGGAACAGCCAGACAGGTTGTGGAAGCTCCATCTTCGGAGGTTTTTAAGACCCAGCTAGACAAAGGCAAGGGGCTGGGATGATTAGTTGGGGATAGTCCTGCTCTCAGCAGTGGTCTGGATTAGATGATCTCCTAAGGACCTGGGCTGAGCTGGGGCCCCTAGGGCTTCTGGGCTCCTAGCTTCTTGGTGGTAGTTAGAACTCGAGGCTGCTTAGGGATCTTGTGACTTTCAACAGAAAAAGCTGATATGAAGTGATTACACATAAATGCATACGTTGCAGACTACTTTTTTCCATGGAAAATTTTGAAATTGGGAGCTTTCATTCTGATGCAAAACAAACTGTTTTGGGGTTCCAGAATTTCTTGGAGAAATTCCAGATTCTGATCAGCTTTAGTGTGAATTATTATGCAAGCTATAGGATATTTATCTGCACTGAGGCAGGCAACATTCACATAAATGCCACATAATTTTATATTAGGGGAGCACCAATAGAGATCTTGGGGCCAATATCCGATATTTAAAGAGATATATTGGCCGATACGGATCTGATTCCCAATACAGCTGCCTCCAGCTGCTAAGTCCATTGTTGGGGGAGGGCAGATCAACACCCACCACAGTGAGGGAGGAGGCAGGAACAGGCGCTGTCCAGTTGGGGCGGGGTGGGTGTGGGATGGAGCCATGGCTTGTGGCAGGGGGAGTCTCTCCCGCCACTGCTTGCACCCCGGGAGGGCATGGGAGGACATGCCCTTTGGATTTGCATGAGGTGGGGCGGGTTGCAGCTATGGGCTGGAGCCGGAGCTGCACGGGGCTCTTCTCAGCAGGGACTGGGCTCAGAGCGGGCACTGGTGGCTCTGGTAGGGGGCTGCAGCCACCCCAAATTTTGCTGCAGCTCCACTCCCAGTACAGCCACTGCCAGCCACCCGGTGCAGCTTTGGCTTTTCCTGGCACATGGATGGAGGCAGGGCATTGAGCTGGGGGCTGTGCCAGGTGGTTGGTGGCAGAGCTGCAGCAAAATTTGGGTTGGCTGCAGCCCCCTCCCAGTGCCCACTCAAAGCCCAGTCCCCACCGAGAAGAGCCCCGCACAGCTCCAGCTGCAGCCCACCCACCCCATGGAAATCCTAAGGCACACGGCCCCTCCCCCAATGCCCTCCTGGGGTGCAAGCAGCAGTGGGAGCTGCCCCCCACCCATGAGCCATGGCTCCATCCCGTGCTCACCCCCCCCCCCCCCCCGGCTGGGTAGCACCTGCCCCTGCCCCCTCACTGCACAGGGCATTGATCTGCCCACCCTCGCCCCTTCCACCACAATGGACTTATTAGCTGGAGGCAGCTCTTCAAGCTGCTGGGCTGTGCTCCTTGCTGCCTGAGTTACAGCCCCAAATACTTTCCTTTGCTGGATGATGATTGCTGAACAAGGTAGGTATCTATTTGACATAAGGGCTCTTCTAAACGGCACTGCCACCTCTGATTACTGCTGAAGCCCACTCTCCCTACTGTTTCTGTGCAGCTCACCAGGTCCATGCTGTTGTTTTGTAAATCACAAACATTGAACTTCCTGACACTGCAGCTTGTAAAACTTGAGCCAGAAAGGAATTGGCTCAACAGCTGAGTGCATTGCCTTCTGCTTTTGGCACCCTTTACTGCTCCAGACCCTGAGGTCAGTTCTGGGAGTGCAGCCCCTACACAGACAGGATAAATGCTGTAATTGTACCCTCTTGTTCAGACCACTTAATAGCAGGCAAATGGCCACCAACTGTGCTTGCCCTCCACGAACCACATGGGGTGAAATTTAGCAGTTGCCTTCCATCCCCTTCTTTAGGAAGCAGTGCTAGGATAAGGGGCCAGAAGGCTGTACCAGAGAGGTCTGGCATGACAAAAGGACACCGCTGTACTTTTGTTGTTTCTACATTCCCACACTGTCTCCTTTTTACTACTCCTATAACTGTTTCTCACCCTTTTGTCTTCCTCTTCACTTATTCTCTCTGCATCGCCTTTGGTCTGTGCCCTGACACCATGCCCTACCACAGGCCTGGCCTTACTTCTAACATGGGTGATCAGGGGTTGGGCATGGCAACTCTGACTGCCTAAATATAGTGGATGCACACCTGAGCCTTCTCTAGGCTAGTCTCTTGCAGCTTGGACTGAAGTTTTCATCTCTTTGCAAGAGATGGCTGGTGCTCAGGTAAGTTTTGTAGATAGGACAAGTAGGGGGCCACTTGTCAGATGCATGAGACAGATGGGCATTGAGGCACATATGCCTAGCTGTTGGCCCTTGTGCTAGCTTTCAGTAGGTGATGAAAACTGAGACATACCCCTTGTCTTTAAGAGCAGGCAGGATGTGGCTGAGGCAGGCTGCAAGTGTGGCAGGAAAGCAATTAGGGACCATGCTTGAGAAGCAGCCTGAAGGTGTGGTCAAGACTGATTGTAGAGTCATTTGACCCAGGAGGAGGGCTGGGCTTAGACTGGACATAAGCCTAGGCCCTGAGCTGAGCTAGTAGTAAGATCCTGGAGACTGCTGAGGGAACATCTCCTGAGCAGGATAGCTGTAGCTCCTGAGTGCCAGCACAGAGAACAGCCTGCAGCAGTTTGGAGGTTTGGGAAGGGACTATGTGGAGGAGGTCATCCCTGGTGACCTAGTAAAGGGGTCTAGGAGCCCAAAAGGGGGCTGAGTGCAAGACCAGAGCCCAGAGAGGGGCTGAGTGTGATACCAGAAGGTCTAAGAGCCTGGAGAGGGGCTGAGTGAGGGACCAGGGGATCTGAGGGCTGAACAGGGCTAAGTGTGGGGCCTGATAACCCAAAGTGGGGCTAAAAGCAGAGAGATAGAACATCAGAGAGTGATGACAGCAAAGCAGGGGGCATGGTAGGGGCAGACAGAGTCACCCAATCAGTCCTTAAGGCAGGGGTTGTCAGCTAGGGTACACATACCCCTGGGGGTACTTTGAAAGGTCCAGGGGGTATGCAGGGATGGAGTGCCACTGCCTCATAGGAGCAGGGCCAGGGTGGAGCAAGAACAGGGCTGCACAGACACCACACTGCCACCACTTGCCACGTTCCTGCTCTGCATCTGGCCGCTTGCCACCCCTCCCCCATGCCACATCCGGTCACTTGACCCCCCTCACCACATCTGGCTACACACCACCTCCGACCCCACACCACTGGGGCTGAACAGTGTGGGCTCCAAGTCGCCCCAGCTCCCAGACAGCACACAGCACCCTTCCAAGCTGTGCTACACCCATGCCATAGGGCAGCTGTCGCACTGGTGCTGGGAGGGGAGGCAATCCCACCTGCCCTGCGCTGCGTGGGGGGGCTCTGCCACAAGCCCTCAGAGGCCCTGATTGCTGCTGCCAGAGCCAGTGAGTGCAGGGCTTTTTATGCAATCCCCTCTATATATAGTATGTAAACACAAATCATGACAAATACTTTTAGTAGGTGTTTGACTTTTAGTGTATGATTTGGTTTTTTTCTGGTTCCACGATGGCAACCCTCCCCTCCCAAAAGGAGTATTTCCAGAGTGGGGCAAGGGGAAGGATGTGCAGTGGCAATGGTTAGGGAGCAGGACTTCTGGTAAAGTGTAACTGTGAAGTGGTGGGGCTACCTATGCAGCCCTTGACAACTCACCAAAACTCATTAAGCAGCCCTCCAGCCAAAATAATTGCTAATTGGCAGCTTGTTCCAATGGTTAATCCTTCACCATGTAAAACACATGCATTATCTCTAATTTGAACATGACTGGCTTATTCTTCCAGCCACTGGTTCTTGTTATGCCCTTGTCCATTAGGTTAATTGCCCATGCCTGTACTAACAAATTATTTTGGCTGAAGGGCCACTTAAGGAGTTTTGGTAAGCTGTCATGGGCAGGGTCAGCACCCCCATTCTTCCCCCCACCCCCTCAACAGCTCACCAAAACTCCCTAAGTGGCTCTGCCCCACACTTGGCTGGGCAGATGGGATGGAATTGCAGGCAGGCAGGGAGCAGCATCTGGGAGTAGAATGAGCAAGGAGGGCCGGGATCAGGTTCACTGGGCAGCGACAGTGAAGGGCTAGGACCCAGAGCAGAGCCATGATCCCTTGCCTGCATGTCCCTGTGGCAGGTGCTGGTTTCTCAGGCAGGGTCATGGGGGGAGCAGATTGTGACTCTGCCCTGGGCCCTGGTACCACACTGTCACCAACCAGTGATCCTGGGGTTTCACAGATTCACAGTAGTTTAGGGCTGGAAAGGGACCTTGTGAGATCCAGCCCTCCTGTTATGGGCAGGAAAGACTGTGGGGGTCAAATAACCCCAGCAAGGTGTGTGTCCAGTCTTCTTTTGAAGATCTCCAGGGTAGGTGCCTGTACCATGTCTATTCCAGAGTCTAGTCACATGAACCGTTAAGTTTTTCCTTATGCCCAGTATGAAACCTTCTTTTAGGAGTTTATGACTATTGCTCCTGGTTTTCCCCTGGGGCACTTTGGTGAATGGTTGTTTGCCTAGCCCCTGATGCTCTCCCCTGATATATTTGCAAGCTGCTACTAAATCCTCCCAAAGTATTTTCTTTTCTAGGCTGAACAGTTCCATATCTGTCAGCCTTTCCTTGTATGGCTTGTTCTTCAGGCCTCTAATCATATGAGTGGGTCTTCTCTGGACTCTCTCACATTTCTCCACACATCATTCTTGAAGTGTGGGGCCCAGAACTGGATGCAGGATTCCAGCTGCAGCCTCACCAACGTTGAGTAGAGCAAGAGAATAACTTCCTTAGTTTTGCTTGTGGCAGGCCAGTAGGGGGCACTCCTGCGTTGAGCCACCCACCTCACTGCACCTGACCACCTTCCAGGCTCTGAGTGCCTCCCTGGGGGTGCCTCATGTCTGGCCAGCCCCTTCCTGGAGCACACCCGCTAGCCTGGGGGTTCCACTGCCACCATGCAGGGCTCTGGCCTGATTCTGGCTCTGTGCACCCTGGGTAACACAGGCCTAGTAGCCCTCAAGGGTACTTGATTCACTTCAAGAAGTTGGGATGCTTCCCTCAGTCAGAAGCACAAGTAGTGGTCTCCCTTAGTCAGCTGAACTAAGGGGACCCCAAGACATAATCTAGACCCACTCCCAAAAAGTCTCCCACAATAGGTACAAAGGAGAACTTTATTGGTTACAGAGGGTAGGGTTAGAATAGGGTACAGGGTAGAGCAATATCAGAGAAATCCCATAGAGCAGACTCCCATGGTTGGGTAGCCTTTGATCACACATCTGAGTTACTGCAAGCTAGATATCTAGTTAGATCTCAGGTAGCTTACTCACAAGTATCATCCAGAGGCAGTTGGAGATTCCCTCTGGAGGCAGGCAGTTCCTTGATCATGTGATTTCAGAGAGAGAGAGAAAGTTTCAGATGGTCCAGCTCTTCTCTGTCTCTGAGTCTCCCTCATTGCTGCTGCCCCATCCTCCTGGGCAGTCCTTAACTTATGTAGCCCTTGTAACCTCATTTACCTGGTCCAATGGAGGCCAGCACCTGTTGGCTGTCAGCCAACTGATTTGAAATGCATCACTAGTTGCCGGGCAGCCTGGCAATCTCTAGCCCATCAGGGAGATAGCCCCTCACCCAGGTATGTGATACTAGTCACATAGGCAGGGGGAGCAGGTTTCCCCCCTCCCTCAGGAATGTATCCAGCTCAGGTTACCTAGAGATAGGGTAAAGGTGTCTCTCCTCTGCTGGGCGCATCCTAATCAAACTGTCACAGAGCAGAGTTTTTGGGGAGAAACAAAGGTGGCCTTCTGCCACACTGCTCGAATGCATCAGTTGATGCATCCCAGAATATTGTTTGCTCTAACTATAGCATCACACTGGTGGCTCATTTATTTTATGGTCAATTATGACCCCCCTCCCCCCCAATCCCTTTCAGACATGGTGCTAGCTAGCATAGCACCACCAAGCCTGTAAGTTTGTTGTGGATTTTTCCTCCCCAGATGGAACACTTTACACTTCTCAGTGTTGAACAGCATCTGGTTCTGGTCTGTGCATCTAACTAATCTGTCTAGGTCCACCTGGATCTTCAGCCTACCCTGAGGCATGGCCACACTTCCCCACAGCTTAGTGTCATTGGTGAACTTTACCAGTGTGCTTTTCATCCCTGCATCTCTTCTTAGGGGTGGCATTCCCTTATCCAGAACTGGTGTTTCTGTTGATGTCTCCGCTGGTGTTGTGAGAGGTGCATACCTGTTGCTCAGTCCCAAGGGAGGAGCAACCCTGGTACTGCGTGTCTTGGGACCTGAGACAACTGTCTTCCAAGCATTCCCTGGGTGGGGCTCCCAGCTGATCTTCCTGTTGTCCATCTTCATGTTTCTGCAGAGACCAGCCTGGAACCCTCCCAGGCAGGGCACACTCAGTTGGGTGGATGGGATGGGGCCACAAGTAGGCAGGGAGTGAATGGGTAGGGCTGGGATCAGGATCATGGGGCCATGACAGCATGGGGCCAGAGCCAGGGACAGAGATATGATCTACTCCCCCCGTGGCCCTGCCTGCGGAACCAGCACCCATCGTAGGCACATGTGGGCAACAGATCATGGCTCTGTTCCATGCTGTCACCACCCTGCAATCCCAATCTCCAGCTGTTCTTCTCCCCACCTGCCTCCAGCACCATCCCATCCACCCAGCAGAGCGTGCCCTGCCCATGCAGGTCTCAGGCCAGTCTGTGAATACCCTTCCAGCCTGCTCCATCTGCCACCCCCATTGGTGGCTGCAGGCAGACAGGCCTGGGTGCTCAGGCAGCAGGACCAGGTCCAGCAGCAGCTAAAAGGAGCTGCTGGGAAGCAAGTCCAGCCACCACATTGCCCCAGCCCCACTGCATGCCTGGGAGCACCAAGACTGGCTGCATGTGCTATGGCCTAGCCTGTCCCCCCCAGGACCCACCATGAGCTGGATAAAATCCCTTGATAGGCTGGACCTGACTTGCGGGCCAAATTTTGCCCACCCGTGTGTCAGTATCAGCTATCGTCTCCTTTAAAAAAAAATTCTTATATGTTAAGATAAAGCCACTTCTCAATCTCCTCTGTGATGAACTGAACAGACTGAGTTTTTTTAAACCTCCTCCTGGAAGGTGTTTTCTCCAGCCCTGCTAAGAGGGCTGTTAGGTGCTGAAATCAGAGCTGTTCCTCTCTAATGATTATTAGTCTTATGGTGGTCAGTGAACTCAACATTTTTCCAGGGACTTACACTACAAGACCCCCACTTATCCAAGCACAAGGGTGAGTGGAGGAGGGCCAGCTGCCTTGGAACTCTGTCCTCAGCAACCCCTTTCTTTCAGTACAAGTTGCTTCCCATCATATCGGCCCTGCAACATCATGTTCCTTATTCTCCTTTCTCCACATGAGTGTGTTGTCCAGCCCTCCCTCACTCCTTCCCCATGTCAGTCAGGACCTGCAGGGACACTCCTTCCTAAAGCCATCCCTGTGCCCTCCTCTGTCCCCATAGGACTTAACAAGGGAGACCCCATGTTGGGGCTGGTTGCTCTCTGTCTGTCTTGCTGCTCTAACTTCCAACAAGCTTGTGTTGAAACCCTGGGAGCACACCATTGTTTCCTGAGATTCTTCCCCATGGCTCTTCCCCTGGGCCTGAGCTCAGACGGGAAGCTATGAGGAAGACATCTATGAACGTGCTTTCTCTTGCTACCCATATTCCCCATCTCAGAGTTGGATGGCACCTGTTTGCAACATGTTGTCTTGTTTGTGCTTGTGGATGAAAGGAAGGGTGGAAAGGAGATGAATATGTGGCTTGCTAGGTTTCTCTTTCTGAGCATGTGTATCATGTTATTCACTATCATACAGAAAGACGTGTGTGTGTGTGGGGGGGGGGGGGGGGGCTAGGGTCCATGAATTATTTGGTACACATTTCTGGAATCAACACCCAGCAGGACCTTTGGCTTCATCACCCACACACTGGAGAACAGGTTGGGGTGGGAGTTGCTCCAAGATTTAGTGAGTAAGCACCTGTGGAAACATTTGAGGTTGGAGCCAGATGGCAACTACTCTGCCTTTTGAAGTAAGGTCCCTGCATTGCCGGGTCAGGCTTTGATTCTTATTTACAGGCTGCCAGGAATAGGAGTGGCAAAGACACAGAGGAAGAAGGGCTAGATTTGCAAAGGAACTTAGTTGCACAGAAGGTTTTTATAGCACCCTTGAAAGGAATTAGATGCCCAAATACTATTGGCTTTTAAAAGCTGTTACGAACAGGCTAGTTCTCTCAATCCCCCCTCAGTACTGGGTACCCAAAGATGGAGAAAGATGCCCATCTCACATCTAGTTCCTTCCTCACTAGGATGCATCATGAATAATAAAAGGATCAGGCAGAGGAGAAAGCCAAGATGAGATACTTTAGATAGTGAAGCATGCACCGAGTGTAAAATCTTAAGGGTTGGGGGGGTGCTTGAAGGATGGACCTTGCCCTAGTGACAGTTAGCAGCAGCACCAGTTTAGTTGGGGAACAGATGCTTTAAGTTAACATGCCCTTCAGCTCTAGCACAATCTGCTATTGAGCAAGTAAAACATGTTAATTAGGAACTTGTTTTTAAATCAGACCTTGTATTAGTTCACTGGTTATAACGCAATAGCTTTCTCTGCTGGTTGCATTGAAGAGGGAAGGCAGGAGATGGCTTGCATACTAATAGGTCTCATGACTTGCAGACTTGTTGAAGCCCTTCCTTGTGCTCCTGTGCACAGCTCCTAATCTAACACTTAATTGTCACCCAGATGAATCATTTTCCCTCTGCTGCATTTCAATAGGGGTTTTGTTTGCCTGGTGGATTACAGCATCCAGGCTGCAGGGCCATAGCTTGCTAAAGCAGCTTACCACATACTGAATATTTCTTCTTTTCACAACATCATATCTAGAGGTATGTGCCCTGTGCTGTCCATTTGCTGGGTAGTGTTTCCACAGGTCTTTTCCAGAGCCTGAAGTAAGGAGTGCAGTTAAGCTGCACTCCTCTCTGCACTGACAGGGTGGAAGCAAGCAATGTACAGCAGGGTTACAGAGGGACTGCAACAGTAAGCATTGGGTCAGGCCGAATTCCCTGAAGATATTTCCCACAAGTTACAAAAGGGCCCCCGATGCATCAGATTCTCCATAATACAGGAGATGTCGTACACCAGACAGCTAAGAAAGTTATCCCTCCTGTGTAGTTAAAAGGCCTTCAGCAGAGGGTCAATGTCCCTGCTTGCTGTAACTTCTTTCATGTCAGATTCCCAACTATGCTCAGGCCCTTATTCATTAAGGAATGTTTTCCTCTCCTGCTTTATACAGGAATTTAACCCTTACATCCCCTTGTCCATTCTGTAAAAGAGACTGGATCCACTACAGTAGCATAAGCCATGTAGTGTGTGGAGGATGCTTATTCCCTGCATATCTCCATGCAGGGCCACCCCTGAGGATGGCAGGAAAGTTGTTTCTTTCACACCCCTGTTGGTTCTTCTCAGCTGCCTAGAGTTAAATACATAAAATCAATGCCATGTGCAATTTAAGCCCATTTTAGGTTTTATTCCCAACTGCAACTCCACTTATTCCAAGCATATTCACTAGAAGGGATTCACTAGATATTTTCACTCTGTTGTGTTACTATTCCCCCTGGGCCAAGCACATAACCCTGCATAGGGTCCCAGAAATAGGTCTGATACAAGATTCACCATCTTCTTAGCCAAGTTCTTGAGGCACTTACCTAGAAAGCAGAACACTTGAGTTGTAGGGGCCTTTCTGAACAGAAGTTTTGAATCAGAACTAAGAGTCTCCTACCCAATCCCATAAGCTCTTACACTTACCTCCTGGTTGTTTCTACTGCAATTCAACAAGACAATACTTCTCTTTCCCCTGACAACAAGGGGCTGCAGCCCTTATATATTAGGTTCTCAAAATGGCTGCCACCATCAGGCACCTGCTGGATGCCTGACTCAGCCCTTAAAGTGGCAGGCACTACAAGTGCTCAGCCACAACTAGTTTGAAACAAATCAATTAAGTCTGATACCGCATTCAATCTGATTTATCTTAAACCAGTTTCAGCCATTTTGAAACTGGATTATGTGTACTGAACTTCTGTTTCAGGTTTAAAACAACTTCTGATGACTTATATTTATGTGTAACTTCTGTTCCTAGCCCTGGTTTTAAGCTAGGCAATGTCAGGAGCATTCTTTACCCTTCCTATTAAAGCTAGCCCCCTGGGACCCAGAAAGGAAGATATATAGAACCAAGGGGAGAGCAAGCCAGAGGAGTTTGGCTCTTTAGCTCAGTGCAGTGGGTACTGCTGTAAGAGAAAGATGGCCTGACTTCTGGCCCTGTCTCCTACCCTTATGCTGTGCAAATCTTTTATACAATAATTACTCCTCAGATATCTAAATCATGTCTTCATTCTCCCTCTTCCCATAACATATTTTCATTCATTCTTTAGTCTCTCTCAAGCTCCCTTCCCTCCCTACTCCTGTTATTAAAGCACCATTTGTATCCTATTTCCCAAGTTCCAATCCTATACAGCCATGACCTCTGCCACCATGAATGTCAGTTTCTGTTAAAGCAGAAGCAAGATCAGTACTGCAAACCAATTGTCTGAGGCTGTACCAGCTAATTTCCAGTTCCCTGCTCCGAAGTCCTTTCTACTGCTTCTATCTTTTTTTTTCACAGAAAAGTTTATAGCATTCAATCCTTAATTTAGTTCTGTCTCTGCTTCTTTCACTAACCAAGGGAAAAAACCATTGTTGTTACAGATATTTTTTAAAACTGTACATGGAAGGTGCTCAGGTGTTTTGGTGATAGGTACCAATGTTAACCTTCTGTCCTATACTTTGATCATGTTCCGAAATGCACTAATCCCTTCAGCATCCATCAAGGGCCAGAAGCAGCTTTTCTCAACAGAGCACTTTATCCTGGACATTACATAAATGTGAAGAATTGCCTAGTTTCTCTCTGTCTCTTGGCCTGTTTATTAGGGCTGTGCGAAGCTTTGGGTGGTGATTTGATTGGAGGAGATTCGGCCTGATTCAGTGGCTGAATCTCTGAATCTGAGTCGAATCAGGGGACCAATTAAAAGGTCCAAATTGATTTAAAGGTCTCCGAATCTTCAGAAAAGATTTGGAGAGCTTTGATGAGTCGGACAGTCCCCAGTGGCTGCAGCAGGACTCAGAACTGGTAAGTACTAGGGGCAGGAGAGGGGGTGCTGGAGGAGGAGGAAGGGGACCATAGGGGGACTCCTGCCAGCTCCCATCCCCTCCCTGCTCCCCCAGCCTTCCTATGGCTGCTCTTCCTGCCCAAGCTCCTGGCCCTTTAAAGAAAAGCCCCGGTGCTCACTGGGTGCTGCTGAGCAAGGGGGTGAACCCCACTGCCCCACCCTGCATGGAGGGCTCTGCCATGAGCCCCCCTTCCCTCCTCTTGCTCCCCTGGCCCCCCATGGGTGCCCCGCCTGGGCCAGCTCCAGACCTTTAAGAAAAAAAAAACAGAGAAAACCCTGGGGACTCACCACTTCTTCAGTGGCCTCCGGGCTTCGGCAGGCTCATGCAGAGCCTGCCGTGTAGCACAGGGAAGTGGGGGGGCAGCGGGGATCGCCCCCCACTGGCAGGAACAGTGAGTACAGGGTTTTTCTTGGGGTTTTTTTTTTCTTAAAGGGCCAGAGCTGGGGTGGGCGGGGCAGCCATGGCAGGGCTGGGACAGTGGGAGGGGAGGCAGGGGGCTTATCCAGTGTCCCCCACACAGTGTGGGGCAGTGGGGATCTCCACCCCCCCGCCCGGCAGCACCCGATGAGTTGGGGCTTTTTTTTTTTTTCTCAAAGTGCCGGGAGCTGGGGTGGGTAGGGCAGCCATTTCCAGGCTGGGAGAGCGGGTGGATGATGGACCTGGCCTGGGTGATTCGGCAATTCAGCAGGAACTGAATGTCTGAATTAGATTCAGCTGAACTGATTCAGGGCAGTGATTCCAATCATTCAGTCGAATCACTGTCCGCCGAATCGGCTGAATCCAAATCCAAAGCAAATACTAGCTGCTTCTCACAGGCCTATTGTTTATGTGTTGTGCTGCAGTATCTTTATATTGCTCCAACTACAAAGAAAGAGTTGCATGCCTGGTCACGACCTATAATGTCCAAGAGTAGGGGAACTCAGCTCTCATTTAGGTACTAAAGGAAGTGGCTGCATCTTCTAAGGAGTTCACTGCAAGCAACAGGGCTAGGAATTTTCCAGTCCAAAAAATAATTCTGAGATCTTGAAAAATACAATTGTTTTGCAGCAAAATGGGGAAGAAAAAAATCTATGGCTCCTTATGCCAACCAGGTTTCATAATCTAGCCAGGCTCTGGGCTATCTGGTGATAGGATGGCACTGTCTACAAATCAGTCAGCCAGGCTCAGGCCCAGTTAGTAGTCCCAATAGGTTAAAGAGAGTCTTTCTCTCTGCCTTGTCGTGGCAGTCTGTGTGTCTGGCTGGCCGTGCCACCTGTGCTGGGTTCTACACCAAATGCTTATGCACTTCAGTCTTTTTCATGGTTCGTGCATCTCTAGCCAGCCCATCATCCTCTAAGTTTGCTCAAATATACCTAGTCTTTTCCCTTCAGCCCCTTTGAGTTAGGATAACCTAATGCTTAATATTTTATCCCCTTAATCACAGTTCATTGTGCTTCTGTGACTGCACCTGGTAGGGATTGTTTGTTATGTCTTTAACTTCCACACATCTAAGGATGCTAAATCTCAACACAAGTGTGGGGCCCTCGATCCCCTCCCAGAATGGACTCACAGTTCATTACTCTTGCCATTCCACTGAGGCAAACGATGTCTCTTGGTGCTTCCGCGTCATGTTGTTTGCTCCTTCAGGTAGGGGTTTGGGTCCTGTGGTCTAAAGGCTCCTCTGAGCCATTAATCTGACGAGAAGATTCTTCCCTTCTCCCTTCACCCCTGTTGGGGCATGATTCACTCAGGCTCCACACTTCTGCAGCTGTGGTCCTGGGTCTCTGTTCCCTCTCCAGCTGGTGTGGGGTGCGTCCTTATGACATCAGCTGTGCACCAGCCAACCCAGATCTGGCATGACCTTGTAAACCTCAGCAGCTGCAGTGTCTGGAGCTGTCCAGAGAGCACTGCTAGCATCCTTGCAGGTGAGTCCCAGCCCCAGGGGCGGGGATCAACTGCTTCTGCACCCCACCCTTGAGGGCTGGCAGGGGTACCTCTTGGGGTCTCATCACCCCTGCATCAGTTGTCGGGGTACTCCCCACTATGACAATTTTTTTTAACTGTTTGTTTGTTTTTTTAAATTAATTTTCATGGACAACTGTGGATTTTTTGGTTTCCATGAAATCTTGAACTGCTGTCTGTAAACCCTCCCCTCCTCCTCCCCAACAACAAAAAATCCCCCACAGATATGGAGGTGCTGAGGCAAGGCTAACGTCAGGGAGGAGGAGAGCTGTTTCAGACAAATGACAGTGTTGGCATAAGACCAAATGGTTATAAACTGAGCATCAATAAATATAGCCTGGAAGCTAGAAGGAAGTTTCTAACTACTAGAGAAATGTGGTTCTGGAACAGCCTCCTAACAGGAGAAACTGGGGCAAAAAACCTAATCATTTTTAAGATGGAAGTTGATAAGTGTACAAATAGGATTGTAACATGTTGTGCCTGTGATGGCAGGAGACCGGACTCAAGGACCCAGGAAGTCTCTCCCTGTCTTATGCTGTGAATCTAGGCTGATAGGTGAGTTCTGAAAATCAAGGCTGCCTAGGGAGGTCATTAGAAGTGGCAGCTGGATATAGCCTGATCTCAGCACTTACCTTTTGCCAAAGAGGATCAGGTTGGTCAACTGTGTAAGTTATTTTATTATAGGAAAAAAAGGCTGACAGCATAAAGGAAACAGCCTCCCCTCCACAGCCACAGGGCAACCCTGCTTCCTTTGAGTAATAGGGCTGTGCAAAACAGCCCTGTTCTGCTCCAACTTCAGTTTCAAGGTCTGGATGGAATAGTGTTTTGTATCGAATTTCACTTCAAGTCAAAACAGCCTCACTGTTTCGCTTAATCAGAACAGTGAGGCTGTTTTGACGCTGTTTCGATGTTTTGCCCGACCATCGCGCTGGGGAAGTCAGTCCAGCTGGGTTGAGTTCCCATCCACCACGCTAGATTGAGCTGGGGATGGGCTGATTTCCCATCCCCAGCCTGATCTAGTGTAGGGGATGGGAAGTCAGCCCAGCTGGGCTGACTTCCTTTCCCGAGCCCGATCCTAGCCCCGGGGATGGGAAGTCAGTCCAGCTGGGCTAACTTCCTGTCCCTGGCACTAGGTCGGGTGGGGGACAGAGCCAGCGCCGGGGATGGGAAGTCAGCCCAGGTGGACTGACTTCCCATCCCCAGTGCTGTCATTGAAACGTTTCAATTTTCGAAATATTTTGACTAGCTTCTTTTTGTTTTGAGGCTGTTTCACAGCCCTTTGTTTCATTTCAATTTTGCTGATTCAACCTCAAAATGAGTCGAAATAGTATCGAAACAAAATGGCCGGCAAAATTTCACACGGCCCTACTGGGTAACCCTCTGAGTGCAGCAGCACTACTCCCAGCCTTACCTGAGGTGAAGGCAGTTCTTCTTGATGCCAAGCTGGGACAGGGCAGGGAGGTATAACTTTCCCTTTCTGGTAGCCAAACTACAGTTTGTTCAGGGAGGAAACTTTGGATCCTTACTGATTCTTGTTGGCCAAGAAACACAGCTGTCTTCAATAGTGAGCCCTCAGAACAGGATAGAGCTGGGACCCACGCACTTAGCACTACTTTCTTGTATGCGTCAGTAGGAGCCGGTCTCAGGATTGTTATGCTTTGCTCATGTGATGAAAGCCCTTTAGAGGTGGTTGCAGAAACATTTTATTTTGCATAATTCAAATCCTGCCAAAACTGTCCATTAAATGAGAATGGGACAAGAGGCACAGTCAGGCCCAAAGTGAGGATTTCATTCCAAGATGAGCCAGAAGCTTCCTAACGCTAAACTGCACAAATCATGAGGGAAACATGGTGCAAACACAACCACACATAGGATCGTAGGGTCCCTAACTCCCTTGATTTGCAAGTAACACTCCTGCTTGTACAGCCAGGTATGCTGTTGCCTTTTTGGCAACAAAAGTACACTGTTTGCTCATATTCAGCTTATGGTCTACTGTAATCTCCAGGACATTTTCTGCAGTACCACAGCCTACCCGTCATTCCCTAATCTGCCTGCAATGATTCCATCCCCCTATGCAGGACTTTGCACTTGTCCTCGATGAATCTCATCTTTTTTCAGTCTATCCAGGTCTTTCTGGACCTTGGCCCTACCTCCAGAGGGTCTGCAACTCCACCCAACTTGGTGTCATCCACAGGTTTGCTAAGTGTGCACTCAGTCCCATCATGCAAATCATTAATGAAGATGTTGAACAATACCAGACCTATGACAAAGCCCTGGGGATCCCCATTTGATACCTCCTCCCAACTAGACATTCAGCCACTGAGGATTTCTCATTGAGCACAATGATCCCACCAGTTATGTATCCACCTTGCATGTGCATGCAAACAGAAACATACACACCCCTTTAGGTCTTAACTCCTAGGTTAAACAGACTGGCACTGATAATGGACAGGCCTCTGAGGTCAGGTAGGCCTAATCCCTGCCTCGGTGTAGTCCTTCATGCAGCATTAACCTTTGACATACTATAAACTGACAGCGCCTCAAGCAGGAAGCACTTCTGGTTCTCCCATTCCCAGAGCCTGGCTTCTAAGGCCAAGAGAGACTTGGCCTTCTGAGACGGCCAGAAACTAGCTAGCCCAGTCAGGTCCAGGCACCTCTAGGCATGGAGGCAATAAAAATTGGAACATCTGCCAAACCACTGTGCTCCCTCCTTGGGGTACCACTGGAGTGGAGCATATAGTGGTTATTGTAGTTATAAAATATAACTTAGAGAGACTCCCTTGTTTACAAGAGTTGGGAATTATGAGATGCTCCCTCAGTTGGGTAGTAGCTGTTAGAAAGACACAAAGGGCCTACAGAATTTTGCCTAATGTTCCACAATAAAACTTGTTTAGTTCTTCACATTCATGTCTGTCTTTATTGAATCTGGTGATCAATAGGGGTATGCGAAGTTTCAGTTGCCAATTTGATTTGGAGGAGATTCGGCCCAATTCAGAGAAGATTTGGCTTGATTCAGTGGCTGAATCGCCGAATCTGAATTGAATCAGGAGACCAAAAAAGCTCTCTGAATCAATTCAGAGCCTCCAAATCTATTTGGAAAAGATTCGGAAAAAGACTTGGAGATTCAAAAGACAGTCTTTCAGGGGAACAGAAAGTGAGAAGAGGGAGGGGGAGCAGAGGGGAGGTGGGGAACTGACATCTGTAGCTGGCCAGTGACTGTGAACTTTCCCTGAGTCCCCTTCCAGTTATAGTGCTCTGGGGGAGGAACATAGAAACAGCATATAAGCCTCTGTTTGCAGCCTTTCTGTCCCTTTTGTGAGCTGTTTCTGCCTGAGCAAAAGAGGTGTGGGCGGCTAGCCCAGAAACAGGTGGGTAGGCAGAGATCTAACCACTATCAGGAAGGCCCCCTATTACAGGCTATCATCCCTGCTGTTTTCATCCAAATCTGCCTTAACACACATGTGACACGAGTTTTGATTTAAGCAGTTTGAGGTTCAGTTTCCCAGAAACCCCTGCACCTATCTCCATGAAACTTGGCAGGCTTCATGCCCTCAGAAGGGGATACCATCCCTGCTGTTTTCATCCAAATCTGCCAAAAAAATGACAAAATTATAGGTATTTCAGTGATCCCCCATTATAGTCTATGACTGAATCTTCCGAACCTGATTTGGCCTAATTGATTTGGGACAGTGATCTGAATTGCCAAATTGAGTCACTGTCCTCTGAATCAGCCAAATCTGAATTGAATACTTCCCTATTCGCACAGGCCTAGTGATCAATACATAGTGTCAGAGTGGAGAACGAGAAAACTTGAAAGAATTTGAGTACCAAACTGAAAAAGAAGTTGGAAACAGAGCAAGCAAAGCAACACAGCCACATGGGAGGACAAAGGACTCTGAGTGATCTTCTTGCACAGTAATACTCTAAATAGAAGGACAGTTAATCATGGAAGTGTTGCAACTTCCATCTGCCCTTCTGTTAGGCAATATAGCAGAGAACTGGAAGGTATTTAGACAAAAGTTTGAATGGTATCTAGCAACCAAAGGAGTAGAAAAAAAAAGATGCAAGTCAAATATTTAGTCTTCCCACATATTGCTGGGGAGGAAGCCCTAACTATTTACTACATCTTTACCTTCAAAGACTGCTAACATTCACAGTTAACTGCAATACTGTCCAGATTTTAAGAGTATTGCATGCCAATGTTTTGAGACCCTTGAGAGACACAAGTTTTGTTTTGTTTTTATGTGCAAACAAACATCAGAAGAAAGAATAGATCGGTAAGTTACTGAACTAAAGAGGCTATGTAAGAATTGTACTTTTGGGAACTTGACTCTATCTCTGATTAGAGATAGGATTATATGTGTCATTACAGACATTGCATTACAAGAAATATTATTACAAGAGGAAGACCTGTCCCTAGAAAAGTCTATCCAAATTTCAGGGAAGCAGGAACTGTGAAGGCTGCAGAACTAAATGTGCCATCCATGGGTCATCCATGGCATGAAATAATGTGGTCAGAAAAAGCCATGTCAAAGAGAGAAATTTTCCATTGGCTAGAAAACTGCTAAAGGAGAGAGCTTATAAGCAAGTGTGCAGCAAGGTTGGAAACTGATTCCACCTGTGGCATTTGATGAGCTATGCCATGTGTTGTGGCACAGCTGATTGCTGTAAGGGCATACCACATGTCAGCAGATGTCACCAGGTGCTGTTCCTTGACTTGAGGTGCATTTGCAAGTGTGGGGAAACCTCTCCCTTGCAGACATGCCCCCATAGTGGGAGGCAGGGGACTCCCCTATAGGGCATTTCTTCAGAGCATGCCTTTGAGGTGGGAGTTCCCCCATCCTTGCTCACACATGCTAGGTGAATCCATCTTCAGGGGATTTCCCTGGCCCATGTCTGCAAGTGCAGAGGGTGGTAACTCCCATAGGGGTTCCTCACTCTGCACTTACAGCTTATGTTGCACCAGTGCAGGGCACAGGCTGCAAATGCAGAGGGGGGACCCCCTACTGGAGGTCCAGAGGGATCCAAAGGGATTTTCCTGGTGCACCTATCACTGCTGTGCTCCAACAGGGGCACATGTCTAGAAGTGGGGAGCCTCCATTTGAAGACACATGCCCCATGTTGGAGTGAAACCCAAACTTGCCTGCTTACTTAGACATGCCCTGGAGATGTTTCTGGATAAGTGGGGAAGGTAAGACAGGCACTCCCAAGGCTTGAGGGACCTGATTCTGCCCAGCAATCTCCAGGGTACACAAGACTGGGCTTCTCAACCCTGTGGAGCCCTTGCCTGGGATAGCTGGAGAACGTAGGCAACTTCAGGCTGCCTGTGCTCTGCCAACATAAATAAACAGACATCAAACAGACATCACCTGCAATAAAGCAACTCAGTTTATCAGTACCACCTATCATGGCCATAGCACAACAGGAGGCAGGGACATCTGTTTGCTTTTACTTTGTGCTGCCAAAAACTTTTAAAGGCCACATCCAGAATTGGGAGATGGTCCCTCAGTTTGTTCATAGCTGTTAAGACACAAAAAGGGTTTGCAGAGTTTTGCCTGCTGCTCCACAATAAAACGTGCTGTTTATTTCTTCTCACTCATGCCTGATGGTCACTACAGTTATGGGGCCTCCAACAGGAGCGCTAGATAGTTGTGTGATTAAAGCAGGCCTGTTAGTTGCTGACAGCTCTAACAGGGATGCTGTATTTTGACAGCTCACTTCTAGCCAGGTTTTCAAGGGGGCTCAGCACCTTGGGTGCACATTGAGAGGGTTGAGCACCAAAAATTCTGTCCCTAGTTCTTTTTGCCTTAGTTTCATCATCTCCAAGTAAAGATGAGCTCTTTTTTGAGGCATGTTGCAATTGTGTTGATGGTACACATTGGAAGCTCAGAAGCAAGAATTTGCAAACTTGAAGAAAAATGTAGCAGAAAGAGAGGTGCTTAGTTCAGTCTGCTGCTCAAAAGATTGTGTGTGGAATAAGGGCAAGAAAAGTCAGAATCAGAAGGTGAGCAAAAAAATCTCACCCTTATCTGACGAGTGTTGAGAGTCCTGTTCTGTGCTTACCCTTCTGGAAGTATGGCCCTGGGCAGGCTAAAGGGTCAACAAGTGACCATTGTCCCCTCCACAGAATAGCTCCTAATTTAAAGGAGCCTAGGGAATCCAGTACCCTCAGGCTTGCAAGGGAGGCAACAGAGGGGACCAAATCTGTCCCTGAGTACAGGGATGACCCTTCTCTCAGAAGATGCTCTTTAGGCAGAGTTTATAAAGGTTCTAATACAAATGTTGCCTTGAACTCAAGCCCTACCCGCATACCAAACCCTTAGCTTGGGGTGGGCAAAATACGGCCCGCAGGCCAGATCCGGCCCACCAGGCAATTCTATCCAGCCTGCAGGCCCCCTAAAATTTAGAAAATTTATATTTATCTGCCAATGGGGCTGCCTGTCAAAGATGACAGGAGCAAGTGGCAGTAGGACCCAAGGCAAGCTGGTGGCAGAATCCAGCAGCCACATCAGCAAGACTGGCCCGCCCCCACCCTTGCAGCTCCCCCTCCCCCCCATCTCCCTAGTCCCCAGCTGGAAGCCTCTGCCTAGCAGGGCAGTTTGTGTATGGCCTGGAACCATGGGGCTGCATCACCAGAGTATATATATATATGTGTGTGTGTGTGTGTGTGTGTGTGTGTGTGTGTGTGTGTAATAGAGGGATGGAGTGTGCATGTGTGCAGTGAGGGAGGGACAGTTTGTGTGTATGTATGTACAATGAGGGAGGGGCAGTGTGTGTATGTGGAATGAAGGAGGGACAGAGAGTGTGTGTTTATGTGTGCAGTGGGGGAGAGAGTCTGTGTGTGTGTGTGTGTGTGTAGGGTGAGTCCCACATGTACACTCCATCATGCACATGCACCCACATCCCCCCTCACACTGCCTTACATGCAGACCCCTGCACCCACACCCCTTCACATACCCCAGCCACCATCCCCCTCCACACATGCCACAACTCTCCCCAGCCACCCCCACGCACTCACAGGCCCCCACAAACCCCATACCCACCCACACCATATATCCACACACACAGCTAAATTGCACATGTGCGCACACACATACACTCTGTCCCTCCCTCATTGCACATACACACATCCACATACACCCCCTACACCTATCCACCCCCCCAAATCTCCCCCATACACCCACACCCTCCCCCACACCACACACACCCACAGCCCCCCACAAACTTATACAACCCCCATTTCCCCCCCCAAAAATACAAGAGTAAGACTTCATTTTAAGCTATTGTGCAATCACCTCTGTGTACACTGCACAAGCACATGTAAATCAGGTCAAAAATATTTTTTGAAATCAAACTAATGAATGTTGTAGATGTCTGCTTTTTAGAATATAATTTGGTATTTTTCTGATTAGCGAAAGCCAAGATGGCAAAACCTCTTGCTGAAAGGAGTACTTCCAGGGCCAAGGGGAGGGACATATGGTGACAAAGGTCAAGGGTTACAGGGTGGAACTTACAGCCCCAAGATGGTGACCAGGGGATGGGGCACCAGTCAAGGGGCGGGGCTACCCATATGGCTCTCAACAGCTTGCCAAAACTCAGTAAGTGGCCCTCCAGCCAAAATAATTGCCTGCGCCTGTTAGGTACACACCCAGGGAAAACAGGTCATTCTGTACATCCTCATTCTGACTGTTTCTGGATGCTTACTTGGGAGAATTTAGCAGAGATCACTTAATGCAGCCCTGCTAAGACAATGGTCTTCTTTTAAATTGAATTCAGACCCCTTGCTGCCTGGGACTCACTCGGGCCCCACTCAGCACATCCAGATGAGCAGGAACGTGTGCTTTGCAGCACCTCAAAGGCTTTTGAGACACCACAAAATGCATGCAGCACACATGAAAAAGTTCTATGTGCTGCATATTTGCAGCCTAGAGACAAAATTAAATACTGGGAAATCCCAGTATTTTTTAAAAACTTCAAAAAAGAGCAGGGCCATACGTGTGGCTGCAGCATGCACCACCCGAGACTGGTATCTGGCCAGACAGAGCCATGCTCCAGCTGCCAGACAGGCTCCGTGCACCTAGATCGCTGCCACTGCAGCCCCAGCAGGCCCCCAGGACCCCAAGTAAGTCTTCCAGGTCCAGCCCAGGTGCTGGCCCCAGCCTCCCCTACCCCACCCAAGGCAGTTTGCCACATGCCAGAGCATGCATGCAGGGGCATTCCCTGGGGACAAGTAGCAGCATCACAACTATGTGCCACTGTTGTTTGTCCCTGGGGAAACGTATGTGTGTGCTCGTGGGAATGTGCCCACTGTGTGCAGCTCAATTTTTTCTCTGTAGGCACTTCAGTTTTTTCCTGTTGCATGCAGTTCAACCTCTCCCTGGTGCACATGGCTCAGTCTCTCTGCTACAGTTGTCTCAGCCTCTCTACTGTGTGGCTTAGACTTTTCCCATGAGGCAAGACTCAGTCCCACCCCAGTGCACAGAGTTTAGTCTCTCCATTGCATGATGCTCGGTCTGTCCCCACTGGTGTGTCCAAGTTTCTTTCTGCTACATGCAGCTCTGTGTGTCCCTGCTGGAAGTAAGTCCCAGTCTTGCCTTAACTAGCCCTTTTGTCTTTTTTTTCCTAGGTCTGCTGGAGGGCATCAATATCACCAGCCCAGTCCTGCTGATCCATGGTGCAGTTGGCAAACCTGCCCTGCTCTCCGTTAAATATACTAGCACCAGCTCTGACAAACCAGTGGTCAAATGGCAGTTGAAGCGAGACAAGGCAGTCACTGTAGTGCAGTCTATTGGCACAGAGATCATTGGCAACCTGCGGCCTGGCTACAAGGACCGGATTAAAATCTTTGAGAATGGTTCTCTGCTGATCAGTCAACTGCAGTTGTCAGATGAGGGCACCTATGAGGTGGAGATCTCTATCACAGATGACACCTTCACAGGGGAGAAGACTATTAACCTCACAGTGGACAGTAAGTGCAGGGCCCTTGGCCTAAAAAATTAACACAGCTGCCTTCCTCAGTGTGGATATCCTTGGAGGCTATGTATGCTTCTCTTTATAGCTATGCCTTTAAAAGATTGCTCTAGATTAGGTGTCTGTGTCAGCCAGCATGGTGCTGCAGTAAGGTATTTGCATCATCGTTGCCTAAACTTAATGTTAGAATCTAGGTCCTGGCACTGAAGTCATGAAAATGGCTTGGACAAGACTAGACCATTCTCTGAAGAGAGCTTTTATGGATTACAGCAATTTACAATTTTAAGCATAAGGCAAAGAAACAACAGAAATCTTTGCCTAAATTAAGACACAACAGAAATCTTTGCCTAAACTAAGACACAACAGAAATTTTGCATACGTTTTATATAGCCCTGAGGGCAGAGTGCCTCCCTGCAACTGGCCAGGCATTCAGTAGTCCCTGGGGCCCACAGTTCTTCTTGGCAGATGGGGTGGAGATCCCTAGTTATCGTTTTTGTTTGCTCTTTTGTGTGTGCTCTGCTCTTCCCCCTTGGTTGCCTTGACAATGTCACATCTTTTGCCCCTCTCAGAATGTCTTTCTGACCTAGTTTTCATCCCTCTCAGTCTGTTTATCTGTTGGTTCTATAGTGTCCCTGGTTTTCCCACGTTTTGTCATTTTTATGGTATGGATGGTACTTCTTACAGAGTGCCCACTTAAGCAGTTTGAAAGCTAATCTGTTGCAGTCCCTTGCTTCCTTAGATTGCATAAGTCATCAGATCAACATTTTTTTCCCCATTGGCTATAGAATTAAAGGGCCCAAAACTATTACAACTGTGCCATGCCATTTGCCAACACCTTCTGGTTGGAGTGCTAGGGGCAAAAATTAATTTTAAGTTGGGGCATGCTAATTATATTAATAGGACTACATGATAATAGGGATTGAACTGACGACCTGGTAGCTGCCTTGCAGTCCTGTTTGTACTCTGTACAAGTGTTTGTACTTGTCAGATTTTCCGTTTATTGCAGATATTTGTTCAGAAATAAGGGCTCACTGACTGCTATAATTAAGGTTCATGGAGATAACACATCATTTCCTGCTTTTTGGGGGGGGGGGGGGGGAGTGCTAACTCTTCAGTTTTCAACATGAATGCAGACAAATCAGTCAAAACCAATTGGAAAGCCTCAGTCCAAATGAAAATGATGGCCTTGGGTACCAGCTAAATCTTCATGTAGGTTGCAAGAGAAGGTCAGAACATGGCAGACATGGTGGGTTTAATTCTGGTTCACCCAGTGGATGTCTAATGGGTAGGTGTTAACAAGGTCCTAATGTAGAGACCCAGAATTAGAGGTGCACTTTACTTCTGTAGAGAGGCATGGGTCAGAATTCTAAAACCCCGGGTAGTGGTGCATAAGTGTCAGTTATACATCTGTCAGGTATTCAGGTTGTAGCCATATTGCTCTAGAGGAAAAAGCAATCAGAACTCGTGGTGGAGGTGATATCTTTTATTAAACCAACAAGTTTTTTGCAAAAAAACATTCTTTAATTGCAAGCTTTCGGGTACAAACACCCTTTATCAGGCACGAGAGAAAAGATTGTAAAAGTTCTCCTGGGTAGAAGTGAAAGTTCATATTTTGTAGGATTTCACAGAGAAGTCAGTAGATGGGAAGCTCCTCTGGGAAGGCAGTTCTTAGCTGGTGAAAAGTTTCTCAGGTCTCCTGTGAGGTTTTGTTATGATGCAAATTACCTTGAACTAAGGCAGGAGCAGTATCTCAGGTGTCAGATGGTCATGGCTGCTTCCTGCTTGGGAACATATGAAGATTTCAGTTTGAAAACCAGCTAAAATCTGATTGCTAAACAAAAATCTTGTTGGTCTAATAAAAGATATCACCTCTACCACAAGTTATACATCTGTGCATCTAAATGCAATTCTAATTCCCTTTTCCCCCCAAACTGAATTGCAGTTATGGAGGAACTGAATTGCAGGTAAGAAGGAAATAACTTCCTCTCCATAAATTAAGCTGCAGCGCTGGAGGGCAGAGCAAAGTGAACCAAAACAGGCTGAGTACTAACCCCATGGAAAGGTGAAGGTCACGTGACTGATATGTTGTGGGTTCAGCAACAACACTCTGGACACTGCTGTGTTGAACTAACTGTTATTTATTATTATAACTCTCTGGAATCACATGCAGATGGATCTTAACAGTTGTATCAGTATATGTATGCAGATCTTATACTTGCTCTGCCTCTAACTTGACCCAGTCCAGTCCTGTGGAGGGAGAAGAACCATGAATGCCTCTGGGTCCTCAAGGCAGAGCAGGTGGAGTCCCCAGAGCTGCAAAACTGCCACAAAGCAACTGAACCCTGCAGTGCTGAGCATGGGGGCTTTAGCCTTAAAGGGGCAGTGCAAAGAAAACACAATAAGACGCAATACCACTTCCCCCTAGACAGAATAGTTGCCAGCCATTTGGGAGGGCTCTGCTTCCGCTGTGGTCTTCCCATAGGACTGGACTCAGTGAGGGGTTCAGCAGATGATGGCCCTGTCAGTTTATCTGGAGACTCAACAGTGACACTTCCTTCTGACAGAGAAGGCAAAGGGTTTGCATTGGTGGAAACAGGCAGGTACTTCTCCAGTGAATCCATGTCTGCTGGCAGTGGATTGGTGCTAGGAGATTGCTCAGGTGTAGGGTTATCAGTAGGAGAACACCCACGCAGCTGGTTCACATGATGTCTCCAAACTTGTCTGTCATCAGTCTGGACTGTATATGATATGGGTCCTGTGTTGCTTACAATTTTAGATTGAACCCACTGTGGGCCACAATTCCTTATTGTGGAATGAAAAGACGTAAGGTACCAGATGCTAATGCAGAGTCCAACTCCCTTTCTTTCCTAAATTGCATGTCTCTCACAAGGTCTGGGTTAACACGGTCAAGGCACGTCTTGAGACAATGACCCATGAGAAGCTCTGATGGGCTGGACCCTGTTGTAGGGCAAGGAATTACATGTTGAGCAAACAGAAATCTGGCCAGTCTGGTAGGCCAGTCTCCTACAACAGTCCTTTCAGTGTATCTTTTGTAGTCTGCGCCATTCACTCAGCTTGCCCATTGGCCTGTGGCCTGCGAGGTGCAACGGTAACAGTTTGAATGAGGCTGCGGCTGGCAAAATCTTGGAACTCTGCTGAAGTGAATGCCCTGCCATTATCAGAAATGATAGTGTTGGGCACCCCGTGGGTTGCAAACAGCTGACGGAGAGCTGTTATAGTGGCAGTTGATTTAAGAGCTGAGACAGTAATCATCTCAAGCCATTTTGAGTACGAGTCAACAACAATTAAGAAATTCTTACCTTGAAAACGGCCAGCAAAATCAGTGTTGATGTATGACCAGGGTTCCTTTGTCATTTCCCAAGAGAATACCAGTGCCTTCAGTGGATTATGACAGATTGCTTGACAAATGCTGCACTCCCTCACAACCCTTTCTATGTCATTGTCCATACCTGGCCACCATATATAACTTCTAGCCAGCACTTTCATCCTCACAATGCATGGGTGTGCTGTGTGCAGCATTGTCAGTATGATTGGCATCCTGCTTCTGGAATTATGACACAATTTCCCCACAAGAGGCAACCCTTGTGGGCAGACAGCTCATGCTGATGTGATGAAAATGGCCTGAATACCTCAGCCAATTTGTATGTAGGCCAGCCCCTCTCAGTTGAGAACATGGGCAAGGATAGGGTCTTTTGCAGTCATCTTTGCTATCTGATCAGTTTGAAGAGGAGCTTCTGGCATGGATTGCAGCATGAGGACTTCTGCTGGTGGAGGAGTAGCACTATCAGGTATTTGTAGTGATAGGCAGCTCAATGCATCAGCATTTGCAATCATTTTCCTAGGCTTGTACACAAGTGTATAGTCATATACATTTAGCATGATGCTCCAGCATTGCATACAGGGAGACAAAATAGGAATTGGTTTGTTCGTAGTAAAAATTCCAAGAAGGGGGTTGTGGTCCATTTGGATTTCGAATTTGTGGCCATAAACATAATTGTGAAATTTTTTAACTTCTGCAGTGATTGCCAATGCTTCTTTATCAATCTGTGCATAATTCCTCTCAGTTGAAGTCATTGTTCTTGAGTAAAAAGCAACGGGTGCATCCGTGCCATCAGGCAATGTGTGACTGAGGACAGAGCCAACTCCAAACAGCAAGGCATCACAAGTAATAGACAGTGGCTTCTGCTCATCATAGTGAACAAGGACAGAGTCTGATGTCAGCAACTTCTTGACACCCTGGAAGGCTTCGTTGTGCTGGCAAGTCCACTTCCACTGAGCTCTTTTATTCAGTAAGCAATGAAGTTTGGCAAAAACCTTCCCTTCTGAAAGGACAGAGAGTAACTGGTTAATGCCAGGCACTGAGTGCGGGTCCTGCTTAAGTGCTTTATTAACAGTGCATTTGTAATCCCTACAGATGTGAACACTGCCATTAGGGTTTAAAACAGGAACAATTGGTGTGGCTCAGCTTGTATGTATGATTGGCTTGAAAACCCCTTGCGCGATAAGCCAATCTAATTCTGTATCAATTTTTGGCCGCAGTGTGAAAGGTGTATTCCCAGCCTTCATAAAGATGGGGGCTAGCGCAGGATCCATTTGGAACATCACAGGTGGACCAGAGTAAATTCCTAATCCCTCAGAATACCTGGGGAAATTCCCTTGCAAGCCCTTCCAGACTTTCTGTGCAGAGATTGTGTACACCTTGAATACTGATTCCCAATGGTGAGAACCAATTTGTCCCAGAAGACTTTTGTGGAAGCCCTTAGTGACAATGAGGGGTAAATGCTGTCTTAACAGTTCCATACTGGACATCGACACTGCAGCTACCCAAAGTTTCCACAGTCTGTCCATTGTAGTCACACAGGTGACACTCAGGTTTCACTAGCTTGGGGAGAGGGTGCCGAAACAACTGGAAGAATGTGTTTTCATCTATGAGGGATACTTCTGAACCCGAGTCCACTTCCATTTTGCAATTCTTTCCATTTATTACTACTGTTGCAATCATCTCAGAACCTTGGGTTTCGACAACACCAACATTTCGAATCAAATATGGTTTTTGTACCTCATGTTCTGGGGAGGACTCTACTCTGTGAGTGGTTTGGGAATGAATACACTTGCCACAGTCTTTGTCTCCTGGAAATGGTCTTCGAGCAGCAAACCCTCTTTATGTGGCCCTTCTTTCAGGCATGACACTCCACATTCCTAAACCTGCACTCCCTTTGTCTACGTTGGCCGCCGCAACTCAAACATGTCTGTGGATTAATTGGCTTACGGGGTGCTGTTGGTGAGGGTATAATCCACTGAATTTGCTGGTGATGATCTAATTCTTGAACTTTTTGGAGTAAGTGGACATTGCTGGAGAACGTCTGGCAAATTTCTCTCACATTATGGGATGGTGCTTAAGCTGCCAACGCTTTTTTTTGTGCAGTAGCCAAGATCAAATTTGGTTCAGAGAGCAGGCAACGTTGGATTGCTTCATCTTGAACCCCATAGATGAGACGGTCGCGAAGCAGGCCATCCAAGAGATCACTGAACTCACAAAATTCGGCAAGGCAACAGAGCTCAGCCAGCTAATCTGCTATGCCTTCATTGGCCTTTTGGTTCTGTTTAAAAAAAATGAAATCTCTGCAGGGTAACAGATGGCCTTGGGTAAAAATGTGCCTTTAGCAGGGCAATTAGTTCAGCATAAGACTAGTGTTTGGTAAGGCAGGTACTGTGAGCGAATGAACAATGGCAAATGTTTTGGTACCACAGACTGTCAGGAGGATCGCATGCTTCTGTGCTGGGTTTTCCACTTCGTTAGCTTCCAGATAATGGGATAGCCTGTCAGCATAAGAGTCCCAAGAAGAGTTTCCCCTCGGGATTGAGTTTATCTTTGGGGTTTATCTGTTTCAGATCAGATACTTATCTGTGACTTACTTGTATCTGGAGTACTGGTATAAGGTTTTATGGCATTTACCCAGAGGGTATTGTTTATGTTACTGGTTTAGATATCGTATAAATATATATATATATACATTGTACATATGTTTATATCCATGTTCCTTTCCCTTGTGATAAGTTAATGTAAATGAATGTGTATATAGTTAAGTCCCCTGACTGCCCTGGCCTGGTTCTATAGGGACAGAGGGAAACTGAGCAGTCTGCAGTTCCCACCCCACAGCACACATGCCAGCTAACAGTCCCCTTCAATTGGAGAAGGTGAGTATATACCCAACTTACCTGGGCTACATTCTGGGGGCTCACCCGGGATTTGTTAGCAGGTAATTTTATATTGTAAGGTGCTGTGTGTGTCCCTATAGAGACCCAGACAGAGAATCATGTTGGATCCTGCTAGTCCTCAACAACCTGGGGGAGAGGATGGGCAAGGATCCTCTGAGCAAGGAAGGGACGACAGCCTCCCCCAGTGTTACCTTTGAATGGATTGTGGCTTTGCAGCAGGTCATCAGGGATGTAGTAAATTCTTCAAATGACCGAGCTGCATATAAAAGACTGAGGAACTTCTTAGGAAATCTCCCAGTCCCTGCAGGAGAGGAAGGGTTTGAGTCCTGGACTGCCCACATACAGGAAACTCTGATGACATGGCAGATACCAGACGAAGAGAAGCGGCAGCGTCTTTTTGACATACTAAGGGAGTCTGCCTTTGGAGTCATCTGGACTGCTAAGCTCCAGAATCCTGGTATCACCACACAGCAGTACCTTCAAATCCTACAGGACGTTTTTAGACAGCCATCTCATGGCAGGGAGCATACTATGAACTGCTTAGCATGTTCCAGCACAAAGGCGAGGCTGCATCCTCGTATTTGTTACGCTTGGAGCAGGTGTTGCAAAGAGTGGTTGCACAAGGGGCCATTAGCCCGAGCGAGGTAGATCATGTGAGGCTCTGGCAGGTCCAAATAGGGTCCCGATACAGTCTGGCCCTTATTAGGAATTTGAATCTGGCTGGTCAGAAAACCAACCCTCCTGGGTTCAGCCAATTAGTGAAAGAAATAAGAGAGGAGGAGGAGATCCTTCACCTCCAGGATGCCATGTGGGTCCAGGAGGAAGTCTCCTCACATCAGGGACCTGTTAGTTGGGTAATGGCAGTGACCCCACAAGAAGAGGGCCCCTCAGAGGTTGAAGAAGAGTCCTCCCAGCCAGTGTGGGCAGCCACGGTCTCCAGGGCTCCTCCTGGGAGGCAGCCCCGGACCCGATCCTTTGCCCCACCCCGGGCCAAGACCAAAGCTGGGACTAAGATGCTGCGGATCTGTTATAAATTTGGGGAATATGGGCACTTGGCCCGAGAGTGTACACAGCCGGGCAACCTGGACCTAGTTTTTCAGTGGCTAAAGGCCCAATGGGGGGCAGGAAACGAGGGGCAGGTGGAGCAGGGGAGTCAGCTCTGCCCCAGAGCCTGCCAAACTCCCGAGCCCTGGTCTCAAACTCACTGCCTGAAGGACTAATAGGCCCTAGGCCAGAGGTCCCAGTGGCAGTGAATGGCCAAAGGTATATGGCCATTCTGGATAGTGACCATCATATTTGAGTTCTTCTATAAAAAAACACCTTCAGCACGTGGTGTTGCATCCTCTTACTGGGCTGGGTCTATGTGGGCTTAGCCAAAACCCATACCCATGCCATGGGCACTTAGAAATTTGTATTAAGTTCCCTGTGTCTGTGGCTGGGGTAGAGAAGGAGGTGAATTCTATTGCCCTAATGTGCCTGGACCCAGGTTGTATAAAGGGGGCCTCCCTCCTCATTGAGACCAGCTCCAGTATATTCCAAGTCCTGGCCCGATATTGTAGGCAACAGGCTGGCCCGGACCATCAGGAGCAGTTACCAATGCACGCTCTATGTTCCGAGGCCTATACCCTCTGGGAGAGAAAGTGTATGGGGAAATCCCCCCAAATATTGGGAGCTTTGCATTTCTCTGGGATGGGCCCCCAGAAGATCCCTGCCCAAAGCCAGTGGGCCCTACTCAGTACATGCAGGTGAGGGGGAGAGCCCCAGCAGCTAGGGCCCCTTGTGGTGGAGACCCTCTCTGGAAAAAGGGGATTGGGAACTTTGAGAGTCCTCAATGGAGTATTCAAGGCTTGAAAATTGGAAGGGGAGCAGGTCACTGTAGTGGTGGTAAATCCTTCCCTAAGAGATTTAGTCATGCACCCAGGGCAAAAAGTGGCCACTGTACAGGAAGCAGAGGTGGTGAATCTCGCAAAAAAGGACAGTGCCCTGCACATCAATCCTAACCGTTTTTTCTTTGGGGATTCCCCCGCACCTGAGGAATGGAGGGCCCAATTATGGAAAAAACTACAGGGCTGGGCCAATGTATTTTCCCTGCATGACTGGGATGTAGGGGAGGCAAAAGGAGTTGAGCACCAGATATGCCTCCATGATCCCAGACCCTTTCGTGAAAGGTTGCGTTGCATACCACTGACTGAGATGGGGGAGGTCTAGCACCATCTGCAGGAGCTCCTCGACCAAAAAATCATCACAGAATCTAAAAGTCCCTACACCTTGCCAATTGTGATCGTGCACAAAAAGAATGGGAATCTGCGGATGTATATCGACTACCGTGTATTGAATGCCCACACGGTGGTTGATCAATATACCATCCCTCGAGTGCAAGAGGCCCTGGATTGTCTTGGGGGCAGCAAATGGTTCACCATACTGGATCTCCGCAGTGGATATTACCAGATCCCATTGAGAGAGGCAGATAAAGAAAAAACTGCATTTATCTGCCCACTGGCATTTTTCTTTTTGAGCGCATGCCGCAGGGCATCTCAGGGGCCCTGGCCATGTTTCAGCGCTTAATGGAGAAAGTAGTCGGAGATATGCATCTAACCCAGGTGCCGGTGTATTTGGATGACCTCATAGTGTTTGGGAAAACCCTTGATGAGCATGACAAAAGACTTCTCTGCGTGCTAGACCGTCTTGAAGCTGCTGGGCTTAAGTTGGCGCTTGACAAGTGCAAATTTTGCCAGGCTTCTGTCAAATATATGGGACACATCATATCCCAAAACAGAGTTAGCACTGACCCAGAAAAGGTCAAGGCAGTGACCACTTGGCTACGTCCTTCCAACTACAGGGAACGCGGGGTTTTACAGGAGGTTTGTACCAGACTATGCAGCCATCACTAGGCCCCTGAACTATCTCACCCAAGAGTACCAAATAGGGAAGTCTTCTAAGAAGAGGGGTGGGCAGGACCCGACCCAAGGGGTTCAGAAGGTATGCAGCCCTACAGAGCCTTTCGGGTTGCGGTGGGACGCTCAGTGTGAGGATGTGTTCCACAAAACCATTCGGCACCTTACGGAAGTTCCTATGTTGGCATGTCCTGACTCAAATCAGCCATTCATCTGCACACAGACGCCAGTCTATCAGTATGGGGGCTGTTCTGTATCAACTGCATGAAGGATGGCAATGCACCAGTAGCTTATACCAGTTGAAGTTTGGCGCCCAGTATGACCCGATACCCAGCACACAAGCTTGAGTTCCTGGCTCTTAAGTGGGTCGTCACTGAGAAGTTCAGGGATTACTTGTATGGAACTACATTCCAAATATGGACCGATAACAATCCCTTGCCTTACATACTGATCAGCGCAAAGCTGGATGCAACCGGGCATCAGTGGGTGGCTGCTCTGACAGACTATTAATTTAGCCTGCACTACAGGGCAGGGCGGCAGAACATTGACGCTGACTCCCTCTCAAAACTGGCATCCCCAACTGACCAGGATGGGCTGCTTCCAGAGATGGTCCAGGCCCTCTATGATCTGCCTGCGCAAGACCCTGTGGCTGAGGGAGTCAATGCAGTCTGTGCAGCTGAGACCCTAGGAATACCACCCAATGGGATCCCACAGGCGTGGATACAGTATACGACCCTGACCCCTGCCATTCTTCCCCAGATGACAGCAGCTGAATGGTGCCGGGGCCCATGAGCAAGACCCTGATGTGAGGGACATGTTATGGGCCCGATGGAAACCACTGAGCACCCTCCCACCATTGGGCAAGTCACCCCTGTGGCCCGTCTCCTGGTGAGAGAGTGGGAAAAGCTGCGGCTCTTTGACAGGGTGCTGTACTGTGAAGTACAAGACCCAGAGGGAAGGATGCTGCTGCAACTGATCCTTCCTAAGGAGCAGTGAGAGCTTGCGCTCAGGGACCTGCATGATGACTTTGGTCATCTGGGTATGGAACGCACCCTGGCTCTAGCTAGGGAACGTTTCTTCTGGCCACAGATGGTGGAGGATGTGAAGGATAAATGTCTCAACTGTGAGAGGAAGACCCTGCCAACTTGAACAGCATACTTGCACACCATAGAGAGCTCACAGCCATTGGAGCTGGTGTGCATGGATTTTTTATCCATAGAAGGGGAGGGAAATCAAAAGGGCAACATACTCATAGTGACTGATCACTTTACCCGATATGCCAAAGCTTTTTCCACCTGTGACCAGACTGCTCGGACAGTGGCAAAGGTGCTTTGGGAGAAGTACTTTTTGGTGTTTGGGCTGCCCACACGAATACACTCAGACCAAGGCCGACATTTTGATAGCAAACTACTAAGAGAGGTGTTTGCCATTGTGGGGATTCGAAAGTCCTGAACTACCCCTTACCACCCTCAGGGGAACCTGCAACCAGAGCGATTTAACAGAATACTCCTGAATATGCTTGGCACCTTAAGACACAAGCAGAAGGCCGCTTGGAGCCAGTATTTGGCTTACCTGGTACATGCATACAACGCTACCTGTAATGACGCCACTGGGGTCAGCCCGTATCTATTGATGTTCAGGCGACAACCCCGATTGCCCATAGACTTGTGTTTCAGGGTGGAGAAGGCCTATGAGCAACACTTAACCCATGGGCAGTATGCCCAACAGCTGCGGAACTGGTTGAGGCGAGCGTACCAATTGGCAGCCAATGTGGCAGGGAGGAATCAACAGCACCACAAGAAGAGCTATGATGCTCGCGTACAGGAGCAGGGACTGTCCCCAGGGGACTGGGTGCTTTTACAGTCTCAGATTGACTGGGAGACATAAGATTGCGGACCAGTGGAGGGCCCTACCAGAGGTTGGGACAATCTTGGGGATAGCTCTGTCAGGCCTTCAGTCAGTGCAGATGTAGTTAGGGATCTTCTGGAAGGGCTAGACATTTTTAAATCCTCAGGTCCAGATGCCCTCCATCCAAGGGTGTTGAGGGAGCTGGCAGGGGTCATCGCGGAGCCCTTGACCTGGCTGTATGAGCATTTGTGGTCATCTGGCCAGGTGCCCGGGGATTGGAAACTGGCTAATGTGGTTCCAATTTTCAAGAAAGGGAGGAAGGAGAACCCAAGTAACTATAGGCCTGTAAGCCTCACCTCAGTGCTCAGGAATATCTTGAAGAGAATTGTCAAGGAGTACATCTGTGGAGGGCCTGCAGGGGAGATCATGCTCAGGGGCAATCAGCATGGGGTCATCAAAGGCAGGTCCTGCCTGACCAACCTGGTTGCCTTTTATGACCAGGTGACTAAATCTTTGGATGATGGTGTCACTGTGGACAGTCTTTCTAGACTTTAAGAAGGCCTTTGACACCGTCTCTCACCCCATCCTCATCAATAAATTAAGCGGCTGTGGCATTGATGCCTACACAGTTGGATGGGTGAAAAATTGGCTGATGGGGCGCACCCAGAGAGTAGTGGTGGACGGGTTGTACTCAAACTGGCAAGATGTGAGCAGTGGGGTACCCCACGGCTTGGTCCTTGGGCCCGCACTGTTTAACATCTTCATCAGCGACTTGGATAAGGGGGTGGAAAGCACGCTGTCCAAGTTTGCTGATGACACTAAGATGTGGGGTGAGGTGGACACACTTGAAGGGAGAGAGAGGCTGCAACTACATTTAGACAGACTACAAAAGTGGGCAAGCGAGAATAGGATAGGGTTCAAAGTAGACAAATGCAGGGTGCTGCACCTTGGGAGAAGGAATCCACAGCATACACACAGGCTGGGGAGTTCCCTTCTTGAAAGCAGAGAGGTGGAAAGGGATCTCGGAGTCATTATTGACTCCAAGATGAACATGAGCCGCCAATGCCAGACCGCAGCCAGCAAGGCCAGCCATACCTTGTCGTGCATCCAAAGATGCATCTCAAGTCAGTCCAGAGAGGTGATACTCCCCCTCCAGGCGACTTTGGTCAGGCCGCAGTTCGATTACTGCGTCCAGTACTGGGCACTGTAATTCAAAAGGGATGTGGCCAGCCTAGAGAAGGTTTAGAGGAGGGCCACCTGCTTGGTGAGAGGGCAGCAGGACAAGCCCTATGAGGAGAGACTGAGGGACCTGAACCTGTTCAGCCTCAGGAAGAGGAGGCTGAGGGGGTACCTGGTGGCTGCCTACAAACTCATCAGGGGGGAGCAACAGCAGATAGGTAGAGCCCATTTCTCCCCAGCACCACCTGGGGTGACGAGGAACAATGGTCATAAGCTGATGGAGAATAGGTTTAAGTTAGAGATCAGAAGGCAATATTTTACAGTTAGGGTGGCCAAATCTGGAACCAACTTCCCAGGGAAGTGGTCTTCGCCCCTACCTTGGGCAAATTCAAGAGGAGTTTGGATGATCAGCTGTCTGGGGTCTTGTGAACCCAGTATTCATTTCTGCCTGTGGCAGGGGGTCAGGCTAGATGATCTGTTCAGATCCCTCCTGACCCTAGCTACTATGAAACTGTGAAACTATAGTTTGAGAAACGGGGAACTTACTGGTACATGAGATTGCCCCAGAGGCCAGGCCTGGTTGAAAGCGAGTCGTACACAGAAACCTCTTGCTGCCTATAGGGGAACTGATGGGGCCTTGCCCACCGGCTCAACAACCTCCACAAGCCCAGCCCCGACTCTCTTGCCAGGAGGGTGCACCTGCATCTGACCCTCCAGCTGCCATAGTGCCAGAAGATTCTGACTCCGACTGTGGTGGGTGATATCTGTCCTAGTTCCACCCCAACCTGGGGCCCCCTACTCCAGAAGGTGAACTGGGTCTGGGGCCTGTCGTGCCTGTAGCCCCACCCACTGGAGTTGCTGGGGAGGGCGATCCACCTGCAGGCTCACACAGAGAGACATCTTCACTGCTTCCATCCACCAACAGAGAAGGCATCGTGGGTAACATGAGACCCACACTGCCTGGGCCTCCCGGGAGCCCAGAGCCTGACCACACTCCTCGTCCCAGACATGACCGCAGGCCTGTGAGGCGGTTACGTATGATGCCCCTGGCATACCGGAAGAGGTACCCATCACCGCCCCATGGGCCCAGTGAGAGTTGGGCTTGGGGATGTGACCTTCACCGGGGGCAGTGAAGATTCCCACAGGGGAGAGTGTAGCAGGCTTGTCTTTTGGAGCTTGGGTTGAGTCCCAGGCTTGAAATCTTGCTGTTTTGATTGGTGGAGCTCATCCCCCAATCAGGAGGCAGCAAGAGTTCACTCATGCCCCTTTCCTGAGGGGAGAGGGAGAGGAGTTCCCCCTCCCCCCCACTGGACCTGATTGAAGACTGCAACACTCAGGTCTGGAAGATTTCAGGGGCGGAGCCCTGGAGCATATAAAAGGAGCTGCGTGCCCAGCATGAGGGGAACACATCTGGGAGAGAGAAGAGAACAGAGCGGGGCTTAGAAGAGCTGAGGAGAGCTGCAAAGCAGAGCAAAGCAGTAGCCCAGAAACGCCCCTGAAGACTTTCATCAGCGGGGAACAGCAGATGGCTCCAGCAGCTAGGCTTTCAGTGTGCAGCACGGCACATGGCATCCAGACCTTGGGAGCTGCGTGAGACAGCTCAGGTCTGCAACCTCTGGCGTGCGGCCAGAGACACGGTGCACAGGATGGTGCACAGAGTAGGACCTTTGGAGCGCTTGGGCGGCTCAGGTCCTCAACCCCGGGAATGAGACTGGGAGCTTGGTACAGGAGGCGCTGAATGGAGGATCTGGGAGCAGACCAAGCCTGGTGCTGCGTGAGGCAGCCTGGGCCTCCGACTCATAGCAAAAGGCTGAGTCCAGAAAGCCAGACAGTGATTGGGCTACTGAGCCAGCAGAGAGGGCCAAGCCAGAGACCGCAGAAGCCCTGCATAGCAGAGCCCTGTTCCAGGGGACAGTGACCCCTCCCCCCCGAAACCCACTGCAGGTGAGAGAGCAGCCTGGCGCAGAGAACAAGGACCACCCTCCAAGCCTGGGAGCCATGAGTTGCAGGGAAAAGAGGATTCCCACAGGGGACGGGAGTCCCCGCCCCCCCCCCCCGGTTTAGTTAAGGGCTCCTGAAAGGGGAGGTCCCACTGAAAGGGCCCCCCTAAAGTTACCAGCTTATTTATAGGGCTTGGGAAAAGCCCAAGGGCTTTGGAGAAGGGAAGTATGTACCCAAGTTACCTGGGCTACAGCTATGCTCCACAACCAATTTCTGGAAAAATCCACAATATTTTTCAGCAGCCTCATGATCAGCAGATTTTTTTTCTCCAGACACATCAAGCCTCCTGATACCATGGTGAAGTTTGAAGCAAGACAGCCATCCATCTGAAAAAACACAGGCCTCAGTCATTCCCATTTGTTGATAGTCTTTTGCTTTTTCAATCAGCATTGGGCCAGAAATTGGAGCTCCCTCCGAATGTTTTAAGGCAAACCATTCATACAATATCTTGTCTAATTGTTCCAATTTTGGTTTGTGCAGAGTACGGCATTGCTCAATTGCTTTATTTGTCTCAGAATTCGTCATGAACTTGAGTAACTCTGCCCTCTGTACCTTGACGTCATAGATCATAGATGAGCCAACATTGAATTCCTGCATCAACCTGTTCCTGTTTTCTACTTTTTCCAGGCACTTAATTATGTCCAATTTCTGCATAATCTTCAAAACAACATGCTTTCACTTCTGTCCTCTGTTTGTTGATTGATAGCCATAGTTGAGGATAGGCGAGATATTCAGCAATAAAGTCACATCAAAAGCACAGGCACAAGCTCAATGCAATCACAACATGATCAAAAGCACAAGCACAAGCTCAACGTGTTCACAACATGATCACAATGGCAGATGGAGGATGAGACTGCTGCTAGCAACACCACTCAGCTGCGTCCCAAACAGCAAGATGGTGTCTATGATAGATGCCAGTTAATAGAGAATTCCGGATGGTAAAGTGCCAGATAATGCAGTTTTTACTGTAGTACAGTTTCATAGTTTCATAGATGTTTGGGTCGGAAGGGACCTCAGCAGAGCATCGAGTCCAAACCCCTGCCCTGGGCAGGAAAGAGCGCTGGGTCAGGTGACCCCAGCCAGGTGCATGTCTTGCCTCCTCTTAAAGACCCCCAAGGTCCATCCCAGATTCTGGCAACCCTCACTGTAAATAAATTCTTCCTGATATCTAACCTAAATCTGCTCTCCATCAGTTTGTGGCCGTTGTTCCTAGTTACTCCAAGGGGTGCCCTGGTAAATAGAGCATCTCCTATTCTTTGCTGTCCTCCCCAATGAATCGATAGGCAGCCACAAGATCACCTCTCAGCCTTCTCTTGCAGAGGCTGAAGAGATCTCGGGCCCTCAATCTCTCCTCGTAGGGCTTTGCCTGCAGGCCCCTAACCATACGAGTGGCCCTACGAACCCTCTTGAGGTTGTCCACATCCCTCTTGAAGTGTGGTGCCCAAAACTGGACACAGTGCTCCCTGCAGCTTGACCAATGTCACATAGAGGGGAAGTATCACCTCCCTGGACCTGTTCGTCATGCACCTGCTAATACATGATAAATGCAGTTAGCTTTACTGATTGCTTTGTCACATTGACGACTCATGTTCATCTTGGTGTCAGCAATGACTCTGAGATCCCTTTTTGCTGTTGTGCTGCTGAGAAGGTCCTCCCCCAGCCTGTAAGTGTTCTGGTGATTCCTTCTCCCTAGGTGCAGCACCTTGCACTTGTCCTTGTTTAACTGCATTCTATTCTGTTACGCCCACATTTCCAACCTGTCCAGATCTGCCTGGATTCATTTCCTATGCTATAGTGTGTTAACTTTACCCCATAATTTGGTATCATCAGCGAATTTGGACAGAGTGCTTTCCTCGCCTTAACCAAGTCCCTGGTGAAGACATTGAACAGCACGGGTCCAAGGAATGAGCCTTGTGGGACTCCACTGCCCATATCTTTCCAGGTCAATACTGATCCATTCACCACCACACCCTGGGTGCGACCCCTAAGCCAATTTGCCACCCACCTGACCGTGTAATTATCTACTTCACAGCTTCACAGTTTATCTGTGAAAATAGGATGAGATACCATATTGAAGACTTTCTTAAAATCCAAGTAGATGACATCTACCTTGATTCCTGTATCTAAATATTTTGTGACTTGGTCATAAAAAGAAACAAGGTTAGTCAGGCAGGATCTACCTGCTATGAATCCGCGCTGGTTGCCTTTCAACATTGTTTTTTTCTGCTGGACTCCCACGAATGTGATTCTTAATAATTTTTTCAAAGGTTTTCCCAAGGATAGAGGTGAGACTAACGGGTCTACAGTTACCCAGATCCTTCTTCCTCCCCTTCTTGAAAATAGGGACCACATTGGTCTTTTTCCAGTCCTCTGGGACCTGACCTGAGCGCCAAGAGTGCTCAAACAGCCATGCCAGTGACTCCGCTATGACACTTGCTAATTCCTTCAGCACCTTTGGATGAAGATCATCCGGGCCCGCTGACTTAGTGACACTTGGAAGGGCTGGATGTGTTTAAGTCAGCGCTAACAGTTGGGCTGGTTTCCCTTTTGTGGAATGATTCAGTTGGGAGATTTGTCCTGATCCATGTTCAGGAACACAGAGGCTAATTGAAGAGCTCAGCCTGGTCCCCCACTATCTGTCACTAATTGCCCTATTTTATCCTGTAAGGGTCCTATGCAACCCTGCACCTTCTTTTTACTCCCTATATATTTAAAGAAGGACTTTTTGTTGTCTTTAATTTTTTTTCTGACTGCCTCCTTGCAAGTGTAGCTCAGGTAGGTGTACTCCGCCTTGGTAGCTACCCTGTGCTTCCACAGCCTATATGCCTCCGTTTTTGCCCCTAGGCTTTCCTGGATTTCCCTGTTCAGCCAAGAGGGTTTCTTGGCCCCTTTGCCCCCTTTTCTGTGCAATGGGATTGTCTCCATCTGAACCTGTAGGATTTCTCCCTTTAGAAATGACCACCCTTCCCATCTTACCAGTACTTCAGTGCCTCACTAGCTAATCTCCTGAACGCACTGAAGTTAACCCTTCTGAAGTCTAGCACTTCTGCCCTAGTGGTTATCTTTCCCACCCTACCAAGGATGGTGAAGTCGATTAAGTGATCGTTACCATCCCCTAGGTTACCTTCTGTCAGTAGATTCCCCCACCAAGTCATCCCCTGGAGCTAGCACCAAGTCCAGTAAGGCATTTCCCTTAGTTGGAACCGTATGCCTCCTGCATTAGGTGAAGGTCCTATATGCAGGTTAAGAACCTATGTGAATGGTTGGATCTAGCTGACTCCTCCTCCCAGCAGATGTCAGGGTAGTTTAGGTTACCCATGACCGTACAGTAGTTTAAGTTACCCTTGACTGCACAGCTTCTGAGAGCTGTCTGGAGAATTCCAGGTCCAACTCATCCTCCTGATGTGGCAGCTTGTAGTAGACCTCAACTGCAAAGTCCCTTTCCCCCGACCCCCTTGCATTCTGACCCACAGTACCTCAATTTACCTCTGCTCCTATCTTGATTATGGAAGATGTATATTGCTCTTTAATATAGAGAGCAACACTCTCCCCACCCCCCCCCCTTTTTTCCCTACTCTATCTTGTCTGTATGGCCTATAGCCCTCAATGCTTATTGCCCAATCGTGGGTAGGGTCCCACCAAGTTTCAGTTATCCCAACTAAGTCAAAGTTCTTGTTTGCAAGCAAGAGTGTGAGTTCCTCCTGCTTGTTTCTATAGCAAAAATACAGCAGCACATGAGAGAGGAGTCCCCACAGGAGCTGGGCGGGGAGAGGCAGTGCTCCAATCCCAACAGTTGCCAGACCCTATAGGGCAGCATTTGCTCTGCTCTGCTGTGGAGGCAAACCCCTGTGACATTTGATCAGCATGAGACCCAAGTACTTTTTACAGTGACTGTTAACAACAATTCTGCAACCTACTTCTGTTACTGAATATATCAATATCAACAGAAGGTATTGCCGTTGCACACTGTAAGCACAGATGCAGGCAGGCAAGATCCACAGAGAGTTACAAGGGATGAGGCAGGCACGAGCAAGTCCCATGTATACTCCTGTGGCCAAGTGGCCAAACCTGGTCCCAGTAGAAACCTGGGTCTTGTGGGCCAGGCCCTTGTGCAGCTGGGAAGGGGTACACTGAGAAAGGGGGTTTTCTTATGGTCTATACACTCTGCTTCTAACAAGTCAAAACATGGGAATCAAAACACCATGGGTGTGGCTTCAAGAACAGATACTGCAATGCCTTCTCCAGCCCCGGAACTGACCCTTTAGCTCTTTAAAGCAAGTCACAGCATCCCTCAGAGCACCTAGGCCTCGGAAGTGCCTGAACTGAAATGTGTGATACTGTCCAGAGCTGCACTTGCTGGGATCAAGTAGACTGGGAGTAGGTGACAAGGGCTTTCTTTGCTCAACCTCTCCAGGGAGGAAAGAGATGTGACCAGGGACTGAGCAGATCGGTATCCAACCAGCTAGCAACAAAACCTGAAAGTGTGAGCCTCACCTCATGCTGCTCCACGGATTACTGGCACCTCCCCCCCACTCCACAATGGAGCAGCACTGCCAAGCATGGCTTCTACTTCCACACATTTCCTTGGCACCAGTTCCTAGGAGCCATCCTCCAGGAATGGGCAAAAGGTAAAGTCTGCCAGTCAGGCCAGTGGCAGGAACCACATTTCTGACATTACTGAAGTCTGCAGAGGGCAGGGTCCTGGTAATCTGCTTGCTCAGGACAGCCTGGGATTGGCAGGGAATGGAGCTGCCACCCCAGGAGTCTCTTTCCTTAGTATCTCTAAACTTTCATTAGCATTGTAGGGTTCATTGTAGGGAACTACACAACTACAGATTAGGGACTAAAGGGAAGGAAGCAAGCCCAGGCTAGGGGCAAATTGGGCATCCAGGCAGGAACTAGCTACTAGATGCACCTAAGCAGACAGAAGCAGAAGGCTTGGAGGGAATCCCTACGATGGCTGTAGGTGAATGGGCAATGGTCTAGAGAGCAGAGTGGACTCTCAAGGGAGGACTGGATGGGGGGAGCCTGAAGGATGGTGGAGGATGTTCCTTGGAACATGCCACAGGCCTGCATTTATCAACCCCACCAGGATTTCCAGGGCCTGACTGTTGCCTCATGGTAGACAAAGGTCCTAACTTAGTTTCTGGGTGCCTTCATCCCACACACCCTGGACTTACCGTGTTCCTTGCAACTCTGTCCTGCTTGGGAGTGTGAAGAAATCCCACTCTGTCTGCCTCTGGGTTGGGACATTCATACAACCCTCTAGTTTCACTCTGGCTACCTGGTTCAACCTGGTCACCTAGGCAACCGGGCTGTAAAAATTTCTGAGGGGGGGGAGCTTCCGCTCACTCACTTCCTGTGGCAGTCATTTTGAGACACAGAAGCATGGCCTTCCAGAGTGAGTCTCTCTCTGAATGAAACAATAAGTGAAAACTGGTTAGTAGATTAGAACAAAGTATTGCAGTTGCATATTAAAGGCCATATTTGCAAGCCTCAGTTGATTAGAAATTGCTCAAGGTGCTTTCTCTTAGCTTCCTTTGTTCTACACGCCCCCCCCCCCCCCCCGATCAATAAAGAGCTATCTGGTTCAATGTGCCTGGCTGTGAATTCCTTAGGGGAGAGACAGGCCTTTTTCACCCCTTTGCTCTGCTGGCTAAAATGGGATAGGCAATTTACTTTCCTCTGGTACAGGACGCTACCTTTAGATGCTTCAGGCTGAAAGAAGTACTCTGAAATACCACTGTGGGCAAAGCACCCCCAAGGCTTGCAGGGTTTGTGTACCCTGGCCTACACAGAGCCCTAACAGAGACCAGTGCCCAAGTGGTGGCAACTTTACCCCAGGCTTGTGGGCATTTTCCAGGAAGGGGGAATCGCCAGATATAGGCTCCCCAGGGGATATTCCCAAAGCGTAGTTTTGGGCCTGGCATCATGAGGTTAGGGGCTCTGCATAGTAGCACCCCCTACAGTGCTGCCACAGGGAGCAATGGAAGGGACCTGTGTGAACATCCCCTCTAGCCATGGCTCCTATATTTTCCTTTGACTTCCTCTTGAAGCCGTTCCTATTCTTAGAAAACCCAGAGGTTCCTGGCTGGAAGCCCTGGTCCTCAGCCCAAAGTGATACCAAATGCCAGACTGGGGTCAGGAAGGAATTTTTCCCCTGGGTCAGGATGACATAGGCTATGGGAGGTTTCCCCTTCCCCTGTAGCCTAGGGCAGGGATGTCCAACTTCTGAGCAGCCAGAGACCATATGCCACACCAGCTGCAAGCCCCTGGCTGCATGCCATACAGGCTGCATGTCATAGGGGCCACAAGCCATGCAGGTTCCATAAGCCGTGCAAGCCCCCCACTTCTCCCCCCACCCTTGCCATATAGGCAGCATAAGTCCCTTCCACCTTCTGCTGCCAGCACTTGCTTGGGCCTTTTACCATGTTGCATGAACACCACAAGGCCCCCTTCTCCCACTGTGCTGCTGCATGGAAAGCAGGCTCATTGGGGCCCCTTCTACTGTGCGGTCCTGCCTCAGAGACCCCAGCCACTACAGTAGCAGGAGCAATGTGGGGTGTGATTGCCTGGTGGGAACCCAGAGTTGGGGGGAGGGGGAGGTCACATGTTAACTAATCCCTTGCAGGTCTCATGCGGCTCACAGGCTACCAGGTAGAGAGCCCTGGTCCAGCCCAATGTTCCTGTATCCCTATGTGATTTGCTCTCATTTTTCTATTCCATTAGTGTGCCAATACTACTGCTCACACATCTTTAACTAAAGAGCTGGTTGTAATGCCAGTCCTTCCTTTCCCATCACACCTCACTTGTTATGTTTCAATTTCTTGTTTCTCCTTGCTCTTTATAAGCCTGCAGTCCATTGTCAGTCCCTATCACCTTATTTTTACCAAGTATTTGTCTTTGTATTTATTAAAACACAGTAACTCTGTCCTTCCAAAATCTGACTGGCTCTTTCTTGGTATATAGAGCATTACAAAATACTTGGCCTTGGTTAGTACTGGAGATTTTCCCAGTGTTCACTGTGGGGAAAAGCAGCATGTTTTAAAAGAATAGAAACATGATTTTGAGGTGTTTAATGTTTTGTGGTGTCCCATCTTCATGAGTTCTGCATTAAATGCATGTTTGGGCAGAGTGGTGCACAAGTAATGGTCCCCAGAGACCAAACTGCAGCTGTAGTGGCCAGTGTTTAGAGAGTGGAGAGGAGAAAATGCTTCACAGACACAGGAATGGAGAGATAGTCTCTCCTTGCAGGGAGGAGGAGGAGAGAGCAGGCTTCCATGGCTTGGAAACAGCAAGTGATTGGAATGTTGTATCACATGGACTGAAATTGGCAGAAGGACAATAAACAAAACCTGCCTGGCCTGGCGTACCAGGAGAGAAATTGTTGCTATCGCTACGTACCTGGAAGGCAAGAGCACTTAAATAGGGAGGGGAATTACTGTTTATGATGATACAACCAGCCGAATGAAATGGGGAAGAAAAGGGGAAGTGTTTTGATGTTAGAATCCAGACTGCACAAATATTGGCCAGGAAAGTGGGTTGGAGTCTCATTAAATGGCTCTTTTAAAGCTAAACTGGAGGCAATGTTAACTCATTGCAAGCTGGGCCACATCAGGGGTGGATCCAGGAGGGGGTTACCATATAAGTGATCCTGGAGTTTGTGTTGGTGAATTCCAGAACATTCCAGGGATAGGGAGTGAATGTCCCTTGCCCCTACCACCCCCCGCCCCCTTTCCCTCTGCCATTGAATTCGACAGCAGGTAAGAGGACGACTCCTTCATCTTCTCATCTGTAACAACTGCATGGAATCCAGAGGGAGGATCACAGCCTGCTGATGCACCAAAAGGTTGACCTGTGTGTACATATAAAGCAATGTAAAGCTCCATCTGTGGTTGCTGTGATTTTTCCAGAAGCCAACTGAGTTCTAAAAGTGAATTTATCTAAAGTTACTCACCAGCATTGGTGGCATGAAACGTCACCTATGGCCCATGTTTTCTCTTCAGTAATTTGTGTGTATCTGTTGGCTGCCGTTTCATATAATTCAAAGACTTGGCATTGTAAAAAAATGGTAGGGAAGAAATACCCAGAATGGACAGAGCAGAAATGTTTTGAGATGTTTCCCAAATCTTCCACAAGAATCAGTAGGTTTCTAACACTTTGTGCCATTTTTGTGGGTCTGGTTCCCATGTCACGTGGCTTCATTTGGCCTTGATGCTCTGGAAATTATTAATTTGTCATTTTGTTTTAGAATGGTATGAGAAGGCTTCCTGACCTTGGTACCCACTATATTTAAAAAGCAAAATGCTTTTAAGTATGTGTTATTGCTTCTCACTAAACACCATTACTACCTGTTGTAATAATTTATTGTTAGACATACGACATACATTCTTATGGTCCTATAACACATGTCCAGCCAGCCCCGTGTATGAATGCAAGAATATTCAGTATGTCCTTAGATTACTAGTTGATTTTACCACCTCAAGGTTATTGGTCCAATAAAAAGATATCACCCCCTCCTACCCCCATATCCTTGCCTCTTGCATATTTCTCCATCTGGCAGAGTTCATGATGTGTATGCTATAGGTCTTATCCTGCCATCATACAGAAGACCACTCCCAACTCATAGGAGGATGTGTCAGCCACAATGATAGTTGGTTTGGTTGGGCTGAAAACCAAGAGAGGTGCAAAGGGTATTTTTGATCTCCCCATAAGCCTTCTTCTGTGCAAGTCCCTATGTTCACTCTGTATTAGAGTTGCAGGGAGCACAAGGAGCAATGGTTTCAAATTGCAGCAGGGGAATCTTAGGTAGGGTAGTAGAAGGAACATTGTATGTGAGTGGTTAAACACTGGAACAGACTACTAAGAGAGTCTTTGGACTATCCATCCTTGGAAATTTTTAAGGGTAGGTTAGACAAACACTCGTCTGGGATGGTTTAGTCAAGCATGATCCTGCCTTGAGCAGGAAGCTGGCTAGATGATCTCCTGAAGTCCCTTCCTGCCCATTTTTCCTATGATTATATCTGCCAAGACCCTGCGTTGGCTTCAGGTTTGCTGAAAGTTTTAGTGTTTTGCAGCTGGTCAAATGTGTGCTCAACTGCTGACATGAGGTGATACTCACATTCCACATTCTTGGTGATCCCCAAGATGTCAGTGCAGATAAGCACACCTCCAGAAGTCTTGGCCACAATAACCATGGGTGCACACTAGTTGAAAGGGGCACCACCTGACTTAATCATTCCCTTGTGGGCCATGTCTTGGAGCTGCTTCTAGACAGTCCTCATCAACAGTAGTGGAAATTGATGAGGCACTGTGGGTGCAAAAGGCTAAGCATTGTTTCTTGAGATTGATCATGTTGTTTCACTTTCTCCAGTCTCTTGAATGGCTTTAGGAATTTTTGGACTAGTTTTATCTTTGCAGTTTGAGTCTTGAGCTTATTTAGCTTTTGTATGAGATATGTTTCTTCACTCATCTTACAACCTAGCAATGCTCATTCGAGGTCTTTGGTTATATAAATGTTTTCCCATGTAAATGCTATCTTGCACTGGAGCTGCTCATTCTTCAACCTAGTGGTTTGCAGGGATCTCTTCTCAGGTACACATAGGTTCTTGTCAGAAGGATGAAGTTTGACACATGCCAGAGCAGACCTATACAACTCAGAAATTACTGTGACATCAGCTCCTGCTTTGATTTTGAAGCAGATGGTAATGTCTCAGAGTATAATGTCTACAGTCTAGGAACTTAACTCATATACAAGAATTAGAATGTATCCCTAAAAAGCAGTCTCATTCTAGTAGCTAGCTCAGAAACATGAGAGTTGCCCCCTGAGCATTGTATATGTCCTTAGTGTGCCCTATTGGCATCTGCCACATGTCATTCTGACTTGGGTATTCATTATGTGGATGCTTAGAGGTAAGTGTGTACCAAACACATTCATTGGTTTTCGTTGTTTTATGCTCACCCTTAGTGATGTGGTCACTGTCAGACTGTTCTAGAAATCTGTTGCAGACTTCGGTTGACAATTGCTGCTTGACAGCTGTTATTGGACAATGACACATCAGTGTTGCATACAATGGGGAAGTAATCGTTCCTTCCACCTTTTGTCTGCTTTAACTATCAACCCTTTGGGGTGGGAGCTGTCTCTTGTTGAGCGTGTCTGTTCTGGGCTGGACACAAGATGGCTCAATCCCATTTGAGGTTTCTGTGCACAACTATAGTACAAGCCAGTGACACTAACAACATGTGAGGGCTGGTAAAGAATTCAGATGTTCTGTGTCACAGTGACTGAGTATTGAGAATGTGGGAATACCTATGTGAGCTGTCTCTCTTCTCCAAGGGGAGAGGCAGCTATCAGGAATTTTTCCATATATCTGTTGCAGTCTGATTTATTGGCTGAATTTTTATTTTACTTTCAGTGATGCCACATTCTCTGCCTGGCACTGGAATCACAAATCAGTTGATAGCAGAGCATACAGTGAATCTGAAAAGAAACTCCCAAAGAACTCTGAAGTCACCAACTGTAACCAATAAACAGGGTTCTGCTCTGGGTATTCCAGTCCCTCTTTGGGCCTGTATGAAAAAAGCTACTAGAGCAGAAAAGTATGTCACACTACTGAAAAGCACTTCCTCTTTGATAGGGTTAATCAGAAATGTTTCTGTTTTTTGTTTCTTTCAGTTCCAATTTCAAAGCCTCAAGTTGTTGTTCCATCATCTACTGTGCTAGAGCTCAGTGAATATTTCACCATGAACTGCTCCCATGAGAATGGTACAAAGCCCACATACACCTGGCTGAAAGATGGCAGGCCTCTCAGCAATGACTCACGGCTGCTGCTCTCTCATGATCAGAAGGTGCTCACCATCACCAGAGTCCTAATGTCTGACGATGACATTTACAGCTGTGTAGTTGAAAACCCAATTAGTAGTGGGCGCAGTGCCCCAGTAAAGCTAACGGTATATAGTAAGTATTTCTAAAGCATGGACACTTTGGGGAAGGTATAAAACTTGTGAAGTGACATGTTTGTTCCACAGGCTTCAGAAACTCTCCAGAGCTGGGTAACAAGGGAATACAATCTGATGGTTTTAAACAACACATTTAAGGGAGGTGGCTTTGCTGTCCCCATGTAAATCTGCTTGGATTGTCACCCAACAATCTTTATTTCCTCATGCTCACTAGACATTTGTTAAACTGGCAGCTAATATCTTAGACCAAGTGTTCCCAAAGTTTGGCGTCTGGACTAAATCCAGACTGTGAGCCCCTTTGATGTGGCCCACCATCCAGCACTGTCCCTTTGAAATGACCCTCCTGGGGCAAAACTGTTCAGTCACATTGAATAGTGTCCAGGGCTGGAGCATAGGGAACAGTAAAACTATTCTTGCAATTGCTTCTCCAGATCCTTGGGAATCACTGTGGCACTGGGCATCAGAACTTACAGGGACCAAGAGGCGCAGAGAAAAGAAGCTGCCTGGCCACAGTGCAGAGGCATCATAAGGGAGGGAGCTAGAACAGAGCATCTGGATCTGTATGGACTGAGAAGACCAGGCTTGGAGGGATGGGAACATCCTGTGAGGCAGGGGAATTAGGTTGGTTGGGGGACTAATGAGAAGGGAAAAGAAAATTTTCCTCTTATTAAGGAATCAGGAGTGAACCTCTGGCATGTGTCCTGCCTTCACTAGGAGTAATTCCCTTCTGGACTTTTTGTTGGTGCCCATTCCTGCAGTGTTTGACTGCCTATACATATGCTTAGAGGTGGGGGGAGTGGGGTGCCATTGCATTTTAATTAAAGCTGTTTCCAGGCAGCCGTTCTAATTAAAATGCCACAGCATCTTGTGTATTAAGCCCCCGTGCATTTAAACATGACCATGGGATACTTTATGTAAACCTCATTCTCTAATTAGAATGCGTCAGCTTAGAATCAAAGGATCATAGAAAATTAGGGTTGGAAGGGACCTCAAGAGGTCATCTAGTCCAACTCCCTGCTCAAAGCAGGATCATCTCCAACTCAACCATCCCAACCAAGGCAGCCTTTGAGCCTTGCAAGCTGTAATGCTGTAGTTTTCACAATGTGTACAAACCCTGAGTGTTCCATACTTTTGCAAAACAGAACCCAAGCCTCTCACTTGACATCCAGAAAATGGGGAATCCATGGGGAATCCACCAGGCCAGCTATGATGAGTTTGGTGCAGCATCACACAGATGGTCTCTGGTCAAGGCAGGGAGAGAATTCAGTTGTTCATGGCAACCTTCAGCTGAATTAGCTGAGATGCAACACACACATGCACATGCATATATACTCACACAGGAACAGTGATAATAGCCCAGTAGTGCTGCATCCCAGTGCACATGTATATGTGCACACTTACATGTACATGGATTCACACACACATGTTTGCAGGCACTAACAATGCCAAATGGCATATGCTATGCAACCTCCTTTGTGAGCACAGAGATAACAGCATAATGGCGCTGTACCTAAGTTTTTTTCCACCGTAAGCTTTATTTAAATAGCATAACAACTTCTGTGCTATGAGTGATCCTAGTGCAATTAAACTGATAAAACAATCCATTCCTGGCACAAAGTTCCAGTGGTACAATTCTGGTAGGCAGGTCATACCTCTACACCTATCTTGGAGAGACAGACCTGCCTTAAACTTTGTGCATAGCCCACACACAAATATAGTAATAGCAAATCTCCATTGCCTCTTCTGGCCAGTGTGGTGGCTGGTGCCAGGGCTGTCCACACCCAGGACTGTGGAAAGCTGCATGTTCCCACCACATGCTCTCTGAAGTGGGAAAGACAATAGATGTGTTTACCTCCACATAACTAGATTCAGATTGAGTGCCATGCACATAGTACTTACTTGAATATAAGAAGATTTTTCCCCCAATCAGCATGTGGAAAAAAACTGCTCATCCTAAATTCACATACAAGAAAACCACATTAAATATTTTACCAATCGTTGAACTGCTGCTAAAAGCAGCATGTGCTCAGTAATGAAAAACAACTAAGAAGTTGATTAAATGTAGCCAACGCTGAGCATGATTATAAAATACATGGCTCGTATAGGGCAAATATGCTGATGGGAACTTTTTTTGTGTGTGGCCTTTAAAAAAAAAATGGAGGCAGTTATTCCCCCAGGAGGGAAAAAGCAGAGGACCTAGAGGGGACACCCTCCCCTGGTAGCAAAAACACTAATTGGAGCCTCTTCCAGGCTGGCACCAGGAGAGCCAGAGGCAGCCATGACACCCTCCCCTTGGTATAAAAAAACTATGATCTTAGTCAAAAGACCAAGATGCTGATGGGAACCTTTTTTTTAAAAAAAAAAATTTAATTCCATTTATCACCCTACACTTACAAAGCTTCACATATTGAGCACCCTTGTTTTACCCAAATTTCATGTTGCAAAAACAACATATCCAAAAACATACAACTATATATATTAAACCGTTAAACAACATACATCAATTTCCCACAAAAGAACCCCTTACAGCAGCATTTTTCAACCCATGGGGTCATAAGAGTAAAGGTCACAAGAATATTTCAAAGGGTCGCGAGCTGCAGCAGGGCAGAGGGATGGTGGGAAGGCACCTGCCCCTTCTATTGGGGAAGCAGGGCGGGGGATTGTTGCATGGCCGGGCTGGTGGCACCAGGGCCAGTGCCTCTGCTCATGGGGGTGGGGCAGCTGGGAGATGCTGCTCAGGGGATGGGAGGGGCCATGACCAGGCTGCCTGACGTGGTGCCCTCCATCCCATGCCAGGGCCCAGACTTGCTCCACTACTGCCTGCATGAGCCGGAGGCAGTGCATCCACCACATTCCAGCCCAAGCAGGGTAGGGGCAGCTGGGGGCCCTGTGGCAAAGCTCAGGGGAGTGGGGGGAAGACAGGGGGCTGCAGGTTGGGAGTGAGGAACACCAGCGTGGCCCAGGGGACTGGGGGTCGGGCATCAGCAGGGCCAGGGGGGTGTGGGTCGAGTCAGGACAGGCTGTAGATCTTTGCAAGTGGGTCCTGGTAGGAAAAAGGTTGAGAACCACAGCCTTACAGAATTCTTTTTCTTCATACAGAAAACCATGAAAAACTATTTCCTCAGCAACCACCTGAAACTCTCTGCCCCTCCCATCACTCCTATCTGTTGGCTTAGTAAAACAAGTGGGTCCATTCTTTTTTACTTCACCCCTCTCCACCTCTTTCTCTCCAATCTCTTCCTTGTCCCCGTCAATGTAGTATTTCAGTTCATGCAGCCCAAGCTTCAGGCACTCTCTTTCAGTGAAAGCCAGCTGCTTAAAAAAATGGAGGTTTCTTACTTCCTATAAACTAGTTTTAAAACATGCTAATAAAGTCCTTAATAACATTTCCTCTGGTCCCTTTGGTATGAGTCCATATAGGACTATCTCCTGCACTAACAAATTTATTTTGGTGATGCTCAGAAAGTGGCAGACACTTGCCCACACCCCCTTGACATAGGTATACTCCCAAAATACATCCCCACCATTTCTTTGTCCCTGACCCTCTTTCTTGGACACCTAACCTGAGCTTGTCAAGCCCCATCTGTGTTGCACTTCTCTCACCAGTAAGACATTTATTACAATCATCCATGCTAAGACAACATGTTCTCCTTTTAGTTGTTTACCCGCCACAGTTCCCCACACCTTCTTCATTTGTCCTTCAGTGAAGTTTCTCACCAGTGCTATCATGTCTCTCTCCCTTACCACTTCCATCAATTTGTTATGATCCTTCAAGGCCTCCAGCCCTACCTTGCCTACTGCATGAAACCTTCCATCCTGATGTAATGATTCTGTGGTTGCCATGCCCATGGACTCTTCAGAGAGGTCTGATATGCTCCCCATTTCCTCAAAATTGCAGGTGTATGAAATTTGGTGATATGCGCTGCTTTCCCCTCTCCTTCCACTGTTGGCTTGTATATCATGTAGGGCTGTGCAAAACTTTGGGTGCTAATTCAATTCGGAGAAGATTTGGCGGCTGAATCTGCAAATCCAAATCGAATCAGGAGACCAATTAAAAGGCCTGAATCGATTCGAACTCTCTAAATCAATTCAGAAAAGATTCGGAGAGCTTCAGAGATTTGGGCAGTCCCCGTTCGCTGCTGCAGGGAACTGGACACGGACTCGATGCTGGTAAGTAGGAGGCAGGAGCGGTGGGGCTGGAGGAGGGGGTAGGGGACCATGGGGGACCCCTGCCAGGCCCCATCCCCTGCCTGGTCCCCCAACCCCCCTGAGTGCCCACCACCCACACCCACTCTCCCAGCACCCCCATGGCTTCCCTGCCTGTCCCCAGCTCCTGGCTCTTTTAAAAAAAAAAAAAAAGCCCCACTCACTGGCTGCTGAAGCATCCTCAGGGCTTCTGGGGCTTCTGGCAGTGCCCCCCACGCACCATGGGGCAGTGTGGGGCAGCGGGGATTGCCCCCCTGCCTAGCAGCAGCCAGTGAGTGGGGGGGGGAGAGGTTTGTTTTGTTTTTGGTTTTTTTAAGAATCAGGAGCTGGGGCTGGGCAGGGCAGCCATGGTGGGGAGAGGCTGGGAGAGCGGGTGGGGGTTGGGGATCTCATGGCAGAGCCCCCACATGGCGTGGGGCAGCAGGGATCGCCCCACCATGCCTGGCAGTAGCCAGTGATTGGGGATTTGTTTTTTTTTGCTTTTCTTTTTTAAGAGCTGGGCCTGTGAGAGTGGGTGGGGGATGGGGGCTCATGGCAGAGCCCCCCACAACATGTGGGGCAGTGGGGATCTCCCCCCCACACCTGGTAGCAGCTGGTGCATGCTGGGCTTTTTTTTTTCAAAGAGCCAGGAGCTGGGGCTGGGTGGAGCAGCCATTGACGGGGCTGGGAGAGCGGGCGGCGGATAAGACCGATTCGGCCAATTTACCAGCAGCTGAATCTCCGAATCGATTTGGGACAGTGATTTGAATCACCAGATTGAATCACTGCCCCCCGAATTGGCTTAATCCGAAACTGAAGTGAATACTAGCCTCTTCACATGGACCTAATATCATGCTTACATATTTCACATAGATGAAGAATGCCAAGTCTGGTAGTCTCCTCCCCACCACCATCTCTCTTTCTTTGAACAGTTCAAATCTAGCCACCCTTTGTCTTTTGGCATTCCAGAAGAACACACACATTTCTCTCTGTACTTTTGCTATCTGCCACAACTTCTGGGAAAATACAATTCTTGTATGTAGAATAATCAGCAGGAGCACATTCTTAAAAAATGCCACTTTTCTAGCAAAGGACAGTGTCCTTCTCAACCATAACCAAAGTATTCACTATATCCTTACTGTCATCTCTTCCCATGCTGTATTACCTTTCCTCTTGGCATCCATCTGGATCCCTAGCACTCTGATTTTCTATCTACCATTTGAAGGTCCAACTTCTCCAAGTCCCTAAAGTTCCCCACTCCTGTTATGGGGCTTTTCAATCTATTTAGTTTAGTCCCTCAAAGTAGTCTCCATACTCTGATGTATGCTTTAGCACCATTCCCATCCAAGGTCTGTCTCTAATGACTACACTTATATCATCCATGTATAATACACATTTGACCTCTCCCTCTCCCAGTATCTTTACTCTGCTTATGTCTTTGTTTTTTCTTATTCTTTGGGCATCTTATTCTTTGGGTTCCATGCTGCGCACAATAGTAGTGGTGACATGAGGCACCCTTGTCTCCCCCCTGAATGGATTTTAAAGGCCCTGTTCAGATGCCCATTAATTTAGACTTGATTCTCTGCTTCTCTATACAATAACCTTATCCAACATAAATTGCTCTGGGAACTCTATTTTTCCTACCACTTCAAATATGTAATCATATAATCATGATCCATTCTGTGGCATTGGCTGCTCCTGGGGCAGGTGCAGCAGGGAGCAAAGTGCAGCACACAGCAACAGCCACCTTCACCCTGCAGACAGGCTGGGGGGGCACATGCCTCCTAGGCTTCCACTTGTCACACCACCTGGCCTGGCTGGGGCCCCACTCACCCAAGCCCCTGCTCCTGCCTGGGCCCCACTCCCTTCCTGACCGCTGGGGCCTCAATCACCCCACATGCCATGGCTGTGAGAGATGGAGTGGAGTTGGGGCAGGGGCTGGCCCTGCACAGCTGGGGTGGGGCATGGAATGGAGCCATGAGTGGCTTGTCTGGGAGGGGGCATGCACCCTGGGAGGGCATGGGGGCCATGTGCCCTGGATCTGTACATGGGGTGAGGGTGGGCTGCCAGTGGCAGGATGCAGGTGGCATTGGACTTGCACTGCTCTCAAAGCAGAGGCAGCGAGGCACAGAGGCAGAGCAGAACCCAGCCCACAGTGGCAGCCCACCCTTACCTCACACACAGATTGAGAGGGCACATGCCTACCCCTTGGCTTCCCTTGGTACACGCAGCAGCAGGAGCTCCCCCCCTCCCCCCCCCACCGGCCCATGCCCCTGGCTGTGCTGCCAGGCTCCAATTGACCCACCATGACCCAGCCTGGCTGGAGCTCCATTCACCCTACCCCGCCCCACTCCCTCCTGCACTGTGGGGGTCTCGATCTGCACCCCCATCCCCCTTCCCCTTTACAAAGAAAGTAAACTGAAATTTACCTGCCATGCTGGACAACCACATGGGCTGTGATCCTGGCTGCATATGTACCAGAGTGTGCACACTCTTCCCCCCGCTGCAGCATCCTGTGGCTGGGCTGCCCTGCAGCCATACCTGCTGTCCTCCATGCAGGGGGTGCTGAGCCCTGGTAGCCTCCCCCCCCCCCGCGCCGTGTATGCTGCTTCCCCTGTTTCCACTACAGGTTTCCTTCACTTTACATGCATTCCTGGAAAACGGCGCGTAACTTGAATTCGCATAAAGGGAACCTACTTTACAATGTAACAACTAGGGATAGGTTCCAAGACCATGAGTACTGATCCCCAGACCTGTTTCTACCACTTTTACAAGACAATTTTTGTACTCACCAACAACAAACAGTACACACAAGCACAGGGCACTATCGTAATGGGGATGGCAACTACAGAAACACGTCGTGGACAATGAGCGAGGAGCATAGATCCACACAGGAGACTATACTTAGGTGCACATCACTCCCACAATGCACCGCACAAAGCAGCTGACTGCAGGCTTCCATCACACCGATCACATAAGAGTGAATTTACCTCGCATATAATGAATTTTTGGTATAAAAAGGGTCATCCCATAAGAGCAAATTTGAACATACAGAATCCGCATAAAGTGAGGGGAACCTGTATTTCCTCGAATACTTCCTCTACATCCCTGTCTACCTCACCCAAAACTTCTCATAGAATTTCATAAGTAGTCCATCTGCTCTTGGTGATTTCCCTCTTTTGAAGGTTTTTAAGTACTCCTCCACTTCCTTTAAACTTGTCTTTTCTTTCATCATCTTTGCTTCCTCCTCTACTTTTTCTTCAATCTCTTCTTCTTCCTGTTATTTCCTTCTTCTGGCATAGCTCTTCATAAAATCTTTCTGTTGCCTCTAACACCTTCTGCTGTCCTCCTGGCTACCACCTTCTTCCTACACAACTTTTAATTCTTTTGCCATCTTCAATCTGGCCAAAAAGTATCAGAACCACTCTTCATTTTCTCCCACCCAGGGTACTTATGCTAAAAACATTGTCTCTCATCTTTCCTTTAAACAAGCTTTCCATCTCTTGCCTTGTTTCTTCTAGTTCTTCTCATACCTGTCTTCCTTCTGTGGCTTCCTTTAGCAGCTCCTGAATCTTAGCTCTCTCAGCTTTTTCATTCTTTTCCAAATGGGTCTTCAGCCTTCCTTCCTAAAGAATTCTCCTGTCCCCTTCTTCACCATTATCCACCATTCTCTGATACTCTTAAAATATTTCTTCAGTGTTGCCCGCCCCTCATACTGTCTTGTGTATGCTTGACATATTTCCTCAACAGTTGCACCTTTAACTTCTGCACTCCCCTTCCTCTTATGGGACTCTTACCAAGTGTGGGAGTGCGCCTCCCATGCTCTGAGAGAGTCCCAAATGGGGACTGGCAGAAAGAAAGCTGTTGAGAAGAAGAAGATTGATGGCCTGAGAAGGGCCGAGAAGAAGATTGATGGCCTGAGAAGGGCCATGGGAGCTATTCACAGGCAGGCAGATGCTTGGGCAGTGTCAGACGAGCAGTGGACAACAATGCCCATGCAGTCTCCAGCATGCTTTAGAAACGTTTTCTTGCTGCGCGCGAGGGAGCAGTCAGCTGTTTCTGGTTTAGCCAGAAGCAGCAAGCCAGCTTCAAAAGAAAACCAACAAACAGCTTAGGGGAAGCAAGCCGGGGAAGACTGGCAGAGGCAGTCATGCCTGTGAGCCAGGGAAGACTGGCATCAGAGCAGCCAAGCTGGGGAAGACCAGCATCAGAGCAGGCAAGCAAGGGAAGATCCACACAGACTCAGGAGCCAGGAAAAGGAAACTGGCTGGCCAAGGAACCAGGAGTGGCCTGGCATGGGCAGTCTACCACAACAAGAGGATAGACGCCGAGCAGTCTAATTCCAGTCACTGGGAGAATTGATTGGCTGACAGGACTCCGGAGCAGGACCCAGACCATGGCATTCCTAGAAAAAGCACATGATAAGGAATAGAGAAACAGTATCAGAAAACACCTAATCGTGAGTTTATTGGTAATATGGTTTTCTTTATAAATTATGATAAGACTTTATTGAGTTTATTAATTAGATATAAATACATTAGTACAGAATTGATATAGCAGGACTTTGAACTATGTACATAGTAAGATCTGGTTGGTGCATGGCTGGGGTGAAGGGGGAGGTAGGAGCCCCGAGGAAGCAGCCATTAGTCTCACCTGAAAACCCTAAGCAGTGGAAGCCTCCCAGTTTAAATAAAATAAAATCCAAGTTGTGGTGGGTGAGAACAGGGGCCTAGCATACAGGTGCAGACATTAAGTTCAACATTGGCTCTTATGAATAAGTTCCCAGAAGGTGAAGACTAGAGCCCCACGTACCTGGTTGCACGCCGTCAAGTGAGCACTGGTTACACCAAGACTCAGTTTTGCCTTCAGCATCTGGTGATCAATAAATGCTACACACAGTTTATTTTTTCCTTATCTCTTTTTGTTTTAATACAAACACTAAGTCAATTCTTTATTTCTTTTCCCTAGGGTCAGTTTTAGTGAAAACTTTCTCCCCTGTCCACACATCTCTTAGTGACTCTTTAATTATTTATTTGTTACGGATCTAGATGACCTGTCTCAAGTTTCACTTCCTCCTTCCCCTGTTCTGTTCTGTTACATGCTTCTATTATGCAGTTGAAGTCTCCTGCTATAATCCATGGTCTCCCTCCAACCACAAACTGCTGGCTTTCTAAGCCAGAGCCTTCCTCCCCTCCCACTCTGGTGATGCATATACACTGAAAACTTCTAATTCTGTATTCCCCGCTGATATTATCATTCGCTGCAGTCTGCCACTGATGATGTCTTCCACCTGCTGTGCTTTCACCTCTGAATTCTTGAATGGTATTGCCACTCCAGACACTTTGTTTTCACTTGTTCCTCACCACCAAGATGGTCACCATCTCCACCTCTTCTCAAGAAGTTTATAATCCCTCTCCCACAGTATATCACATTCTTGTAGGCAGATTACATCTGCCTTTACTTGATATAACATTGGTTTCACCTGTTCCCTTCTTTAAGACACTCCTGGCATTAATTGAAACTATAGTCAGTGAAATTGTGCTTGTGTTAAACTGAATGCGCCTGGCCCTTTAAGTATCCTCTGTGTTGCTGCTCATCATGGTTTAGTCCCCCTCATCCCCTTCACATGCCTGTTGCTCTTACAAGCTTTTGCAGATAAGAAAGCTTCCATTTTTCCATCGCCCCACCACTTCCCAGTTTCTGCTTTCCACCCTGAGCTAGAGACCAGGGGAGTTAATAGCAGGAAGCTGCTTTCTGGCTCTGACTCTGGCTCTCCTCCTTCTTTATCAGGTTTCTTTTTCCTGACTTTTTGTCCCTACACTTTCTTCCTTTTCCCCCGCCTGTCTCTCTGGCTCTTTTCCTTGCTCCATCTCCACTTCTGTTGACTGGCTCCTTCTTCTTTCTTCCCCTCCCCCATCTCCATGTCTTTTGATCCTTTTATTGCTGTTCTCTCCTCCCCTTCCATATCGTCTCCAGTTCTCTCATGTGCAGTCTCTATTACAGAAATTCTACTTCCCTCCATCTTCATTTTCCCCACCCGTGGACTTTCCTCAACCATTTCTATATTAGTCTCTCCCTTCTCCTCTTCCTCCATTGTACCTTTCCAATTCTTGTGGATCCTGGAGTGGGGTGTCACCAGTTAATGTTGGCCTTATCAGTAGTTTCTACTTTGAACCAGCATCCTGCAGTCCCTCTTCTGTATCTTCCTGCTATGCCACTCCCAGTGGGCTGACCTTTTGTTGCTTTTCTTAATGTGCATTAAATTAATAATGTGCAGTAACAAATGTGCATGGTTTTTAATTGACCCTTCATGTGCACTAACCTATTTTACTGCCCATTAGTGGACTCACACATTTTTTAAATGATGCTTTAAAGTTCAGTAAAATAGGCTACTGCACATTAAAGCGCGTGTGTAGACACGCCTACCAAGTCATAAGCAGGGATCATGGGTGTCTGTTTAAAAATCCCTGACCCCCGCAGCCCTGCCAGTGCTTCTCACTCCTAACTCTCAGTTCTCCATCTCCACCAGTGCCCCACTCCCAACCCACAATCCCCTACCCCTCCTAGCCCTGATGGTGCCCCTCACTCCCTACCCTGTTGGTGAGGGTCACCAACAGGGTCACCCCTGGCCCTGTTGGTGACCCTCACTTCCAACCCATAGTCTCCCATCCCTCCCAGCACTGCTGGTGCCCCTCACTCCTGACCTGCAGCCCCTGACACTGCTGGTGCTCTCACTCCGAACCCCCAGCCCCCAGCCCTGTTGTTGCCCCTCACTCTCAACCCACTGCTTCAGGTCCCAGCCCCCCAGAGTGTGAGGAAAGGAATGGGGTTGGTGTGTGGGGAAGGAGGGGTATAGTTGATATGTGGTGGGGTAGGGGGGCGCAAAGGCACTATGTTGGAGGGGGGTGGGGGAAGGCATGGGTCCCTGCAGATTTCTGTGCCCACAGTGGGGCACAGAGTATGGAGTTGCAGCCTGGCCGGACCCGCACTGGGCAGGAACAACCCAGTGGGTGGGAACCAGCATAGGAGGAAACGCTGCATTGCCATGGCTGCCAAGGTTCAGTTCAGGTGGGTTCAGGGTGGGTTGAGCAGTGGGTGCTAGTGCATGGGAGTAGTGCACACACGTGTGTTGGGTGGTGGGGGTGGGGTGGGTTGAGCAGTGGTTGCAAGTGCACAGGGGTGCTGCACACACATGTGTTCAGGCACATGTGTGTGCACAGTGGGGCAGCAAATGCCTAGCCCAGCAGGAAAGTTGCAGCTGGGCGGCTCCTGCCCCAGCACTCGGGGCTCCAGCCTCAGCTCCTGGCCCCTTCCCCTGGGGGCTCTGCCCACCTGGTCCAGGGTGATGAGCAGCTCCCTGTGAGCAGCCAGCCCAGCCCAGCTGAACCCCCAGGGAACGGGCCAGAGCTGGAGCTCAGGGGGCAGCAGCTGGTCCTGGCTGGCACCCGCTGCCCAGTGCTGTCCCCACAGCTCCCCACGCTGCCGGCTTCCCAAAGTGGGGCAGCAGGGGCAGTAGAACAGAAGGAGCCACTGGGGCCTGGTGGGGCCAAGATGGGGCTGCCTGAGAGTGGGGGCAGGTGCAGGGCACAGGCTGCCACAGGCAAGGGGCACTGTTGGGAGGAGCCAGGGGAGGTGGGATTGGGATTGGGGCCGCCCTGGGCCAGGGAGTGGGGCAGCACCCAGGTCAGCTTGTCCCCCTGGGGACCAACCATGACCAGAGCCCCTGCACCCCACAGGCCCAGGCTGATCCTCATAGTGCTGGCTCTGCTTCAAACCTCAAAGACCATTTCTGTGGTAGAGGAAATGAAGATACAAGTTTGGAATTTGATAGGGGGCAGAGACTGTTAGTGAAGGTGAAGGTGATGCCCAAATCAAAATGCAATATGGTGGATTTAGAACTGCACACAAGGCACTTCAGCTGTGAGTCCAGAATCTCTGGTGTGGCAAAGCTGATCAGGTAGAAGTGAATTAGGAGTCAGAATTGGAGGCAGCTTGTGCTTCCTGGAAGACTTTGTGGTTGTTTTCTCCACTTCTAAATTTAGTCCTTCAGTTTATGAATGTGCTTACTGATTGTGGCACATATAAAACATAACATACCATTCATTTCACTTCGGTTCTCACCTCTTTCTAGTTTACTGACTGTTCCTTATTTTTCTTTCTGACCTTGTTCCACAAAATTATTGCAGACTTGGACAAATTGCCATACTTAGCAGGTACAACACTAAGAGATTCCCTATCAATTCTAGCAATTAGAACAGGTAGGGCATGTCCAAATGAGTGCATGTGCCTTTTGCAGCATCCAAAACCAGTTTGAGATGATGCAAGAGGCACGCTGGGAACAAAAAAAGTTCAGCTCAGGGTCAAAATTTGATACCTAAAGATCCAGGTATCAAAAAATAAACTGGGGGAAAAAAGCAGGGCAGGGCACAGTCATGGACCATGTCCTGAGGCAACCAGAGGCTCATGTCCTCCATAGAGACACTCTGGAAGCCACCCACAGTGTCTCTATGGCTGGCCCTTGCCCCAGTGCTGAAGCACGCTGCCTGCCCGTGCAGGGCAAACAGTGGTGTGAGCTGCAGCGACCTGGACCTGGGCTCCATTCCAGGTAAGTAGGGGGGACAACCTAGGAGGGGTGGGTCCCCCACCCCCCGTAGGGCCCACATGCCCCCAGCTCCCCCACCAACACCACCGCCTGACTCCAGCCCCCCTGCACTACCTACAGCTTACTGTCAGCACCAATCAGGGCACTCAGGGCCTCATGGCAGTCCCCCACGCAGCAGGGTGCAGCACAGCTTGTCCCTGGCCTCCTGGCTCTGCCACATTACACAGGTACCGCCCTGCTCAGTGCCATGCCTTGCAGTACCAAGCGCTTTCAGGCAGCTCAGGGCCACTCAGGCTGTCACCTGGGGACCTGCGCTGGTCACAGGGCCCTGCATGCATGGGCCCCATGTGCCATTGGGCTGGACTGGTTCCATGCATACTGGACCTGGCTCGTCATGGCAGGAAGTCCCCACAAACGGGGAGGGGACCCAGGTGACAGCCCAAGTGACCCTGAGCTGCCCAAAAGTGCACAGCCCTGAGCCAAGCCGCACCTGCGTAATGTGGCAGAGGCAGCGTGGGTGCCAGGCGGGCATAGATGAGCCACGCTGCTCCCTACTGCCCTGTGCCACATGCTGGAGCTGTGCCATGAGGCCCTGAGCACCCCAAATCACTGCTGCTGCTAAGCTGCAGGCAGTGTGGGGGGGCTGGGGGTGGCGGGGGGCTCTTGGCCCTGTGGGGGGACTGGGAGGAGCCACCAGCTGAGATCCATGGAGGAGCCACTAGCTGAGGTCCCCAGTGGCTCATGGGATGAGGGTGGAGTACAGACTCAGCCACTGTGGTGCCCCAACCATGCCCTCGCCGAGTAGGTCCCACCACTTGGTGTCTGGACGGGACATGAGGGCAGCATAATGGATAGTGTGGCACACGAGCATGTAGGAGGTGGCACTGATGGACGGTGGAAAAAGCAAACCACACTGGTGTCCTTGCCCTGCAGGTGGGGCAACCCATGTGCTGTGGGGGTGGGAGGGGACCCACCCCTCCTAAGCAGATCTACCCAACAGTCTCACCACACCCACAGTCCTCCCACATCCCTCCACACACCAATCCACATCCCCCAACCCCCTTCCTGCAAAACCCACATCCCCCATCCATCCCCCCATCACACACCCATCATGTGATAAGAAAAGCGGAAGTAAACATCAAAACATAGATATTTAGAATTTAACATTGTAAATATAGCAATAAAACATTCCCCAGCTGATATCTCTCTCTCATATATATGAGACCTGAGAAATATATATATATTTTAGTTAGTGGTCTTTTGTTCTAATGTGGAAGAACATAGATTTTGAGGTATTTTAACAAGTCAGTTTGGGATAATGCTTCAGCAGTCCATCTGGCACAAGGGATAGTATACCCAGCTACCAGGTGGCTGGGCCCCAGAAGCTCTTGTCTATTTGTAGCATTCAATTACAGTGGGTCCTCAGGCCCACCTGGCTGACTAGAAATCCCTATTGTATGTGGGTTATGGGTGAATGATACCAAAAAAAAAAAACCTGATCTTGGGACAAGAAAGGCAAAAAACAGGACAGGAGTGATGTGAGGGTGAAAGGGTCAAAATGTGAAAATGAGCACTCCTGAGGGGGATGCCAAGCGCAGTCCCCTGGGCCACCCCAGAAACGCCGGTCTATTTGCATCTTCCAGAGATCGTGGGCCTTAAGACGCACCTAGTTACCTAATAGCACCCACTACTGTGTGGGGCCAAAGTTTGAAAGATGAAAAAAAAAAATAGTTGTGTGTGGGACAACTGAGGAAGAAAAGGGTAGGAGTGACATGGGGGTTATAGGTTCAAAATGTCAAAAGAAGTTCACCAGGGGGAACACTGAGCAGAGCCCCCCAGGCTGCACCCACCGGTCCTCAAAGGCATCCAAGGAGCTAGTGGACACCACCCACTGGTGCTCTGCCCAGAAACGTGCACGGACAAGGGAGAGGAAAGTGGCCCCACAGTCTCTCCCAGCCAGAGCCTCCTTCCTGGTCTAGTACAGGGCCCACTTGACCAGGGCCAGGAAGAGGTTGACCAGGAGGTCCCAGGACTTGGTGGGGAGACCAAGGACAAAAAAGGTGGGGGGTGAAATTCAACCAGAACCTTAAGAGGAGGTCCTGGAGGTGGAGGTGGAGGGGCTGCTGCCTGGCGCACTCAAAGGTCATGTGCGCCAGCGTCTCCCTCTGCCTGCAGAAGGGGCAGGAGACCAGGGTGTCCATGATGCTCACCACATGCACAGCCGTGGTGATGGCTCCATGGTGGAGCCACTAGCTGAGGTCCCCAGTGGCTTGTGGGATGAGGGTGGAGTACAGAGTCAGCCACTGTGGTGCCCCAGCCATGCCCTCACTGAGCAGGTCCCACCACTTGGTGTCTGGGCAGGACGTGAGGGCAGCATGATGGATAGTGTGGCGCTCAAGCATGTAGCAGGTGGCAGTGATGGACGGTGGAAAAGTAGACCAGTCTGGTGTCCTCCAGCCAGCTCAGGTGGTGGAGCAGGGAACACCATGAAGCTGGGCAAAGTGCTGGCCCCACAACAAGCTCCAGTAGGCTGGAGAACAAGCCGGGGGGTGGGGGGGGGGGGAGCTGCCACCGTGCAGGACCTGGTCAAGAAAGGCAAAGGCGTCAGGAGATTGGGCACATTTCACCTCCCAGACCAGACGGCGGGTTGCACGTGTCGTGGGTAGACCCATGTGCTGGGCCAGTGCAGCGGGGTCCACCCACTCCCACGTATCATAGTCCAGGAGGTCTCCAATACGGGTGACACCAGCCAGGATCAACCTCTGTCACAACCAGGGTGCCTCTGCCATCGACACCTCCAGCTGGGGGTTCCAGAGGAGGAGCTCAATGAGCAGGTGGGCACCGTGAGCGACTGTTGCGGGGGACCTGGAGGCAGAGACCAGCCTCCAGTCCTGGAGAAGGTCCTGGTAGAGATCTGGCAGCCCTCGCAGGGAGAATACCCACAGACTGAGGAGCTGCCAGTCATATCAGGGCTCCCGAAAGTGGCAGAGGAAAACACGCCCCAGGTGGCCCCATGCCATGTGGCCACTGACACCATATAGCAGTCACTGCAGGACCTGAAGGTGGAAGGCCAAGACCTGGCTGCACAGGCAAACCAGACCCTGGTTACCCCCGCAAAGGGAGGCTCAGGACCTCTGCAGCGACCCAGTGCTGTCCCAGCCAGAAAAACTCCAGCACCCATCTCCAGAGTCCCACCAGGACCTCACAGGGCACAGGCAGGGTGTGTAAGCAGTGCCAGAGCATGGACAGAACCAGCTAGTTCAGCACCAGCACTCTCCCACCCAGGGAGAGACATCTCAGGAGCCCTGCCCATGTCCAGAGCTGCTCCACCACCCTTGCCTCCAGCTGGTGCTAGTCCTCCAGCAGGGAGGTGTCTATGGGGGACAGATAGATCCCCAAGTAGACCATCGAGCGCGCGCTCCAGCAGATCCTGCAGAGCATGGGTGGGAGTGAGTCCACCTGCCACCCATCACCCACTGCCAGGCCAAAGCTCTTGACCCAGTTGGCTCAGGCAGAGGAGGCCACTGAGTACAATGCCTGGCAACCTCCACCTGCTCCAGGTCGCCTGAGTCCTGGACCATGATGTGGTCAGCATACGCTGACTGGACCAGCTGCACCACCGGCTCCCAGAGCATCGACCCCACCACCCGTTTCTGCAAGAGAACAAGGAAGGGCTCTAGGACCAAGGTGTACAGCTGGCCTGACAGCAGGCAGCTTTGATGCACCCCTCTCCTGAACAGGATGGGCTCCATTAGGGTCCATTTGGGCTTGACCAAACTTTCTGCAGAGGTGTACAGCACCTGGAGAGCCCACGTGAAGCGGGGCCCAAAGCCAAAGGCCTGCAGCATGCCTGTGAAGTACCCATGATCCACTCTGTCAAATGCCTTCTCCTGGTCCAGGGATAGGAGGGCGAAAGACAGGCCCTCCCAGCGTGCTAGCTCCAGGGTGGTCCTGAATCAGGTAGAGGTTGTCAAAGATGGAACATCTGGGCACCATGTACATCTGGTCAGGATGGATCACGTCCCTCAGCATGGACCGCAGGTGCAGCAAGATGGCCTTCACTACCACCTTGTAGTCTGTGCAGCGGAGGGACATGAGATGCCAATTCCTTAGGTTGTGGGGATCCCCCTTCTTCAGCAGGAGAGTCAGCACGGCCCTCCAGCACGACAGGGAGAGCTCCCCACTTCTCTTGGATTTGGCCCAGTCCCCGCCAAGGACCAGGTACTTGCAAGGGTTGAGGGTGCCGATGTATGTGGCCACCTGGCAGAAGAAATCTGCCAACTCCAGGTCCCTCGCAGGGGCATACATATTCAGAAGGTTCAGGACCAGCCCCTTCACCTAGACCTGGAGGTGCAACAGGCAGCCCAGCACCACCTCAACATCCTGGAAAACCTCTGGCTGCAGGCCTGGGGAAAACAGGGTGGCCACCCCGCATGAGGTGGCTGAGAGGTGACTAAAAAAGACCCTGACTCCCCACTCCAAATGCCAATTTGGCTCATCGGCTGGAGTCATCCGGGTCTCCTGTAAGAATGCCATGGGGTACCCTCCCTTCTGAATGAAGGAGAGCACCCGGCACCTCTGGAGACCCTTTCTGCAGCTGTGGACATTGAGGGTCACAATCTTAAACAACCTCATGGCTGGCAGGGTGGGGTAGATGGTTCAGCAGGGACCTCGTGCATCTCAACGCCCGGTGCGGGGCCCGCCAGTTTGTGTGGTGCTCTCCTATATGCATAGAGGGCATCTCTAAACTGCAGGCCCCACCTATAGATCCAGGCATTGCAGCTTTTGGGCACCTTGCCTTCCCCCACCAGTGCCCTCGCAGTGGCAAGGATGCTGTCAAAATCTCCCCGGCAGTCCACGGCTAGCTGTACCTTGCTGGCAGACAACCAGGTGTAGTCATGGTCAAGAAATGCAAGTAGCTCATCCCTGGGGACCGCTGGGACCAAGAGGTTCCTGGGCATCCTCCTCCTGGTCCTGGGGCTCAGAGGGCTCCTTAGGCACCATCTGAACCCCTCGGTTAACCAAGACCCCGGACTCTGGTTGGGATTGGGAGAGTTCTGCAGCCCTCTGGGACAGGGGTGGGGGTAAGGCTCCTTCACAAGATGGTGAGGTAGACCTGGAGCTCCAGGGGGTCTGTGCAGGGTCCACGACAAGATCAGCCCATTGATTAGGGGACCCCACCATGACCCCGTCTGGTGTGGGACTATGGGGCAGTTTTCCTGGGAGGGGGAGGGAAGAGACCTGCCAGGCACTAGGGTGGCTCCAGCATCTGCCTCGGGCACCTGAGAAAGGGGATCTCCTCCCTCAGGACTCACCAGGGTGAGCCCCAGGGCCTCTGTATCCCCAAGATCAGAGGGAGGAGGCTCTGCTGCCAGGCCTTCCTTTGGGTAGGCCTCAGCACCCATGGTTTCAGGGACTAGGCCCTGGTCAGAAGTATGAGGAGCTTCCTCCATGGGCTCCTGTTCAGGACTATATAGCATCCATGAAACCTCCTCCACAAGGACCACCCATTTGATCTTTCCTGGGGGTGGTGTTTCAGGCACAGCTAGGGAGGTCCCCTGTAGGCTGGGTTGCTCCTACCCCGGCATGTGGTGGTCTTGGGAGGGGGAGAGGGAGGAGTCCTCCACGTCAGAAGGCTCTAGCTGTGCCCGGGCCTTCCTCTTGCCTTTATGCCCAGAGGGGACCTGTACCCACTCAGCCATGGGGTGATTCTCAGGTGGACAGGTTCCAGCAAGAGAAGATGAGGGTTGGGGGGGTGGGGCAGCCATGACAGGGCTATGACTAGGGGCAGGGGGGCCCTGCTCCCTCTGTCCCCACAGTTGCTGCTGCCCTCTCTGGGACTCCGCTAAACTTGGTTGGGGGTCAGGGTCCCTTGAGCTCATGGGGGGCTCATAGTTGCGGCTGGGGTGCCAGGGGAGCCTGAGGGGGATGGGACACTGGTGGTAGGGGCACCCCTCTTTCCAGTGGGACCTGCAGATGCCCTCCCTGCCTGGCCAATGCAAGTGCCCTGGGGCATGGCACCGGAAGCACTGCAGGTCCCCCAGTGTATAGAAAAACCTTACTAGAGCCCCCTGATAAAAATTTGCCAGGTACCGCTCAGCCTCCAGTCATACTCCTGCCGCTGGCAGGATCACGACCCGGCAATGGAAAGAGCGTGTGTGGCGGAGGTCAGGGTCTAGGCACCCCAGTGAGAAGGCCACCACTGGGGAGATAACTCTTCCCAGGGTTTGGAGCTGGGGGAGCAGGGCCCAGTTGGGGATATAGGGAAGGACAGAGCTGAGGACCACCTTGGTCCCCAGCTCTTCTAGAGGTTTGAGCAGGATGTATTTGTCCTCCACCACAAGCCCCCTCACCACCGCCTTTTGTGTAGCAGCCTCTGAGGCAAGGAAAAAGACCCCCTTGCCATGAAAGCAGGAGGCTGCCACAATCTTGGGGGCCCCCCACTACCTGATCCAGGGCCTGCATCCAGGTCTCAAAGTGCAGGTTCTCCTGCTTGGGCAGTTGGCACTTCACCTCAGGCCTGCAGGCAAGTGCTGGAAAGGGGGCCCCGCTGCCCAAGCTGGAAGGGCCGGCGGTGGAGGGTCCAGGCCCCCCTGCTTTGGGTCTACCTGCAGCTGCCTGTGCATAGCTGCTGTTCCCCATCCTGGGGGGGATCACATTGGTGAGGCTGGGGCTAGGGCTAGGGACAGGCTGAGTGGGTTTGCTGGCTGGTGTAGTGCACCTGGTCCCCTCAGGCATTGGTGGTCTAGGCTGGGGGCAGGGCCCTTGCTTTTCCCACCCCCACCTGTGGAGGAGGCTGAAGCAGAGCCCTTCCCACTGCCCTTGGCCCTAGTTGTCGATAATAGGAGAGGGGGCTTGGGAACCCCTCCAAGGGGGACCTGGCCAGGGGAGATCCCCTGGCTCTGTTGGCTCCCTACCGGAGTCCCACCTGCCCCTGCAGCAGAGGTTGCAGGCTTCTCCGCCCCTGGAGGACATTGGTTGGACTCTGCCTCCGGGGTGGAGGCTGCAGGAGCAATGTATACTCTTGAGGGCTTGGCTGGGATCCACCCCCATAGTGGGGGCTGCAGGAAGCTCTGTGGGGGCATCTTCCCCCCACCCCCCAGAAGTTTCCTGCCCTGCCATTGTTTCACATGAGGGCAGGGAAGACAATAAAGAAAAACAAAATATCCTGTGGGGCTGGTGAATCTAGTAGGGGCAGGCTGGGGTGTGGGAGAGAAGGGGGATAGGGAGGAGGAAGTCTGAAGCTCACTGAGCTACAGACCCACAGGAAAAAAAAATGGGAGGCCTATGCTTTTGAGAATGTGGGGGGAGAAGGAACACAAGGGCTGGGGAAACTCGAGCTGGCTTACTCAGCCACACAACAAACACCAGGTTGAGGGGAGTGGACCACAGGACTTACCACACAAGGGCAAAAACATACAGGGAAAGATGCTGAGGCAGATGTAAAAGATGGCTGGAGCAGTGGAAGGGCCTTGTTTGTGGAAGATCTGTCCAGCAGCCCCTCAGGCCTCCAGCCAGGCATTTCGCAGCAGAGCAGCAGGCAGGAAGACAAATCAGGATTGGATGCAGTGAGGTAGCTATGGGGGTGGGCAGGAGCAGCCAGTCCATTAGGAAGTGATCCAGTGCAGGTGTGGTGTCAGGTGGTGCAAGGCGGTGCAGCAGGAAATCTCCCTCTCTCGTGAGAGGGGGCAGCAGCAGAAACAATGGCAGTGATAGTAGGAGCCGTTCAGTTCAGCCACTCAAGGTGTGCTTCTGGTGAAAGTCAAGGTGAAGGTGGGGGTGGCCTGCCAAGGTAGCTGGGGCAGGCAAGGTACCTTTAGGCTCTGGCAGTGATGGTGGGGGAGGGGTCCATAGGCAGTGCAGGCTCCTTCCCCAGGCTGTCCCCCGACTGTGGCTTGGCAGCAGGCTGGGCAGCAGGCCAGAACAGGGATGAGGAAATTGGGGTGCAGTGCTGGGGTGCAGTGCAGTGGGCCCCTCCCTGAGGGGCATGCAGCAGAGGACCCCCCCCCCCTTGGGTAGGGGTAGCAACAGCAACAGCCCAAGGCAGAAAGGGGTGCAGCCAACTTACTCCAAAAGCTCTGAGACCAAGTCAACAGCTAATAGTAGCCAGAGGCAGGAAAGGGCCTGGCCATTTTCTTCCCAGAAGCTCCTGAGACCAAGCTTGCAGCAACAGGAACAGCAACAGCAGCCTGAGACAGGAAGAGGCATGGCCAACTTCCTCCCAGAGGCTCCTTCCCCAGAAAGTCCTGAGAGCAAGTAGCCCTGAGCTACTTGCCAGGGTAGCTTTTTATACTGCCAGGGCCAGCACAGGGTACACTTTTATAGTGCTGGGGCCAGGCTCTAGCTTTCCCTGGCTGCAGATCCCAGAGGAGCTGGGCAGGGTTATTTTGCACCAAGTGGCACAACTTGCCCCATACCAAAATGCTTGTCCAGGCATGTACGCTGAGGTAAAAATCCCTGGCTCAAATTTGTGCCACTCTTATTTGAGCTGCTGCAAGCGCATGTGCCTGCATGTGTGGATGCGCCTGTAGAGGTTAATGGCTGACCCAGTACCACTTCCATGCACAGACAAACAGATCAGTCAGACTTGTAACAAAAGCCATATTTTGTAACATATGTGCTCACTGGGGCTCCCCTTTTTGTTGATATAATCCAGACATCTTGAGAAAATAAGGCAATATTTGTTCTTCCCTTTAACGGGTCAGCTTAGTTTGCTTTGTCCAGGAGATTCTAGGGCAGTAGCTTAAACCAGTTCTTCAATGATCCTGAAAAGATCTCGGCTGCGAATACACGGTTTTTCTGAGGGGAGATCTTTTACTCCCTTAACCACCTCACCTGGCACCAGTACTTATTTCATGATTGTATTAGTAGATTTTAAAAGTTCATCTACCCTTTGGCTCTTTCATATCTGAACTTGTCTCAGAAGCATGTGGGAAAGTTAGCTTGGGTTCGTATAAATACATAACAATCTATAATAATAATGGGCTTATGCTGTCTGTCCGGAGCACTCTGATTGGTGTCTTGGCAGCCAATCACAATGCTTACCGAAACAACCCATCAGAGTGCTCCAGACAGACAGCCTAAGTGTGTTATTATTATAGATCCTGAGGCATTTCAAACAGATATGCAGGCAAGTCAGAGCTAAAATGAAGCACCAGGGCCCCCCGCCACGGAGCGGGCAGGATCTGTCAAAGGAAAAAAAAAAAAGGGGGTGATGGGCTGGATCCTTTTTTTCCCCTGGAGCCTGCCCGCCTCCCGTGGCCGTGGGGTGAGCTGCTAGTGGCCCCTGAGCTGCTGGGGCCCCAGTGTTTCCCTCTGTGGCAGCGGCTTCCCCTGGAACTGCCCGGGGGCACTGCTGCCATGAAGAGAAGCACCAGGGCGCCCCGCAGCTCATGGGCTGCACAACTCACTGGCAGCTCACTCCCCAGCCACAGGAGACACAGGCAGGCTCTGGGAGAAAAAAAAAAGATCAGGACCCTCACTGCTTTTGTTTTATTTTTTCCCTCAGTGGAGCCTGCCCACATGAGCTGCCACTGGGTCGCGCAGCTCCTAAGCTGCAGGGGAGCCCGGAGTTTCCTGCCACAGTGGCAGTGCCCCACTGTTAGCACAGTGGGTGCTAACTGCATGGGTGCAGCCCCAGCTCACAGGCAGCACCTGCCAGATCCAGCAATGCATGGGGCACTGGAAGCCCGGGCATGCTCGGGAAAGCTCCGGCTTGGTAGACTTCCAGCACCCCATGCACTGTTGTTGCTGGATTCCCACTGCCTGGGACCATGTAGGAATGGGCTGGCTGCCTCAGGAAGGTGACAGGAGGGCATCTGGGTGTGCTGCTAGCTGGAAAAGGCAACATGGATGGTGCACAGGGCACCAGAAGCCTGCCAAGCCTGAGCTTCCCCAAGCATGCCCAGGCTTCCATTGCTCTGTGCACAATCCCTACTTCCTTTTCCAGATAGGGCCCTTATACACATGAGGAATATTGCTTTTAATTTGTTACATAGCAAACTAAAATACATGGGATGTGTTTTAATTTGCTATGTAAAAAAGTCATTTAAATCAAAATGCACCACCAAACGTGTACACTGTTATGAAATGTAATCATAACATGCCGCCGAACATGTACACTATTACACAATTAAATTGTTAAAAAGGTCAATTAAACCACTAAAAGGGGCAATTTCCTCACATGTACAAAAGCCCTCTTATTCTATGAGTATAAACAAGTCACAAGGTCAGACTTTTGACAAAATGCGTATTTATATTCCTAAACCTGTGTCAGCTTTACGTAGCCTATTTGAGGGTGAGAAGGTTTGATTCTGTTTAAGTATTCGGTCAAAGGATAACTAAAAGTCCTGTATTTAAAGAATTACTTTTGCAATAAAAATTTAATTGGAAATGTTTTGTGGATTTCAACTAGTATATGAATTACACAGGATTACATGGTTTTATAATTATTGTTCATGTAATTAAAACTACAGCATGCACCTTATGTGCAATTCTGATAATTTGTAATGCATGTTATCAGTCTTTGAGAGTGGTGGCCTCAGGTTCAGACTGGCAGGCTTTGTAGGTTGCTCAGCCTTTCCCAGCAGAAAGGCTCTGTTGGAATCTTCCCATGATACTTATGGTTCAGGGCCCTGGTAATGTGGTAATTGTATCACGCCCTATCTAGCAACACCATCTGGACCACGTAAAAAGGATGTGACTAGCATGGAGTAGGAGTATCTCCAAACAGTTGTGATGCAGTTTTCCAGGGGATAATGGAAATCCCACAGCATTTTAGTCTGAGTGAGTTGTATGCTATCTCACACTGGGTGCAGCAGCAAATGCAATTAATGTGAAGTAATAAACTCCAGAACTTATTGCTATTCAGATGTATGCCCAGGACTGCAGCACGCTGGGCTGGGCCAGAGCAGTCCCAGCTGGCAGAGGGGCCCTGGGGGTCAGCTTGCCAGTCTGAGGTTGCTCCCCCTGGCTCAACGGGCTGCAGAGGGGCTGGCTGGGGTACAAGGGTACTTCAGTGCAGGGCTAGCCAGCTGGCATCTGGGGTAGTGTCTACACATGTGCTGCTAGCTTTTTACTCTACAGCAGAATAGTACTTGTATTTACCAGTAATATCCTACTGTGGACTAAATTAGTTTACTCCAGCCTAATAGAGGCACATGTGTAGATACTGAGACATTTACTTTGCAGCTAACTAGTCTACTCCACGGTAAACATCTTGTATAGATGTGGCTATTGGGTAGTTTGGGCACAAAGCCCTCTCTGTGCTGTTCTTGTGTACATATCTTTTGTAGTGCTGTCAGACTACTTTTGTATTCACATGTGGCAAGGATGGAGTCAAATAGATATTGCACATCATGTGGCTTTGTTCCACAATACATCCTTGTTGAGCTTGTTGCCAGTAGCATGTGTAATTGGAGCACTCCTCCTTGGCCATGGGCTGTGGCAGAGTTTGGATCCCTCTATTCCTTGCATTTGCTTATGGAGCAAGTCACTTGAGGTGAAACAGCCACAGAAGTGCTTCCCTGCAGAAAACAGGGTCATTCACACTCCTCTGATTTTTGTTTGCACATCAGTATTAAGTCATCATTATGAGGAATTCTTAGTTAATGAGGAAAGGAAAGCCTCTGGAAAAGTGTGTGAAAGTGCAGAAAAAACCACTGATCATCTAGTCTGACTAGCAAACAAAATCTTACCTAGGCATACAGGCTTGGGGCTAATCATATATTTTTAACTAAAGCCTGTCTTCAAGAAAGGCAGATGGTCTTGAGCTGAAGACATCAAATGATGCAGAATCCACGTCTTCACTGGAAGGTTTGTGCCAGGGGTTAATCACCTCCCTGTTAAAAATCTCTGCCATGTGTGTAACATGAATTTGTCAGGCTTTATTTGTTAGGGTGCAGTTACACATTACAGTTAGTAGGTGTTCACTCTAAGAAATGCTAGTTTGTACTAAATTTAGCACATGTTAAAGTTAACAGTTGCATAGTAATGGTTAATACCCCCTCTAACATGCGCAGCTCTGACCTGCTGCTGGAGGGCTGCTGAGCAGGGGTGTGGCTAGTAGCTTTCAAGTCTGCTCTGCCCCTGCACAGCTTGCCAACTCTGGCTACAGTAAAGGCAAGGTGGAAAGGTAGGAAGTGGGTGAGGGAAGAAAGGGGGTAGGGCTGAATTGTCCCCCAATCACCCTCCTGCAGCTTGGATCACCCCTCCGCTCCCTAATGTCCCACCCCCACCCCTTGGATCCCTGCTTCTGATCACCCCCCTACCACTCCCTTGCTGCTTGGATCACCCACCCCCTGCTCAGATTACTCCCCCCACCATTCAGATTGCCCCTTGCCAACTGGTCCCCCCTCCATGCCTGCTCCCAGGCTCCTTGTAGCTCATACCACCCCTATGTGCCCAGTGAGCCAGCTCCCTGCCCCTGTCAAGCCCTGGAGCCTCCTGCTCCCCCCCCCCCCCCCCCCAGCAACTACCTAGCAGCTCCCTACAAGGCAGAAAAGATAGTTCATGCTGGGAGCAGTGCCTCCTGGGATGCTGGAGAACTGCAAATTGGTCATTTTATTTCAGTGAAGCAGCCAGAAGTTAAGGTAACTTTAGTTAGATAGCAGGGTTCAAAAATAATCTTTGCCCAATGTGTCATAACTTTAAGATGCCTAGAGGGACTTAGCATTTGTTAATGAGCCTTAATGTGCAGACATAGGGTTGTAAATGCCTTTAACATGGTCTAATTGTAATGTGTAACCTCCCCATTAGATTGGATAGTGCTTGATACCGCACATGAAAGTTCTTATATGCTATGACAGAGTCCACAGGAGAGCCACGTGTATGATTAGAGGTCAAGAGAGCAGGCCTTATGAGGAGAGGCTGGGAGGCATGGGACTCTTCAGCCTATAGAAGTGAAGACTCATGGGGGACTTAGTGGCAGCCTATTATCAGGAGTGTGCAGCAGGATCTGGGAGAATGTTTGTTCACCAGGGAACCCAAAGGGAAGGCAAGGTCCAACGGTTACCAACTGCTAGAAAACCATTTTAGACTGGACATAAGGAAAAACTTCTTTAGTGTCCGAGTCTCCAGAGTCTGGAATAGACTCCCCACAGAAGTGGTGCAAGCACCTACTCTGGACACGTTCAAGAAGCATTTGGATGTGTATCTTGTTGGGGTCATCTGACCCCAGCTGACTTCCTACCCTTTGGGCAGGGGACTGGACCCGATGATCTCACGAGGTCCCTTCCAGCCCTAATGTCTATGAAATCTATGATTAAGTCACCTCTCAATCTTCTTCGTAACAAGCTAAACAAACGGAGCTTGTCTCTCATTCTGAGGCATTTCCTTCAGGCATCAGGTCATTTTTGTGGATATTTTATATTTTCAATTTTTAAACATTCCTTTTAAAATGGGAATACCAGAACTGTACCTAGTGTTCCAAAATTAATCTTACCAGTGCCATATATGGAGATAAAATCGCCTCTTTATTTAACTCATTACCTGCCCACCCCTCATTTATACATTGAAGGATTGTATTGGGCCGTTTGCCACACTGACCTCACATTGAGAGCTTGTGTTGAAATACTTTTCAGTTCTGAGTCCTATATGTTTTTTTAGAATCTCTGCTTTTGAGGAAATAGGCCTCCATGCTGAAGAATGCCAGGCCTGCATTCTTCCTTCCTAGATATACATCTTTGCCCTGTTCTGTATAAAAATCTGTTTTGATCTATGTGATCAATTTACAAAGGGATATTAATATCAACTTGACACACATGATCTGAACTCAAAGCTCTCCAAAAGTTAACAGATGCAAGTGATTCCCAACCCAAGCAACCAACCAAATGTCAGCCACTCTGCTGATCTCTTCCGTCATATGAAGAACCCTGCTGGTCCCAAATAGTATGGCTCCATTTTGGAAGTAGCTGAAGAAAAGAAACCAGGAGTCTGCATTCTCTTTAAGTCTTCTCTGGAGTGAGAAAAAGTCGGTGTTGTGCTGAACTTGTCTTCAGAACTGCAGGGTACATAGAGCTTGACTTACACCTTTGCTTGCTGTAGCCTCTTTCTTTTCACTCAAGCTGTTTCCTGTAGCCAGGACACAAAGCCTGATTTATGCTCAGGGCTTCTCTGGCAATGGTACAAAGCCAGGGGAGGGGTGTGAGGGGAAAGATAGAATGGGGGGCCTTCTCTTTTCTTTCTGGTAGAAGAGCCTGTCCAGTCCCAAGACCCATTCACCCTTGGCAGCGTCATGCAATCGGACTCAGAGTAACTCTTGGAACACAGACTGTTACATTTCTTTCATTGCCAGCCAACAGCACCCTGGGTTAGCATGAGGGATCAGGGCAGGGTCTCTTCCCACATTCTTAAACATAATGGAGTAGTCAGACTGAAGTATTGTCTCTAGAAAGAAGTGCCAGTTGTAAATCATGGGTAATAGGGGACTAAGCAGAGTGTTTGCAGAAGGATGGGAGGATGGCAGGATTGTCTGGATGCTGCTCTCACATGGAAGGATCATCATGCTGAACTGATGCTCTCCACAGCCAAGTCTGGCTGGAAGACAAGTGAGATGAGACTTTGTATATTTTGAGAAATTATGGCATTGAGCCAGGCTCTTGGGGGCAGATAAAGTCTCAAGAGAACAGTGGTTTGGGTCTGTCCCCCTGGAGCCTAGCACTTCTGCCATGTCTTTTCTTTCAGTAAAGAAAATGAGGGCAGGAACACCACCCTTATCTCTGGAGTGAACTGAACGGTGCCTGCAGGAGGGGGAAGAGTAATCACAAGTTAAACAGTCTACAGCAAGGGTCAGCGACTTCTTGGTTCCAGCCCAATGACATGGGGCTTTGGCAGCATTCAGCAGGCAAGGGTGGGGGGGTCTTCATTTGTGGGCAGTTTCCCTGTGCCACCATTGGGAGAAACAGTAGCTGCAAACAGGTCCTAGTGCCTGCTTGTCCACCTCTGAACCAAGGTGGGTCATTCCAACCTGCAGCCACAAAAAGGCCACCTATCACTGGTATTCAGGCTTTTTAACGAGTTATGTTAATGGTATTATCTATGTCATTTATGACAATCTAATAGAAGAACACATGCACACACACAGAGAGATATATATATATGATGCCTGGCTAGAAATTGTCCCATCTTTAACCCCCTCTAAATATATTTGCAATTATTTATTGACTAACTTATGGGATTGTAACTGTGGATTATAACTGTGGAAGATGCCTACTGTTGTTTAAATGATTAATTATTTGTATTCCGCTAGTGTCTAGAGGCTTGAAGCAATATCAGCCTGCTTTGTGCAGGATACAGTACAGAAACAGAGTGAGCTCCTGCTCCAAGGAGTTTTGAATTGGACAGAGGGTCGCTTACCCAGTTTTGGCAAGCTGTCAAGGGCCGCATGGGTAGCCCCGCCCCTTGACAGGTGCCCCGCCTCCTGGTCACCAGCTTGAGACCAATGTCCCAGGGTCAGCGCTGACGGGGCTCAGAGTGGGGCACAGGCTGGCAGGGGCCTGTGGAGCCAGGCTGGGCTGCACCAGCAGGGAGAAGGGGGAGCTGGTTTGGCTCCATAGAGCCCCTTCTGGCTGGGACCCTGTACTCCTGCTGCCCTGCTCTGGGCCCTGCCAGTGCTTGCCCTGGGACACCAATGTGGACCCTGTGCTCCCGCTGGCTCCTGTGCCCGCTCACTCCCAGTGCCCCCCTCATCCCTGGGGGGTGCAGTGTGCAGCCCTGACCCCATGCTCGCTGGCAGGGAACAAGCTGGTGCTGAGTGCGGGGGGGGGAAAGCAGCACCTCCCCTGCCCAGTGGCCAGCGCTCCCTGCTGCAGCAGCACAAGGGCTGTCCTGAGCAGGCACAGGCAGTTCCACATGGGCTGTGAGTGGCTGCAGTGCAGGGCACTGGCCACAGGGTGGGGCGGGGCTGTTTTTCCCCCCCCCGCACTCAGCACCAGCTTCTAACCTGCCCCCGCTGCCAGCCTGGGCCCTACGCGGGCTCTGGGCTCAACCATCGGGGTTGTGCCATGGTGGCAGCAGCTGCTCAGTGCAGAGGAAAGCAGCCCCCGCACTTGCTCTGCTGGGCAGTGTTTGCTGCTGCTGCCTGTCCGGAGCTCACACACTGGGCAGCACAGAAGCAGCGGTGGCAGCCACACTGCAGCCTACTGCGGCGCGAGCTGTGGCCAGGCAGAAGCAAACACTGCCCAGTGCAGCAAGCGGTTGGGGGGGGGGGGCACAGCTGCTGCCACTGCGGCACAACCCTGGTAAGCCCAGCGCTGGCGTGGGGCCCACCCAGGCTGGCAGCAGGGGTGCGTTACAAGCTGGTGCTGAGCGTGGGGAAAAGGGTCCCCTCCCCCGCCCTGTGGCTGGCACTCTGTGCTGCAGCCACTCAGAGCCCATGTGGGGCTGCCTGTGCAGGGAGTGTGGGCCACGGGGTGGGGGAAGTGCCACTTTTCCCCACGCTCAGCATCAGCTGTTCCCTGCCCTTCCCCCCACTTACCTGAGTTTCCTGTGCTGGTGCAGCTGAGCAGCCACATAGTCCCAGGCCAGAAGCCCCTGCTGGGGCTTCCAGCTGGTGAGGCAGGGCCAGGTGGGCCCTGCTGTTACAGGCGCTTTCCGGGGCTTCCCCTGGGTCCTACTGCCCCTGGTTCCTGTCATCTTTGACAGGAACCAAAGACAGATCAATATTAATTTTCTGAATTTTTTTAGGGGCCCCGCGGACTGGATAGAATGGCCTAGTGGGCCAGATATGGCCTGCAGGCTGTATTTTGCCCACCCCTGGTCTACTTCATAGACTTCATATGAGCCAACAATATGCCCTTGCACCACCTCTGGGAGAATTCTGTTCTAGACCCTGGACACTTGGATTGTAAAGAAGTTTTTCCTTATATCTAGTTTAGTTTGTGGCCGTTACACCTTGTTATCCTTTGGGGGGCCCTGGTGAACAACTATTCTCCCAGGTCCTGATGTACTCCCCCTATATACTTGTAGGCTGCTACCAACTCACAGGAGGAGGAGTGGATATCGTATGCTTAGACTTCAGGAAGTCCTTTGATACGGTATCCCACCCCATACTGGTGAACAAGTTAAGAGGCTGTGACTTGGATGACTACACAGTCTGGTGGGTGGCTAATTGGCTGGAGGGTCGCACCCAGAGAGTCATGGTGGATGGCTCGGCTTCGACCTGGAACGGTGTGGGCAGTGGGGTCCCATAGGGCTCGGTCCTTGGACCAATACTCTTTAATGTTGTCCCAGGGGAGCGGGGGCACCGGGAGACCCCCGCGGCGGCCAAGGGGTCTGCTTACCTCCCGCAGGGCCGGAAGACCCGAAGAAACTCCACGCGCCGGCGCTGCCGGCACGGGCCATCAGCCGGGCGTTTATCCGGCTGCGGCTGAGCGGCGGGGGCGGGGCACGCCAGTCGGGAGGAACAAAAGGCAGCCCCACCGAAGCAGCGGGGCGGCTGGAGGGAGAGAGCAGGAGCACGGAGCTCCAGCGAGCAGGGGATCAGCCGCCACCCGCGGAGTGCGGGACGCCGCCGGATAGAGGCGGAGTAGGCTGCGAGCAGCGCAGCGGAGAGCCCAGAGGGGCAGAGACAGGGGGAGAAGTCAGCCCCAGAGGTGGGACAGCAGCCGGCGGGGAACTCGCCACCCGAGGCAGTGGGAGGCGTAGCAGCTACCCCGAGAGCAGGGCCAGCTGTAGCCGGTGTTGCGGAGCAGGCTGCGAGCAGCGCAGCGGAGAACCCAGAAGGGAAGAGACAGAGGGAGAAGTCACCCCCAGAGGCGGGGCAGCTGCCAGCGGGGAACCCAACACCCGAGGCAGCGTGAGGCATAGCAGCTACCCTGAGAGCGGGGCCAGCTGTAGCTGGTATTGCGGAGCCGCCGAAGTGGGTAACGGCAGCTGAGACTATTGGGGGAGGCAGAGAGGACGGCTGCCTCCCAAGGAAGGAGGGATCAGGGCAGCACCCTCCAACTGGGTGAGGCATACCTGGCCCGAAGACAGCCTGTAGGGGCTAGGGTGCCCGAGCCGAGAGAGAGGACGAGACGAGGACGGGTGAGAGGCCAGGACAGGAAGACCTGAGGTGGCGTATGGCCGGGGTGTAGGGGAGGACGGAGCCCCGAGAGTACCTGCGAAGAGGCGTGCCGGCACCAGGGGATACCCCAAGGGAAGACCCCCCACTGAGAGAGTCATCAAAGTCGTGGCAGGTGAGTTCTGGGGTCCCCCTTAATACCAGCCGGGGTAAACCCTGGGGCGTACCAACGAAGCTCAGGGGCACAAGATCCCGAGCCCGGGCTAAGGCGGCGCGCGAGCTCCTAATCGAACGGAGGCGGGTACAAATGTCTTCATCAGTGGCTTGGACGAGGGAATGAAATGTACTCTGTCCAAGTTTGCAGATGACACAAAGCTACGGGGAGAAGTGGACACGCCGGAGGGCAGGGAACAGCTGCAGGCAGACCTGGACAGGTTGGACAAGTGGGCAGAAAACAACAGAATGCAATTCAACAAGGAGAAATGCAAAGTGCTGCACCTAGGGAGGAAAAATGTCCAGCACACCTACAGCCTAGGGAATGACCTGCTGGGTGGCACGGAAGGGGAAAGGGATCTTGGAGTCCTAGTGGACTCCAAGATGAACATGAGTCGCCAGTGTGACGAAGCCATCAGAAAAGCCAATGGCACTTTATCGTGCATCAGCAGATGCATGACGAATAGGTCCAAAGAGGTGATACTTCCCCTCTATCGGGCGCTGGTCAGACTGCAGTTGGAGTACTGCGTGCAATTCTGGGCACCACAATTCAAGAGGGATGTGGATAACCTGGAGAGGGTCCAGAGAAGTGCCACTCATATGGTTAAGGGCCTGCAGACCAAGCCCTACGAGGAGAGACTAGAGAAACTGGACCTTTTCAGCCTCCGCAAGAGAAGGTTGAGAGGCGACCTTGTGGCTGCCTATAAGTTCATCACAGGGGCACAGAAGGGAATTGGTGAGTATTTATTCACCAAGGCGCCCCCGGGGGTTACAAGAAACAATGGCCACAAGCTAGCAGAGAGCAGATTTAGATTGGACATTAGGAAGAACTTCTTCACAGTTCGAGTGGCCAAGGTCTGGAACTGGCTCCCAAGGGAGCCCCCCTACCCTCGGGGTCTTCAAGAGGAGGTTAGATAACCATCTATCTGGGGTCATCTAGACCCAGCACTCTTTCCTTCCTATGCAGGGGGTCGGACTCGATGATCTATTGAGGTCCCTTCCGACCCTAACATCTATGAATCTATGAAAGTCCCCCCAAGCCTTCTCTTCTCCAGGCTAAAGAGTCCCATGTCCCTCAGCCTCTCCTCATAAGGCTTGTTCTCTTGGCCTTTGATCATATGGACGGCTCTCCTTTGGACTCTCTCAAGCTTATCCACATCCCTTTTGAAGTGGAGGGCCCAAAACTGGACACAGTATTCCAGCTGCAGTCTTACTAAGGCCAAGTAGAGTGGGAGGATGACGTCCCTAGTTTTCCTTGAGATGCATTGGCGGATGCATGCCAGTGTTTGGTTTGCTTTGGCAGCCACAGTATCGCATTGGTGGCTCACGTTCATCTTGTGATCAATCAAGACCCACAAGTCTCTTTTGGTTGAGGTGCTAGCAAATATAGCACTGCTGAGCCTATAAGTATGCTGCCGGTTCTTCCTCCCAAGGTGGAGCACCCTTCACTTGTCTACGTTGAAGGCCATCAGATTTTGCTTCACCCACTTTGCAAGTATGTCCAGGTCAGCCTGTATCCCCAGCCTGTTTTCCAGTGTGACTACCTTCCCCCACAGCTTAGTGTTCTCTGCAAACTTTGCTGGTCCACATCTGATGCCCGAATCCAGATCATTAATGAAGATGTTGAAGAGTACTGGCTCAAGTACTAATCCCTGAGAGTCACCACTGGTCACCTCATGCCATGTTGATTCGCTCCCATCAACTAGTACTCTTTGGGTCCGACCCCGGAACCAGTTCCCCAGCCATCGGACCATGATATGGTTGAGGCCGCAGCTCCCCAGTTTAATCATGAGGACATTATGGGAGACGAAGCTAAAGGCTTTCTTGAAATCCAGATATCAATCTCATCTCCTTTGTCCAGGCAATGTATCACCTGGTCATAGAAGGAAACACAGTTGGTCAAGGAAGACCCACCAGTAACAAAGCCATGTTGGGCTGGCATTCAGAAGGTTGTCTTCTGTAAGCCTGTTGCTGATGAATCCCTTGATGATTTTCTCCAAAATCTTTCCAAGAATGGACATCAGACTGATTGGCCTGTAATTCCCTGGCTCTGCCTTCTTTCCTTTCTTGAAGATTGGGACCATGTTGGCTCTTTTCCAGTCTTCCAGAACCTCACTGGAGCGCCATGAATTTTCAAATATCTTCGCCATAAGGCATGCTATAATGTCCTCCAGCTCCTTCAAGGCTCTCAGGTGCATTCCGTCAGGGCCCACAGACTTATAGATGTCTAACCTCTATAAGTGTTCCCTCACCAGATCTATGTCAATTGTGGGCCCATCTCCCACTCCCTGGGTATTTTGCGTCCTGTCTGATAGTGTGACCCCCTTGGGCAGGTGGAAAACTGACACAAAGTAATCATTTAGGAGATTGGCTTTTCCTTGGGCATCAGACATCAGGTTTCTGAGGGGCCATCATCTCTTAATGCTTGACTAACCAGTCTCCTGAGTTTTTGAAAGTCAGCCTTCCCAAAGTTGAGTATTTCTGTTTTGCTGAGGGATTTGCCAACCCTGCGTTGGACAGAGAAAGTGATCAGTTCATGGTCGGAGTCACCTAGCTTCCCCTCAATCCTCAGATTGCTCACCAGATCATCCCCTTTGGCCAGAACCAGTAGGGCTGTGCGAGGCTTCAGACCACGCTTCAGATCCAGGACTGCTTTGGCCACTTTAGCATCCAAAGCAGCATGCCTGGATCAAAGCACGGGCTCAGTTAAGCTGTCCAAAGCGGTTCGGAGTGTCCAAAGCACTTCAGAAATGCTTTGGATGCTTCAGACAGCTTAATTAAAAGTTAGAAGAGGTGGGGGGGGGGAGCAGGGGAGGGAGGGAGGGAGAGTGCGGGGGGGGGGGGGGAGGAAGACTGACGTGTAGTTGGCCAGTGAGAAGGATTAATCTCTGGCTGCCTTCCCAATTACAGCATCTGTGGGGTGGGACTAGAAACAGCATAAAAGCCTCTGTTTGGAGACATGCTGTGCCTTTTCCCAGCTTGTTCCCTCTCTGGAACTGTGTGAGAAAGGAACCCTCAGACTGAGGCACTGCAGCTTGCTTGCTGTACTCAGTAGTTGAACTTGCCTGCTCCTTGTTCTTGTTAGAAAAGATTGGGTAAGATTTAGCTTATCTTATCTTAGCTATTCTATTCAATTACTATTACTATTACTATTACTATTCAATTCATTTCTTTGAATTTATATTTCCTCTTTTTTTTTGGAAACTTTGAAAAAAAAAAGCTGTGTTTTCCCTGCCAGTGTGATCCATCACTGTGCAGGGAGGCACACAGATTGCATGCACGCACGCATACACACAGACACAGACACACAATATAAAGAAAAATCAGATATTCATAGGAGAAGACGACAGACAGAGAGCACACAATGTTTACATAACTCTTAACACTGAAGCAAATAATCAAATAAGAGGCCAGTGCAAGCACGCAACAGAGGGAATAAAACACACAATACAAAAGGATTGACACACACACAGAGACCTTTTGCACCACAGCAAAGATCAATATGAAGCATACTGAAAAGGCAGGTGCCAGGTCTTCTGGCAGGGGAGGGAGAGGGAGTAGGGGGAGAGCTAGAGCTGCAAGCCACCCCCCCCCCCCAAACACAGATGCATTTTCTTCCCAAGCAACCATGACATCAGTGCTGCCAGTGGAAGCCAGGAGGCAGGAGCAGTGTCTGCACCTGATGTCCCTGTACTTGCACCACCTCCATTCAGTCCAGAAGTGGGCACCAGCAGTGGAATCATTGTCTCCTCCACCCCAATTTCATCTCTCAGCATGAGCCTCCCACTGCCAGAGGAGCAGCTGGAGCTGGAACCAGGGATGCTGAGTGCACTGGCTCAAGCAATTCTGGGGGCTGAGGGGGAATCAGAGTTTGTGCGCCACACATCTCAACTTTCCCCTAGACCCAGGTCTCCTCCGGAAAGCAGCACCTTCGAGGAGGCTGAGGTTGTGGAGGCAAGTGGCTCAGCTGAGGCAGCTCCTCCTACTGTTGAGCCTCAACCTGCTGAGGAGTGGGATAAGGCAGGATCCTCACCCTCAACCCAGAAGCAGGGGAATAGTGTAGTGTGGGAGCATTTTGAGCTGGCAGATGATCCCAGGTTTGCCATCTGCCAGCACTGCCAAAGGCACTTGAGCCATAGCAAGGATGTGAGACACTTTTCCACCATGGCAATGCTGCCGCATCTGAGGAGGCAGCACCCCCTTGCCCTTCTTCCTTCTCAGCCTGGTACCAGTGCGAGTGTGCCAAAAGGGAAGTCCCTCACTCGCTCCAAAGCCCCCTTCCCCCCAAAGCAGAGGCAGGCCACCCTGGACCAGTGAGGGAAAGGGGGGTGCGTTCCCAAGGCGAGCAAGATCACCCAGAGCACTGGGGAGATGCTTGCTCTGGATAGCCAGCCCTTCTCCCTAGTTGAGCAGCCAGGGTTCAGGCGGTTCACAGCACTTCTGGCCCCATTTTACAAAGTGCCCTCATGCACCACCCTTAGCAGGATGGTGGTGCCCTCCCTGTGTGAGGCATGCAGGGAGTACTTGAGAGAGGAGCTGCACAAGGCAGGGCTGCAGGTAGCCTTGCACTTCACCATCTGGAGCATCTGGGGTGGCAATCATGCCTACCTCTCCCCCACAGGGCACTGGTGCGATCAGTCAGACCGTCGGTGGGCTCTTCTGCAAGCCAAGGTGCTGGATGAGTCTGACACGGCAAGGGAGATCATGGGGGCCATGAACCGCATGGCACAGGAGTGGCTCATTGGGCAGACTGAGCTCACCTGCAGGTTCATGATCACCGACAACAGGACAAATATGGTGAAGGCTGTCCATGATGCCAACTTTGTTGGCATCCGCTGTGTGGCACATAGGCTGCACCTAATAGTGAGGGATGCCTTGGAGGGGGACAGGGCTGCCGTTGACAGCACCGCCACCACTGCTGCTACAAGCCAGCTGATTTTGAAATGCAGGAGGGTTGCAGGCTACTTCCACCACAGCATCAAGGGGCAAGATGCTGTGGGAGAAACAGGCAGAGCTGAGCATCCCGCAGCACAGAATCATGCAGGATGTGGAGACTCGGTGGAACTCCTCATTCTTGATGCTCAAAAGGTTGGTGGAGCACCAGAAGGCCATCCATGAGATGGCATTGCTTGGGGAGTTTGGGATCAGCAGCCCCTGAACAGAGCTGAGTGGGGTACCATCTCCCAGATCTTGGTGGTCCTCAAGCCCTTCCTTGAGGCCACCGAAACCCTTAGCACTGGCGAGGCCCTCCTCAGCCAGGTGATCCCCCTAGTGAGGGAACTGGAGAACCAAATGGAAAAGTTCCAGGGGATCAGTGTTCCTGGCTGGGGCAGGCTGCTATCACCAGATGTGCAGGCACTGGTGAGGTGGCTGAAGGAGGGCAGCAGGAGACGGCTGGATCCCTTGTGGTCCAGTTTGGTCCACATGATGGCGGGCACGTGTGACCTGAGGGTGAAGGGGAGCATGTGCACTGGCAGCCCCAAAACCCTTGATCACTGGACACAGGTGCTGATGAATGAAGTCAGGGAGGCCAAAGTGCAGAGGTGAGGGGATGTGGAAGAGGGGTATCCACTTTCCCATGCCAGCACTCCCAGCGCCGGCACTGGCACCGGTACCGGCACCAGCCAGTCTTCTCCACGCCAGCCACTGCCAATGTGAGCCATGGGCATGGTTTCAATGCTAGGGTCCAAATGCACCAGACCCCAGCCTTAGGCAGGTAGTGCCAAGGCTTCGGTGGCTACATATCTTGCTGAGGATGTGGAGCCACTGGACTGCGACCCCTTGGCCTACTGGGCAAACCGCAGGCAGATGTGGCAGGATCTGGCCACGGTTGTCCAGCAAAACCTGTCCTGCCCACTGACCAGTGTTCCAAGCGAGAGTATGTTCAGCATTGCTGGGGATGTTGTGACACTGCACCGTACCTGCTTGGATCCTACATTGGTGGAGCAGCTGGTGTTCCTAAAGGTGAACCTCCTGCTGCTGGGGTTCCCCAGGATGGACTGAGTGCCACCCTCCTCACTCTGTCTACACCAATTTCCTTTTTTGAGTTTTTTAAAAGCCGAGTAATGCCCCGCTCTCAGCTGAAGGGAGCACCAACTGCATCACCAGCCAGCAGGGGAAGAACATGTCCCTGCTGAGCTCATTCCCCTGCTGTGACGAACTTGGAGGTATGGGATTGGGGCTAGGAGGCCCCAGGGACTGGGCATGACCACTAAAACTGCACCCTGCCAGGGTAGGGAGGTCTGGTGTGGCTGCTGGCAGTGTGGCAGCCCCATAAATGCCAGGAACAATGATCCCCTGGTGAAAGGCAGGTAGGAGGCGCCATAACCTCCAGTTAATGCACGCGCACACAAAGTCCTGGCTGGGGAATGCCCAGACCTGTCATGTCTTTGACAGGCCTAACGCTTGCTGGTTGCAGTGCAGTTGTGAGGCTCCCAGTGAGCTCAGCTTAGCTGCCTGGGATGCCAGGCAAACCCCTTGGTCCTGGATGGAAGGAATAGTAAAGAAGCCAGAGGCTGGTCTGGCCCGCAATGCAGGCAAGGAAGCCAGTCAGTGAAAATGGAAATGGAAGCATCAGGGGGTGAGGGACAGGCTGGAGTGGGGAATAAGGGGAAAAGGGGGATGTAGCAGCACAAGTAAAAGTGTAGAGGTGCCTGGGGTGTCAGATGTCTGGCGGGTCGCAGTGTGCCAGAACTCCACTGTGTATATTGAGTCCATGAGTTTCTGTATCCAGCTCTGAAAAGTGGTTTGCATTGTAATTTGTTCCCTCTCAGGATCAGGCCTGAGAGACTGGAGGCAGATTGCGTTTTTGTTTTGAGCTGTAGGAAGTTGGCTTCAGTTCTGGTGATGAGGTTAGGTGCTTGTTTGAATGTACAAACCACTTTTCAGAGCTGGGCCTATGAACTGCACTTCATCAGCCTCCTAGGTAGTAGGTACAGAAACTCATGGACTCAATCTACACAGTGGAGTTCTGGCACACTGTGACCTGCCGGACATCTGACACCCCAGGCACCTTTGCACTTTTACCTGAGCTGCTACATCCCCCTTTCCCCCCTACCCCCCACCCAGCCTGTCCCTCACCCCCTGATGCCTCCATTTCCATTTTCACTGACTGCCTTTCTTGCCCGCATTGTGGGCCAGGCCAGCCTCTGGCTTCTTTACTATTCCTTCCATCCAGGACCAACCGCAGGTACTTCCTCAGCCTGACAAAGGGGTTTTCAACCCTAAAGCTTCCAAAGATACATTTTTTTAAGTACTCCTTTTTTTTCTTCATAATGCACATAAAAACACAAGATAAGCCATCACACACCATGAGTAACATCATATGTCCAACACAACACAACACAACACAACACAACATCTTTACTTCTTGCTGTCGATTGCTTTATAAAAAGACAGGCTCTGTGACACTTCCATTTGGGTACCTTTGATGCTGCTGCTGATGCTACTGGTCTTGAGCCAGCTAAGTTATTTTACCTTTTGTCATGTAAAGTGGAGGACCAGGCATGAGGCTGTAGGGGAGGAGGAGGCCTCACTGGGGTACACTGCCATGTTGTGCAGAGGCCCCAACGCCAGGAAGGGCACACCTTAATACATACACAATGTCACCCACCCACATCATGAGTTTTGCCTGTCAGCAGCTTGAGCTGCAGGGCCCCAGAAGACAGACTCCCCCAGTGAGACACACACACAGCTGGCAGGCTTCATGTCCTGGCAGGGCCCAGCACCCAGACCTGCACTAGGTTTCACCCCCCTGTGCCCCAAGAGAGATGCAGTCGCCCAAGCACCTACCTACATCACGAGTTTTGCCTGTCAGCAGCTTGAGGTGCAGTTCCCCCCAAACCCTTGCACTGATCTTCTTGAAACTTGGCAGCCTTTGTGGCCTGAGCAGGGGCTATCATCCCTGCAGTTTTCAGCCTGCTGTGCCTTAACACACACAGGGTCATCTGTCACGAGTTTTGCCTATCAGCAGCTTGAGGTGCAGTTCCCTCCAAACCCCTGCACCTATCATCTTGAAACTTGGCATGCTTTGTGGCCTCACGAGGGGCCACCACCCCTGTAGTTTTCACCCTGTGGTGTAACACATAGATGTGATGGGATTTTTGCTTTCAAGAATTTGGGGTGCAGTTCCCCCAAAACCCTTGCATCTATCTTCTTGAAACTTGGCAGGCTTCATGCTCTCAGAAGAGGCTACCATCCCTGCAAGTTTCACCCTAATCAGAGATAAAACAGCAAAGGTATAGCTATTTCATTGATCCCCCATTATAGCCTATGGCCAGATCTCCGAGGCGGGATTGAAGCGGCAAACCAATCCAGAGCTCCAGATCGGATTGCTGACATCCGAAGCAGCCGGATCTGAAGCCAGATCGAATACCTGTCTACTCGCACAGGCCTAAGAACCAGATCCAACAGTGCATCTCCTCTAGTCGGCCCGTAGACCTCTTGCATTAGGTAGAGGTCATCAGTGCAAGCAAGAAAGTTACACAGCTGGTCAGATTTGGCCATGTGCTCTTCCCTAAAATGGTGGAGAGGTTGAAGTCCCCCATGATGACCATGCATCAGAAGCATGAGGCCTCAGCCAGTTCCCTATTGAATTCATAATCCAGTTCTTCTTGGCTGGGGAGTCTATAATAGACTCCTACCATTATATCCTCTTCCCCATGCTCTCCCTGTATATTAACCCAGAGGGTCTCAAGATGTCCTTCCTTGGTTAGTGGACTCAATTGGAAGGGAAGTAAAGAGCTATACCTCAACCCTTCTTCCCAATGCAGTCTTTCCTGTAAAAGGTATAGCCTTCTATACCTACAGAACAGTCATAGATGGAGTCCCACCACGTCTCTCTTATGTGCAAGATCATATTTTTTATAGCACAAGAGAAGGGACAATTCCTCTTGCTTGTTTCCTAAGCTCCTGGTATTTGTGTACAGGCAGTTGAGTCTGCCATGGGAAGCCTTAGGCTTCCTTGTGTGATGGGATGTGACCTTTCCTTGGGCTGTCGTTGGAGTGGATTCTCTTGGGACTTCTCTTGGGCTACCTAAACTGTTACTACTGTGGTTGACATGACCTGGGCTAGAACTGTTAATTGACCGCCCATCCCCCAGTGATCTTAGTTTAAAGCCCTGCTGATTAGGTCAGACACAGAATCAGAACTCACGGTAGAGTGATACTTTTATTAGACCAACTAGATTTTTGCCAAAAAAATTCTTTAATTGCAAGCTTTCACACACAACCACCCTTTTTCAGGCATAGGAAAAAAAGATTGTAAAAGAATCTTTTGCAACCCGGATACCTGACATCATCTACACATGCACCTGTATTATTAGGTTGCAGTAAATTAATTAACTGCTGTAGGATAGTAGCACCTTTGCACCCCAGCCAGCCCCTCCACAACATGTTGAGCAAGGGTGACCCCAGGCTGGCAGGCTGACCCCCTGGGCCTCCTGTCAGCTGGGGCAATAAACTCCAGTGAGAACTGCAGGCAGGGATTATTGCTACATGCTAATTGCACATGTGGATGTGCCCAGTGATCCCTTTCAATCTGTCTCCACTTCATAGGTGTTAACCACCCTCTATCCTTTTTAATGATCTTGATGTTTCACTATTCAAGCTATCCTTTCTTCTTCAATTTAGCTCTCTGTTAGCCAGTCCTAGTAATGCCCTCTGTTAGCCAGCCCTGCAGACTGGAGCTCTAGCTAAAAAGCTTAACTTAGGTATGGTAATATTAAGTCAGGTGTAGAAATAATTGACAGTGAAGAATTGAAACACTCTCAAGACATTCCAGAGTACTTGATTTTGTTTTATGAAACTGAATAAGAGATGTACATTTACCTTATTATGACTACAGGAGTCATGATACAATATACAGTGACTATTTTTAACCTAGTTGTTTAAAAAAAAAAACTTTATATATACGGTAGCAAATTTGTGCACATTTCAATAGTCATTTGTTTTTTGCTTTGTTCTTAAACTGAATAATATAGCACTAGCCCAGCGGTTGGTCATATTTTTGGGCAGAGTGTCAAAAACACCCCAGCCTCTACTTGGAAGTTGTTGGCATGCCAGGGGCAGATAGTGAGGGAACTGCGAGGGGCCTGATTCTTGTTGTGGCAGTGCAACCTGGGCCCCTTCCCCGCCATCTGCCTGGAGGTATGAGTGCACCTGCTGCCAACAACGAGCCAAGCTGGGGCTCCACAGACTTCGGTGCAGCATCTTGCAGCCTCCCTGCTGTCTGCTGCAAGTAGCCCAGGCTTCTTGGTGGGCAGCAAGGGCATTCCCAGAGCCCAGGCAGACTGTGGCAGGCAGCTGGGAAGCTGCAAGCTGCTGCACCAGAGTCTGCAGAGCGCCAGCTTAGCCCGTTTGCTGGTGGTGGGTGCACGCATGCCTCCAAGCAGATGTAATACCATGGAAGGGAAGCCTCTGTCAGATGGGGCTGTTCCTTTTGCTGGATTGGTGAGCAAGCATCACAATGGTTTCTGGGATGAAGACAAGTTTCCAGTTTCAGATTTTGCTTTCATAAATGTTCTCCAACATGCCCATGTGCTGACTTGGCTCTACCTGGGCACAAGAGTTACATGCAAAAGAAATGAAGTGTTTTCCTGGTTGAGGTGGGAGGGGTGGGCTGTGGCTCAGATCTTGCATTGTTAATCCTTGCATCATTTGGATTAACTGGGTGTAACCCCCAGTTGGTCAGGGTACCCTCAGAGTCATCTGGGCCTCCAGGACCCCAAACAACCCCACTGTCCAGCCACTAGGGCTGCTCACTGTCAGCCACTCACTGACCTTTGTAAACCAAGCTACAGTCCTCTATGTGGGGGTGTGGACCATAATCCTGCTCTCATGTTTTCTCTCCTAGGAAGGAGCTCTCTCTACATAATCCTCTCCACTGGGGGCATTTTCCTCCTCGTCACCTTGGTGACTGTTTGTGCCTGTTGGAAACCCTCAAAAAAGTAGGAATTTTGAATAGCTTGAATAAAATGGTTGTGACTTGCTCCCCATTCCAGGCTGTCAGCTCTCTGCCTTGCCTTGGGATTGCACTGGAGCCTAGCTCTTCCTATGCTTCTCCCTACTGCTATGCTGCACTCAAGGCAGGAGGAGTTTCCCACAAAGGCATGGGATTCATCTCTACAAGTTATATACCTGCTAGTGCCTCCCCAAGCCACCAAGTCAAAAATACCTTCAGCAGTGTGTTAATGGCCCACCCCTACTCCCTGGGTTGTCTTCTTCTGCGCACCCCTCCCCAGTCAGACAGGATTTGACCTACTAGGATCCCCTCCACACTTTCTCTGATAAATAAGAGCCTGTGAACATGAGCCTGCTGACTACTTCCTTCTCCAATATTATGTGGGAAGAGAACAGAACACTATTGGGACCTGAGGCTCAGAGCAGTTAGGTCCCTAGAAAGAGGGAGTTGTTTGGAACCAGAGAGGTAAAAGTAGAAGCATAACAATGGAGCCAGATGCTTGGGGCAGCAGGCCACATGGGGCAGCCATGACTTGCAGATGCTGCCATACCCTCGAAAGCTGGGTCATATGACCAGAAGGGGTCTGGGCTTGGGGGTATATAAGCTCAGCCTCTGGATCTGGGAGGTGACCTGATCCTGGCTGTCATAGAGCAAGGAGCTCTGTGTGGAACTTGCTTCAGTTTGGAGTGTGGCTAGCCCAGGTGAGGTACCTGGTGGGCTGTGGGGAAACAAGCCTGCCTAGGTAGGAGGGCTGGAGAAACCAGAGACCCAAGGAGAGATTTATATTTGAGTTAGAACTGTCTGGGTTGGTGTTGTGTGTTCAGATTTTACTGGAGGTTTGGATAGTGGCTGACAGGGTGTTAGGGGTGCTCTGCAGGAAGAGACCTGCTCTTGGCAGGGACATGAATGGCTGAGACTGGGGAACCAAGGTCCGAGACAGTGGACTGGGGCTGAGTGCTCAGCTAAAGAAAAGGGGTCTAAGACTGGGACAGCTGAAGCACCAGCAAATACTCTGAGGCCTGAGTGGAGTTGCCTTAAAGAGGAAACACTCCTGGCAGAAGAATAGAAACCCCTAGCCCTATTTGTGACCTTTTTTGTGTGGGCAAGCCCACTAATTTACACTTAGGGGTGGTGAGAGAAAAAAAGGATCGCAATTGATTATGGGGGACAAAAAATGACAAAAAGGAACATGCAGGTGGGTCAGAAGTTCAAAACAAGTGCACCCTCAGGGGACACTGAGCTGAGCACCCCAGACAGTGTTCACCAACTCTCAAAGGCAGCCAGAGAGCCAGTGGCGCTCTGATCAGAGACAGGAATGTAGGAGGCCCAGGAAAAAGGCCCCACAGTTCCTGGAGACCCTCCTAGCCAGAGTGTCCTTCCTGGTAAGATTCATAGATTCATAGACATTAAGGCTGGAAGGGACCTCGGAAGATCATTGAGTCCAGCCCCCTGCCCAAGGGGCAGAAAGTGAGCAGGGATCATAGGATCCCAGCAAGAAAAATAGGTGGCCAGCTTGGCCAGGTCCAGGAGGAGGTTGACCAGGAGGTCCCAGGGCTTGGTAGGGCCACAAATAGGGTATGAAAAAATTCACACACATGGATAGGGTGTGAAAAAGCGTGGGGAAAAGTGCAGCCAGAACCTCAACAAGAAGTTCTGGGGGAGGAGGTGCAGCGGTTATAACCTGGTGCACTCAAGGAACATGTGTGCCAGGGTCTCCCTCTGCTCATAGAATGGGCATGTGTTGGGGGTTGTCATGAGCCATGCCAGACACACGCCCATGGCGATAGCTCTGTGAAGGAGCAGCCAGCCTAGTTCCCCGGCTAGAGAACCCTAGGACTGAATGTGAGGGAGAGAAGCTCAAGGACAAAGCCAGGAAGGAGTAGCACCACATAAGCTATTCCTGGCTTCCAGGGACTGCCTCCTCAGTATAACAACAATAACATCAAAGACCAGGAAAGAGAGAGACCGGGGGCGGGGGGGGAGGGGGTGGCTGGGGAATGTAGCAGGTGAGTCAGACCCCAGAGAGCTCCATGGCTAGGGACAGACATTCAAAATGTGGAGCCTGAATTAATTCAATCTTTGCAGGTTAGTCTAACCTGCCTAGGTTGAACTGATTTATAACTATACAGACATTCCCTTTGGACTGAAGAAATGCAGGCACATGCCTGCAGTTGCTCAGACCAGGTGCCAGGCAGCGGTAGAGTGCACCCTTGGCTGCAGGGAAGCTGTGCTGGGGCAGGGGAGGGGAGAGAGATTGTGGCCAGCCCAGGCAGTAGCCTTGGCTGAACTGGCCAGAGAGGGATTTATTTCCCCTGTCCCACTGGCAGGGACCCAAGCCAGGTCTGCCGGACATTCCCCCACGCTGCGGCCAGATGCTGCAGGGATGGGAGAGCTGCAGCAGACTGCGTGGCAGCACTGGGGTTTGGAGGAGGCCACAGCCCCCCACCTCCCAGTGCCGCCACCACAATCTGCAGCAGCCTTCCCTTCTCCACAGCTGCGGGAAACCATGGCAGACTGCTGGGAGTGGAGTGCCATGACAGGGACAGGGAGTGCCTGGAAGACCCAGCTTGGGTCCCTGCTGGTGGAACAGGGAGGGGGGAATTAAACTACTCTGTGGCCAGTTCAGCCAAACCTACTGCTGGAACTGGCCATGCCCCCACTGCTGGAGCAGCCAGCATGGAGAAGTGGAGGTCCATGCTGGTGGGACAGGAGAGGGAGGGGAAGAATAAACTTCTTCTCTGCTCCCTTCCAAGGCCAGTGTTTGACCAGCGTGCGCACCCCCCCGCCCTGCCCCATCCCTGCTCCAGCTGGGGAGCAGAGGGGCGGGGCCAGCCCTGCTGGGTTGGAGCAGAGAGCCCAGCCCAGAGAGCATGCCAGGATGCTGGGGGCCTCTGATTTAACTTAAACCAGCAAGGGATCTGGGGCAGACATTGCATAAACTGGTTTGATCTCAATTGGTTACGTCTGATACTACATTCAACCCATTTTTTCACAAACTGGTTTTAGCCATTTTGAAACTGGTTTATGTGCACTGAACATCTGTTCTGTTACAGATTTAAAGCAGTTTCTGATCACTTAAACCAGTTTATGTGTAATTTTTGTCCCTAGCCCAACCCACGCCAGCACCTGGGGTGGATCCATAAGCATGCTACAGGATCATCCTTATGAAACAGCCCAACTCTGAGCCTGTTTTGTTCCCTAGTGGGACTGGCCCACTAGGGAACCCAAGCTCCAAAACAGGATCTTGGCAGCCCAGCCAGTGTACCCTCAGATGGACCTAGCCTAGCTCATTTCTAGTACATACTCTGTAACAACCATTCTCCAATCTTTCCAGCGTTCCTTTCTCCCAATATGGAGCTAGGAGCTCTCTTTGATCCCAAACAAATATTGTGCCATTGGTACAGTAATCTAATACTTAAGCCCATTAGTTTCTCCCTGCTCCCTTGCTGTCTAACCTTGAGGAGTTTAAAACCATTGCTTTGTTTTAGGAATTTGCTGAATGTTACTGCAGCAGAGGAGATAGGCCCAGAGCACCAAGTACACTAACTTTAGGCTGCAATCACCCTCCTTCCATTTTGCAGGTCTCTGACTTCTGTTCCACTCATCCAGTGAATTCACTCCCCAGCAGAGGCTTTTGCTTTGTGTACAGCTGGGGCAGTCTTCCAGACAGCAGCATCTCAGTGCTCATTGCTTCCTCAGAACAGATGTGCTACAGGCCTGGCACAAACAGCTGGCACACTGAGCAGAACTTCTCCCAGAGATGCTGGGGCCCAATGAGGAGAATGTGAAAAAAGCTGTTCTGAAAAAAACTTTTCCACACAAGCCTCCTGCTTTGTTCTTCACCAGGCACCTTCTACATTTTACAGGGACAAACGGAAACTGGATCAGCAGAGCTCTTCTGAACATGTGGATCAGAATGAAGAGCACTTAAAGCATGAAGGTAAATAATTGCTCCATGAATCAAGTATCTGTGGAGCAGGGCTGGGGCCTATGTAGTCTTTGTTGCTAATTGCAGCCATTAAGTACTGCTCCTATATGAGGGGTGGGTGATTATTTTAAAGACTCCTTAAGGAGTACTTAAAGAGCTTTGGTGAGTTGTTGAGGGGCAGGGGAGGGGAGTGGGGGGAGCAGGTGCTGATTTAGCCTGGGTCCCCCCATCATCGGTGTTTATACCACCCAGTGCGGAGAGTGGAGAAGGAGGAAGATGGAGAGATGTCGGTTGATCCTATACTACCCTGGGCCCATCTGCCCTGCACCCACTGCTGGGTATGCTGGACAGAGTGGGCAGGTGGGCAAGGTCTTCATGGAGGCCAGCCTGGGACCACTGCGGACAGGATGTGCTCAGCTAGATAGATGGGATGGAGCCATGGGCAGGCAGGGAGCAGCATCCAGGAGCGGGACGGACTTGCAAGGCCAGGCCTGGGATCACGGGGTGCTGACAACACAGGGCTGGGGCCTGGGGCCTGGGGCCCTGGTATTAGGGCAGAGCTGCATTCCCCGCGATGAGTGCCAGTTCCATGGTTAGTGGCTGGCACACATTGCAGGGATGTGCAGGGAGCAGACTGCAGCTCTGCCCCAGGCCCCAGCCCTGTGCTGTCACTGCCTAGCTCCTGGAGGCTGCACCCCACCTGCCTATGACCCCATCCCACATGCCCAACCAAGTGCAGTATGTCAGGGGTCCTGAGCCACACCATGGAGACCCCACCTGCCCACCCACCCACCCACCCACTCCATCTGGCACCCCCAGCAGTGAATGCAGGACAGATGTGCCAGGGTGCCTGAGCAGCGGGGCTGGGTTCAGTGGCAGTGGCAAAGACATTGACAATGGCAGCCAGAAGGAGCCACCACCATGGGGGCTGCCAGGAAGCTGAATCTGGCTGCTGTGCCACCTCTGCCCCACTGCAGTGCCACTCGCCCAGCAAAATACATGTCCTGGCATGCCCAAGAAACATACGTGAGACCAGGGCAGACTGTGCTTCATGCCAGGTAGCACCCTCTGCACTTGGCAGCTGAAGGACCTGCCGCAGACTGGATAGAATCACATGGTGGGCTATATCCAGCCTGCGGAATGTATTTTGCCCACCCCTCCCCTATACAAATGAGGGACATACATAGTACCCACCACCTAGTGTCAGCAAGATCAGGTTCTGGGGTAGTAAAATTAGAGATTTTGCCCCTGAATGTCTAAGGGGGACTCAAACACACCCTGAACACTAGTTGACATTCAAGGTTTGTATGAAAAAGAAAATTAATTTAAGAATAATAATAAAATAAAATCACAATCCAGAATCATCAATGTGTTTGTAAAGCCTCCCTGCCAGGAGGCCCTGGATGCAGTTCAAAGTAACAGAAACAGGTCAGTGGGCAACAGATTTAATCAATATCTTTTTTCAGGAAGTCAACCCAAACCAATCAAATAAAATGGACAGGTGGGGAGAACAAGGCCAGGGTTTCCTGCCACATTTGAATACTCAGTGTACTTTGTGTTTTCCATGCACATTCTTTTAGTTGTGCTTTCTTTCTGCCGCTAATTGTAAGCTCCTGGTCTGGAGCTGTCATGCAACATAGCACTGCTCTACATTTTGGGCACAGTGGGGATATTTGATAGCTGAAGCTATGGATGAATCACTGTGGCACCGAGTTCTTGCAAAAACTCTTCTCAAACTTTCCTGGCAGCTAGCTCATATGTCCTATGCATTATTCTAGGTGAGCAATTCCAGGCTTCTCGTTGTGTGCACAAAGCAAGAACCGTCGTCCTTCCAGTCTCTTCTGTGAGACCCTGTTCTGTTAGAGGTGACTCCAAAAACCTGTATGAGGAATAGAATCATAGAAAAGCTGGGCTCGACTGGTCTGGTCATCTAGTCCTGTGGGGGCAAGCTTTTTGACAAGCATGTCACAAATTTGCTCTTACCCTACCTTCTTTGAGTGCCACTCTGAACTTTCTCCCATACCTGATCTGCTGCTCTGCTTTCTGCTTCCTGCCCTGTTGCTTTTATGCTGCCTGCTCCCTCTGATTTGTGCCACATGGAAAGGCTGCCCATGCTACTTGTGGGACTTGAACTGCATTTAGGCCACCCCAATCTAGCCTTCCCACCCGCTCAAGACAGAGTCATCCCTAGCCAAGCTATTCTAGACAATATTTGTCTAATCTAGTCTTAAACCTGCACAAACAACTCTCTTGTACAACTACCAAAAACATCAAAACATCCTAAGGTAAGGCAGGAGAATGAGAGCACCAGTATTTCAAGGAAAAATAGGAGTTTTATAAAATACACTTCAGAGATCCAAAGAAGAGGACCATGCCCCTCATTATGGAGGAAGACAATCCCCCACCCTGCCAGCCCCCCAACCCCACTCCCATCCATGCTGATCTGACTGCAGGGTACAATTCCTCCCTGATCCCAAACAGCAGTCTGACCCTGAACAGAGGAGTAAGGCCCTCTAGCCAGGAACCTCTGGGTTTTTTAAGTCCCAGAAGTACCACTGGCACATCCCAGTCAAAATCTTCTGCCTTGGCTACAGCCAACAGACAGTGCTTCTGATAAAAGCAAAAAACCTTGACACCTATAGCATAGGAGGGGAAAACAATCTTCCCATCCCCATAAGGTGACCAACAAAGGCTGGAATCATGGGATCACCAAACATCCTCTACTCTGCACTGGAACCTGGGGACCAGATACACAACCCCATGCATCAAACACTTTAACTGGAGAGCCAGAACTCTCCTTTTTTCATCCTATTGCCCCCATAAACTTGTCCTTGTTCTTTAATCTTTTTTCATAACCAAGTCAGTTGTGGAGCTCTGCTTCATTCTTCTGTGGCTGAACATACTCCTCCAATTTCTGTTCAGGGCTGCAGAGCTCTTCTCATAATCTCTGAGCAATGCGTGTGTGGGGGTGTCCTAATCTTCCAGTGGTTCCTCTCCATAGCCCCATTCCAGGCATCTCTATTCCTAAATCGTGTCTGACCAATGCTTATCCAACCTCTTCTTGAATACCTCCAATGATGGAGATTTCACAACTTCCCTAGGTAGCCTATTCCACTGCTTCACTGTTCTAAAAGTGAAAAAGTTTTTCCTGATCTCCAGTCTAAATCTACTTTGCTGCATTTTCAAGAACAGGAGCCCACCCAAAGCTAGTGTTGTGATGAGACATGTTTGATGGGTCCCTGCTCCAGCTGGGGACACCTGTTTGCTAGCACATAGAACCTAGGATCATGTTTACCTTCCCAAATTGCTTTACAGACCATACATTAGTATAAAACACCCCATTTCCCTTACTGGGCCCATTTCTTCTATGAGGCTCAGGAGTGGAGAGGTTTCTATACTTCTTTGGGCTCTCCTAGTGCTGTTCTTCCCCAGCCTCGGCAATGAATTAGCATGATCTCAGGCTCCTGGTATAATGCCTCTGCTCTTGTGAGGCCTAATGGCCCTCAACCCCCACCCTCATCATTTGTTTGACACTGGGCAACTGCCCACAACCTTTACTGAAATTTACTCCCTGGAGCTGATGCTGCAAGCCCTAACCTCTCCTAAGCTATTTTTTTGTGGAGTCCAATATATATGGACATATTTGCCTTCTCTTTGTAGATGATCTTGTTCTAGGCTGCCCATGCCTACCCCCTAACATGTCACTCTCTCCTCCAGGCAATTTATACAATTGCCAAAATTAAGCTTGGGAAGCCTGAGATGCAGGAACCTGGAAGATGGGTAGGAAATTGCTCCAGGAACTCAAGGAGTACAGGAATATTCCAGCAGTTTTCAGCACACGCCCTCACCCACATCCATACACATGCACATACATGTTGGGTGTGTGTATAGATTACTTTTCCCATCAGTAGGAACATGTCACAAATATTTTCTGCTGTTTTTGTGCAGTTGAGATTATCTCCCGCACTGGAGAACATGAACGCAAGAATCCAGTTGCTCTCTACATCCTAAAGGACAAGGTAAGTGTCCAGTGTTGTACTGCAAAAAACCTAGGACCTGTGAGCCAGTAACGAAGCAACTTTCCCCTAACAAGGCAGAAGGGGATCTTTTGTGACATGAGGGGCTGGAATAGCTTCATTCTTCATTCACAGCAAAGTCAAAGAGAAAACACCTGCCTTGGCTTCGCAGATGTGGCTACTGTCATGGGGCCTTAAAACCATATGCAGTCCCAAGGGCCATATTCTGTCCCATCTATTAGGCAAGTAAATGGACTTAAGCAACTAAGTCCATTCTACTGCACCCTGCTCAAATCCCTGAAAACCAGCTAATGCAAAAAGGCATGGGTTCACCTTCTACTTACTGCTTTTAGTCACTATGGTGGGGGCTGTGCACCATGGGAAGGAGAGTGTGTGGGGGCCCCCACACATCCCTGCCCTCCCTTATACCTACACCCTGCCTACCCAAGCTCCGTGCTTCCACCACCCCCCTGGGTCCAGGCTCCATGCTCCTGCCAGCTCCATGCTCGCACCCAGCTGCAGCTCCCCTGACGAGGTGCGCAGCCTGGGCAGGGTACAATTAATTGGTGGGTGCCTGCAGGCCAAATGAAATTGCTTGGTGGCCTAGATCTGGCCTGCAGGCTGTATTTTGCCCACCCCTGTTTTAGTGACTCAATCCTAAGGGTAGGACAATGGTATGACAAAACCCTGAGGTGTTGGGGTGCTCCCTGAGATGCATCCAGAGCAGGTTTGTCTTGGTTGTCTTGGTCCTCCACTCTGCTGAATGGATATACCCAGATTATTAATTTGCTCAGATGTCATGATTTAGCACATGACTCCCCAGCCCAGCCCAGCCCCGGGCTTCTTTACTTTTCATTCCATCCAGGAAGAGCACACACCGACTGCTGAAACTTCCTTAGCCTGACGAAAGGTTTTTGAACTCAAAAGCTTGCTTAATAACTATTCTCCAACTATTTTGGGGTTGGTCTATGTCGCAGGGCACCTCAGTGCCTGCTCCTAGAGAGGAGAAACTGCCAGGGAGAGAGCCCTGGCAGAGCCAATTGAGCGCAGCTGCGGGTTGCCGGAGCAACTAAGGGGGAGCCAGCTGGCCAGAAGGGGGCAGGGCCTGGCCCTTATAAAGCCCAGGGCCGAAGCCAGGTTAGCAGTTCTCTGCCAGCAGCCAGAGAGGCAGGAGCTTCCGAGGCTAACAGCAAGTACTGCTCAAGCGAAGGTTAAGCCATGATGTTAAGTTATAGCCGGGCGGCTTTGGGTTGTGTTTGGAGTTATAGCCGGGAGGCTTGAAGTTGTGTTTGTGTTATTACACCCGGAGGCTTGGGTGAGGCTGTAGGGGTTGGAGGAGGCCTCAATCATAGGGACCCCATAGGGGTGGGGTGCTCTAGCGCCAGGAGGGCGCAGTGTCCGCATCGGGAGCTCACAAGGGAGTGTGAGGCCCCGGCACCAGTGAGGGCGCACTAGGCCCTGAGAACTGCAGGGCAGAGTTGTGGGCTCAGTTGAGCTCAGAGAAGAGCAGCTGAACCTCATATAGGGACCCCAGAGAGTGTGGGGAGCCCTAGCGCAGGAGGGCTCATTGCCCACATAAGAGGGCGCATTATTTTCACAGCACCAGTGAAGGCGCAGCTCGCACGCCAGTGCGGGAGCAACTGGCGGCGAGGAGCGCGGCCAGTGGGTCACGGGCGCAACCAGTAGGTTGCAGATGGGGGACATAGACCCTGGATCGCATGCGGGGTACATAGACCCCAGCCCCAGAGCGAGGGGTGATTTCATTGAGAAGCCCAGGGTGGGCGTGGCAAGCCCCAAAGAGGGGGAGTGCCACATCATATTATTGAGCAGCCCCGTGGGGGCACGGCGAGCCCCAAAGAGGGGGAGCACCATACTGAGCAGCCCTAGAGAGGGGCAATTACTGAGCAGCCCTAGAGAGGGGCGATAGTGAGGAGCCCGAGGCGGGCATGCCCTAGAGTGGGGCGATATCGAGGAGCCCGAGAGGGGCCATATCGAGGAGCCCGAGAGGGGCATAGCGAGCCCGGCTGCAAGCTAGTGTGGCAACACCCCTCAGACCGAGGCAGGGCGCTGCGGTTGCCCCCGAGAAGACGGGGAGTAGCAGCGCGGTGAGCCGGGGTCAGAGAGGGCATCCATGCGGTTGGCCAGGGAAGGGCCGGGGCCTGCTAGAGAGTTCTTGAGCGGGACCACACCGTCAGGGAAGGCCCAGAGTGGGCTGGTCAGGAGTCCCAGTGAGAGGCTGGGTACTAGAGAGAGCCCAGAGTAGGCTAGACTATAGAGGAGGCCCAGGAAGCGGGCGTGCAGACATACCAACGTCTATTACATCTGCGAGGCTTGGGGCGTGGTATTAGGGGCTGGTAGGAGCCACGCATAGCCCATAAGGCTAGGGTGTCCGAGAAATACCCACCGTATCGGGAGACCCCAGGGGTCCCGGAACACACGGGGACAGAGGTCCCGAGTAGCCATGCCCAGGGAGCCATAGGCAGCCTCCCTATTACATTTTCCAACAAAACGTGGCGGGCGAGAATTAGAGGGTGCCTTGGGCCGGCCCTGACACGGAGCGAGGGACCTCGAGGAGATCACGGCCCTCCGCGAGGACCCCGCCGTGACAGTCTAATAAAAGATATCACATTCACCCAAGGAACCTTGTCTGCCTATGTCCTTAGACCAACACGGCTACAACCTACACCCCTGCATGATTTAGCACAGTAACTTTGGTAAAGAAACCGAAAAACAAAAGGGTTTATTACAAGGAAGAACAAATGGTATGAAAAAGAAAAAAATATTATCAAATGCTTGGACAACAGTGTGGTAAAACAAAACTGACAAAATCCTTACCCTATGTTCAGACTACCATTGAGCCCCCATAAAAATTCTCTGGGGTAAACCTCTCCTCAGTCACAGCTGTCTCCCTCCACTGGGGACTTCCACTTTCCCTCTCCTCAGTGGGACCCCCCTCTCTGCAGCCCCAGAGCATCCTACCCAGCCTCCCTGCCACCTGCCTTCAGGGGAGCCACAGAATCCTCTCGAGTGTCCCTGCCTGCGACTATGGGCACAGCTACACAAGATGTTTACTGTGCAATAGACTAATTAGCTACTCGCATGCATCTACATGTGTGCCCCTATTAGTCTGGAGTAAACCAATTTACTTTGCAGTAGGCTAGTACTTGTAAATACAAGTGCTATCATGCTGCAGAGTTTTTTTTACTCTGCAGCAGCACACGTTCTAGATGCTGCCTTGGCTGGTTGGGGCATGAGGGTGCTTCAGTGTGGGGCTGCCAGCTAGCTAGTCTCACACTGAAGCACCCTTGTGCCCCATCCAGTCCCTCCACATCATGTTGAGTCAGGGGGGAGTAGACCCGGCCTGGTATGCTGACCCCTGGGTCCTTTGCCAGCCACTGCTGCTCTGACCTGGCTTAGTTTGCTGCAGTCCCAGGTACATATGAAGACACAGTGCCTGAGAGCCAAAAACTCCTGAGCAGTAATCTCCAAAGAGATTCCTCCAATCATGCACATTAATTGCACTTCTAGAAAAACCCCATGATAGCATATTACTAAAGTAAATGTGTTAATAGACTTTCAGGGACTTTACCAAGATAGGACAGCATATCACTTAGGTGTATAAGTCCATTTGGATGCCCACTAGCTGGAACAGGATCTGGCCCCAACAGACTTCATTTGCAGACCTGCTTGGAGGATGCCTCTGAACTGTTTGGAAAAAATGGGCTTTGTGATGCATGCTTCAGTCAGCTTTTTGCTTGGCACATAGGCCCAGGATTGAGGTTTCCCATGAGGCCAGAGGAAGCTGAAACATTGGACAGCTTCATCCTGGGATTTTGAATGTATTTGAACTAGAAACTTAGAGCAAAATCTGGAGCCTATCAGCTTAACAGGTGGCAAGCCCTAAGGAGTGTCCTTTGCTGTTCTGCACTGCAAGCTGCTGAGCTACATTTGGCCCTGGCAGGGAAGCTGCTTTGTCAGTATGCTCCAGGTCCATGTACTAATGAGACTCATGGGTCCTGTGACTTATATAGGAGCCTCAGAGTAGAAGGAACCTCCTGGGTCACTGAGTCCAGCCCCTGCTATCACAGGCAACGCTGTCATGTCACTCTGCTCATAAATTTTGTCTTCAAACTAGCTTGGTATCTTGCATCTATTCCTCCTATTAGAAGGCTGTTCTATAAATCACTGTGATGAAAGAAACCCTTCTGTGTGTATATGTGTTATTTAGTTGGTCAGAGAAGAACATTTCACTCCAAATATTTAAACGCTCTGTTCAGGACTTAAATGCTGACACACACCATAGAATCATAGAAAATTAGGGTTGGAATGGACCTCAGGTCATCTAGTCCAACCCCCTACTCAAAGCAGGACCGTCCCCAATTAGATGATCCCCTTTGTCTAGCCAGGTCTTAAAAACATCCATGGATGGGGATTCCACCACCTCTCTGAGTAGCTTGTTCCAATGCTTTACTACACTCCTAGCAAGCAAGTTTTTCCTAATATGTAACCTAAACTTTCCTTGCTGCAAGTTGAGACCATTGCTCCTTGTTCTGTCATCTGCTGCCACTGACAACAGTCTAGCTCCATCTTCTCTGGAACCCCCCTTCAGGTAGTTAAAGGCTGCTATTAAATCCCCTCTCAGTCTTCTCTAGGCTAAATAAGCCCAGGTTCCCTTACCTTCTCCTCAGAAGTCATGTGCCCCAGCCCCTGAACCATTTTTGTTACCAATGGACTCCCTCCAATTTCTCCATATCCTTTCTGTAGTGAGGGGGCCAAAACTGGACGCAGTATTGCAGATGTGGCCGCACCAGTGCTAAATAGAGGGAAATAATCACTTCCCTTGATCTGCTGGTAGCACTCCTACCAATGCAGCCCAGTATGCTGTTAACCTTCTTGGCAACAAAGGCATACTGTTGGCTCATATTCAGCTTATTGTTCACTGTAACCTCCAGCTCCTTTTCTGCAGAGCTGCTATCTGTAGTCAGTCCCAACCTGTACCCATGCATGGGATTGTTCTGTCCTAAGTGCAGGATTTCGCACTTGTCCTTATTGAACCTTATTGAATCTCATGAGATGCGAAGTACAGTGCAAACACTTTTCTGCCTTTCTTTCACTTGTATGCAGCTCCAGAAGCCCTCTCTCTGTTTCTGTGGTATCGTTGCACAACATATTATGCATACAACGTTAGTGCTTCCACCTTGGGTTAAAAATTGGGCTTCTTGGACATTGGCCACCAGGCTCTTTTACTTCATACTCCTGGGACTGTGAGCTCTTTCAGTGCTCAGTGAACATAGGAGCACCACAATTGCACAGGCAAATGAGAAATTCACAGGGGGGCTCAAGGAATGCAGCGGCACCCCCCATCTTTGGTAGCATGCTGCATGCTCAGCAAGCTCTCTGAGCTCACTGCCTCATCATCACAGCTGCCAGAGCCTGCTGGTGAGGCTCTGCAATCTAGGGAATGAATGTTGCCACCACCCACCCTCTCCTTTTCACACGCTGCCAAATTTGGCTGTGGGCAAGGGAACATGGGGGTGAGCGGTAGTGGTGCTAACTTCCTGGATTTCAGAGCCACACCAACACAGGGTCTGGCAGCCATGCTGAAAAGCTGGTGAGCTGAGAGAGAGTTCACTGCAGATGAAGTACATTGCCAAAGATCTACCCATAGTTACAGGTGGATCCACCTCCAGATCTGCCCATGGTCACAGGCTATCCTGCTCTGCTCAGAGACACCTAGCCAAGCACGTTCTAAAACTAACTGTCAGACAACCAGGGCATTCCCAGCCTCCAGCCCAGACAAACACTGGGGAATCATTGAACAGTGCAAGATGGTTAAAAACTGAAAATCCACCAAGTTTTCAAATTCCTTCAGCTTCAGAACAGCTCAAATGGCTTAGCCCAGGCTCTCTTCCACCCCTCTGTCCTGGCCTGAGGCATTGCAAACAGAATAGACTTTTTACAGGATGTTAGAAGGGAGGGATAGAAAACTTGCATATATAGGCCCTGATAATGTGGCCCTCATGCTTATGCCCATAACCCAGAGAATGACTTGCAGTTACTAAAAAGACTGCAGGGGGAAGGAGTTCAACACTGCCAGCCCAAAGTGCCATGCACACTGTGACTCATGAGTGACATCTGCTGGTAGATGTGCTGGGAGTAGGGCATTGTAGAGCATTGCAGAGCAACATTACAGGAGAGCAGCATGTAACCTAACCCCAATCTGCAATCTGGCACTTTGTGGGGAGCCGGGGAGAGAAGACTACAGTTCGTGAGATTGAAAAAGACCATCTTGACCTGAATTTAGAGCTGACACCTGCTGGGAGGTGTCTCTGAGCTCTTGGGGGTCCTGTATTCCAGTAAGCACAATTGCTGGTATTTAGGTATGGTTTCTGTAACACTCAGCCTTTGCTTCCTGACAGGGGAAGGGAGATGTCTGCAAGCAATGGCTGAGGTCATCAATAGCAATGAATACTGTGAATGCAGACTATGTCCACAGCTTGACCTCTTGGCTTATTTAGACACATTGGAGAGAAGCCCTGGGTGGTGCTTGATGCTCTGGCTGAGGCAGAGCACCTGGCAAGAACTCTTTCCAGCAGTTGTTTGAAGCCAGTGCCAAAGGCAATGGTGCTTCAGTCCTAGTCTGGCTCACCTGCAATCACCTCCTTGCTCTTGTCTCTGCAGGATTCCCCTGAGCTGGATGAGGATTCCCCTCCAGAATCACAAGGCACAGCCGAGCTGGGGCCGCCCAGCTACTCCAGCTCCCCAACACCTCCTGGCAGATCCCCCAGACCTCCTGCACGATCAGCTCGTAGATACCACCGCTCCCCAGCCAGATCACCAGCTTCCTCCAGAACACACAAATCCCCACCACGGTCTCCAGGCTCCCCTGTGCATTCCCGGAGTGCCACGCGCATGGTGCGGACTGCTGGGGTTCATATAATCCGGGAGCAGGAGGAGGCCAATGCTGTTGAAATCAGTGCCTGAGAGCATCCTGCAGGTGTGCCATGGAGACACCACTGGTGAGGGAGGTGTCTCTGACTGGTGGCAATGTATGTGCTTCAGACGCGTGTGTGTGTGTGTGTGCGTGCACGCGCGCGCGTGTAAAAGTCCCATGTGCAGTGAACAGGCCCCAGGCATGGCCTATAGATCAAGGTGAGTGACATTACTCAGCTGGCTGAATGAACCCAGTTAAGAACTTACAGTAGCTTCTATGTTCAGACATTTAAAAGTTGCTAATTCCTATTTAACACCCTAGTGATCACATGGAGCTCGCCTAAGCTTTGGCCTCCTGGGGTATCAAACTAACTGCACTTCAGCTCAAGAGTTTTCCTTCTGTAGCTTTCCATTCATACATGTGTGTGCCTGAGTCAGCCTTCAAGCATGCATGGCAGAGAGCAGATCAGCGAGCACACGTGTTTCCAGTGTGAGAGTGTATATGTCTGCGTGAACATTCATCTCTAGATGCAAGGTCTCATGCTTGAAGAAAGTGTGGAAAAGTGTGCATGCAGCACGTACACAAACAGAAGCATCCACATTACTGTATGTGCCAGTAAGCACTTGCCTAGAAGCACTGGTGTGGAAATCTGCACGTATGTGCATCTAGTATGACTGCACATGTATGCCTGTGTGGAAGGACAAGGGGAGACATTAGATGAGATCTTTTACATGCACACGCACGCGCACACACCCCCTCTATGTACGTCTTGCTGCATCAAGTGATCACATGGGACAGGAGTGCATCTTTTTATGCACACACCTCTGGGAGGCTGTTCCCAGGTATTTGTGCACAGGTGTGCCCCAGCACAGAGCCCATCTTTCTATGTGTGTGCAGGCATCACTGTGCGTGGCTGCAGACTTTTATGAAAAAAATTGTGATGCTGGTTTCAGAGCTGGGGAATTATGGAAAGGGTGAGGAGGATCTGCCCTTTGTAGCCTGGGAAAATTCAGGCTCAGTTTGGGGAGTGAGAGTCATCAGCAGTACAGGGCCAGCACAGCCCTGCAGAGGCAAAGCTCTATGTGGGTCAGTCCCTGGGAGGGGCAGCTTTTGGCTGGATTGCTGTGATCAGTATGGTTACACCGTGTGTCCTGGCCATGAGAAGCATGTAGGCCCCTGGAGATCCTGGGATGCAAATTGCAGGATGGATGACAGTCAAGACCTGGTTAATGAAGCCTATATTCACAGCTTAGCTTGGCAGAAGGGAGCAAGCCCCGGAGTGGCTGAGTGATGCTTTCAGTGTTCAATGATATCAGCATCACCCCTACTAACTCTCTGGCTCACTTTCCTGTACTTGAGCTACAGGCAAGCTGGTGTGTGCCTGCTCTGAGTTAGCAATGTTGGCACATGGCATAGTACTGACCCCCCACTGCTGTCTGAGCATCTCCTTCCAGCAGGTACTAGGCTGGGAGGCACCTATAGAGGCACTGTAGAGAGCCATTCCGGGAATAAGTGCAAACAGGCCAAGGGCAGATAGAATAGAAGCCAAGACAAGAGCCTTGGTGAAGGGTAGTTGGAAGCTCCTGGTCATGTGACTGGTTCTGGGCTGGCCCAAGTCTGTTCCCTTGTTCAAGCATACTTTAGAACAGCATCTGGTCTCAAGGCCACACAGTGATCATAGCCCTGAGGGACCAGTATGCCAACTGAGAAGATGGGCAACAGCAAGCCATTCCTGAGGACCCTTCAACTGGGGAGTCTGTAGCTTGCCAGCTTTTTGAACCAGAAGAGGAGCCAAAAAGCAAAGAAGTGGCCCAAATCATAGTCAGTGCCTCAGCAGCATGGATTTGTTTTGTCCCAATGGAGCTACTATGGAGCAGGCCCCACCAGGGTCCCTGCCATGCTTGGGCAGGAGAGCAGGTCAGTTCTGCAACCCGAGCCAGTAGTACCATGGTGTCTCTGTGCTAATGGCTGCACCTGCTGAAAGGATGCTGCAGGCTGCTATTTTAAATTTCTTCTGCCCACAGGGTCAGTCCCATTCAGTGTCACTGGTTTCCTGTCCAGAAGTTCCCTCTTAAAGTTCAGGACCATCTATTGAGTAACTCGAGGTATGGCACTCAGCTGAAGATCTGCTCTGAGTTTCCACCCTCAGTAGAGACTGCTGTGCTTCTTCTGTGTTTAATCAGCTGCTGAGCGCTTCCTCTGAACCTGCTGGGCTCTGAGCCCTGTCTCATCATAGCCTCTTCTTCCTCCAGCTCTGTCATGTCTTTATTTTCTGTGAAAATTGCTTGTGATTTGCATGCATGCTCACATTTTAAATGTTGCCTTTCTATTAGATTATATTGGGAAACAAATGTAGGAGAAATATGCCCCACAGCTGCAATGGAAGAGAAGCTATTTAGTCTAGTGGGACTGTGTAGGGCACTGTACCCCCACCCAGGAGCTTGTGCTGCACAGACCTGTAAGAGAAGACTTTACCAACTAATAAACTAAACCTACTACCCTGTGGCCTGATCATTTTAGTGGACACATCTGCTGGGACTTGCCAAACAACCCCCTGCTGTGCTTCTTATAGACAGATGGGTTTGGCCCAACCAAGACCTCTGGGGCATCACCCCTATTGCTGAGAAGGGGAAGGCTACCCCAACCCATTGACTTGTGCTGGGGGAGCCTGCAGAGGCTGAATGGAGACCCACTGGTTCACTCAGTCCCGAATTCTGGGTCTCAGGGGAGTTTTTCAGACCTCAAGCTTCTCAGTAGCTCTGCACCCATGTAGAGGCCCTGGACACACACTGCCAGCTTTGTGGCCAGGGCATGAGACTGGCTGTATATGTAGCAGCCACCTAAGGGCTGCAGGAGGACCCCTGAATCTGTGCCCATTTTGCTTCTGTGTAAGGAAAGGAAGTAAGACACTGAGAAAGGAGGCAGGTACAATTAACTGAGTTTGGCCTTAGATATTCAGATTCAGCCCATGGCAAACAGCAAGCAAAAAGTGAAGAGACCATATGGGGGAAGCAGGTACTAGTAGCAGTACTCAAATACTTGTCAGACACTGGTAACTCTGGACTTGTTTGTTAGTAACAATCATTTAACTCCAATGCCTGATTGATATTCTGAATGAAGGAAACCTTTGTCAAAGTTTCAGCACCCTCCCCCTTCCAGAACCTATTCTGGGTACCCTGCAAAGCTCGACAAGGTTTTGTTAATTCCAGGATTAAAAAGAAATTCTTATTTGATCCAATTTTGCCCCTCACAAGGAAAAAAAATCCTTGGTGTCACCATTAGGACTGAGTAAGGGAAAAACTATTCTCTGGTGGGAGCAGAGACCATTTGTTCAGGGGGCTTAACCTCCATGCACACCCAGAAAGCATGGCTCCCCGCTCAGCAGGGCATACTGTATGAGAAGGTCTTCAAGATTTTTCTCCATACCTACAAATGTTTTCTGTTACAAACAGCCATGACTTTGTGCCTGGAACAAATCTAACTGCTTTAGGCAGGAGTAGAGAGCTGAGAAGAGGCATAGCACAAGCACAAAGTGAACTGGGAATCTGAGAATGGGTATTCTTGAACCTGGCACAGGCAGTTGGCACTGAGGCTAACATAAGGAGCTGAGAACAGTCATGCTCAATGCATTAATGGGCACACAACACAGAGACCTGGGTGGAGAGCTGATAATGGGCATGCTCAGGGCACAGCAGAAGTATGCAATCTGAGAGGGAGGTGGGAGTAAAGAACAGAAATGCTCATCATGTGATACAGAAAACGTGTTGAGATTGGGTGGAGAGCTAAGGAAGCATGAACTTGATACATGGCACAGAGAGAGCGTAGAGACAGGTGCAGACATGGGCAAGTCATGCCTCTTAATACTGGGGAGGCACCAGCAGCCCGATCGCCGACCAGGGGGGTGGGGGGGAGGGTCCCAGCAGCCAATCACCAACCAGGGAGGGGAGAATGGCTGGTCACTGCTGCCGGCAGAATTGCTGGCAGCAACCCAGAAATGCTGCCAGTGCTTCTCAGGGGGTGCACATGCACCTGCATGCACCCCCTGTGTGTCACCAGTGGGTGTGGGTGTTTGATACATGGCACAAATAGACCTGAGATGGGACAAAGTTAAGAACAAACATGCTTAGTACGTGACAAAGCTCCACACTGCTGCATCAGGTTGGTAAGCTAGGCACATTCTTATTACATGGTACAAACAAAAAGCACTAAGAGGCATGAGGGGACAAAGCATGTGTATGGTTTGTACCTTGTGCAAGCATCTAGTACTAACACAGGTGTGGGAGCCCAGAGACTGGGCAGGCTAAATGTAGTGCATCAACACAATGTTGAGAGGGCAATAGGGCAGAGAACTTGAATTACTGCTGCATGGAAAAGTTAACACTGAGAAAGGATGGGGAACTGAGAACTCAAATGCTTGGTGCCTGGCACAGAAACACTGCAACACGTGCACAAACAGTGCTTCTTGGTACAGATACTCTGTGCAGAGCCAGGAACATGGACCTGAAAACAGATACACCTGGTGCCTGGCACAGATGCACAGTGCTGAGATCAGGTCAAGGAGGTGAGAGCTGTCAGGCTTGGTGCACTGTACATACATATCCTTCTAAGACAGAAGTGAAGGGCTGAGGAAGGGCATCCTCACAGTATGTCAGAAACACCCATCATAGAGACAGGATAGGGTTCTGGGAACAGATGCATCCAGTCCAAGCATTGAACATAAATTCCTGACAACTAGAGAGTGGGGTTTGTTTAGTGGTTACAGCTGGGAAAGCTGGCAAGGGCTGGGAGCCAGGACTCCTGCAATGTGGAAGGGGATTAATGCTTAGAACTAGGGAGGGGAGTAGATATCAGGATTCCTGGATTCTATTCCTAGCTCTTTAAGGGGAATGGAAACTAGTGGTTAGAATGGGGGTCTTGGAGCCAGGTCTTTTGGGTTTTATTTTTACATCACAGAAGGCAGTGGGATCTAGTAGTTGGAAGTAGGATCTGGGAGCCAATACTCCTGGGTTCTCCCTCAGCAGAATGGCAGGGAGTGGTTATCTACTAGTAAAAATAGATGGGGGCTGGAAGGTGGAAGCTCCTCAATGCTATTGCAGGGTTTGAGAGAGCAGTAGTCTTCTGAGAACGGAGGGGGCTGGGAGTCAGGATTCCAGTGCCAGCTCTGGGTGGGAATGTGATCAGTGACTAAAGTGGGGTCTGGGAACCAGAGTCCTTGGTTCAATCCAAAGTATAGTCATCAAGCTTATCTGGTGGTTAGAGCAGGAGGGGCTGGAAGTAAGTACTTTGGAGTTCTATATGTTTCTAGGGAAGAATGGGTTATATAGTAGGGAGGGTAATCGAACTGAAAGCTAAGAGTTCAGGGTTCTGTACCGTACTCTAACTACTAGGCTGCATTCTTCTAGAGCAGGGGGCTAGGAATCAGAACTCCTGGGTTTGATACCCATGTCTCAGGGGACACTGGAGTCAAATGGTTAGAGTAGAAAGATCTGCTAGAAGTCACAGAGGCAGTGGTGTTCTGCCTAGGTCTATCTTTGTGTCTGAGAGTACAAGTGGGTCTTGTGGTTGGAGAAGTGGGGTTGGGAGTCAGGAATCCTGGGTTATATCTCCTATTCTGGAAAGGGAGTATGACTAGCAGTAGAACATGGAAAAGGCTAGGAGTCAGGTTTTCTGTGTTTCAAGCCTTCTTTTGGAGGATAGCATTTAGAGTAGGGGTTCTCAACCTTTTCAGAGTCAGGGCACACACTGCAACTATTTTGACAGATAGTGCAAAGGACTGTGGCCAGAGCTCCCACTCTTCCTGTGACCCAACTCAGTTCAACCTCACATGCTCCTCCTGGAAATGAAGGGACATAAGACACAGGCAACTGCTTCCTGATCTGCTTTACAGGAAGTATGTAAAGCATATCACCTTGGCTGTGGTATCACCCACATTGCAACACCTCTGGAATGCCACAGCAACCCAAGTGAAAGAGACTGGTTTAGAGCAAATGGAGGATCTAACTGGAATAGGATCTTGGGGCTCAGAATGGATCTGTTCAATGTTTGCAAGACAGGCAGTGCTAACACAGGGCAGAGGAGCCGGGAATAGAAATGCTAGTTGCAGGCCAACCTTCAGCATATTGCCATGAGTGGCACAAGCAGCCTCTGTGCATGGCACATGGCAGATCAGGGAGGGAGCAGGGAACACAGCAACAGATCAGGCAGGGAAAGAGAGTGGCACTCAGAGGGTTAAGGCTTACCTTGTGGTATTGCCTGCCTAAAAGGTTGGCCTCTACTAGTATAGACCCAGAGCGCTGAGATGGGCAGGTGTAGCAGGGTCCCCTAAGCTCAGCTACTTGAACAGTTGAAAGCTGGTATCAAAGAGCTGTACTCAGGTCAGCTGCTGAACAGGAATTAGCCTCTGAGTAAGTAAGTAGCCAGGGGAAGCCACAAATAGGAGTTGGAAGTGCAGCAGGGGACTGCTGGAGTACTAGCTGTATGGGCATAGGCAGAAAAAGCTCTAGGCAGGTAAGAAGGAAATAACTGCAGCCCTATAAATTAAGCTACCATACCTGAGGGCAAACCAAAGTAAACCAGAACAGGCTGAGTACTGGGCTGATTGCAAACCCCATGGAAAGGTGAAGGCCACATGACCAAAAGGGGTAGAGTTACAGCATACTAAAATCCTAGTTTCTGAGCTGGAGAGCTCAGTCTGGTCTTAATTTCTGCTGAGGCCAGAATGCTTACTGGCCTGAGCTGAGAGAAGGGACACCCAGGTGACACAGGTACCTTTGGAAGCTACAGAAAGCCAGCAGTTACAGGATAGGAGCTTGCTGAGACCCAGTAAGGGGCTTATGTTTGAATAGCAGCTGGCATAGAACTGGAGGCTTGAATGGTAAGGAGGCCACAGATGAAGGGTGCCTGGGAGGCACTCTGCAGTAGGAAAGACTAAGGCCCAGAGGGAGGGGGAGAGAGAGTGAGTGCTGCAAGGGTCTGAGACCTTGTGGGCTGCATGGAGCTAAAGCCAAGCAGGTTAGCAGCAGGAGATAGCATCCCCATGGAGTCAGAGACTCAGTACAGGGCCCAGTGCAAGAAAGAGTGGTCCAGCCAGAGTCAGGAACCATGCAGGTCAGAGCCTCAGGACTGATCATGAGAGCTGAGTACTATCTGTAAGGCATAGGTGTAACTATGGGGGTGGCAAGAAGCCATAATTTTAGTCTTTAAGGCAATTGGTGCCAGCCAGGTCAGAGCCCCACAGGGGAGCCAGTGTCTAGAGGGGTGGGAGCCCTGGACAGAGAGACTGTGCAGCAGCGTCAGAGCCTTCAGTGAAGTAGACCAAGCTGAGCGTGAGAATGAGCAAAACTAGGTGGAGCACCCAGAGCTCATTGGCGTCTGAGGGCATCCTCCCCACCTCTTTTTTTTTTTTTTTAACCGCCAAGGTGGTAAGTGAGGCAGCTGGGTGAGAACCTAAGAGGCCAGAGTGGTTGAGCAGGGCAGGATTAAGGCAGGCACCAGGGGACGTCATGGCTGCTTTTGGGGCCTATCCTGCTACAGCAGTGTGCTACACGTCACCTGAGCTGGCTGGCACAGATATATAGTGCAGGTCCATGGGTAAGAGGATCTTAGGGTCAATATAACAGAAATTCTTCCAGAGTGCCAGGGAATGCTGACCGCTGGGGGGTGGAAATATCCCTCACTGCAGTCATTCCTTTTCCCTCCCACCCCACCCACTCTCCCACAGGTAATCTGTTGTCCTTAGTGAGCCCTGGTCCTCAAACAGAGAAGTGTTTGTCTGAAATCACATCTTGAGCCAGGTGAGTTGGGGCTGCAGAAACAAGGCTCTGAGGAATGAGTAGAGGGCCTGGTACGTGGGCATAGGATGTCCTTGAAGTTTCAAACAGGCAGATATGTGCCTGTGATAGGGCTGTATCATGCATCTGCTCTTACTTGGGCCTAAAACAGACACCTGAAGGGTAAAGAGAGGTTCTTGTATCAAGAACCCCTTGAAGAGAAACCAACTCAAATGAAATGGGTAATGACTAAGTCTTTACCTTCTCCTGGGTTACCTAGGGGGTCAGGCAAGAGGGGCTTAACGGTCTCTTCTGCCTTAAGACTTTTTTTTTTTATCAAGTTTTGGTATGCTTCATTTCCTGCTGTGCCATTTTTATTTATTTATTTTTGGTAGAAGGCAAAAAAGGATACCCTGGATCAAATGGTGGCAATGAAAGCAATGTTTGTTTTGGTGGAGGAGGACATGAGGCCTGACTTGCAGCAGAGCAATGAGGTACAACTCTGAAAACAAGCGTCTTCACTTTCTGTTGTGAAGGTTCCTGTTTCCTGCTTGAAGGGAAACCTCAGACTTATCTATGGTTGTTAGTTCAGCTCTGATTTGAGGTTCTTGCAGGAAGCTAGTGATCCCTCCATTTGTGACCCCTTATTTTGTGAGTCCTGGAAATTACCACATCGAGTTCTTTGTAGGCAAGCCATTGTTTTCATAGATTCATAGATGTTGGGGTCAGAAGGGACCTCAGCAGATCATTGAGTACGACTCCCCGGCCCTGGGCAGAAAAGATCGCTTATCCAGTCTCCTCTTAAAGACCCCCAAGGTAGGGGAGAGCACCACCTCCCTTGGAAGCCCACTCCAGATTCTGGCATTCCAGGTTTTTACACTGTACCTGTAAGAAAACAATTTCTGGTTCTACAAGTACTACAGTTTCTATAGCAAAAATACAGCAGCACAGGAGACCCCATGGGGTTGGGGTGGGGGGGGGGGTGCTCCAATCCCAACAGCTGACAGACCCTATAAGGGCAGCATCCACCCTGCTCTGCTGTGGAGGCACACTCCTGTGGCATCTGATCGGTACAAGGCTGATGGTGACTGTTAAGAATAATTCTGCAACCTACTTCTGTTACCGAATATACCAAGATCAACAGAAGGTGTTGCTGTTGCACACTGTAAGCACAGATGCAGGCAGGCAAGATCCACAGAGAGTTACAAGGGATGAGGCAGGCACGAGCAAGTCCCACGTATACTCCTGCGGCCAAGTGTCCAAACCTGGTCCCAGTAGAAACCTGGGTCTTGTGGGCCAGGCCCTTGTGCAGCTGGGAAGGGGTACACTGAGAAAGGGGGTTTTCTTATGGTCTGTACACACTGCTTTTAACAAGTCAAAATGTGGGAATCAAAACACCATGGGTGTGGCTTCAAGAACAGATACTGCAATGCCTTCTCCAGCCCCAGAACTGACCCTTTAGCTCTTTAAAGCAAGTCACAGCATCCCTCAGAGCACCTAGGCCTCAGAAGTGCCTGAACTGAAATGTGAACACTGTCCAGAGCTACACTTGCTGGGATCAGGTAGACTGGGAATAGGTGACAAGGGCTCTTTGCTCAGCCTCTCCATGAAGGAATGAGATGTGACCAAGGACCAAGCAAATCTGTATCCTACCGGCTAGCAACAGAGCCTGAAGGTGTGAGCCTTACCTCATGCTGCTCCACAGATTACTGGCACCCCCCCCTCCCCCAACCCATAGAGCAGTACTGCCAAGCAGGGCTCCTACTTCCACGCCTTTCCTTGGCACCAGTTCCTAGGAGCCAGCCTCCAGGAATGGGCAAAGTCTGCATATCAGGCCAGTAGCAGAATCCACACTTCTGCCATTACTGAAGTCTGCAGAGGGCAGTGTCCTGGTAATCTGCTTGCCCAGGACAGCCTGGGATTGGCAGGGAATGGAGCTGCCATCCCAGGAGTCTTTCCTCTTCAGTATCTCCAAACTTGCATTAGCATTGTAGGGTTCTGTGCACTTTGCAGGGAACACAGGCTCTCCAGGGGAAGCCAGTCTGCTACATGCAAGGTGCATTGTAGCATGGAGGGAGGTGCAGCCCCTGCCTGAGTAGAAGGGGCTGTGAATTCACAGGGAGTGGGAGGCAATGAAGTGATGCAATGCATGTGACTGGCAATGGCTCATGGAGAGCATTGCAGCCGCTTTTGTCTAAAGCCAGTTGTTGACTCAGCACAGGGCAAGGCGGTCCCTTAGGGAAAGTCTTATTGGACCTTATAGGAGAAAGAAAAATTGATTAACCTTTCTTAGTAGCCATCAGTGCCTACCCTACTGAGAGGTAGAGATTCTCAGGGTTGGGGGGAAAAAGAAGACCCTCCTTGATTTGTTTCCCTATTAGACACTTCCTAGAACAGACTGATTTTTTTTTTCTCCTTGACTGAGTGAGATGCAACAGTGTGGGCCCTTTTTAGAATCACCATTTTGGGGTCCTCATTTCTGGCATTCAGTGATACACACGACACTTGAAGATGCTCTGGAATCTGAGCTTTCAATTGAGTAAAAAAGTAAGACACTCACAGCCAAGACTTGGAAACTACACTGGCAGCAAAGAGGCAGGAGCTTAGACACTGTGGGGCTCAAACAAGATTTGAAGGCAAAGCCCCAAACCATTTTGAGGCCTTTTCATCTCTATGATCGTGGTGTTTGTTAAACCTTATTTTTTTCATTATGGCTATCTGCTTCTTGAAGACCAGGGATTATGTTCATTCACCTTAATTGCCAGTTAGTACATAATATCAAATCCAAGTCCATTATGCTAAAACTTGCATATGAAATATTGATATTCACTTGCCTTCATTTTAAGTATCTAATCAATTGCAACTGGACAGCAGTAAGAGCAGGGATGAGTTAATACACCTTGGTGATTACTGTTGATTCAAGTATGATCATTACAAGATGAGAATGAAAACCCTAAAGCATTAATTAATTAGTCATCAAAATTCCAATTGAAGTTTGCCTTTTATTGAAGAGTACACTTCTAAATGCAGCTACAGGTGATCCCAGAAAATTAAAATCACTACCAGAAGTGTACAGTGTAAACTCAAGGTATGTTCCTCTAGACCAGCCTCCATGTGTGTGCCCTGGCAGCTACAGAATCCTTAAATATTCTCTGCCTTTTCCCATAGATGACAGCAAGGTCAGGAGCCTCTCTGGCTCCATTGGAGGTATCAGGTAAGTTTTAATTTAAGTTTTGAAAAACTCCACTCCACGAACCTACAGGGACAGAGTTGCTATAAGCAATCCTTAGTATTACAGGTGTATTCAGAAACAAATGATGTGTATCATCGTTAGGAATACATTTGAGACAGAGAGTAGGGGCTCAGGGCTAGATTTCAGGGAGCTGAATGACTGCAAAGAAGCAATGAGTTGATGCCGTATTGATGCAGGGGAGGCTGGGCTCCCCCAGCTGTTATACATTGCTGGGCAAGGGCAAGCCTAGCTGTCCTGGGTATGCTGTGGTGCATCATACACAGAGCCCTGCAATAAGAAGGAACTGTATCCAAACTGTTTTTTATTCAGTGGTGCTCCTTCCAACTCTGTGGCACACTGCTCAGCCCTTCTACTCACTGCCTGAGCACGGGATCTTCCTGGAAGCTGCCTGGTGGTGTCCTCCAGATTGTGCTTCCTACTAGCCTGTGCAAGTTGGCAGCAATCTGATCTGGCCACTTTGGATGGCAGCGATCCGATCTGGAGTTCTGGACCAGGTTTCCGCCTCGATCCGGCCGCAGCCGCCTCAGAGATCTGACCATAGGGTATAATGGAGGGGGAAAAAAACCTCAACACTTAAATATTTATAACTTTGCTGGGTTTTGTCCAATTTAGATGAAACTTGCAGGAATGATAGCCTCTGCTGAGAGCATGAGACCTGCCAAGTCTCAAGAAGATCAGCACCAGGGTTTGGGGGGGGGGGGGAGGGGGAAACTGTACTCTAAATTCCTGAAAGCCAAACTCATGTCACAGCTGTGTGTTACACCGCAGGGGTGTGAAAACAGCAGGGATGGTAGGTCTTACTGAGGCCACAAAGCCTGCCAAGCTTCAAGGACATCAGTGCAGGGGTTGGAGGGAACTGCACCTCAAGTTGCGGACAAGCAAAACTCGTGCCCTAGGTGACACTGCATGTGTTAAGGTGCAGTGGGGTGAAAGCTGCAGGGGTGGTGGCCTCTGCTGTGGCAGAGATCAGTGCAGGGGGGTTCTGGGGCCCTGCACCCCTAGCTGCTCACAGGCAAAACTCGTGACATGGGTGCTTGTGGGACTGACTGCGTCTGTCTTGGGGCAGTTGATTGTCTGTATCAATTCTTTCCTCTCCTTAGCCTGGTTTTGTAGGTGCTAATTGATGGCAGTTAACTGGCTACATTAGCTAGGTCCTGTGTATTGAGCTGGTCCCCGAGTGAATCATCATTGATTGGTAACTGGTAACATAGTAGCTTAGCAGCCAGGCCTGCAGTAGTGTCTCCCCTCCCCACCCCAAGACAGACAGTCAGTCCCACAAGCACCCCTGGCACGAGTTTTGCCTGTCAGCAGCTAGGGGTGCTGGCCCCAGACCCCCCTGCACCGATCTCCTTGACAGCTGACAGGCATCATAGCCGCAGCAGGGGCCACCATCGCTGCAGCTGTCACCCTGCTGCGCCTTAACACACACACAGTGTCACCCAGGGTTTTGCTTGTCTGCAGCTTGAGGGGCAGTTCCCTCCAAACCCCTGCACCGATCTTCTTGAAACTTGGCAGGCTTCATGCTCTCTTCTAGAGATGGTAGACTCTAGAATTTGATCCAAATCAGACAAAACACAAAGTTATAGATATTTTATTGTTTCTCCATTATACCCCATGGCCAGATTTCCAAGGCGGCTCCGAACCACTTCGGGAAGCCTAACAAGGCCAGCACTTCGACCCGAACATGCTGCTTTGAACCCTAAAGCATCCAAAGCCTCACAGAGCCCTACTTCCTACCAGTCTGGTTTCAAACTGCAAGTTGTTACACACAGCACTGGGGTAGAAGGCTGGCTCCCCGAGGTGTTACAGTATTCATTCCCCTATCATCCTGTAGCTGTTTAGGTAGAGCTACTCAGCTTCATTTTCCAATCCAAATGTTCAGACTGTATAAGGCATAGAAGCAGAGCATCAGCAGGATGACTGGAAGAGCCACAATACCATATTAGTATAGGCAACTGAAGCAGGGGCCTTGCCTCACCACGGTGAAACACCACATTTTGTCAATGAACTCTAAGCCTTGGTAAAAGGCAGCAAGTAAGGATGTCCCTGTAAGTTCTGGTAACCCCAGCTGTGCATATCCATGAGCGACCAATATATTTCTATCTGGTAAAGGCTAGACAAGGCTGGCAAGTGTTAAATACCAGAGAAACAGAAGGAGTGCTTCCTTTAGGTCTCCCACTTCCCCCCCTTACCTCAGGGCTTTGTACTCCATCCTTGGTTCTGGCAAACCTAGCTTAAAGCCCTCCTCACTAGGTTAGTGAGCCTGCCTGAGAAGATGATCAGACAGGCTTGCTAACCTAGTGAGGAGGGCTTTAAGCTAGATTTGCCAGGAGATGGAGACTAAAGCCCTGAGGTAATTTGGAAGCAATAGACCTGAAGGAAGCACAAGGAGGAGGGGCAACAGGGGAGGCCTCCTCATTTTTCCTGAGAAAAATCAGGGCAATCAGCTAGTCACCTCAGGTCTCTGTATACAAATGCACAGAGCCTGGGAAACGAGCAGGAAGAATTGAAAGTCCTTGAACAGTCACAGAACTGTGACGTGATTGGAATAACAGACTTAGTGGGAGCTCGCATGACTGGAGCATTGTCATGGATGGGTATAAGGTGCTCAGGAAGGACAGGCAGGGGAGAAGAGCAGAAGTTGTACTGTATATAAAGAAAGCGATATGATTTCTCAAAGCTTCAGTATGAAACTGGAGCTAGGCCTGTTGTTGCTCTTCCCTCTTACCTTAAACTAGAGACTTACAAAGGTGATGTTGTGCTGGATGTCTGCTGTAGACCACCAGACCAGAAGGCTGAGGTTTTCTTCAGATAATTAGAAGTTTCCACATGACAGGCCCCGGTTCTCCTGGGGGACTTCAAAGCACCCTGACATCTGCTGGGAGGGCAATACAACTGTGTGCATGCAATTCAGGAAGTTTTGGAGACCATTGGAAACAATTTCCTGGTACAGGTATTGGAGTCCAAGTAGAAGCTGAGCCCTTCTTGACCTGCTGCTCACAAATAGGGAAGAATTGGTGGGGTATGTACAAAAGGAAGAAAGGAGAGCAGCAGAGTATGACCCTGGACTTCAGAAAAGTAGACTGTGATGGGGGCAAACTCAAGGCTGGATCTCAAGTTGGCCCACCCACCTGCCTAGGGCAGTCTGCCCTAACTCGCCTGCCACAAATTGAATGTTTTAAAATAATATATGGGAGGCTGCCCCTACAGTACCCTGATGCAAGGGGGTACTATCCACAGCTCTAAACCTCCCCTATGCCATGGGGCATGCCTTGCAGATGGCATCCAGATTGATATTGCCCTGGCCTTAGACCGGGGAGCAAACTCAGACCATTATTGGCCTCCTTCGCATACACTCACACATTGCCCCCCTCTCCCAGGGGCCTCTAACATACCACCCATTACTGAGCCACACTCTACCACTCTTGCTTCTCCCAAGTGACCCCTCATGGGCCTTCGGGCTTTGCTGCTTACTTCCCAGCACCATCACACAGCAACTTCAGATCCCACAAGGTCACCTACTTTACATGGTGTCACCTTGTGCCGATGCTGGGCTGCTTTTGCACCTAGCCCCTCACTGGGTAAATGCTCTCATGTTCTCACACTTGGGGCTGGCGCATGCACCACCCTTCAAGCTGCCCTACTTGGTACGCCCCCAGTGCAGTCCTTCGACCTGCCCTCTGCAGTCCTACTCTGCACCCCAACTCACGTAGTCCTTCAGACACCCCACTGTACCCTACTCTATGTGGGTACACTCCGTCAATATTCACAATAACACTACCCCCCTCTGGGGTCTCTGTGACCCTTTCTCCCTGCTGGGCTCAAGTGCCTACTAATGGGTGTGCCTGGCCCCATTGACCTCACCATTACCCAGGTGGGGGCCAGGGTTAAGGTGCCCCTACCCACCTTTCACCAGGGGGGTACCTGGTCTGGTATTTCTTGGGGGCTGTCTCACTACAGACAGCCCCGCTAGATGCCCCCCCCCCCCCTTACCTGACAGGGTGCAGTTTTATCATACAATCATAGAAGTAGGGTCAGAAGGGACCTTGTAGATCTTACCCCCTGCCTGGGCAGGAGGAAAACTGGGCTCAAGTGACCCCAGCCAGGTAGGTATCGAGCCACTTCTTAAAGACCCCCAGGCTAGGAGCCAGCACCACAGGTTCAGGTCCCATAGCCTCTCATTGTAGGGTCTGCCCTGCTGTCCCCAGATCATGCAGGTGGCCATCCTCTGGACCCTCTCAATGTTGTCCACATCCCTCTTGAAGTGGGGTGCCCAGAACTGGAAACAATACTCCTACGTGACACTGGTTAGGCCATAGCTGAAGGGGAGGATCACCTCCTTGGCCCTACTCGAGATGCACCTGTGGATGCACAATAGGGTCCGGTTAGCCCTGCCGACTGTGACCCCGCATTGTCGGCCCATGTTCATCTTGGAGTCAATGATGACTCCAAGGTCCCTTTCTGCCTCTGTGCTCTCAAGAAGGGAGTTTCCCCATCTTATAAGTGTGTTGCCGGTTACTACTGCCCAAGTGCAGCACCCTGCACTTGTCCATATTGAAACACATCCTGTTTTTGTTAGCCTACCCTTGGAACCTATCCAGGTCTTGCTGCAGTCTTTCCCTCCCTACTAGCATGCCCACCTCACCCCAAATTTTGGTATCATCAGCAAATTTTAACAGGTTGCTTTTCACCCCATCGTCCAAATTGCTGATAAAGAGATTGAACAGTGCAGGCCCAAGGACTGAGCCCTGGGGGACTCCACTGCCGTCCACCACCACCCTCCGAGTACAACCCTTCAGCCAATTAGAAATCCATCTGACCGTGTAGGCATCGATGCCACAGTCGCCTAGTTTTTTTAATGAGGATGGGGTGGGAGGCAGCGTCAAAGGCCTTGCTAAAGTCCAGAAAGACTATATCCACGGTGACACCTGCATCCAGTGCTTTTGTGACCTGATCATAAAAGGCAATTGGGTTGGTCTGACATGACCTGCCTCTAATGAAACCGTGCTGGTTGCCCCCGAGCATCATCCCCGATGCCAGCCCATCACAGATGTACTCCTTGATGATCTTCTCAAAGAGTTTCCCCAGGATTGAGGTAAGACTGACAGGCCTATAGTTGCCCAGGTCCTCCCTCCTCCCTTTCTTAAAGATGGGGACCACACTGGCTATCTTCCAATCATCTAGCACCTGGCCCAAGCACCATGAGTTTTAGGTCATGCCCTGGACCAGAAGCCTCCTAGCTACCCTCATAGCTTCTGCCCTTACCTCCAAGATGTTCCAGAAGCAGCAGCAGCTCATCCTGATGTTACCTCCTTAGCTGCCAGCAGTAGACTGTTTGCCCAGCCTGTGTGTCTGGGCCCTAAAATGACTTCCCTAATCAGGCACCTCGTGGCTGCCTGCTTCCAGTCCTTAAGAAGTGGCAGGCACCCAAAAGGTGCACTGCCACACAGACATTGACTCACTCAGGGAACTGATAGGCAGGATCCCCTGGGAGGCCAGTCTGAGGGGGAAAGGAGTCCAGGAGAGTTAGTAAGGTTTCTTTGAAATGCAACCAAGGGCACAAGAACACAGCATCCCAATGTGCAGGAAGAATAGCAAATATGGCAGAAAAATCCTATGCACCAATAAAGGCTGGTGACCGAGTGGCTAAGCAGCATGTAACAGGGGGCTTTTGGGGCCAGTCCGACATTCGTCCACCCACCTGTTCCTGGGCTAACCACCCGCCTCGCTCACTTGCTATGCCTTGTTTTTTCATAGTTAGTTCCAATTAGGTGGGAGGCTGCCCATTCTTGCCCCAATGCCAGGAGGCGCTCTCTGCAGCTCCAATCCTCCCCTACACCACAGCCCAAGCCTTGCAGATGACATCCAGGTGACAAATACTCCCAGCCTATAGCCAGACCAAGCTTAGTCCTCATTGTCAGGCCCATACATACATTCATACCACCCTCCTCTCACTAGGGCCTCTCACACTCCACCCCCTCTCACAGGGTCTCTCTTATGCATCGAGAGCTTATACCACCTTGCTCCTTCTCAGAGTGGGCCCCTTCAGCCATAGGCTTTATCTAGCACATACCAAGGGTGGCAGACATACCATCTTTTGGGCCTCTCCCACAACCCTCAGTAGGGTAGCTGTCAGCCAATCACCCAACCAGGGCAAAGCTTGCCCTGGCCCCTCCTGGGGCAACTCTACACAAACACCAGGATCCCAGCCCCCTGGTTTCCCCTTCATTGGGGCTCCACATCTTCTATCCAATCACTGGGGCTACAGGGCTTCCCTCCCCAGGGGGGGCTCAGGTGGCTGTATCCATGCCTGGCCCCAATTGTTACCCACAGTGATGTGGGGGATAGGTGTTACTGAGGTACCCCAACCCACTTTTCACCAGGGTGGTTACTGGTCTGGTATTTTCCTGGAGACTCCCACACCACTGAGAGCCCCACCAGGCCACCCACTCTCAGCAGAGTGCACTTTTAGGTCATGCCCAGGACCAAGCACCTCCTGCTCCTACCTGCACATAGTCTCATACAGCAGTCCAGTCAGCCAATGCTTATACCTAGCCTGCCAGTAGCAGTCTGCTCTGTTTATATAGACAGCCAGTGTGTCAAAATGGCTGCTGCAATCAAGCACCTGCTGGCTGTTTGGCTCAGCCCTTAAAGTGGCAGGCAGCAACAGTGCCCTGCTACACAGCAGCTTTGAAGAGAGGGACCTCAGGGTTACAGTGGATAACAAGGTGAATATGGGTCAACAGTGTGCCCTTGTTGTCAAGAAGGCAAACAGCATACTGGGTTGCATCAGTAGGCACATTGCCAGCAGGTCAAGGGAAGTAATTTTTCCCCCCTATTCAGCACTGGTGAAGCTATACCTGGAGTACTGTCTCCAGTTTTGGAGAAAAGGTGTAGACAAATTGGAGAGAGTACAGTAGAGGACAATGAAAATGGTTAGGGGACTAGGGCACATGATTTATGAGGAGAGGCTGAGGGAACTGGGCTTATTTAGGCTGTAGAAGAGAAGACTGACAGGGGATTTGATAGCAGCCTTTAACTACCTGAAGGGTGGTTCCAGAGAGGATGGAACTAGACTGTTTTCAGTGGTAGCACATGACAGAATAAGGAGTAATTGTTTCAACTTGCAGCAAGGGAAGTTTAGGTTCAATATTAGGGAAAACATTCTCATTTGGAGGGTGGTAAAGCACTGGAATGGGTTACCTAGAGAAGTGATGGAGTCTCCATCCTTGGAAGTTTTTAAAGGCTGGTTCAACAAAGCACTGGCTGGAATGATCTAGTTGAAGATGGTCCTGCTTGAGCAGAGGGTTGGACTGGATGACCTCTGAAGGTCCCTTCTAACCAAAATTTTCTATGACTCTATAATTTTAAGACTCTCCTATGTTTTAGCCTCAATAGCTGAGGGATTGGGGTGTTACTCTGACTTCCCAGCTCAGTGCTCTAACCAAGCATTACTCAATGCCTTCTCCAGTCCTCCTCATGAATCTGGGTCCCTGGGCAGCCAAGACAGAAAGAGATGCATGCGTAGGAGACAAGGTAGCAAGAATGTTAGTGAGTGTTTTGGCTGCTACCTTGGAAGGCAAGTATCCTGTGTTCCAGCCTGGAACCCTGTCCCCAATAGCACAGAAACTTCCTTACTGTTCTCTATTTTGTCCAGTTTATGTTGGGGGGGGGGGGTTTATTCTTTCTTTCTCTTTCTCTCTTTCTGTCTCTGTTCTTTTCTTTTCTTCCCCTCCTGGAGTGACTGAGTGACAGGGCTTGCTCTAGGTGGGGCTGGTTTAGGTGGAACTAGGATAGGCAGCCTTATAAAAAGGCAGCCCCTAGTGAACCATGGGAGCAGAGAACAGAAGCAGTGAACAGGGAAGGAGTTTGCTTAGTGAGTTTGCTGTGGGACTTTGCAAGGAAGCAGGAGACATTTTTATTGTGTGGGGGTGGGCAACAGTCCTGGTGGAGGTGTATGGTATGCAGGTAATTATGGGGTGGTTTTCCTCATCCCCCCCACCTCTGTTTTTTTACCTTACAACATAGGTGCTCTTCAGGGAGCAAAGGAGGTACAAATGAAGCCTGGGTCAGCTGTTGTGACTTGTGTGGGATGTGCCATGTTTATATTCCTCCCAGAGGGTCAGGATAACTTAATCTGCACCAATATAAGCTGTTGTTTGCCTTGGAGAGGATTCAAAGATTGGAAGCACTGCTTTGCATCTAGGCCCAACAAGATTACTTAGACAAGAGTTACAAGAGGCTGGTACTGGAGAGGCCAAAAGTCAATGAGGAGACATGCCAGAATGTGGCTACTCAGAGAAGGAGGGCCCCCTGAATTGAAGAGCGGAGGATTGAAGTGAGCAACTACTTTCAAGCACTCTGTGGTGGAACTACTGAGGAAAAGGCAGAGAAGAGGACATCTTGTTACCAGATTTGCCCATCACTTTGGGGTGTGCTCATTTATTAGGGATATGCTTCTAGGGTCTTTGTAATTCTATCAATGTGCTGCTTGTGTTACTTGTGTTTCTATATGGAGCTGTATATCTCCCTTCTGCAAGTCCTCACCCCCAATGGAGCTATCTTGCAGGACTCAGTTTCAATGGGGCTGGGTTCCTCCAGTCACCAAATCAGTCATACACACAAACACACAGATTAACGTGACATGCCTGACCCGGTAGGAGAGGCACTGTGGTCCTGCAGAGTTGGGGAACTGGGTGTCCAAGATGAGTGGTCGTTCCTTAAGGAGATGATCCTCCATGCCCAAGGGGTGACAGTGCCACTGAGGATCAAAGGGGGCAAGAGAACTCAAAAGCCCCCCGGCTCACCAAGGGCATTCAGGAATGCTTGAAAGCCAAAAAAGAGGTGTACACCCAGTGGAAGGGAGGGGCTATCACCAAAGAGGAATATACCTCCATCACTCAGGCTTGTAGGAGGGCTGTTAGGAAAGCTAAGGCAGATACAGAACTAGGGCTAGCATCAAGGACCAAGGACAACAAAAAGTCCTTTTTTAAATGCATAGGGAGTATGAAGAAAGCACTGATATACGTGGGGCCCCTGTGGGATAAGCTAGGCAATCTGGTGGTCGCACCAGAAGAAAAAGCAGACCTTTTTAACAATTTCTTTGCCTTCATTTTTTTGTGCAGGGACCAGGACTCCCCCACTGAGATTCAGGAGAGACTCAGGAGAGACTCTGACAGGCCTAGGGCCAGGGAGGACAGAGTTAGGGAACTTCTGGAGGGGTTGGACGTGTTCAAATCAGCAGGTCCAGATGCTTTCCACCCCAGGGTGCTGAGGGAATTGGCAGGGGTTATTGAGGGGCCCCTGGCATGGCTTTACGAGCACTCGTGGTGCTCTGACCAGGTGCCAGATGACTGGAAGAGGGTCAATGTGGTCCCTATTTTCAAAAAAGGGAGGAGGGAGGGCCCGGGCAACTATAGGCCTATTAGTCTTACTTCGATCCTGGGGAAGCTCTTTGAGAAGATTATCCAGGAGCACACCTGGGAAGGACCGGCAGGGGGGATGATGCTCAGGGGTAACCAGCATGGGTTCATTAGAGGCAGGTCTTGTCAGACCAACCTGATTGCCTTTTACGATCAGGTCACAAAATCATTGGATGCAGGTGTTGCGGTGGATGTAGTCTTTCTGGACTTCAGGAAGGCCTTTGACACTGTCTCCCACCCCATTCTCATTAAAAAGCTAGGTGTCTGTGGCATTGATGCCTACACAGTCAGATAAGTCACAAATTGACTGAGGGACCGCACCCAGAGAGTGGTGGTGGATGGGTGATATTTGACCTGGAGGGATGTGGGCAGTGGGGCCCCCCAGGGCTCGGTCCTTTGGCCTGCACTGTTTAATCTCTTTATTAGTGACTTGGATGAGGGGGTGAAAAGCACCCTGTTCAAATTCACTGATGACATCAAGATTTGGGGTGAGGTGGGCACGCTAGAAGGGAGGGACAGGATGCAGCTGGGCCTGGACAGGTTACAGGGGTGGGCAAATGAGAATAGGATGGGATTCAATACTGACAAGTGCAAGGTGCTACACTTGGGCAGTAAGAACCAGCAGCATACCTATAGGCTGGGGAACTGACTTCTTGAAAGCACAGTGGCAGAAAGAGATCTTGGAGTCATTATCGATTGCAAAATGAACATGGGCTGCCAATGTGAGGATGCAGTCAGTAAGGCCAACCACACCTTGTCATGCATCCACAGATGCATCACAGGCAGGGCCAAGGAGGTGATTCTCCCCCTCTATGCGACACTGGTCGGGCCACATTTGGAGTACTGCGTCCAGTTCTGGGTGCCACACTTCAGGAGAGATGTAGACAGCATTGAGAGGGTCCAAAGGAGGGCCACTCACATGATCTGGGGATAGTAGGGCAGGCCCTATGAGGAGAGGCTGCAGGACCTGAACCTGTTCAGCCTTCACAAGAGAAGGCTGAGAAGGGACCTGGTGGCCATCTACAAACTTACCAGGGGGGACCAGCGGGGAATGAGAGAGACCCTGTTCACCCATGCACCTCCTGGAGTAACAAGGAATAACGGCCATAAGTTGTTTGAGAGTAGGTTCAGGCTGGACATTAGAAGACACTACTTCACAGTTAGGGCAGCTAGGATCTGGAACCAACTTCCAAGGGAAGTGGTGCTGGCTCCTACCCTTGGGGACTTTATGAGGAGGCTTGACAATTACCTAGCTGGGGTCGTATAAGCCCAGTATTCTCTCCTGCCCAGGGTAGGGGTTCAGACTTGATGATCTACTTAGGTCCCTTCCGACCCTACATCTATAAATCATCTGTGAATCTATGAACGATACTGAGCAGATCAGAGGTGACTGTGAGGCTCTTGGCAGGAGAATTAAGCAGCTTGGAGCACAAATGGTGTTCTCATTGATGCCTGGACCCTTTCTTTCCACAGGAAAAAGAGACCATCATATCCTGAAAGTGAATGTGTGGCTGAGACAGGGATGTTGGTTTCTTCAGCAACAGGTGAATGTTCTTGGAAGGATGACTACTGTCAAGAAATGGGATCTATCTGATAAGAATGAGGAAGAACATCTTTGGGTGTTGTATGGCCAACCTAGTAAGGAGGACTTTAAACTAGGTTCCACATGGGATAGTGATCAAAATGCTCCAGCAAAAGAGCACACAGTCCAGAGGCGAAGGAACTGATAAAAGCAATTCAACTCTTGGAAAGAGAGACAGCTACAGGACTGCAATAAGTGGCATAAAAGGGAAAGTCAGGAGGTCAAAATTCAAAATACATCCAAAGCATGCATACAAATATGAGAAGTATGGAGAATACACAAGATGAACTGGAAGCTGCCGTGTATGAAAAGAACTATGATCTGATTCACATAACTGAGATCTGGTGGGACAGCTCTTGCGACTGGAATGTCAACATGGATCGTTTATTGCACTCTGTTTTGGAATGACGGGGTTGGGAGAAAAGGTGGTGGTGTTGCCTTATTTGTCAGAAATGCATATACTCATTCCCTGGTTCAGGAGGAAGAACACAGCAAAGCAGAATGCATTTGGGTGACGATGAAAAGTGAAAGATATAGTGCTGATGTAATGGTGAGGATTTAGTATAGGCCACCTAATCAGGAAGAGGATGTTGGATGAGGCATTCTTCAAGCAGGTGACAAATCTATCAAAATGCTATAGGATGGTTCTGATGGGAGACTTCAATTTTCCGGACATCTGTTGGAAGAACAATGCAACCAAACAAAATTTCAAGTTGGTTCCTAACTTGGGTGGAGGGCAATTTTCTGTATGAAAATCTAATCTCCAGAAAGTAGAGGATACAACTAGGGAATCATCTGTCTTGGATCTCATCCTGACCAACAGGGAAGAATTGGAGGAGGATGTGAAGATGATGGGTAACTTGAGAGGAAGCGATCATGATAAGTAGGGACCTACTGAATTCACAGCTTAGGTGGGCTGCGCAGAGGCTCCTTTAATCTTGAAGGTTCCTCTGTGCGCCACCCTCCCCCCACCCACAGTTGATTAGCAGAGGGACTCCTCTGCTCACCACTCGCTCCTGATTGGCAGGGAGGCAAAAACTGCAGTTTTAAATGTGGCACCATTTTTGCTGCTCACCGCTGGTTGGTCGAGGAGCCCTAGCAGCCCTGCTGTTTGTTGTTGACCGTCCGGTAGGCAAAAACAGCACCATATTTAAAACTGCTGTTTTCTTGCGATCAGGAGCAAGCGGTGAGCAGTAGGACCCCTCCACCAGTCAACAGTGGGGGGGGGGGTGGCATATAGGGGAAACTTCAAAATTAAAGGAGCCACAGCTCAGCCCACTTCTACTGTGAACTTGTAGGCCACTAATGTCCAGATCCTGAGATGGGGAAAGTATGAGGTCACTGAAATTGGTCTGCTAGATTTTAAAAAAGGTGGACTTCAACAAGAAACTGTCCCAACATGATGGAAGCACAAGAAGAAATGGCAAGAAACCAATATGGCTATACAATGTGATTCCTAAAATGCCTCAAATGCAAAAGGAAAGCATCCATGCAATAGAAGAGTGGGCAGATCACCAAGAAAGCACACCAGAAAATAGGAAGAACCTAAGGGGACAAAATCAGGAAAGCAAAGAGAAAGAATGAGCTGTCCCTGGCAAAGGTTGTTAAGGACGACAAGAAGAGGTTCTATAAGTAGGTTGGCCAGAAAAGAACAATCAAGGAAGCAATGGGTACTCTGTTAACAAGCCAGGGGGAACTCCTAACCGAAGATGCAAACGAGGCATAGCTACTCAAACAGCTACTTTGCTTCCAGTCTTCACAAAAAAAAAAAGCTGTAGCCACACACCTAATAAGTATTATCCGGATAAGGATAAGGAAGGGGGTAAGGTGAGGGAGGATATCTTGCAGTCCTTGGCATTGATCTTCATGAAGTCATGGGAGATGGGCCAGGTACCAGAGGACTCAAAAAAGGCCAACACAGTGCCCCCTTTAAAAAGGGCTAGGAAAGACTGCAAACATGTTGGAGAATGTGAATACAATTCAGAAGAATCTTGATGGATTGGAAAGTTGTGCTGGAGCTAACAGGATGAAGTTCAGTGTGGACAAATGCAAGGTGCTTCACCTCAGAAAGAATAATCAAAAACACAAATATAAAATGGGTGACACCTGGCTGGATGACAGCACTATGAAAAAGGACTTGGGAATCTTGGTAGACCACAGACTTAATATAATTCTGCAGTGTGATGCAGCTGCACAAAAGGCAAATGCAGTTTTGGGATGCATCAATAAAAGCACTATGTGCAAGATACGGAAGGTGATAGTGCCTCTTTACTCAGCACCGGTTAGGATTCATCTAGAGTAGTGTGTGGAGTTCTGGGCTCCACATTTTAAAACATAAATGTACTTCTGAAGGTACAATGATTAACTAGTCATAAAATGCCTAGAGTGGTATATATGCATGCATATATAGAGTTTATATTATGGTTTGTATGGGATGGTTTGGATAGAAATGATCCTCCTTCAAGACTAGATGACTTCTGGAGGTCTCTTCCAGTCCTACTTCTCTATATTATTCTTTGACTGCAAAGGGTGGTGGCTTCTCTTCAAGAGGAGTGCTGGAGTAGAGCATAGAATCATAGACTCATAGTAGTAGGGTCGGAAGGGACCTTGTAGATCTTCAAGTCCGATCCCCTGCCTGGGCAGGAGGAAAACTGGGCTCAAGTGACCCCAGCCAGGTAGGCATCAAGCTGCTTCTTAAAGACCCCCAGGGCAGGAGCCAGCACCACTTCCCTTGGAAGTTGGTTCCAGATCCTAGCTGCCTTGACTGTGAAGTAGTTCTTGCAGATGTCTAATCTAAACCTACTCTCCAACAACTTGTGGCCGTTATTCCTTGTTATCCCGGGGGGGTGCTAGGGGAAACAAGGTCTCCCCCAAACCCTTCTGGTCCCCCCTAGTGAGTTTATAGACAGTCACCAGGTCCCCCCTCAGCCTTCTCTTGTGAAGGCTGAACAGGTTCAGGTCCCGTAGTCTCTCATTGTAGGGTCTGCCCTGCTGTCCCCGGATCATGCGGGTGGCCCTCCTCTGGACCCTCTCAATGTTGTCCACATCCCTCTTGAAGTGGGGTGCCTAGAACTGGAAACAATACTCCAGCTGTGGCCTGACCAGTGTCGCGTAGAGGGGGAGGATCACCTCCTTGGCCCTACTTGAGATGCACCTGTGGATGCACAATAAGGTCCGGTTAGGTCTGCCGACCGTGACCTTGCATTGTCGGACCATGTTCATCTTGCAGTCAATAATGACTCCAAGGTCCCTTTCTGCCTCTGTGCTCTCAAGAAGGGAGTTTCCCATCTTATAAGTGTGCTTCTGGTTACTACTGCCCAAGTGCAGCACCCTGCACTTGTCCGTATTGAAACGCATCTTGTTTTTGTTAGCCCACCCCTGCAACCTATCCAGGTCTTGCTGCAGTCTTTCCCTCCCTACTAGCGTGCCCACCTCACCCCAAATTTTGGTATCATCAGCAAATTTAAACAGGATGCTTTTCACCCTGTCGTCCAAATCTCTGATAAAGAAATTGAACAATGTGGGTCCAAGGACTGAGCCCTGGGGGACTCCGCTACCCACTTCCCCCCAGGTCAAATATGACCCATTCACCACCACCCTCTGAGTACAACCCTTCAGCCAATTTGTAATCCATCTGACTGTGTAGGCATCAATGCCACAGTCACCTAGTTTTTTAATGAGGATGGGGTGGTCGACAGTGTCAAAGGTCTTGCTGAAATCCAGAAAGACTACATCCATGGTGACACCTGCATCCAATGCTTTTGTGACCTGATCGTAAAAGGCAATCAAGTTGGTCTGACATGACCTGCCCCTAATGAAACCATAGATAATGCCCTACCTGTGTAACAACCTACAGGTTCCTGCAGGTTGTAACACAATTTGTAGTGGGGATGATTTTGAGCATGACATCAGAAAATTCAGCATGGTTGGAAAAATTTGCAATAAATCTGAGGCAACTGTTCACCACATGACTGTAAACAGAAGTACTCAGTGCCACAAAGCATCAAGACAACTAAAAGGCTCATGGAAAGGGCAAAAAGAACTGGATACGATCATTATCTGGCTTTGTTGAACCATTGGGTCAAGGAGGTGTTGGACCATTGGACCAAGGAGGTGATACTTCCCCTCTATCGGGCGCTGGTCAGACCGCAGTTGGAGTACTGCGTGCAATTCTGGGTGCCACACTTCAAGAGGGATGCGGATAACCTGGAGAGGGTCCAGAGAAGGGCCACTCGTATGGTTAAGGGCCTGCAGACCAAGCCCTACGAGGAGAGACTAGAGAACCTGGAACTTTTCAGCCTCTGCAAGAGAAGGTTGAGAGGCGACCTTGTGGCTGCCTATAAGTTCATCACGGGGGCACAGAAGGGAATTGGTGAGGTTTTATTCACCAAGGCGCTCCCGGGGGTTACAAGAAATAATGGCCATAAGCTAGCAGAGAGCAGATTTAGACTGGACATTAGGAAGAACTTCTTCACAGTTAGAGTGGCCAAGGTCTGGAACGGGCTCCCAAGGGAGGTGGTGCTCTCCCCTACCCTGGGGGTCTTCAAGAGGAGGTTAGATAAGCATCTAGCTGGGGTCATCTAAACCCAGCACTCTTTCCTGCCTATGCAGGGGGTCGGACTCGATGATCTATTGAGGTCCCTTCCGACCCTAACATCTATGAATCTATGAATTGCAATGCCCCCTTTCAGGGACTTGATAGTAGCCCAACTCAGACACTGATGGGGTAAAGAACCAGGAGACTACTTCCCGTAAGGGACAGTCTGCTGCAACTGGAGGGAAGACAAACATGACATGGAGGCTGTTAATAGAACAGCAAGACAGACAAGCAATATATTACAATAGAGGAGCTAGAAACCTGAGACCCCTCCACATAAGAGATGGTGTCTGGATTCAACCATCTAGCCAGCACACAAAATTATGGCAAAAGGGTACTGTCCAAGCTGTCATTGGGCCAAGGTCCTATAAAGTGGTTACCACTGAGATTTGGTGTTTGAGAAGAAACCATAAACAGTTGTGGAGCAGCAGTGTCAGGGAACCAGTATGCAGAGGTAGAAGAGACCAGTGCTCAAATGACTCTGATCAGGCCTCAACCAGTAGTTGGCCAGAGGTCAAAGTCAGAGCAAGGCCACCAGGATTGCCATCAGAAAGGCAATCATCAACAGAAAGACCACAACAGGAGAGAACCAGACCTTTCCTTTGAAACAGTATGTTAAACAAGGAGCAGGAGACTGATTTGATGATCAACACACCTGATTGACTATAGCACCATGCTGGACTGGTGATGAAAACCATGTCTTCACAATGGGCTATGTGCTGGTCACCCTCCTCTCCCCATTTTCTCTCTTTTAAAAAACATATTTATTTATTTATCTAGTTATTTATTTAATTTGTTGGAATTTTTTATTACAAGGAAAGACATAACAACCTCCAGGAATCTGTGGTAGTGGGATGATTTAGAGAGTGACACCAGGAAATTCAGTGTGCCTCGAGAATTTTGCAGTGGTTCTGAATGTACTCTGTACCACATAGCTGCAAGCAGCAACACGGCCAAGCATACCGCTCTTGTAATAATGATTCAAAACGGAGTCCCTTATAAAATTCCTACAGCCTGGTAGACAGCACTGTGCTAGGAGGTCAGCGATGCAGGTTCAAACCTGCTCCGGCTAAGGGAAGGTCTAGAACCAGTTTCCGGTGCCCCAGGATAGTACCCTAACCACTGGACTATGGGAACTGAAAGGGGAAGGATTTTCCTCCTGAGGAAACAAATATGCGAAATAATCTGAACCCAGGTACATAAAGCCATTTGTCTGAAGATTTAGCCAAGAGGCTTCTGGCCATGGTTTTTGTAGTGCTCTGTTAGTTACTGCTTCCATGCAATGACTGGTTGTCATAAACAGTAAAGTACCTTGCATGGCACCAAAGCCAACAGGACTATGGAGCCATTTTCTCTCCACCACTCCCAGAAATGTGAGGTGAGAAGCAGCCAAACAGCAGCTGTGATGCTGCTGTTCCTGTAGGCCGCTTGAACACAGGGCTTCTCTGTTGCCCCTTCTTATCCTGGAATTTTAGTTCACCATGTTCCAGGACAGTACCTCACATGCTGTGCAACAGATTAGTATGTGTGGCCTTTCTAACATAGTGTTTCACTGAGAGGGGCTGGGGTGGCACAGGTGCTAAGGCACAGGGTTGACAGCCTAGTAGTCAAGTTCAAGGCCATAGCAGAAGCACTCACAGCACAACCCTATCAGATTAGAGTGAATCTGCGAGTTCTGGTCACAACAAGGACATGGGAAAGAGAAGGCTCATTGAAAGGAGTTAGGCTAACAAGAAGATTCTGAAGCTAAAATCAAAGGGGTGGTACATGTGTGAAGGGTTATCAATACAACTGAGCATTTAATCAGCTCCTTTTAGAGCCTCTTTGCAAACAGGAGTGAGCCTTGGCTTGGAGAATGCTTGCTATTCATAGTAGCTCATTACATTCCTTAACCCATGATAAATGTGGGGAAAGATGATTCTACGTGTTGTGAAAATCCAACCAGGCTACAAAAAAGGGAATTAATGAACCAGAATCAATCCTATAAGTTCTGCCCTATGTGGCTAGAAGGCAAGAGTGGGGAGGGAACTCACCATGATTACAAGCTGAGCCCGGAAGGAAGCTGAGCTTTACCCAAGCAATATGGGCTATTCTGATGACTGCCTTTGAAGAAAATCATGACAGAATTGATGGAAGTGTCACAGTCAGCGTAGTCAAAATTAGAAGTAGTAGTACTAGGAGGAGGATGAGGAGGTATCTGTCTATCTTGAAGACAATAGAATTGCACTGAGTGAGGCATCGGCTCAATGAACATCTGCGATTATGGCTATAGAGCCCAGTTGCTGAGTGACAGTCCCTTCCACACTTCCCAGATTTGAAGTTTCAAACAATACTGAATGTGGTGTGGGGTTATTCCAGAGGTTTCTTCTTTCCTCTGTATGTTGGGCTTTTTCCTCAAAAGCCTTCGTTTCATGTTTAATAGATTGCTTCCAAGTGCTTCAATCCTCAGCAATCTTCTTACAGTTTTCTGGCTCAATGTTCAGTGAGTGCCCTCATATCATTCTTGCATGCATCTTTGATATGGAGATAAGGACAGCCACATGGTTTTCTTTGTATAAAGAGTTCCACATACAGGAAGTCCTTAGGTATAGGGCCGTCATCCATTCTCTGCATGTAACCATAACATCGAAGTTGCTGCTGACTAAGAGAATGGGTGCTTAAAATGTTTGCATATTCCAAGACCTCAGCATGGACAACTTCATCCCACCAGGAAATTTCTAGAATGCAGTGAAAGCAACATAAATGGAAGCTGCTGAGGTGCTTTTCTTAAGTAGAGTCAGTGGCAGCGGTCCCTCAGAATCAAGGATGACGTCCATCAGACTTGATGGGTCCTCAGGTGACTGAGGAGCCCGATTCTGGATGCGCACATTCTTCGGCAATGGGGCATGTTGTTGCATGGGGGAGTGGGATTCACAGCCCTGGGTTGGTCTCCTTCTCCTTCCTCCGCCACCACCATTCTGCCTTGGTATTGAGTCATTGGGCCTCCAAAGGGCACATGCCTCAGGGGGCCTTGAGTAGAGTATATGGTCCATGATTCTCTACCATACAAAAGGGTGTTGATGACACAAGTATGATATACTTTGACCTTCATCTTAATGGTCAGTTAACAGTCAGTTTGTTGTTGTTTCACACTTGTTTGCTCAAAGTGCTCATGATGTTTTGCCAATATGGGTATTCGGTTCAACCTCAAGGAACAGGTTGTTAGTAACAATGGAGCCAAGATACGGACATTTACTTTCAACATTCGATATATATTCACCTTGGGGCAGAGCACTTGCAGTGCCTGCCACTTTAAGGGCTGAGTCAAGCAGCCAGCAGATGCTTGATTGCAGCAGCCATTTCAAAACACTGGCTGCCTATATAAATATAGCAGTTTGCTACTGGCAGTGAAAGTAGCAACATTACTTAGCTGAACTGCAGCAGGAACAATCAGGAGGTAAGAGCAAGAGCTTATGGGGATGGCTAGGAGGCTCTTGGTCCTGGGCATGACCTAAAACTGCACCCTGCTAGGGATGGATGGCCTGGTGGGGCTCCTGATGGCGCAGGAGTCCCCAGCAAATGCCAGGCCAGTTACCATCCTGGTGAAAGGTGGGTTGGGGTGCCTTAACCCCTAACACCCACAACACTGTGGGAACAAGGGGCCGGGCATGGATATGGCCACCTGAGCCCAAAGAGAATGTAAGATCCAGGTGGGGCCACCTGAGCCTCCACAAGGGAGGGAAACGCTGGAACCCTGAAGGAGGGGGTAGATGTGTAACCCCAGAGAAGGGGTGGTAGTGAGGGCCTGGAAGAGGGTTGAGTAGGGCTGAGGGTCAGCCTGAAGGGAAGCCCAGAGAGGGTGTACTGAGTAGGGCAACACATGGGCCAACCCCCTGAAGAGAGAGTTGAGATAAGTGTGGAGCCCTGGAAAGGGAGAATAGAGGGCTTGGAGTCCAGGGTGTGGGGCCGTGGGCCCAGCATGTGTTTATGTATGCTTATGTTGTCCCCAAAGGACAGTGAGTTCGTGCCCGGTGCGCTTGTGCCAATAAACACACAGGGGTGAAGGATCCAACTTAATCTTTATTTCTGCTCAGAAAGTGGTGCTTGGCAATCGTTCGCAAAGCAAGCACCCACACCTCAGTGGGCGTCTGCCTTATATAGCTATGTAACAGGTTAAACTTGCTGATGTGATGAAATGTATAGCAAGCCCAGCAAGTAACCCCCCTTCCAGCTCCCCCCCAAGTAACCCCCCTTCCAGCTCCGGACTTTGTTGATACAGCTTTCCTTCTAGCAAGGCCAGCAATTAAGCAACTAAGCAACAAGCGATCTCCCCCAGCCTAAACAACCTACTCTATGCCCTTGGTTAGATAAAATACTTTTCAAAACATACAAAGCTGTTCCCGAAGTAGAAAATGCATAGTGAAAGTTCAGGGGTACCCATCAAATCCCCACTTCGAGACTATGGCCCTTATGGAAAAGGCCCATAGTTCTCGACTATCTTTCTCATCTCCAGAAATCTTTTTGCTTCCTCCCGATTGTTTTGGATCGGGTTTGTAACTGATGATTTTACAAACATCACGCGGTAAACTGGGGAAGAAATTGATTTCTTGAGTATCTCACAACACATTGGCGCACACTGTATCCCACAACAGATCATCAAGAAAATACACATACTTGCCACAATTAATAGGAAAATTTTCTTAAGCCATGAAAAATTAGGGAGCCAAGAAGTAAGCTATGAGAAGTCGAACCCTTCCCCTTGCTTAATGTGGGACAGAACCTTTTTTAACTTCTGCACTTTTGACTCTATTAACTCGGAGTTATCTGTCGAATTCAAACAACACATTTCCTCGAACTCTTCACATCCGTGGTTATGCCTCAGCAACAGGTAATCTATGGCTGCTCTATTTTGCAGAGTAGCTCCTCTTAGTTCTTTTATTTCAATATTGAGGGCAGCTAGGACCTGTGAAGTTGTATTTAGGCCCTTTGCCAGGGCACAGGCCACCTTACCAAGCTGCCTCTCAGCATCCACTACTAGGCCTGGCACCCTTACTAGGAAAACTGCTAAGGACACTACCTCGGCCTCACTCAGGAGGTTTATGTCACTATCACAGGATTTATCTAGCACCTTTGAACCTCTCCGGTGATGCTTACTAGAGGTCTTAGGCATACCTGGTAGCTAGACAGTCAACTGGCCTAGAGCACAAGGGCCTCCTGTGGCATTGGCTGGGATATATGAATAGGCAGTCTTCCCACAAAGGAGGAACCACCCCCGGGGTAATATAACATAAACGTAGTTGTAAGATACGTTAGTCATGTCTGAGCAATTGAAAATTTTCGTTTTTTCTGTGGTAATGGTTCCCCACATGGAGTTGTTAGTGTAATTGATTGGACCTCCTATTCCCCCAGATGTGAACCAAGTCTGATTCCGGAGTGCTTCCATTGGAGTGGGCACCCCTATAAGGCATGACGTGAAAATATCATTAACCGATATTTCACCTGCCAAACAAAAATGAGTGACATTTAATACGTCCTTTGCCAAACGAACCCACACATTTTGACTCTTATCGAACTTTTGATGCACCAGCCCCTTAGACTCTAGAAACATTATACCTACGCAAAGAACTATTTTTCACATGGTTGACGTTTAAACAGAAATTTAAGTCCTTTTACTGGCTCTGCTGTCCAACGGTGTCCGTTTGTGTCGGCTTCCGGTGCGATACTTTCAGCAACTTCTCCTGCAGGTGGTACTTCTGGTGCGGCCTTCACCCAAGTGTAGTGTATCCACGGTTTTACCCCCTGAACCTTCACTGCAGCGTGAGTAGTAAGAATCATAGGATACGGTCCCTTCCACCTGGGCTGAAGCGGCTCGTCTTTCCACGTCCGGACCAGTACCTTGTCTCCGATCTGGAACTTGTGGACTGGTGTATCTAGAGGGAGTGGAAGTCGTTCCTGGACATACCTGTGGAGAGAAGACAATACAGCAGACAAAGAATACAAATAATGTTTTACCCAACCTTCCCCTTTTACATGTATTTGATTCCCATGCGCCACCACTGGATTCTTAGGATATGGCTTGCCATACATTAATTCAAATGGACTAACTCCCAATTTAGCTCTAGGGGCTATGTACACTCTAAGCAAGGCAAGAGGCAGAGCTTTGGGCCATTTCACTGAGTCTCCTGGCAAAGTTTAGTCAGCTGTCTTTTTAGAGTCTGATTCATTCGTTCCACCTGTCCACTTGACTGTGGTCTCCATGCTGTGTGAAGGTCCCATTGTATCCCCAGAGCCCGGGAAACTGCCTGGGTCACCTCCGACACAAAGTGTGGCCCTCGATCCGAGGCTAATCCCTCTGGGATTCCGAATCGTGGAATCATTTCTTTTAGCATCACCGGGACCACTTCTTTTGCTTGGTTGGTTCGGCATGGGAAGGCCTCAGTCCATCCAGTCAGAGTGTCCACGAGCACTAACAGGTATTTGTAGTGTCCCTTTCTGGGAACTTCAGAGAAATCTATCTGCCAACATTCACCTGCTAATAGTCCTTGCCTTCCTGCTTCTGGCGGAGGTTTGGGGGAAATCTTAGGATTGTTGGCACAACAGACAGGGCATCTACGCACTATCTGTTCTGCTGTTTTTCTCATCTTAGGTCCCACTACAATTCTTTGGAGACCTTGGATCATGGCATCAGCTCCCATATGGGTGCTCTGGTGGTACTCTTGGAGCACTTTGCTAAGAATCAGATTTGGCATCAGGACTTGTCCCTCAGGCAAAACCCACCATCCATCTTGTTGTTCCTTGCTTCCCAATTTCTCTGCGAGTTGGTTCTCTTTTTCAGTATATTTGGGAGGTTCCTCAGGTAACATTACCTGAGGCATCAATGCCAACATCTGAGTCTCTTGAACTTGTCCTCTAGCTGCCTTTTTTGCTGCAGCATCTGCTCGTCGATTTCCTTTAATAACGTCAGCATCTCTCTTTTGATGGGCCTTACAGTGCACCACAGCTACCTCCAGTGGTTCCATCACGGCTTCAAGTAATTTCAGGATCTCTGTTCCATGCTTTACTGGGCTTTTACTCACCGTTAAGAGTCCTCTCTCTTTCCATATAGCTCCGTGGGCGTGTAAGACTCCAAAGGCGTACTTCGAATCCGTGTATATAGTGGCTCTCTTTCCTTTTGCCAAATGGAGAGCTCGGGTCAGCGCAATAAGCTCAGCTCTCTGTGCAGAGGTATTTGGAGGCAAGGCGTTTGCTTCCACGGTATCCCATGATGTAACCACGGCGTATCCTGCCTTTCGGGTTCCATTGTCCATGAAGCTGCTTCCATCTGTGTAGAATTCAAGGTCTGCATTAGGTAGTGGGGCATCTTTAAGATCCGGCCGGCTAGCATACACACTCTTAATAGTTTCAATGCAATCATGCTGTAATCCTTCGTTTTTGCTGCAATTTACAAATCATCCACATACTGTAACAGGGTTCCTGATGTCCCTTTATCCCACTTCTGAAGGTTGGTACTTAAGGCAGTGCTGAAAATAGTGGGACTGTTCTTAAAACCCTGAGGCAAAACTGTCCAGCACAATTGGGTTTTTCTTCTAGTATTCAGGTCTTCCCACTCGAATGCAAAAATCTCTTGGCTGTCTCTTTCAAGTGGGATGCAAAAGAAAGCATCTTTCAGGTCCAGGACTGTAAACCACTGTTTCTCTGCAGACAAAGTAGTCAGCAAAGTATAAGGGTCCTTCACCACCGGATGAAGGGTCACCGTGACCTTGTTCACAGCTCTGAGGTCCTGCACGAAACGATACTCATTACTGTGGGGTTTCTTTACAGGCAAAATGGGGGAATTGAAAGATGATTGACACTCCTGAAGTAAACCATATTTAAGGAATCTCTTTATCAATGGTTCCAGGCCTTTCCAAGCTTCTATTTTCAATCGATACTGTGGCACCCTGGGCGGGGTAATTCCCGGCTTTAAATCAATGCTTACAGGGGTGGCCAGTTTGGCTCTTCCTGGCTTCTCTCCTGCCCATACCCATGGTACTACAGCGTCTTCTACTTCTGGGGGAATTCTCCCTTCCTCCCCCTCCTGCAATAGGAGACACACCTGAGCTTTCCAGGCTTCCTCAGTTGGTATCTTCATAGTAATTTTCCCCTCTGAAAAGGTCAATTGGGCCTGCAATTTGCACAGCAAATCCCCCCCAAACAAAGGTATGGGGCACTCAGGCATATACAGGAACTGATGAGACACTTTCTTTCCTCCCAATTTGCATTCCATGGGTGGCACAAAAGGACGATACGTCCGCTGGCCGGTGGCTCCGATTATGGGGATCTTGGTTTTTGATAAGGGTCCTTTAAAATTGGTTACAACTGAATGCGTGGCTCCACTATCTACTAGAAAGTCAATAAGTTCTCCCCCTACTTGCATTTTAACCAGGGGCTTGTTGGGGGAGACAGAGATTACTTCAGTGTTAGCCCCCGGTCCCCGTCACTCCTGGTCAGAACCATCCAACATCAACAATCTTTCTTCCTCCTCTCGTCTCTTCTTCTCCCTCTTGGGGCACTCATTTTTCCAATGCCCTTCCTGCTTGCAAATAGCGCACTGATTAGGTCCCAGCCTGGGACCCTGGCCGTAGCCTCCCAGAGCATAGCCCACACCTCCTCTATGCCCTCTACTTCCCCTGCCTTGTCCTAGACTCCTCTGATCTACAATTGCCACTGCCAACAACTATGCTTGTAACGATGCCTGTGCCTTTATTCTCTTATCTTCCCTTTTCTCCTTAACCTGATCTCTGTTGGAGTATACTTTATAAGCAATCTCAATCATTTGGCTGATGCTCATTCCAGCTGCTCCTTCAGTCTTCTGTAGTTTTCTTCTAATATCTGGGGCTGACTGTCCTATAAACAGTGTATTAAACATCTTGGCATTTTCTGGCAGCTCCGGATCTAAATCCGTCCACTGTCTGGCTGCCTCACATAACCTCTTATAAAAACTGGATGGATCCTCCTCCGGACCCTGCTGCACTTCGTACAATTTAGACAAATTTTTCTGCTTGGGGATAGCCTCCCGGAGAGCAGCCAGCACAAACTCCTGATACAGCTCTAACTCCTTTCGGCCCCCTCGGGTGTTGGGATCCCAGTCTTGATTTTCCTTAGGGCAAAGTTCATCTACCTCACCGGCTGGGTGACGCTGCTGTGCTATCGTGCGTGCTTTCTCTAAGACCAACCTTTTTTCTTCTGGAGTCAGAAGAATGGCCAGTAAGGCCTGAATATCTATCCAGTTTGGTTGGTGGGTGAGGAAAATAGTAGAGAACAACCGTGCCATTGCCTCCGGATTCTGGTGATATTGGCCCACAGACTGTTTTCAATTTATCAAGTCTGCTGTGCTGAATGGCACATGGACAAAAACTGGTTCACCCTCAGGACCCACCGCTTGTCGTAAAGGGGCCTGAACTACTGGTTGGGCCCCTGATCGTAAGCGACTCGCCACAGGGCTAAACGCCCCATCTTCTACAGTCCCCTCTACCACCAGATTGCTACCATCCGCATCCGCCGGACCTGGGGACGGCAACCCAAGGCTGTCAGGGGAGGTGAGGGACGACGGACTGGACAAGCCAGCTGGGAATCCCTGACAAGCCGTTACAGGTGCAGTGGAAGTCCCCTGTGGTGACGCATGGCTCACAGGATGAGACGGGGGAGCCATGGGAGCAATTAGCAACTGCACATCTTCCTCCTCTGGCTCCTTTGGACATACTGTGGTGACCCCCCGTAAAGCCATTACCCCACTTCCCCTAAATATCCCACACAACTTCTGTGTAACCTCATCCCTATACAAAGTCATATATGCCTCTACATAAAGCATCTCATCCCACTTCCCTTGGCGCCTACAAAACAACTGTAACTGCAAGATTGTGTTATAATCCAAAGACCCATTCTCTGGCCAGGCTGCACCATCCGCAAGTTGGTACTGTGGCCAACATGTATTGCAATACCGAGTCATCTGTTGTTTTGTCATAGGATCACTTCCAAACTTTGGCCAATTTTTCAAAATGCATCCTAAGGGGCTGCAGGGTGGAATCTTAGACTGGTTACTTCCCATTATCCAACTACCGGATGACGACCGCCGCTCAGTCTCAGAACCAAACTGATTAAAGGGAGTTCACGGGGCTGCCACCCGATCTCACTCACCTAGGGCATCTATACGGTCGGAACTTTCAAAGCCGTCTCTTTCCCAACCTGCCCAAAATATGGAAAGAAGTACTCACCAGTCCATTGAAACCTCCCTCACCCCACCTGATTAAGTTGGTCCTTCAAGCGTTGCGCCGTTGTGCCCCTCCCCGACTCCGTCAGGCAACCAGGAGACGGTCAGACCTCCAATGAATAAGGTCGGTGGCGCCTGGCCCTCACGCCGTCTACAGTTGTTGCCGGAGCTGAAGAGGTGGACCGGGCAAGGCAGTCAGCTAGGGTCCCATCTGGGTCGCCAGAAATTGTTGTCCCCAAAGGACAGTGAGTTCGTGCCCAGTGCGCTTGTGCCAATAAACACACAGGGGTGAAGGATCCAACTTAATCTTTATTTCTGCTCAGAAAGTGGTGCTTGGCAATCGTTCGCAAAGCAAGCACCCACACCTCAGTGGGCGTCTGCCTTATATAGCTACGTAACAGGTTAAACTTGCTGATGTGATGAAATGTATAGCAAGCCCAGCAAGTAACCCCCCTTCCAGCTCCCCCCCAAGTAACCCCCCTTCCAGCTCCGGATTTTGTTGATACAGCTTTCCTTCTAGCAAGGCCAGCAATTAAGCAACTAAGCAACAAGCGATCTCCCCCAGCCTAAACAACCTACTCTATGCCCTTGGTTAGATAAAATACTTTTCAAAACATACAAAGCTGTTCCCGAAGTAGAAAATGCATAGTGAAAGATCGGGGTACCCATCACTTATGTAAAGCTGCCCTGGGAGGGGCTAGGGCAAGCTTGGCCCAGGTCAGGAACTTGGCTGGCCACTACCCAGGTAAGGGTCATGGGAGAGGCCCAACAGAGGTCTGCCACCCAAGGCATGATCTGGATAAAGCCTATGGGATTTGGGTATTTTTTTTTTCTTATTATGGAAAATCAGAACTCCCTCTGCCCCCTTTCCTCACCAAGGCATGGGTCCAGTTGCAGCTGTCCCCCTCCACCTAACCCCCCTTCCCACTGCTTTGTGGCACTGAGCAACCCTGAAATGCTTGTGCCCTGCCCTTGCCAGTACCCTTTCACTCCTGACCAACAGCCCCCTGGCCCTGCTGGTGCCAGGCAAGCAAGGGGTGCCTCACAATGGCAAATCAGGGTTCCCAACAACAGCACCGAGCTTCCCCACCCCTCTTGGCCCTGCCCTGCCATCAAGGCCGACCCTAGGGGAGTGCAGGACCCGGGGAAAATCAGCCTAGGTGGGGCCCTTTAACTTCTTAATTATATATTTAAAAAAAAAAAAAGTTCATATAATTAAAAAAAAACAACTCAGTGGTCATGATCAGTGTTGTGCCATCTACATTCTGAAATCCACTGGGAGGGTGGGGACAGGGCTGTGGTTCCCAGCTTGGCACTCGCTGGCTGTGGGGCCAGGGCAGGGACCAGGAGAGCTGCATGGTGCAGGCTGCAGAGCATAACAGAGGCAGCAGCCATGGCCCAGGTGCTGCCACTGGTGTAGCCCACCCTGGGGGGATGCCTGCAGTGCAGAGAAGCCAAGATGAGAGCTGCAGTGGGTGGGCTGGGCTGGGTCAGGGACACCCTTGCGGTGGGGGGGCCCTAAAATGAGCTGCCCCAGTGCCCAGGCTGTGCCACAGGGTGGGTGCTAGAAAAGTACCTTGGCCACAGCCCTCAGCTAGAAGCAGGGCTCACCTGCCTCTGGCCTTTCCCACTGGGCACTGCCAACCCCTGCCAGGGGCCAGGCTGGCATCTCCTGTGCCCTGTGAGGAGCTCTGGAGCAGGGGGTTTGTGGGGTGCCACACGGGTCCAGCCCCAACAGCCAGCTCCGGTTCCTGTCACATCCTGGCCCCAGAGACCCAGGGCCGCTTGAGTTCCCAGCATTGCGGCTCATCCTGAACAGGGGCCATTGCCCTTTTCCTCACTCACCCCAGTTCCCTGCTCAGTGCTTCTTGCCAGGCTGCTGGGCTCGGGTTCCTCGCCATGCTGTTGAAGCACAGGGCCCCCCAAAGCACAGGGCCTGGGGCAGTTGCCTCAATTTGCCATACCCTAGGGATGGCCCTGCCTGCCACGCTGGGTCCCACCCACTGGGCCACAAAGGCCCCAGGGGAGGGCAGCAGAATGGGCAGCCCCAAGACCACAGCAGGCAGACCTGCATCCACCTCCACCCTGTGCATAAATCTGGGGGGCACATGTCCCTGGTACCCCTCCCAAAAATCTGTGCAATGGTGGGGACTATACTGGCATCTCACATATCTTGTGGCACTGTCCCTACTGTACAGCAGTGAATAAGAAGCTCGTATAGGTGGGGGAGGAGCACAGGTTTCCTGCACTTGATCACTTCTGCAGGAATACTGCCTTTTCCAGAGGCCTTGCCATTGGCCAGATTATCTATGGCTTTACTTAGGTCCTCAACAGTTGGAATATCATCAGTCTCTTCAAGAAGAGACAGAATCTCAATAAAGTTAAGGGCTGTCTCAGTGACATCACTTTCCTTTAAATAGAGTTCAAGATAATTTTCTATCTGTCTTTCCATCTGTTGCTTTTAGTCTCTTATGACTTCTCATGATGCTGCCTTTAGTGGTACTGACTTCTTTGCAGTTGGCCCTATTGCCACCTTGATTTTGCCATGCTTGCCTATGTTAAATACGGACTGAAGTTCCTTGCGCCGTCGTAGCCAATAATCATTGGCACAGTGTCCTGCAATGTTGGACAGCGCCCCTTCCTTTCCTCAGTTCCTTCAACGTTCTGTCTGAGACATTCTTCTTGTGATTTTTAACATAGCAGTTTGTTTGGTCTTGATAAATGGAATCAATTCATGTGAGCATGCCTTGAGCCAATCCCAGTTTCTTCTGACCCATTTGCCAAATATAGTCAGGAGTGACACAGATCATTTTTCTTTTTTTTTGAGGTTTCCCTACTTCTCTTCTGCAGTCTCACACACAAGCTGGTCTGAAGCAGCCTCATACAGAGCCTCCATTAACTGCAACATTTTCAGATATATTGGTGATGTTAATACATGGCAAACACTGTTTCTTGGAGCAGAAGATTTTATTTGATTTCAGTTTGGTCTTGGTGATCACAAGTTTGTGATCATGATCAGTGTTGCAATCAGCACTACGGTAGCTACAAGTGAGGATAACACTGCTGAGATTGGACTGCCTAATTATGATAAGGTCCAATTGGTGCTGATAGCTGGATCCTGGCTGCCTCCATGATATCTTATGGTATGGCTCCATTTGAAAGGACTAGTTGGCAATGCACAAGTTACGGCCAAAGCAGAGCCCCAACAGCCTTTGTCCATTGTCATTCATGCTTCCCCTGTTATGTGAATCCAGGCAAATTGACCAGGATTCACTGTCAGCACTGAAGATGTAAGTCCTTAGTGTTTGGAATCTTACCAGTAATACTGGCCAGTTCTTCATAAACCTTGTCTTTAACCTCAGCAGGGGAGTAGTGTTGCAATGTAGACAATCACTAAGGTGACTGTGCCTTCTGAAGTATACAGGCAAAGTGTGAGGATCCTCTCATTGAATTCAATGGATTCTCAATCATTTTGAGAAGATTGTTCCTAACAGGAAAGCCTACCCCATCTTCACATACATCTTTGGGAGCTTTTTCCTTAGCAGAAGAACGTGTAATATTTTTCTCTTAAGGAGCCATCTGAGGCTAGACATGTTTCGTGCAGCATTACAATGTTAATGTTTAACTTTCATTATCTGAACAATAACATACAATAAGGTCTCAGTGAGAGACCTTAGGTTGGCAACTTGGTGTCCTCCTCTTTGCCAAATGAGCTGGACTTGTAACTCCTAACTGCTACCTCCCATGTAAAATTTTTGCTTGAGAGGGAAACTGAAGCTGGAGTGACCTCTCTAGGCACAAAAGCCAGGACAGTGTATGTGGAGACACTGGGTTGCCTATACACCAGTGACTCCCTGTCAGCCTTCCTGGTTTAATCTAAAGGAAAGGCAGGTGCCAATACACTTGAAACCAGCTTGGCTGCAGGAGCTGCCAGAGCAAAGGAGATAATCTGTTTGTCCAGCTGTCGGGACTCCACTCCTAGACTGGCTGCCATTCAGGGTTGAAGAGCCCAGTCTACCCTATTATGGAGTGGACCACATTTCCACAGTGTTTTGGAAGCATTTCCTCCTCCAGAGATAAAACTAGTACCCCTGCTCTAAGGGCTTCTTCCAAGAGCCATTGGCACCCTAGAAGTTACTGGGAGCTGGAAACACATTAAAGCAAGAAATACCCAACAGAAAAGTTAAACTACAGGCAGTGATGAAGTGGATGGATCAAGTACTTACTCCACCTCATTTTCCTGCCAAGATTCATAGATGCTAGGGTCAGAAGGGACCTCAACAGATCATTGAGTCTGACCCCCTGCCTAGGCAGGAAAGAGTGCTGGGGTGAGAGGACCCCAGCCAGATGCCTATCCAGCCTTCTCTTAAAGACTCCCAAAGTAGGGGACAGCACGACCTGCCTTGGAAGCCCATTCCAAATGTTGGCCACCCTTACTGTGAAGAAGCTTTTCCTGATGTCTAGCTTAAATCTGCTCTCTGTCAGTTTGTGACCATTGTTCCTTGTTATCCCAAGAGGCGCCCTGGTGAACAGAGCATCTCCGATCCCTTGCTGCATCCCCCTAATGAATTTGTATTCTTAACACAAAGTCCCAGGGTAGATGCCTAACTGCCAAAACTTGAAAATGCTGCAATGATACTAATCTCCCATTAATCATGCCAGTCATCATAAATGTCAGGGCTAGAGGTGAACCATCCAAGCAATACATGTTTGCTGAGGATGTCTTAAAGAGACACTTTTTAGTGCTGTGAAAGTCACTAGCAGAGCATCTGGAACCAGAGTTTGTTGAAGTCCTGAACCAGCTTTTATCAGCAGTAGCCTTTTCTGCAGGCACAGAAAAATTATTTTCCTTGTTTGTACTGCTTCGCTCAAAGCTGAGAAATGGATTAGCAGTTGAAAAAGTAGGAACGCTTGTTTTTTCTCTTCTAGTTAATGAATAAGAAGGGGGAAGAGTTGGAGATTTGAGTTCTAAAAACTTGAAACAAAGCAAGTAGAAATTTTCAAAACAGTCTTTTTTTTTTTTACCTAGGCTGTCTCATTTTAAAGAGCATTAAGCAAGTAGGAACCTAAGCTGAAATGACTTTCACCTAGGCATTTTAGAAAATTTTCCTCAGGGTGGCCTGAAATAATTGGTTTAATTCACCAACCACAATCCGTACTCCTAATACTGTAACAGTTAATGGTAATGCTTAACAAATTAGTTGTAAATGTGCACTTTTTTTTTATTTTAAAAGTTTTTGTATCCAAACTATTAAAGATTTATTTAATAAATTTGAAGTGCTGGTTTTTGGCATTTTAATTAAATTTAAGGTGCCAACTTAGTGCAGCTTGATACAAATAGGAGTAGAAAAGTTGATCATCTAGTGAGAGAAATATATATTTCACCATTTTTATAGCATGCTAAAATGGATGTTTTCTAAAAATCCAAGTATATTAAGTGTGTGTGTATATTACTAGCCAATTGCCCATCAAGAGTGATGGGGGGAGGTGCCACCCAATGCCCTGTGATGCTGCCGCTCTGCCTCTGGCCCTGAGAGCCCCCCCTAAACTAGCAGAAGGGCTAATGTTAAAGACTGGGGAAGGGTCTAGGACTATGTTAGTTGGGGCTGGCAAGTTAAGTTAAGGGCACAGGTAGGAAGGGATCCTGAAGACAGGTAGGCCCAGTGGCTGTTTGCATCCTGCAGCAGGAGGAAGATTTGGAAGGGAAGGGCCTCTATAGGCAAGCTTCCTGTAACTGCAGCAGCCAGGGGATTTGCAGCTAGGTGCCAGGATTGGTTTGGGGCTCTCCAAGCTCATTTCTGAGGTAGCATTTGTAGGATGTCTCCCACCTGGGGCCAAGCTGGAGGTTGCTGGGGCTGCATAACCCAGCTTTAGGTGTTAGCGGTAAAGAATGGGAAAGGGTTTGTCTGTTGCTGGATGGGGCATTCAGGGTTCCCAGACTAAATAGAAAGTCAAGGTAATTGCAAAGCTTTTGAGAACAGTGTTAGAGTAGGTGGATGTGTATTTCCTAGAGCTTGAGAAAGGGTTTCTTGGGTATGGCTGGCTGAAATGGGCTTCCTTCTCTCCAGTGCTAACTGTAGCATCCAGGGGACTTGCAGATTGATTCTAGGATTGGGTCTGGGAGCTCTCCAAGTTCATTTTTGTAGTGGGGTTTATCTAGGGTGCCTCTTTCCTAGGGCTAGGTTACAGAGTCCTAGGGCTGCCCCAGCTGGCTCTAGGTGTTGATGGTAAAGAATGGGGAAAGGTTTGGAGCATGTTGGTAAATGGGGTGAGCAGGGTCTCCAAGTTAAATGAAGGGCCCAGGTGGCAGTAGGTCTCTTGCAGACAGTTGTAGGTCAGGTGGATGCTTATGTCCTGCAGATTAGATACATCATGCAGGTATCAAATTTTATGCCCAGTTAGTTACTGCTCAGTAATGCATATGTGGACACTTTACTATGCAGTAACACTGTTGTGTGGACTGACTTGGAACTAACTTTAGTCCCAAGTCAGTCCACACACAGGTTGATGAACTTTAATACAACCTATTCCTGCTTACTGCTCAGTAACTTACTGTGCAGTAAATTTAAGCCAGTGTAAATGCACATGTACACACAACATGTGATTACTTATACAGTCATTTTTGCAGTTTTGTATTTGAGTGCTTAAGGCTCTACCCATTTGGGTGGGAAAAAAATTCAATTACAGGTAAGTATTGATTTCTTAAGGGAGTTTTCAAAAGTGGTCCAACACAATCGGTTTGAAGATTGCTGTTTAGACTGTTAAAGTATTGTGGCCATAAGCATGCATTATGCTGATTTTATTGCTGGATTATTCGGAGCATCAATTGCTGTCAGGGGTGACTGGTGTCATCTTAGTTGGGGGGGGGGCACATGCCACCCTCCCATGGCCAATTGCTGTGGCCAATTGCTGCGATTTGCTGCAGCCACTTCTGGGAGAATGTGCCAGCCAATCACTGCAGCTGCAGCGATTGCAGCAATCAGTGGGTGTTTGCAGGGAGGGCACCTGTGCTCCTGCCTGCCCCCCCCCCCCCCCCGGTCCATTGCCTAAGCGGCAAGCACGGCCATTAAGGGGTGCACCAGTACTCTTGGGTGCACATGCACACCTTACACATAGCCACTGATTGCTGTTATCATTCAGTGGTAGAATCCTTGTCTGCCACATAGGACACCTGGGTTTCATACCCTACCATGCACATAACTGCAAGTACTGAGGCACTGAGGGTGCATGTACATGAAATGGGTTAATGTGCATTAGCCTAAATTAATGTGCATCGTAGGTATGTTTACACATGTGAACCCTTAATGCACATTACCTAAACCACATTAATTGAACATGTAGATGCACCCTAGCCTAAGTTAATGTGAATTGAATCTATTACCTCCGTTGTGAGGTACTTGAAAAATGCATGTTTGTATATTTTAATGCACATTAGTGAAAGAATTGGCCAGTGTCATAGCTGAGCCACTGGCACAGCTGTTCAAGCACTTGTGGTGCTCCGGCCAGGTCCCTGAGGACTGGAGAAGGGCCAATGTGGCACCCATTTTCAAGAAAGGGAGAAGGGATGAGCCGGGTAACTTTAGACCAGTCAGTCTTACCTCTATTCCTGGGAAAATGCTAGAGAAAATAATCAAAGAACATATATTTGTGAAGGCCCAGCAGGGGAAGCAATGCTGAGGGGAAACCAGCATGGGTTTGTCACAGGTAGATCCTGCCTGACAAACCTTGTAGCCTTCTATGACCAGGTCACGCACTGCCTGGACGCGGGATCCAAGGCTGATGTCATCTTCCTGGACTTTACGAAGGCCTTCAACACAGTTTCGCACCCTATCCTCATTGGGAAGCTAGCAGACTGTGGAGTGGATGCCTACATGGTCAGGTGGGTGGCCAACTGGCTTAGGGACCACACCCAGAGAGTGGTGGTGGATGGTTCCTTCTCGGCCTGGAGGGAGGTGGGCAGTGGGGTCCCACAGGGTTTGGTCCTTGGACTGATATTATTCAATATCTTCATCAGCGATTTGGATGAGGGTGTGGAGAGCACCCTCTCCAAGTTTGCTGATGATACCTAGTTATGAAGCAAAGTTAGTACACCGGAGGGCAGGGAGCAGATTCAGGCTGACCTGGATAGGTTGGATCAATGGGCAGAGAGAAATAGGATGCAATTTAATAAAGATAAATGTAAGGTACTCCACCTGGGAAGGAGGAACCCCCAGCACACCTATAGGTTGGGGAGTGTCCTTCTCAGCAGCTCGGAGGCAGAGAGGGAGCTAGGAGTCATAACTGACTCCAAGATGAACATGAGCCAGCAGTGTAATGAGGCCATCAACAAGGCCAATCGCACCTTATCGTGCATTAGCAGGTGCATGACTAATAGAACAAAGGAGGTGATGCTCCTCCTCTATGTGGCACTGGTTAGGCCACAGTTGGAGTACTGTGTCCAGTTTTGGGTGCCGCACTTCAAGAGGGATGCGGGAAATCTCGAGAGGGTCCAGAGGAGGGCCACTTGCATGATTAGTGGTCTTCATGATAGACCCTGTGGGGGGAGGTTGAGAGAGCTGAATCTCTTCAGCCTTCACAAGAGACAGCTGAGGGGAGATCTTGTGGCCGCCTCTAAATTTATTAGGGGAGGTCAATGGGGAATAGGGGAAGTTCTGTTTACTAAGGTACCCCAGGGAGTGACCAGGAATAACAGGTGTAAACTAGTTGAGGGTGGATTTAGGTTAGATATTAAGAAGAAATTTTTCACAGTAAGGGTGGCCAGGATCTGGAATGGGCTTCCAAGAGAGGTGGTACTATCACCTAGCTTGGAGGTCTTCAAGAGGAGGCTAGATAGTCACCTGGCTGGGGTCATCTCATCTCGGTCCTCTTTCCTCCCAGGGGAGGGGGTCGGACATGATGATCCATTGTGATCCCTTCCGCCTCTATGATCTATGAATCTATGTGCATTAAATCGCACTTGTAGATATAAAGTGCCTACATTTGATACCTGCAAATGCACATTAATGCAGATGTAAATGTAATCTGTCATTAACTTTAGTGTTGGGTCTGCCATGCCACTAGAATGGTGGCCTGAGCCCAGCCTCAAGGAACATCCCGGGTTTGGAGTGCTGGACACCTGACCCCTAATCCTCCTACCCCCTCCATGGCTTTCCACTCTGGGCTTGAAGACCCAAAAATATTGTAAATGGTTTTCTCCTTGTATATAGTTTCCCATTTGTAAGTGGGTTTTTTATTTTTGGTGGGTGGGGATGGTGGTGGAGGGGCTCTGTCTTGTTGAGGGGGGAGGGAGGAGGGATGTGGGTGGATGTTGTGAGGGTAATAAAAACAAACAAACAAAAAACTTTGTTTCACCCATGTGTATGTCTTGAGAGTGGTGCTGGGGGTGGGCAGGTGGCAGGGTGTGTGTGGGTGGCAGGGCAGACAGGCTGGAGTAGGGAGTGCAGGAGGAGGGGGTTGGGCAGGGCTTCCCACAGACAGTGCCCTGTTCCCAGCTGGTGGGTGCGTGGCTATCCTGGGGTCTGGCCTGTGGAGGGGAGTGGGGGGCCTTAGTGGAGGGATGCTGCTGGGGCCAGCAGGAGTGCCGCGTGCTGATCACTGTTGGCAGGGGGGCGGGAGCAGCAGGGCACTGGGCATCACTGGCAGGAGCACTTGGCACCACTGGCTGGAGCAGCCCTGGTGTGGGGAGGCAGGGCAAGAAGGAGCTGCCACATGCTGCCCGTGCTGGGAATGCAGTTCCTGTGCAGGGAAGGGGCTGGCCAGGGATCAGAGTTTCCCAAATGGCAGCCAGGTGGCTCTGGCTTCAACATGGCTGCCAAGTGCTGGCAGTCATGTGGCCAGAGGCTGAAGTTCCCCCCCAGTGGCCACAGGCACACATGGCAGGGCTGCCGGGACTTGGGCCTAACACAGACAACTGCCAAAAATTGCTTAATGCACATTAGCTTAATGCACACTAAATTTAATTGCACTTAAATGAATGTGTAAACATGTCCTGAATGTCTGGACTTGGTCTGGGAGATAGATTGTAGCTGTGTTGGTCTAAGGGCATAGGCAGACAAGCTTCTTTGGATAAATCCAATATCTTTTTACTAGACTTAAACTAAAATAGTTGAATTTTTTCCAACTATTTTAGTTGGTTTAATAAAAGATATCAGATTTTCCCAAAGAACCTTGTCTGGACTTGGTCTGGTCTTTAGATTCTGCCTAAGAGGGAATGGAAGGTCTGGGCAGCCTCCATTTCTTCTTACTCTTGCCTGTATGTATGGGTCCTGGTGACCTTTCACTGATATACCATGATCCAGAAGGACTGATGGTTGCCTACAACTACTATATTCTGAGCATTCACTGGACACTGCTGTGTCTGTCTTAACATTTGGCCACCAGCTCTCTATTTTCTTCCTGGTATTTGTCAAAATAGCTTTTGTCTTTTGTGAGGATTTTATCAAATCTAAAGCACTGGAATATTCATCTGCTGTGTCTGATGCTTTGTAAACATCTAGGAAAGTAGCTAATGTGGGAGTAGGCACAGTGATGCACTGATTCAGTGACCTGATATCAGTGGTTAATAATTGCCATTTCCATCCCACAATATTTTTTTGCAATGACCAAACTGGATTATTGCAAGGTAGGAGGAAGGAGTGAGAAACCTTGATGATGGAGAGCTATTTGCTCAGAGAAGCTGGGTTTTCTCAGGGTATGTTAGGAATTCAGGGTTAGCCATGTGAACTGCGCCCAGTCCTTGTAGATGCATACCGTTGCAAACAGTCCCAAGGACTGTCAAGAGGCATCTGGAATTGGGTTTTAACAGGGGTGCTGGGAAGCTGCAGTGCCTCTATGGGGCTGACAGGGTGCTGTGGGGGGCACAGGACCTGCTGTGCAATGCCTCTTTTGGGGGACAGAAGACAGGCAGAGATTGCTCATGGGGCTGCAGGGCCCTGGGGCAATTACCCTGGCCTCACTTCCTCTAAATGCATGTGGTCTTAACTCCATGGCTCACTTGCTGCAGCTCCCCTGGCTCAGACATGTCCCCTCCCCCATCTGTCCCCATAGACCAGTGGGAAAATCAGCAGAACAAAGCAAGGTTGGAGCAGTATTTCATTCTGGATTCTGAGCAGCTCCCTTTGTCAGATGCCAGCTGGGAGTGAGGCACAAAGAGAAGGCCCTTTCCTGAAGCCTGGGCCACCTCTATTGAGCTGCAGTCAAGCAGAAGTCAGCTCTAGCCTTACCACAGTGCTTTCCTCTTTGTTGAAGTACAACAAAACCCCCTGTGGATCTGTCTCACCCCCTCCCCAACATGCCGCCCTGGATCAGCAGCCCTGAAAATGAGATGTACTTCTATTTTAACTAACTCAGGGAAACATCCCCAGACTCCATATTCCCTTTCAAGAGGCAGGTTTGGCAGCTGGGAGGTGAATGTACTGGGGGCCAGGGCCAGCGCAACAGTTGCCATGGGGATAGCGCACTGCCTTTTCCAAGTAGAAAATGAAGGGTTTTTTTGTTTTTGTTTTTTTCAAACAGAAAGGCCTCCCCGAAGTTGCTCACCTGCAGGGAGGGAGCATGGGGCCCTCTGAGCTGCCCTTGATGTGTTCTACTCCCCTCGAGCTGTCAGATTACAAACCAGGCCAACAAAGGCCTGAGGCTCAGGGAAAATGGCATCTCCTCGGGAGGCCTGTGAAAGCTCAGTTCCCTGTGGGGATGATTAGGGACCAATTTAAAGGTCAGTCCCAGAGAAAAAAGGCCCATGCTGCTTGGCGCTGAGCTGAGACTACCTGCCTGCTGAGCAAGAGTGTGTCTGCACAGCACCTGGCCCACTTCACCCAGGCCAGGCTCACAGGTGACCCCATGGGATGGCTAGGGGGCTTCTGAGTAGCAGTGTAAGCAAGCAGCAATCTGATGAGGACACAACCCTTGCCAGGAGTTAGATAGGGGCAAAGGACAGAGGATCATAAAGCTTCTAGTCATTATGGGAAGGGTCTAATCAAGAAACACCAACACATGCTGGCTAGGGAAGAGGGTGGAGGTCATTCAGGTTCTGTTTCAGTCAGTTCTTCTCTCTGAGAACCTGGGTGGGTAACCCAGACTCCCTGTGCCATGAATTCCTCAACTGCAGCATCAGAATGTGCAGGACCTGTGATACGTGTAGAGATTCCCCCCTCACGGGGAAGAGCAGAAAAAACAGACAATGCTTTATCATTTCAGTCTGGCCTTTTTGCCATTTGAGCCTAGTATGTGCTAACACTGTAGTTCCAGGTGGGACTCCCCCCCTGCCCCCCCCCAGTAGACACACATGTATGGGCTTTAGCTTGGCTAGCAAGGCTGTGAGAACAAAACAGCAGGGATCGTAAAATGGGTCAACTACTTAAGCATGTGTCCTAACAGATGCTGGGTAGCCAGTCTTTGGTTCTACCTTTATTTGCTTCCATGGTACTGCAGCTGGGAGTAGGTTGGGATGTACCCATGCAAGTCACACCCATGCAAGTCACACATCTGACAGCAGTAAAGAGGTTGCCTAGCCTGCACTGGACCTTCCTTATATGAAACTTAAGATTCCCCATCATAGAATCATAGAAACTTAGGGTTGGAAGGGACCTCAGATGGTCATCTAGTCCAACCCCCTGCTCAAAGCAGGACCAGCCCCAATTAGATCATCCCAGCCAAAGCTTTGCCTAGCTGGGTCTTAAAAACCTCCAAGGACAAAGATTCCACCACCTCTCTTGGTAACCTGTTCCAGTGTTTTACCTTCTAGTGAGAAAACTCTTCCTAATGTCTAACCTAAACTTCCCTTGCTGCAACTTGAGACCATTGCTCCTTGTTCTGTCATCTGCCACCACTGAGAACAGTCCAGCTCCATCTTCTTTTGAACCCCCCTTCAGGTAGTTGAAGGCAGCTATTTAAATCGCCTCCCAGTCTTCTCTTGTTCAGACTAAACAGGCCCAATTCCTTCAGTCTTTCCTCAGAAATCACGTGCCCCAGCCCCTGAACTATTTTTGTTGCCTTCTGCTGGACTATCTGCAGTTTGTCCACTTCTTTTCTGTAGTGGGGAGCCCAAAACTGAACACAGTACTCCAGATGTAGCCTCACCAGTGGTGAGTAGAGGGGAATAATCACTGGAGTTGTGCAAAGCTTCAGGTGCTGATTCAGTTCGGAGGAGATTCAGCCTGATTTGGTGGCTGAATCTCTAAATCCAAATCAAATCAGGAGACCAATAAAAAGGTTTGAATAGATCTGAAGCTCTCCAAATTTATTCAGAAAAGATTCGGAGAGCTTCAGAGATTCGGGCAGTCCCTGCTCGCTGCAGTCCCTGTTCTATGCTGGTAAGTAGGGAGCTGGAGGAGGGGAGAGGAGACCATGGCGGGACCCCCACCCACTCTTCCAGCCCCTGCATGGTTTCCCTGCTTGGCCCCAGCTCCCAATTTTTTTTTTTTTAATTTTTTTTTTAAAGAAAAGCTCACACTCACTGGCTGCTGCAGTGGCCTTGGGGCTTCTGGGGACTCCTTGATCTGGGAGCTGGGGCTGGGAAAGCGGGCAGGGGTGGGACCTGTCCCATTTGGAGATTCAGTCGAATCAATTCAGGACAGTGATTCAAATCACTGTCCTCTGAATCAGCCAAATCTGAAGCAAATTACTAGCCGCTTCACACAGGCCTAATAATCCACTTCCCTGGACCTACTGGCAACACTCCTACCAATGCAGCCTAGTGTGCCATTAGACTTTTTTGGCAACAAGGGCACACTGCTGGTTCATATTCAGGTTATTGTCCACTGTAACCCACAGATCCTTTTCTGCAGAGCTGCTGTTTAGCCAGTCAGTCCCCAGCCTGTACCAATGCATGGGATTGTTCTGGCCTAAGGGCAAAACTTTACACTTGTCCTTACTGAACCTCATGAGATTTCTTTTGGCCCAGTCCTCCAATTTGTCTAGGCCACTCTGAATTCTAGCCCTATCCTCCAGAGTATCTACTATTCCCCACAGCTTGGTATCATCTGCAAACTTGCTAAGAGTGCACTCTGTACCATTTTCCAGGTCACTGATGAAGACATTGAACAAAACTGGCCCCAGGACTTACCACTGGGGCACTCCATTTGGTACCAGCTGCCAACTAAACATTGAGTCATTGATTACCTCTGAGCCTAATGCTCCAAGCAGTTTTCTATTCACCTTAAAGTTCATTCATCCGGCCCCTACTTCCTTAGCTTGCCTGCAAGAATGTTGTGGGAGACACTATCAAAAGCCTTGCTAAAATCAAGGTATACCACATCCACTGGTCTCTCTGCAACCCCAGAGCCAGTCATGTCATCACAGAAAGCAATCAGGTTGGTCAGACATGACTTGCCCCTGATGAATACATGTTCCTAATCACCTTCTTCTACTCCAAGTGCTTAGGAATAGATTCTTTGAGGATCTGCTCCATGATTTTTCCAGGGACTGAGGTGAGGCTGACTGATCTCTAATTCCTTGGATCTTTCTTTTTCCCTTTCTTCAGGATAGGCACGATGTTTGCCCTTTTCCAATTATCCAGGAGCTCTCCTGATTGCCATGAGTTTTCAAAGATAATGGCCAGTCACTCTGCAATCACATCAGTCAGCACACTTGGGTACACCCCATTTGGCCCCATCATCACATTGCAGCACATATATTGCTTGTCACAAGTCAAGGCCTGGGCACTGACCAGACCCAGCACCTTGTACCGGGCAGCTGGCAGGACTGGGAGCTGCAGAATTTCAGAAACTTGGACAAATTCTATAAGGCCTCTAGGGCTTCCTGTACTAAAGGCTGCTACTATCCCTTCTTACCCCCATCTCCCTCCCTCTGGAGGAGGCCTAGGTCCCAGCATAGACACTATGTTATCCACCTACAAGGAGGGAGAAAACCCCACTTGCCATCAAACCCTACAGTGCCCCCAGGCTGCCCTGGGGTGCTAACAACAGGCAATGCTAAAGTCCTTTGCTAAATGCCCAAAGCTAAATAGGGTATAGATGGCTATACCCTGTACAGAAGGGATCGAGTGGACAAAAGGGGGGGGTGTAGCTCTATATGTCAAGGAGAGCTACGCATCCCTGCAAGCCAACATTGGCACCCATGATGGACAACTGGAGACCCTCTGGGTTAAAATCCATGGGGAACACGGCTCAGGGGATTCTAAGGTGGGAGTCTACTACAGACCCCCTACCCAGGATCAAGACCTTGACTGGGAGTTTGCCAGGGAACTGGCTGAGGCTGCGCGCTCCCAGTCTATGGTTGTCATGGGAGTCTTTAACTACCCAGACATCTTGTGGGAGGAGCATTCGGCCAAATCCAAGCAGTCACAAAGCTTTCTCTCGTGCGTGGATGTCCTGTATCTGATGTAGGAGGTCTACGAGCCGATGAGAGGTAAAGCGCTGCTCGACCTGGTACTGGCAACTGGGGATGACCTAATCAATGATCAAATGATCAAAGGGAAGCTGGATGACAGTGACCACAAGCTGATCACCTTCACCATCCGCCGTAAAGCTGGCAAGTCAGTCAGAAATACAGAAGTCCTCGACTTCAGGAAAGCTGACTTTGACAAGCTAAGGAGGCTAGTCAGTGAGGCCCTAAGGGACCACGACCCAAAGGGGAGGGGAGTTCAGGACGAGTGGCTGTTCCTCAAGGGAGCAATCCTGGATGCGCAAGCAAAGTATATCCCATCTTGGAGGAAAGGCAGCAAAAGGGCACAGCAGCCCCCTTTGCTCTCCAGGGAACTAGTGGACCTTCTGCATCTTAAAAGAAAGACTTACAAAGGATGGAGGACTGGATCCACCACCAAGGAGGAATACTCTGCACTGGTCTGGATCTGCAGAGAGCAAACCAGGAAAGCCAAGGCTGCAATGGAACTCCAGCTAGCTACAAATATCAAGGACAATAAAAAAGTCCTCTTTTAGATATGCGGGGAGCCAGAGGAAAAGCAAGGGCAACATTGGACCCCTGATAAACCAGATGGGACAACTGACAACCGATGCCCAGGAAAAAGCAAACTTGCTAAGTGGGTACTTCGCATCGGTTTTTCACCAGTCCCATGGGACGCCCCTGCCTACTGCAGAACAGGGAGGCCCGGGTGAGAGAGATTCCTTATCTTCCCTCAAAGCTAACCTCATGAAGGAACACCTTGACAGGCTGGATACCTTCAAGTCAGCTGGCCCTGATGGTTTACACCCAAGGGTACTCAAGGAGTTGGCTAGCATTATAGCTCAGCCCCTGGCCCGGATCTTCAAGAACTCGTGGTGCTCTGGTGAAGTGCCCGAAGATTGGAAGAAGGCCAATGTGGTGCCTATCTTCAAGAAGGGGAGGAAAGTGGATCCGGCAAACTATACGCTCATCAGCCTGACCTCCATCCTGGGGCAGGTCTAGGAAAAGATTATGGAAGAGGCCATCCTTAACAGACTAGCTGACGGCAATATCCTGAGAGATACCCATCATGGGTTTGTTGTGGGTAGGTCTTGATTGACCAATCTCATTTCCTTTTATGACCAGGTGACCTATCACCTGGACAAGGGGGAAGAGATTGATGTCATATATCTTGACTTCAAAAAAGCCTTCGAATTGGTATCCCATGATCACCTCTTGGCAAAACTGGCTAACTGTGGCCTTGACCTCACCACGATCCGCTGGCTGGGGAAAGAAGTTGCAGAAATGTCTGCCTGTATTAGAGGGAGGGGACAAAAAAGAAGAGGGCTCTGGAAGGGATCAGTGGCATGGAAGGGAAAGAGATGCACCAGACTGAGATGTTTGCTGCTGATCCAATCAGCAAGCCATGATCCCCTGTTTGGTTCAGGGACTGGGTCCAGCCCACAAATTGTAGGTTGAATAACTCTGGATTAAGAGAACTGTTCTGTGTTTCTTGGACTGTTGTTAGTTTATCCAGTATTTCTTCAAAATCCCTGTCAGCTTGGAGGGAAGTTCCTAGACTCAGAGCTGTTGGTGTTGAAACATTCTTCAGGAGGGAGCGAGCCAGGACATTGCAACAACTTAACTTTATTATTTTACTATACCTATGGTGCCTGCTTGCAGAAAACACCTCCTGGATGAAAAGCACTAGATTTTCCTTGAAGAAACCATACTTTAATGCCCAGTCTTGAGAAGCTGTATATTGCAACATCCCCTTTGTCATATTTATTTGGAGCATGAACATTAAGCATGAATCCTACAACATGCTTACATGCAAAACATGTTGTTGTACCCCAGCATATCTATATCATCATTAAGAGAATATAGCACCTACCACTTGGCAGTTTTTCAACCAGATACCTAAGTGGTAAAAAAAAGTGTCAGTCGTACCCAATTCATTCTCCTTTTCAGCATCCATTCTCTGCTATTGTGTGACACGGGATACTGGACAAGATGGATCTATGGTCTGACCCAGTAAATGGCAGCTCTTATGTTATATGGATGCACCGGTATTTTCCTTTGGGTTAGGAGGTTGGTTTTATAATTTCATACTGTACAAAGTACTTCATGCATCTTGATGTGGGAGCAAGATTAAATCTGCTTCTCAGTGGTTACCCTTGATGTAGTAGTGTCCTAGGAGTCTGTTTTGAAGTATATTAATAACTCCCAAGTTACTTCCATGTCCTGATGATCAAGTCTCAGTTGAGCATGCATTACACTATGACCCATGTCTATGTTTGTTTTGTGTGTACCAGGCAATGTATTGGTTGTTTCACTGAAATGGGCATCCATCCACCATCACACTACAAGAATTAGGATTTTACTCTTCCATGCATGTAACCAGCTTCCGGGGCGTGCATTGTTCAGAAGAAATCTTTCAATAGGTTATCATGCTAGATGATTTTTACCTTGTCTGTTATAGTAGGCATTGGCCTTTGGACAGCTCTCTTCCTATTTATTAGCTATTCTTTACACCCGTGCCAGTAACAATGCTGGGGTGCCTGGCCCCAGCATAACCCATCTAAAGTAGGCATGCATCAAACTTTGCCTCACCTGCGTAGGTAACCCCCCTATTGACTCATCATTGTGAAGAAATCCCCTCCCCCTCTCTCTGCCCCTCACTTGGGTCAGCCCAGATGACCCCTGTCTCTCCTTGCTTTCTTCTTGGTTCAGGCTGGTCAATCAGGTGACCCGGCAAAATATAATTGCTAGGTGGTGGGGGGAGGAGAGAAAGCCCTCTTTTCCTTCTAGTGGGCATTTTGAAAACTTCAGGAAGGCACCCCAGGCTGGTGCCTACTGCCTGGTGATTTTCTGTAAGTAAAAACCTGGAAACCAGCCAAGAGTTAGGAATTATGTGTAGGCCAATTGCGCTTTAAAGGGATCACCATATCCAATCTCTGAAAAGACTCACATTGCTTTTGTTTGCTCAAGGTGTGTTCTGACTTCTTCTTTCTACCCTGTCCCCCTCCTTCCTGATCAATAAAGATGTTGGGTTACAACCTATATTGTTGTGCTGCTGAGGGGGGAGGCCTTCTGCTCCTTGCTTGGCTAATTAATTTTTTTTTTCTTTCTATTCTCCTCCAGTTTTTCCTGATGCCATGTAGGGATGCTTTGGGCTGAAAGAAGCACCCAGAAATATTACTGTGGGCAAAGCAGCCCCAAGGTTCACAGGGTCTTTGTGCCCCAGGCTGCGTACAGCACTGTCAGAGACCAGTGCCTGGGTGCTGGCAGCATTATCCCAGGCTTGCAGGTGTTCTCTAGGAAGTGGAAAAGCTGGCTGTAGGCTCCCCGAGGGAGACTCCCGAAGTAAGGTTTTGAGCCTGGCACAGTGAGGCAGGTGGCTCTGCATAGTGAAGTGGTGTGATCCCACATAGTGGTAGTGCTGGGATCCCTCAGACTTCTGTGGCTCAGGCTGAGCTGCACTGGACAGTGTAAGCTGTACCCCCCAAGGTGACCCCCAAGGACTCCATCCTATACAAGGATGAAGAGGATCCAGAGACGTTCCTGAGCCATTTCAAAACCAAACACACCTGTGGAACTTGGAAAAAAAGGAGTACGTAAGATATATAGCTGGGCTGGTAACAGGCAACATGTCTGTTATCCTGAACAGCTTGCCCACCAAGCTGGTGAATGACTATGACATCTTTAAAGAGGCTGTGCATAAGAGGTATAGGTTGGGTCCAGATCATTTCAGGAAGTTTTGCACAGTTGTTCCACAACTGGGAAAGTCTATGGCTGAGTTTGTGGCCCAGTTGTGGAACCAAAGCTGACGCCAGAGATAAGATACTATACCTTATCATGGTAGATCAATTCTATTTCAGGTGTCCTCAGGAGATTAAACACCTAGTCAGGGATAAGGAGCCCATGTCAGCCACTGAGGCTGCTGATATTACTGATTAGCTGTTGCTAAATTGGGAGGGGCTGGACAGAAGGCCTCCCTACTTTGGGAAGGACCAGAAAAGGTTCCAAAAAGATGGGAAGGGAGACCCCATTGGCAACGTGTAGGGGGTGCATGCGTGTGTACATGTACCCCCTGAGATTGGCAGTGAACCCCAGCGAAAAGTGCTGTTGATGCTGCTGGCAGTGCCTGTGGGTGATTGATTGCCACTCATCGCTACCCCCCGCATACCACCACCACCACCAGCGGCATCTGCAGGCAGTCCCTGATCACCACTGGCCATCACCAATGCTGCCGGTGGCATCTGCGGATGGTCACTGACTGCTGGTCAGCATTTGCCACCCCACTGCTGACACCGCCATGGGCACATGCAGGAGCTTCCCGCTCGGCCCACCACCAACACCGCCGCAGCTCCCTGGGGGAGCTCGCCACTGCCACACCTCTGCCACCACCGCTGCTTGCAGGCGGTCGCTGTGCCCTCCCAGCCTCTGGGGGCACATGGCGTTCATGGGAGAGCCAGTCCCTAAATGGGAGATTGGGCTCCCCCTATCTAGCCCCCACACAGAGCACAGAATGGCCCTGGATTCCGTCAATCCACCCAGATTGGATAGAAAGGGTTGCTTCAACTATAGGGAGTCTGGCTACTTCAGGGCCAACTGCTCAAAGTTGAGCAACCTCAGTAAGGCTGTCAACCGAGCAACAGTGGTGCCCAAAGAGAAGGGAACCCCGAGCCACTCTGAGGGGCATACCTGTATTTTCAGGATTACCTCCTCCCTGTGGGAGGCTATCACCTCCTCTGGGTTTGTAAAATACAGGGGAGAACCATCATCAGGGAACTGGACTCAGGGGCCAGTGTGTCATTGATTAATGCCAACCTCATTTCACCCTTGGATATAGTCCCTGGAAAGATCCTCACCATAGAAGGGGAGGGGTGCCAGCCATTCGAGGTACAGGTAGCATGTCTCCCCATCAAGTGGAGGGGCTTGAGAATGTGCCTGGAGATGGGGGTAATGGAGGATGCTCCTGCCCCCCTGCTGGTGGGGAGGGATATTAGGGGACCCGAGTGTATGAGTGTAGCATGGGGGAATATTATAGAACATCTCTGCATTAATTCAGTGACTCGCAGTCAGAGCAAGAAGGTGGAGACAGTCAGTGGGGAAGCCTTCCAGAACCAGGTAACCCAGTTGGCTATGGGGATAAGGGGGACAAGAGAAGAACCCCCCCGCCTCCAACTGTGGCAGCCAGTCAGCCACTGAGGGAACCAACATCTCTAGGGACAAACTAAGAGCTGGCCCCAGGGAGGGGTCCAGTCAGTCAGTGGCAGAGGAAGCCAAGGCTCATGGGGAGGAGTTGTGGAGGAAGAGGTACCCCGTAGGAAAGCACCAGCACTCCCCGCTTATTACATAGCTGGGCAGGAGGAGTTTAAGCTGGCAGTTTTAGCGGACCCCAGCTTGGAGGAACTTCGACAGATGGCCCAGGAGCAAGAAGCAGAGTTCACTCTGGATAAGAGAGAACAGGTAGTCTAGAATAAGGGACTCCTTTATCGGCTACGGGTGCCTAGGAACTATGCCATGTCCTGGGAGCACTGTTGCCATCTCATGGCGCCACATAATTTCAGGTGACAGCTGCTTGCCATGGCTCATGATCTACTCTGTGTCAGTCACCTGAGCATGGGCTGGACTCGCCAGTGGCTGCTGGCAAACTTTTATTAGCCCAGGCTAGCCCAGAATTTGACAGGTTATTACAGATCTTGTGAGATGTGTCAGCAGATGGGCAAGAGTGGAGATAAGAGAAAAGCTCCCCTGCAACCTCTGCCTATCAATGGTCATGTCTTCCAAAGAGTGGGGATAGATATTGTGGGCCCTCTTAGGAATAAGGCTCAGACAGGGAAGCAATATATTTTAACTGTTGTGGATTTCACAACACGGTACCTGGAGGCAAGTGCCCTAACCCTTATAGAGGCCCCCGTGGTTGCTGACACACTAACAAAAATCTTTTTCCAGTTAGGTTTCCCCTCCAAGATCCTGACTAACAGGGGTGGGAACTTCCTGGCAGAGGTGATGGAGTGCCTGTGGAGTGTTGGGGGTTAGACACCTCAAGATTACAGCCATCACCCCCAGACCAATGGGCTAGGTTCAATGGAACCTTGCAGGGTATGCTGAGGGCTTATGTGGACTCTCACCACAACAACTGGAATGAGAAGCTTCCACATCTGCTCTTTGTTTACAGGGAGGTACCCCAGGAGTCTACCGGGTTCTCACCCTTCGAGTTGATGTTTGGGAAGTGAGTTAGGAGCCATCTCAATCTTGTGAAAGAGGAGTGGAAAGAGAAGATCTCCTTCTCCAAAATATTGGTGGTAGAATATGTGCTAGACTTTCATCAGAAGCTGGTTAACATAATGAAGGTGGTAAGAGACTCCCTGGCCCAGGCCCAGGAGAAGCAGGGTGTCTGGTATGGCAAGGGGGTACCTTTGAGCCGGGGGATAAGGTTATGGTTTTCCTACCATTAAAGTTGGGCAAGCTTCCGGCAGCTTGGGAGGGTCCTTATATCATCCAGGACAAGCTGGATGATGTGACTTATGTTGTTGCCCAGAATAAGTCAGATAAAGAGTCTAAGGTTGTACATGTAAACATGCTCAAACCTTACTATGACAGGAATGATGTCATACTTTGGATTTCGTCGGCTGATGTATCCCCTGAGGAAGAAGAGGAGTCAGTCCTGTATGCTGATTGGGAGGTGGATTCAGGGGTAGAGGAGCTTCCCCTGCCTGATCATCTTCCCCCTCAGGACAGAGAGAAGCTGTGTAAAGATCTTTGATACTTTGAACCAGTATTTTTGAAGAAACCAGGTAGGACAGACCTGGCAGTACACATTATAGACACTGGCAGCCATTTCCTCATCCATTCAATGCCCTACCCAGTCAATGGGAAGGTATTGGAGGAGATAAGATGTGAGCTCTCCGACAGGCTAGAGCAGGGGTCAGCAACCCCTGGCATGCATGCCATTAGTGGCACATGGAGACATTTTTCCCAGCATGCTAGGAGGCACACAAAGAAATTGTTTATTATTATTTTTTTTTTAAGTTACTGCTCCGGGCTGTGCAGCCACAAGTCCCAGTGCTGTGGCAGGCACCGGGGCGGAGCCAGAAGAACTCAGGCAGGGAGGCTGTCTGTTCTACTGCCCCTGTCCCTTGCTTCCAGGCCGCACTTTTCAGCCCTGCTGACCCCTGGAGGGAGCTGCCCAGGCGGGCAAACACCCTGTCCCGCCTGGAGCAGCGCTGAGGTGCCAAGTGCTGGGGCCAGGCAGTTGGGACAGGATCTGGGCAGCGTGGGGGAAGGTGCTGCAGGCAAGCCAGCCCAGTCAGGGCCTTAGGAAGGCGGGGGCTGGGTGGGAAGTGGGGGCTGACTTGGGGCTCTGGGGGCTTGAGCTGTGGTGGGTGGGCAGGCAGGGGTGCCCAGTGGTGGAGCCTGGCCTGGGCTCATTCAGCTCCTAAAGGATGGGCCGCAGCAACCCTGTGCACGTGGGGATGCTACCTGGCTGGGGCAGGACACCAAGCTCAGGGGGCTTCCCTCTCTGGGATTGGCCTCCCTGCATGCTGGGCACAGTGCAGGCAGGGCAGAGCCATCCCCGGTGCAGGGGCCTGGCCACTGAAGCCCCCTGGAGCCTGGGAACGGCCACCTGCCTCAGCCTGCCCAGGTCCTGGCCTTGCCCACTTGCAGCTCCCCTCAAGGGGCCAGGGCTGGGGTAGGCACTCCACAGAGCTGCTGCACTGCAGACTCCCAGCTGGCTTGGCTCTGAGCACCGACTGCGGTGGCTGTTCCCAGAGCCTGGGGTACAGCCTGCGGCTGAAGCTCCCACTTGCAATGTACCCGGCACACACAGAGACCAAGCAGGGAGCCCCCTGAGCCCAGCATTCTGCTACATCCAGGAAGCATCCCTTCGTGGGCAGGGTGGCTGCGTCCCATCCCTGCAGAGCTGCACGGGCCGGCTGGGCCCCACCTCCATTGCTGCTGGGCCCCCCTACACCCCTGCTGTGGCCTGAGTAGCGGAGCCCTGGAGCAGCCTCTGCTCCCTGCCTGACACCAGCTCTCCTCCAGCTGCATCCTTCCCAAGGGCCTGGCCAGGCCAGCCTGTCCGCGGTGACTCCCCTGGTGCCTACTGCTCCCTGCTCCTCTCTCCCTCTCTTCCCCCTCAAAACAACATGCTTAACAAGAAAAAAAATTCACAAGTACAAGGCAGTTCATGAAGTTTTATTTATTGTCATCTAGTTTTGAATTTTAAGAAAGCCTGGTATTTACTGTAAAAAAAAAAAACAAAAGGCAACATTAATGATTATTAATTGTATTAAATATGCAGTGCATCCTGCCATGTACCTCCTCTGCCCCAGTTTTGTTTTTGTGGTATGCAGGCACTCTCGCACCTTACAAGGTAGACATTGTGATTTTTTTGGCACTCTAACCAAAAAACGTTGCCTATCCCTGTGCTAGAGCTAGGGGTAATACGGACTTCATTGAGTCCCTGGGCAAGCCCCATGGTGCTCATCTGAAAGCAGAATGGGTTCATCAGATTCTGCGTGGACTACAGGAAGCTGAATGCGATCACCACCCCCAACACTTACCCTGTACCCAGGATGGACTCCTGGCTAGACAGGAGTCTGGGCCAAGCCAAGTTCATCTTACAGTGGTTCACCATCCACCATAAGACTGGGAAATCAGTCAGAAGAACAGAAGTCCTGGATTTCAAGACAGCAGATTTTGGCAAATTCAAGAGACTAGTTGGAAAGGCCCTCTGCAGCCAGCAACTAGATGATTGGGAGTTCAGGAATAGTGGTGCTTCCTTAAGAAGGCAATTGTTGAAGCTCAAAAAGAGGACATCCCCATGTAGACAAAAAGTGGGAAAGGAGCCAAGAAACCCGCTTGGCTCAACAGGGATGTTAGCAAGCTGCTGAAAAAGAAAAAAGAAACATACAAGCACTGGAAGAAAGGCTAGGTAACCAAAGAGGAATACACCTGTATCTCCATGGCCTGCAGATATGAGACATAGAAGGCTAAGGCAGACATAGAGATCAAGCTGGTAACCAGTATAAAGGACAACAAAAAGTCCTTCTACAGATGCATAGGGAGCAAGAAAAAATTGGGTGCTACTGCAGGACCCCTAATGAATACTCAGGAGCAGCCCACAGTTGATGCCCGTGAAAAAGCAGAACTCCTAAATAGCCTGGGGAAGACAACAGGCTGCATGAAATCAGTCCTGAATAGGTGAGGGATCTCATACAATGCTTGGATGTTTTCAAGTCTGCTGGGCCCGACAATCTGCACCCAAGAGTCCTGAAAGAACTGGCTGAGCTTATAGCAGCGCCACTGGCCAAGCTGTTTTCAGAGTTGTGGAACTTGGGAGTGGTCCCAGATGACTGAAAGAGGGCCAATGTGGTGCTCAGCTTCAAAAAAGCAAATTACAGACTGGTCAGTCTGACCTCAATCCTGGGTAAAATCTTTGAAAAAATTATTAAGGAGGCCATCAATCACAAGCTGGTAACTGATGGGGTGTAAAGAAGTAACTAGAATGGTTTTGTTGAGGGTAGATCATGCCTGACAGACCTTATGTACTTCTACGACCAGGTAACTAGCCATCTGGATGAGGGACATGAGGTTGACACGATTTACTTAGACTTCAGTAATGCCTTTGCTTCTGTTTCCCATGGGATACTCTCAAGCAAACTGGAGGTTGCTGGGCTGGACCAGTCTACAGTGAGGTGGGTGGACAATTGGCTAAGAGACCACTCCCAGAGGGTGGTAATTGATGGGCTAGCCTCATCTGGGAGGGCCATCTCCAGTGGTGTCCCCAAGGGATTCATGCTTGGACCCGTGCTCTTCAATATATTCATTAATGACTTGGATAAAGGGATGGAGAGCTCAGTGATTAATTGGGTGGAAGATACCAAGCTGTGGGGAAACACAGCCACATTGGAGGATAGGGCCAGGATCCAGGATGACCTTGACAGACTGGAATCTTAGGCGGAACAAAATCGGATGAAGTTTAACAGGGATAGGTGCAGGGTCCTTCACCTGGGTAGGAAGAACCCTCACCACAACTACACAATGGGTGGCAGTCCACTGGCTGGCACAGTATCTGAATGAGATCTGGGGGTCACCATCAACCAAAATATGAATATGAGCAAGCAGTGTGATGAGGCTGCCGGAAGGGCAATAGAACTCTGGTGTGCATCATCCGATGTGTAGCCAATAGATCCAAGGAGGTGCTTCTCCCTCTCTATTTGGCAGTGGTGAGGCCTCAACTGGAGTACTGTGTGCAGTTCTGGGCACCGCACTTCAAGAAGGAAATGGATAAGCTTGAGAGGGTACAAAGAAGGGCTACTTGTATGGTCAAGGGCATGAGGATAGGCCCTACAAGGCGAGACTCTGGGAACTGAGCCTGTTCAGCCTGAGTAAGAGAAGGCTAAGAGGTGACTTGATAGCCACCTACAAGTACATCAGAGGTGAACATTGTGGTCTAGGGGAGCAACTCTTCAGGAAGGCACCCCAAGGGAGGATGAGGACCAATGGGCATAAGCTAATAGAGGGTAAATTGAGGCTAAATATAAGAAAGAACTTCCTTTCTGTAAAGGTCACCAGAATCCAGAACACACTCCTGGCAGAGGTGGTGCAATCACCCTCCTTGGAGGTGTTCAAGATGAGGCTAGATAGGCACCTTGTTGAGCTCATCTGAGCCCAACAACTTCCTGCCTACGACAGGGGACTGGACTTGATGATCTTACAGGTCCCTTCCAGTTCTCTGTTTCTATGATTCTATCTCTACTCTTGATCTATCCAAGTGGTTCTAGCAGATGGCATTAGATCCGGATGCTACAGCCAAGTTTGCCTTCACTGTGCCTTTGAGACTGTTTGAGTTCACAGTCCTTCCGTTCAGCATGCACAATTCTTCTGCCTCCTTTCAAAGACTCATTAATAATTTGCTACAAGGATTCAAGAAGTTTGCAGTGGCTTATATCAACAACATCGCTATCTTTAGCCAGGATTTTGACTCATACCTGATTCATCTAACCACCGTGCTGGAAAAAATTAAAGAGGCTAGACTAAGAGTGAAAGCAAAAAAATGTCAGTTGGTATTGCCCAAAGTGCTGTATTTGGGACATTGTGTGGGCAGAGAGGCACTATCACCCCGATGTGGAAAAAAATTGAGGCCATTAGAGACTGTCCACCCCCACAAACTAAGAAGCAGGTCAGAGCTTTTCTCGGCCTAGCCAGGTACTACAGAAGCTTTGTCCCCTCCACCTTTGGGGCAATAGCCGCTCCCCTGCACAAGCTGACAAGACAGATGCACCCTGATCCATTAAGCTGGGAGCAGGAATGTCAGTAGGCATTTGACATCTTGAAGGCTGCCCTGATCAGACAGCCTATTTTGAGGATATCAGACTATGATGAGACCTTCTGCATGGCCACTGATGCCTCAGACACCGGACTTTGAGCTGTGCTCCTGCAGAAGCACAAAGGGATACAACACCCACTGGCTTACTTAAACAGGGAATTTGCCCCATGCAAATGGAACCTATCTTCTGTGCAGAAGGAGTGTTTGGCAATCGTCTGGGAACTGAACAAGCTGAGGTCCTATTTGTGGGGACAGCAGTTCACTGTCTTAACAGACCATGTCCCACCAATGCCTACAGACAATGCAGAACGCCAATGCCAAGCTTCAAGAGTGGGCATGGCAGCTTCAGGAGTTCAACAAGAAAATGGAACACATAAAGAGATGCCAGAATGTGGTGGCAGACTCACTGTCCAGAAAAGACTCTGGAAAGGAAAAGATTCTGGCAGAAAAATGCAGGACCATCCCAAAGTGCTTTGGCACATGAAACCCCCAGATTTTCCTTGTGTCCTATATGTATTGTCATTGTAGTTAGTTCTAAGGGTTATGTGGTTTTCTTTAGGTGATGAAAAACCTTCCTAAACATAGCCCTGAAAAGCTATGAGCACAGGCTTTTAAGAAAAGGACAGGGAGGTGTGAAGAAATCCCCTCCCCCTCTCTCTGCCCCTCACTTGGGTCAGCCCAGATGACTGCTCTCTCTCCTTGATTTCTTCTTGGTTCAGGATGGTCAATCAGGTGACCTGGCCAGATGTAATTCTTAGAGGGTGGGGGGGAGCTCTCTCTTCCTTCCCGCAGGCATTTGGAAAACTTAAAGCAAGTATCCGAGGCTGCTGCCTGGTGATTTTATTGTAAGTAAAAACCTGGAAACCAGTCAAGTGTTAGGAATTATGTGTAGGCCAATCGGGTCTTAAAAGGATCACCATATCCAATCTCTGAAAAAACTCACATTGCTTTTGTTTGCTCAAGGTGTATTCTTACTTCCTCCTTCTACCCCCTCTCCCCCTCCCTGATCAATAAAGGTGTTGGGTTACAACCTGTATTGTTGTGCTGCTGAGGGGGGAGGCCTTCTGCCCCTTGCTCGGCCAGCAAAGGTTTGTTTTTTTTTCTTTCTGCTCTCTTCCAGTTTTTCCTGATGCTATCTAGGGATGCTTCAGGCTGAAAGAAGCACCTAGAAATATTACTGTGGGCAAAGTAGCCCCAAGGTTTGCAGGGTCTGTGTGCCCCAGGCTGCATAGAGCCCTGTCAGAGACCAGTGCCTGGGTGCTGGCAGCATTACCTCAGGCTTGTGGGTGTTGTCCATGAAACAGGACACCCGGCTGTAGGCTCCCCGAGACAGACTCCCAAAACAAGGCTTTATGCCTGGCACACTGAGGTGGGTGGTTCTGTGTAGTAGCGCCCCCTACTGTGCATGCCACAATCACCACCACAGAATCATTTTCCTGTTCTTTGGGACCCCCAAAACGTTTTTCCCTAAAGCCTTTGGAGACGGCTCATGTTTCAGTTATAGAGTCACAGAACAGTAGGGCTGGAAGGGACTTCCAGAGTTCATCTAGTCCAACCCCCTGCCCGAGACAGGATCATCCCTATCCAAACCATCCTAGACAACCATAATCTAATCTCTATATCAGACTACCATCAACCCTGGCACAACATAGACCTAGCACCCTACCCTGCCACAGGTAAAGTAGGGGAACTATGGTATCCAATGTTCTGCTTCTATGAAATGTTGTCAATATATGCTTAAGAGGTCCAAGGTACAGGGCCATACCCCGTGCTATAGAGGAAAGCAAAAACCTGTAAATTAAGAATCTTTGCTTGAAAAGCCATCTGCAGCACTTTCTTGAGTCCTTGATTCTGATACTGAGGGCTCCACAAAACACACATGAAATTGTGAGAACTGGCAGTGTTATGCCTGGGTGCTGAGAAGACAGGTAAGATAATGAATGAATGCTGAAGTGGCTGGCTTGCCAGTAACAGCCTGGTTTGCCAGCTTAGAAAGGAGTTGAATGATTGGTGGAGTGTTCCCACCAATCATGTAGCAACTGGAGGGAGGCTGGACCTGCCGCTACCCAGGGCGAAGCGAGTCAGGACCTGGGTGAGGATTATACCCCTCTTCACCCTGGTTGGTCCATTTGCAATTGGGTGGGGTGGAGCCTCTGGAGGGTATAAAAACAGCAGCGTGCCTGGCACACGGCGGATGCATCAAGGGACAGAGAAGAGGACAGACAAAGAAGGAGCTGGTGTGAGCTGGCCAACAGGGCCCATTGACCCAAAGAGTCCCGAAGACCCCCCTCACTGGACAGGAGCAGCAAGCTGCTGCATTCCCAGCCCTGCCATTGAGGAGCACGGTGAATGGTGCAGAGCTCGGTGCATGGAGTCAGACCCTGGGAGCTGAACGAGGCAGCTCAGGTCTGCAACCCCTGAGGTGAGTGGCCAGGAATGTGGTGCACTAGTGGTGCACAGAGCCAGACCTTGGGAGCTGCACAAGGCAGCTCACATCTGAGATCCCTGGTGAGTGATCAGAAACACGGTACACAGGCACACTGTGTCCAGGAGCCCATCATGGCGGCTCGGGTCTCCAATCCTTGGCATGAGACCAGGGGCCAGTTCCAGGAGTGGACCAAGCCCCGGGGTTGCACAAGGCGGCCCAGGCCTCCAACCCCTGGCACAAGGGGAGCCAACATTTGCCACGTTGGTGCATGTGGCTCTGAGCAAGGCCGTGGCCCTGAGCGAGGCCTGTGACAGAAGAGCCCTGGCAGCCAGGAACCTCTTGCCAGGGAGAGGTGCTCAACTGGGAAGATGGGGGGCAGCCCTTCCCAGCTGTGGAGTTGAGTTACCCGGGGAGAAGGCTTCCCACAGGGGAGGGCTTCCTGAGGTTTGAAGGGATGCTGCACGGCCACTTCCTTGAGTTAGGGCAAGGCCTGGGAGCCTTAAGGGGTTCTCTCCTCCTCCTTTTCCCCATTCTCTCCCTTCCATGCCTGCGTCATGGGGGGGAGGGATGTGACCTCTGTCCCAGAGGCTACCCAGGTTGTTCTTTTAGAGTTTTGAGAGCTGTATTATGTTACACAGTGCCTTATATTTTGTAAGATGTGCCTCATATTTTGCGAAGGGTATTTTTTTATTTTGATATTTGTATGATAGGGTTTAAGATTGCCTGCTATTAAAGGTATTTGCATAAATCAGTTGGTTGCCTGGTACTGCTTGACAGGTATGTAGAGTTGTACATAAACCATATAGATTAATAAATCAAGACTGGGTGTAGCCTGGTCTAGCTTACCTGCAAGGCTGCTGGACTGAAAGCATGAGTCACTGGGGGAAGTTATCCAGCCTGCACTATGCAGGAGCTCAGGCTACATGATCTAATGGATCCTTCTGCCTGTGAGGTCTATGAACTGACAAGAATGCAGTAGTATAATGCATACATTTATCAGTGAGGAGGTGAGCCCTCTGATGTATTATATGGCTGTCTCCAACTGTGCACAGCAGGGCCAAACAGAATTCCCTCACTGAGAGCTCTGAACCTTTGGAAAAATCATCATTTAGAATTAAGTCTGTTACTAGCCCTTGTCTATCAAAACCATGCATTCCGGCAGCCCTAGAATTTTTGGAGAAATTTTGACCTGGTCTCTGGAACTGCACAGGAGGTGGACAGCTCTGCTCATCGGGGGCTGGAAGTAGGTTGCACGTAGGTGTATTTGTAGCCTTGGCTAGGGGGCTTCCCTTGGAAGTCTCTGACCTGGACAGGCAGGGCAGATGAAGGAGGCCCCTGCTGCCTGGAAGCTAAGAAGATCAATGTCTTTGGATAGACAGCATGGGCAACTGGTGCCACCTGAGGGGGGGGGGGGGGCATATGCCCCCCCAGTGGCCAGTCAGCAACTGGGGGAGAGTCCCCCCCGTGGCCAATCTTGCCAACTCGGGGGTCCCCCCACAGCTGATTGCACTGACCAGGAAGTGCCAGCAGTGCTTCACCTGGTGCCCCCACTCCCAGGCTGGTGCTCGTGTGGAGGGCACCGGCACTCCCCCCTGCCTGTCGCCTAAGTGGGGAGCACTACCTGTCAGGGAGTGCACCAGCACTCTCAGGGTGCATGTGCATCCCCGTGCACCCCCTATGCATTGCCAGTGGAGAAATGGGTACAAATTTCTTTGAGCTAATTATATTTGTTAAATTTGTTTGAATGAATAAAATGACCCAGAAAACAAAGAAAAGATAAAGGAAGAGCTAGGCAAAAATTGGGTTGAGCCTCAAGGACAACAGGAGTCCTACTGATTTTCAGCATTGAAATGGTGCAATAATTGGAGCCAATGCAATTAATATAATTGTAACCAGTTAAAGTGCATTGTCTCTCTGTGACAAATGAACACGTCTCAGGCTGTCTTCAGGCTGTGCAGTTTCAGACCAGTTTGACAAAGAAGCAGCCGACAAGCGGTTAAATCTATCAGGGAATGGTCAATTTTGTTTGAAAACAGCCTTTTCTAAAGCATAGGGAATTCTTTTATGTAGTCAGTCTTGCTGGGATGGCTGAATCTCCCTTGCTTGCTTCCAAGGAGAGCATAAATGCTGCAGAGAAAAGGGTTAAAGTAAGAAATGTCTGGTGCTGAGAAGGACGCCACAAAGACACTGCTTTCCCTTTCTCCATTGACCATTTAATTTAGTCCTTCACAATATCATGCAGGATTTCTGGCAGAGTTGCCCCCTCCTCTGTGCTGTTCTGATGTCACAGATGTGTGGAGAAAGCAGCCCCTGTGTCACAGAGCTGCCCACTCTCAGCATGGGGCCTACATGCCTTCCTCCCCCATTGTTTCACATCTGAAAAAAGGGGGGAAAAGGAGGATAAAAGTACAAAAGCAGCTGAAAAACATGCTTCATAACAAATTCCAAATAATTTCCCCAGTGGAGGGGCTGGAACTAGGCAGAGGGGACAAGCACATAGGCAGGGCAGGGGCAGCGCCTGCCCCAGGTATAGGGCTTTGGACGAGACTCTGCTTTGGATCCCTCGAATGTAAAGAACTGCTTTTCAAAAGTTGTCTCTCAGAGCCAGGATCTCCCAGCAAGTTTTTCTGCTCAAGATGTTTCCAACTGTTCTCCTGCTGGTTGTGATATTCCTTCCTTGGGGCTGGGGCTCCCAGGTATGCCAGTGTCACTACACCTGTCTGGTGGGACAGGAGAAGACTGCCCTGCAAGTGCCAAACAGGCAGCTTTATCACCACTGGCCCCAGCCCTGGCCTCGGCCCCGGCACCGCCTGAGAGGTAAGCAGCTATTACTAAATTAGCTGAGATCAGAGCTAGAGCTGACTTGATAAAGACAGCCAGCCTTTAGAGCAACACGCTTTGAAGATATGTTAGAGGTGGCACAGCCTCCAGTGACCTTGGCTTTGGGTTGGTGGCTTTGGTCATTGCCCTGTATATTTAGAAGTGCACCTGAGTCTGGTGAAACATAACTGCTGTTATAGGATACCTTGAAATTCTCTTGGGTGCTGAGGATTATGTTGCATCCCTGGGACTACTGTATAAATACAGAGGATTGTAAAAGAAGCTCTCAATATGTACATGATTCTTAAAGATAGTTTCAGCCTTTAAGCGAAAGTGATGGGTGAAGAAACATAAAGGGAGGTACAGTACCTAGGTTATAAGACTAATGATTGCATTGGGGAGCACTGGTGTATCAGTGCCAGATTCTCCAAGTGCTTGGGGAAAAGTGACATGTATGTTATTTTCTAACAAGCACTGTTTGGGGTGCACAAAGGAGATGGCAGTCTCTGTCCCCCAGAGCTTGTAGACTAGAACACAGGAAGTTTCTGGGGAATGATGGAGAAGGAACATCACCGGGGTTAATTACTATTATTTCATGTTTTGTGTGCCCGTCACAGCAACCTCTTACTTGCATACACACTTCAACACTCCTGACTGCCTCCAGTGACCCATCAGCATTTGATGAAGCAAGCCTGCTGCTTACAAAGGCTTATGCTATGCGTGTCTGATTTAGCTAGCATATATGGTGCAAATATATCCTCCCTTCTGCTGGACTTCAGACTAACACAACTAACTACCTCTTTCCAGATTAGGCCACATATAAGAACCCAAGCACTACTCAGTTTTAGAGCAAGGTTTTGAGAGGCTGGCCTTACCATTATACCAAGGGGTAGAGCTCTTTCCTAGTAAAATGGTGATTAAAATAGCACTCAGCGTCTATAGGGGTGTGAGGTTGTGGGGTGGAAACTGGTATTGGGAGTTTGGATCTTGCCTTATATGTGTTTTGGAGAGTGAGGAACCTGGAGTACTGACCAGACACTAGACATGGACTGCTCTGTGTGCCAGTCCTCCATGTAACATTGAGCTGATTTGTGGAGGACTAGCTCAACATAGTACTCAGTTTCTGCAGTGTGCTTTAAAATGTTCCAGCAAGTTTAAGGTGGTCTTAAGTGGTGTGCATATCTAGACTCTTGGGCCACATCCCCAGGGAACGCCCATGGTATCTGCGCTCTGGTGCGCGGCAGGTTACCTGAGGTGGGTAGGGGAGGCTTGGGCCAGCAACTGTGCTGGCCCCAATAGCCTTACCTGGGGTCCTGGGAGCCTTGGGGAGCTGCAGCCATGATGCTTCTGCAGCCGGGAGCCTGGCCAGCAGCTGGAGTGTGACTCTTGCCGGCCAGGCTCTGGTTTTGGGCAATGCACCGCTTTTTTTGGCATGGATTTTTTTTGACCCCAGGATCTCCCAGGGTCAAAAACACCCCATGCAGTGCTAGGTAACAGTGGTGTGTGGTGCCACAAATGGGTCTGCAACACCATATACTGAACATCTGCACACATCTGGATGCAGCCTGTGGGGTCTCTAATGTATATTTAGAATATTCTAAGCATTATTGCTACTCCTGTGGTCTCTAAACACCACCAGCCCAGTGATGGGTCTCCCTAGCCCTTTGTGGTGTATACTTCACTGACTACAGATGCTTTGTGGTGTATGGCTGCTGGGTCTCCCTAGCTCTTTGTGGGGTATACTTCACTGACTACAGATGCTTTTACCAGTTGGCTATTTGGGGGAGATAGAGCTGTAGTGCTTGCTGCCTCTTGTTCTACCCTATGCTCTTTTCCTTTTTAAAGATAAGTTCTTTGATAGAGAAGGAGCATCCCCTGGTGAGCTTAGCTAATGGCTCAGGTTAGCAGTTTGGCTGACACTAGCCCTGCTCCAGGCATTTCTAGGAATGGAGATAAATCTGATGATTATGCACATTTGCTGAGGGATCAGCTTTCTCCTCTCAAGACTTTTTGGACTATTACAAAGCGAAATCAAGAATCTTTTAAGGTACAGCATGTCCTGTCCTGGCTGTTGCACCAGTGTCACATTGGTCTGCAGCCAGTCACATGGCTAAATTACTGACAGACATTGCTCCTGCTTCTGTTGCTGGGCACTAATGCCTGAACCTATAGGATTTAAGTAGATCTTGTTGCAGCCCATGAAATCTAGTTTCATTTGCACCCTGCATGCAGGGGCCAGAGGCCATGGAAAATCAGGTGGCAGGGTGGCCGAATGGACTTTGTCTGACAAGGAGGTTGCCATGCAACCTTGTTCTCATCATCTCTGCTTTTGGCACCTTGAGGCTAGGCTGCCCACTGCTCTGTTGCCATACTGCTGCAGGTAAGGTTAGCAGAGATGGAAGCAGAACTCCATTTTGTGGAGGATATCAGTACCTCAAAACTTGTTTTCATTCTGATTTGGAATTTAACTAAAGAAAATTTAAATTCGCCATGAAGTCATGGAGCTATGAATGCTTGAAGACACCAGAACTTGTATTGCCAAGGAGTCTGGGGTGGATGTGAAGATGCATCTGCCTTGGATTGCTGCTTCACTCAGCAGCTGCACTGAGAGTCTGATCTGCAGTGCTTGCTCAGGTTAGGCTGGGAGTTCTCTCTGTAAGAGGCTGGAGGAACAAAATAGTAAAGAGAAGCCGCAAGGAGAAGGGCAGGTGGAGGAGTTAAAGGAGGATAGGTAAGGGTAAACAGTCAGCTGTAAACCAGACTCCTTGGAGCCAAGGCACTGTACTTGCTGCTCCAGGGAAAGTCCCATCCCCTCCACATGGCCCTGCCAGCACAGCAGCTGCTTAGGCAGCAAACTGCCTGTACCAGAAACCAGCAAGGAATGGGGGTAGCTGGGCTCCTGGGCACATGTTACTCCAGGAAAAGTCTTATCCCTTCTTGCCCCCTCCCCTCCAGTTGGCCAATACAGCTGCTGTGACAGTGCAACACATTTCTAGCACTGGAGTCAGCAAGGAATGGGTAATTGGTGTGGAGTCCTGAGCTGGGGTCCTGGGAGGTAGGAAATGGAGTAGAGTTGCCAACTCTGACTGAAGCTATTCTGGGAGATTTTTTTTTTCCAGCACTACATAATGTCATTAATAGGGGTGCACCAATAGAGATTTGTTGGGCCAATAACAATAGCTGATATTTAATAAGCAATATTGGCAGATACTGATCTGATTTCCAATATGCAGCTGGCCAGCTTGAAGAGCAGCATCCAGCTGGTAAGTCAGTTGTGGGAGAAAGGGCAAGGGGGGAGGGAAGGGATGTGGGGGATGCAGATTGAGGCCCCTGTGATGGAAAGAATGGGGCTGAGGCTGGGGCGGGGGCAGGTGCTGCACAGCTGGAGCAGATTGGAACCACAAGCAGCTTGTCCAGGAGGCATGCGGGGGGGGGTGGCTTCCACCCCTATGCGTACCCTGGGAGGGTATGGGGGCATGTGCCCCTGGATCTGCGTGCAGGGTGGGGCAGGCTGCCACTGCAAGCTGAGGCTAGGGCAGCACTGGGCTCTTCCCAGCAGGGGACTGCGCCGGGTTGCACTTGGGGCGGGCAGCACTGGGAGGGGGGGTTACAGGTAGAGCTGCAGCCACCCCAAAATTCACTGTAGCCTCCCTCCCAGTACTGCTGTTGCCTGCCCTGAGTGCAGCCCTGGCCCAACCCCCAGCACCTTCCCCACCCCCAACCTGCAGCAGCAGCCTGCCTTCGCCCCATGCACAGCTCCGGGGGGCACATGCCTCCCATGCCCTCCTGGGATGCATGCAGTGGCTGCATCACACCCCCCTTCCCCCTTCCTCCCCATCCCCATGCCGGCTGGGCAAGAATGATCTGTGTGATTATAGTGCATCTTTTGGCACCTTTGAAGTTTCAGCAACTTGTGGGAGGCATTTGACGGTAGCTTAGGAGTTAGCACTGCCGTTGTAGTAGGGAGGGTACTACACAAAAGTCTCCCCATCAGAAACTGTGCTGGAGCAGACTCAAGACCCGTAATGGGCAAGTTCTGGAGATTGAGTAAAGCCAGGTGTAGACCTGAGCTGTCCTGCAAAGTCTTCTTAGACATTGATTTGATGGTCTTAACTGTGCGTTCAGCCTGACCATTGGATTGTGGGTAACCTGGACTAGAGTGGGTGATGATTATGCCCCAGTCAGTCACAAATTGTTTTATCATGTGACTTGCAAATGGCACGTGATCATAAACAATTACTTTAGGTATGCCATGGCAAGCAAATACAGACTTCTTTTTGGCTATTACCATGCCAGCTGTCTTGTCAGGCAGGTGCAGAACTTCAGGGTACTTGGAGTAATAGTCGACTATTATCAAATAAGACTGTCCCTGTAGGTCAAAAATGTCTGCTGCCAGTTTTAGCCTAGGCAGGTCTGGGATCTCATGTGAGATCATAGGCTCTTTCTGAGTACTGGGTTGGAGCCCTTGACAAGGTGTGCAATTTGCAATGCATTGCTCGATGTGGGCAGTCATCTTAGGCCAATACATGATTTGTCGATCTTGTGCTTTCGACCACTGTAGGCCCTGATGGGGCGAGTGAAGCAATGTCAACATGTTGGTCCTCGTGCCGTGTGGAATGATTATTTTTGGCCCAATCATAAGCAAATCATCCTGAATCCAGATTTGGTCTGTGAGAAGCCAGTAAGGCTTTAGTTCAGGTTTAACTTGTTTTTGCCTGCTCGGCCATCCAGTAAGATGCTGGGCTCTAAGGGCTTGTAGTTTCCTGTCAGCCTTTGTGTGCTCCTATAAGTGCTGGTTAACTGGCCACTGAGTGGCTCCATTTCAGTCAGACCGTGAACTAATTTTTTTGAGTGGAAAAAATCAGGTTTGGGGAGAGAAGCAAGCGTTGTGGCTCTAGAAAGTGTGTCAGCCACTAGCATGTTTTTGCCTTTGGTACAGAGAATCTGGATGTCATATTTTTGGAGCTGCAACAGCATCATCTGTAGCCATGCTGGAGCCTTTCCTATGGGCTTCACAAAAATCACTTCCAGGGGTTTGTGGTCCGACTGGACCCTTGTCTGGGTGCCATACGCATATTGGTGGAACTTTGTCATGGCGAAGATAATTGCTAGAAGTTTTTATTCAATCTGAGCATAATTTCTCTCAGATTGTATTTAGAGCCCTTGAAGCATATGCAACTGGCTGGTTCTGCTGAAACAGACATGCTTCTAGGCCATCTTTGGATGCATCAACTTGGATTTCCAGCTGCTCTGCTGGGTTAAAGTCCCTGAGCACAGGTGCTGTTGTGATGGTTTGCTTGAGCTTATCCAGGGCTTCCTGATACTCGGGTCCCCATTGCCAGATAACCTTGTTGCTGAGAAGTGCTCCCAGCTGGGCTGTCAGGCTGGACTCGTGAGGAATGTATTGAGCCAAGTAATGAATGGTTCCGAGGAGTCTCTGAAGGCCCTTTTTGTCTGTTGGAGGGGGCATCCTGTTGATGGCTTCCATTTTGTCATCATCTGGTTTGACACGATCTTTTGAGAAGATATGGCCCATATACCTAACGCTGTCAACTAGAAACTGTATTTTGTCCTAATTAAACTTTACTCCTTTCAGATATGCTCTCTCCAGGACTTCTTTCAGGATAGTACCATGCTTCTCTTTGGTAGCTGTCGCAATGAGCATGTCATCCATGATTATGTGGCTTCCCGGACTGTCACCAAAGCACTCATGATTCTTCTGTTGGAATACTTTACTAGCCGACTTAATACTAAAGAGAAGGCAATTGAAGTGGAACGATCCCCATGGGGTACTAAAGGTACACAGCTCTGCCAATTCCTTGTCCAATTGACTTCCCAGTAGCCATCCTTTTCATCATGAATGGTGAACAGCTTTTTACCTGACAAGCTCTTTTGCACATCCTCTGCAGTGAGGATAGAAAAGTGCTGCCTCAATACTTGTTGAGGTCTTGTGGGTCTAAACAAAGCTGTAATGAACCATCCTACTTTTGTGTGATCACAAGGCTATTGACCCAGGGTGTGGGCTTACTCACATTCATAATGACTCTCAAAGCTTCTAGCGTTTTGAAGGCGATCTTCAATGTGCCTAGGGTTGCATAGGAAATTTTACTACCCCCCTTGCAGAACTGGTGGTACCACCGGGTCGACCGCCAGTCGATGTGGTGGGTACCAGGAAGTTGGCCCAACCCTCCGAAAAAGTCCAGGTATAGTTTGAGAAGGCCTGTCTTGGTTGTAGCTATTGTCAGAGTCATGCCATGGGATCTTCTGATGAGGTCTAAGGTGGTGCATGCCACCCTACCAAGTATTGGTGGGACACTATTGTTGGTTATGTAAAAAGTTTGTACCCCGGGTACACACAGGGGATGTCCCTTGTCCTCCAATGATAGTGGTGATGGTCAGGCAGGGTGCTGAGGAAGGGGTCAGCTACTAAAGCTCAGGAGCTTGTCTAAGCTCAGGAGGCTTGTCAGTGAAGCATTAAGGGACCACAATCCCAGGGGGAGAGGAGTTCAGGAAGAGTGGTTGCTCCTCAAGGGAGCGATCTTCAATGCACAAGCTAATTCTATTCCATCTCGGAGGAAAGGCAGCAAGAGGGCACAGCAGCCTCCCTGGCCCTCCAGGGCACTAGCAGACCTCTTGAGACTAAAAATAAAGCCTACAAAGGATGGAGGATGGGAGTCACCACCAAGGAGGAGTACTCTGCACTGGTCCGGTCCGGCAGGGAGCAAACCAGGAAAGCCAAGGCTGCAACTGAACTCCAACCAGCTTTGAGTATCAAGGACAATAAAAGGTCCTTTTCAGATATGTGAGGAGCCAGAGGAAAAGCAAGGGCAACATTGGACCCATGGTAAACCAGGTGGGACAACTGACAACTGATGCCCAGGAAAAAGCCAACCTATTAAATGGGTACTTTGCATTGGTCTTTCATCAGTCCCATGGGACGCCCATGCCCACTATGGGACAGGGAGGTCCAGGTGAGGGACATCCCTTGCCCTCCATCAATGCTGACATCGTGAAGGAATACCTTGAGAGTCTGTATACCTTCAAGTCATCAGGCCCTGACAATCTACACCCCAGGGTACTCAAGGAGCTGGCAAGCATCATAGCCCAGCCTCTGGCACAGATCTTTGATAACTCCTGGTGCTCTGGTGTAGTGTCCAAAGACTGGAAGAAGGCCAATGTAGTGCCTATCTTCAAGGAAGGGAGGAAAGTGGATCTGGCAAACTACAGGCCCATCAGCCTGACCTCTATCCCAGGGAAGGTCTTAGAAAAGTTTATTAAAGAGGCCATCCTTAATGGACTGGCCGAAGCCAATATCCTGAGGGATAGCCAGCACGGGTTTGTTGCGGGTAGGTCTTGCTTGACCAATCTCATTTCCTTTTACAACTAGGTGACCTATCACCTGGACAAGGGAGAAGAGATTGATGTCATATATCTTGACTTCAAAAAAGCGTTCGATTTGGTATCCCATGATCACCTCTTGGTGAAACTGGCCAACTGTAGCCTTGGGTCCACCACAATCCCCTGGCTGGGAAATTGGCTCTGTGGTCGGACCCAGAGGGTGGTGGTTGACGGAAGTCAATTGTCGTGGTTCCGTGTGACCAGTGGGGCCCCCCAAGGGTCTGTCCTTGGACCCATATTGTTCAACATCTTCATTAATGATGTGGACATTGGAGTCAGAAGCGGACTGGCCAAGTTCGCCGATGACACCAAACTTTAGGGTAAAGCATCCACCTGAAGACAGGAGGGTGATCCAGGCTTACCTGGACAGGCTCAGCAAATGGGTGGACGAGAACCTGATGGTGTTTAACACTGAAAAATGCAAGGTTCTCCACCTTGGGAGGAAAAATCTGCAGCATCCTTATAGGCTCAGCAGTGCTACGCTGGCTAGCACTACAGAAGAAAGAGACTTGGGGGTCATAGATTCACAGATGTTAGGGTCGGAAGGGACCTCAATAGATTATTGAGTCCGACCCCCTGCATAGGCAGGAAAGAGTGCTGGGTCTAGATGACCCCAGCTAGATGCATATCCAACGTCCTCTTGAAGACCCCCAGGGTAGGGGAGAGTACCACCTCCCTTGGGAGCCCGTTCCCGACCTTGGCCACTCTAACTGTGAAGAAATTCTTCCTAATGTCCAGTCTAAAGCTGCTCTCTGCAAGCTTGTGGCCATTATTTCTTGTAACCCCCGGGGGCACCTTCGTGAATAAAACCTCACCAATTTCCTTCTGTGCCCCTGTGATGAACTTATAGGCAGCCACAAGGTCGCCTCTCAACCTTCTCTTGCGGAGGCTGAAAAGGTCCAGGTTCTCTAGTCTCTCCTCATAGGGCTTGGTCTGCAAGCCCTTAACCATACGAGTGGCCCTTCTCTTGACCACAAGATGAACATGAGCCTTCAATGCGATGCTGCGGCTAGTAAAGCAACCAAAACGCTGGCTTGCATCCATAGGTGCTTCTCAAGCAAATCCAAGGACGTTATTCTCCCATTGTACTCAGCCTTGGTGAGGCAACAGCTGGAGTACTGCATCCAGTTTTGGGCCCCACAATTCAAAAAGGATGTGGAGAAGCTTGAGAGAGTCCAGAGAAGAGCCACGCACATCATCAGAGGTCAGGAAAACAGACTTTACGATGACAGGCTGAGAGCTATGGGGCAATTTAGCCTGGAAAAGCGCAGGCTCAGGGGTGATCTGGTGGCCACCTATAAGTTTATGAGGGGTGACCACCAGTATCTGGGGGAACGTTTGTTCACCAGAGCGCCCCAAGGGATGACGAGGTTGAATGGTTGTAAACTACTGTAAGACCATTTCAGGCTGGACATAAGGAAGAATTTCTTTACTGAGCCCCCAACATCTGGAATAGCCTGCCATCGGAGGTGGTTCAAGCACCTACATGGAATGCCTTCAAGAGAAATTTGGATGCTTATTTTGCTGGGATCCTATGACTCCAGCTGACTTCCTGCCCCTCGGGCAGGGGGCTGGACTCAATGAACTTCCAAGGTCCCTTCCAGCCCTAATGTCTATGAAATCTATGAAATCCTCCCCTCTTTATGGAGCTAGGCCAAAACCAAGTACTTAACTATGTACAATTTATTATAAGAATAAATACAGACAATATAAAACATAGATTATTTACAAGGCTTAACATATAATACTATATATAACATTCCACAATTCACATATAATACTAAATATGAAACAAATAACTTACAACCTATTTAACACAATTAACACATAGGGATATTAACCTATATAACCCAAGTAAATTAACAGTACTATTTCTTTAAACCTTCACAAATAACAATACCAATATACACATTGAGGAATTAAAACACATAAAACATATAACCCCCCTTAAAGAATACCCCTAGCTCTATAACCCTTAACACAATGACAACCTCAAAATAGGGAGTGCACTCAGCACCTCCCCACACAATGGAGGGTGGAGGCAGCAGACTCTCCTCACCTGTGTCAGCCTCCCCTGCGGGGCCCGCTTCCCCAGTAACTCACACTTCCTCTCTGGAGAAGTCAAGGCTCGTCTCCTGGTGGCCGATCCCACAAGAGCCTCTCCCCAGCAGCGCCTTTGGCTCTCTTTGATGGTCCGGTGCTCCACACTGGGCATCCAGGGCTCTCTCTCTCGTGCGGGAGCCAAGCCCTTGCAGGGTCCATCTCCCTGGTCTCACACTGGGGGTTCTCCCCTTTCCCAAATCCTGCTCTGGGCACCAGGCTTTTCTAATTCAAGTGGAGCCACAATACAGGGCTCCAGTCACTTGGCCTAGGTCCGGGACTAATGTGAGCAGCCATGAGCTGCTTCCAAGGTGGTTCTCCACGTGCCAACCCTGGCAATGGGTGAAGCCCGAGCAGCCTCGAGCTGCTCCCAGGGCCAGCTCTCCATGTGTCAATCTGCACACCAACTGCCCAGCCGCTTGCCGGGTTCCTAGGCTCAAGCCACCTCAAGAGGCTCCTAGGGCCTGATCCCCATGCACCGATTCATGTACCAGTGAAGCTCAAGCAGGGTCCCAAGGGCAGCTGTCTCCGGAGCTCCTCTCTCCTCACTGTCCCTTGTCTCTCAGTGTGTTGAGAACGCTCCCCTTTTATACGCTTCAGGGGCTGGACCCCCAAAGTTCTCCAGTCCTGGCTGGTGCAGTTCCAATTCAGGTCCAGTTGTGCCTTGCCCCCTCCCTTCGGAAAAAGGCAGGACATTGCTTCCCTTGTGCTGCCCCCAGATTGGTGGGTGGGCTTCACCAATCAAACAGCAGACCCTCAAGCCTGGGACTCAATCCAAGGCCCAAAAAGGTAAGCCTACACTCTCCCCTGCAGAACCCTTCACCATCCCAGTGAAGGGCTAGCCCCCTGCAGTTATTGAGTCCAGGGGGCAGAGATGGGCACCTCGCTTTGCAAGTCAGGGCCATCCTAGGTGAGGCATTTAACTGACCTCCTTTCGCGCTGGGCTTGAGGAGTGGGTTCAGATTCCGATCCCCATGGGGACCCAGGGGCATTCCCTTCATCCCCGCTATCAGGGCTTTCAACCCTGGAGGTGGATGGTCTGGCAGCAGGGCTTGCAATCCTGGGAGACTGCAATGGTCGTGGCTCTTCTGTTGGGCTGTCGTGGGGTTCTGGAGCCTCCCCTGCTCTCCCAGTCTGAGTATCCCCTCCAGGGGCAGTTGGCAGTAGGCTGGAATGGAACTCTGGGGGATACCACCCATCACTGTCTGAGTCAGAGTCTTCTTCATTCACTGGAGCAGGAGGAAGAACTTGTTCTGTCCTTGGCCTAGCCCATCTCTCATACCGAGGGGGTCTGTGGTGGAGCTCAATCTTATGTCTCCTGGTCAGGCCTAAATTCCTTAGTAACACCCGATCCTTGGGGCTCAGTTCCTGCTCCTTTACTTGGGCATCATAATTTTGCTTGTGCCTCAGTTGGTTGCGGTTCACTAGGCCTCCAGCCAGGCGGTAGGACCACCTCAGTCTGTCTCTCAGTTGCTGGGCATACTGCCCATGTGACAAGTGCTGCCCATATGCCTTCTCCACTCTGAAACAGAGATCTATAGGAAGCTGCAGCTGCCTCCCAAACATGAGGAAGTAGGGGCTTACCCTGGTGGCATCATTCCTTGTTGAATTATAGGCATGTATGAGAAAAGACAGATATTGGCCCCATGATGCCTTCTGCTCCTGTGTTAGGGTCCCCAACATGTTCAATAGCATTCTGTTGAAACACTCAGGTTGTGGATCCCCTTGTGGGTGATAGGGAGTCGTATGGGATTTCCGTATCCCCGCTATAGTCAGTACCTCTTTGAGTAACTTGCTCTCAAAATCTCTGCCCTGATCAGAATGTAAGTGGGTGGGCAGTCTGAAAACAGAAGTTCTTTTCCCACAACCCTTTAGCCACTGTTTGGGCAGTCTGGTCAAGGGTCACAAAAGCCTGGGCATATCACATAAAATAGTCTGTTATTACCAAGATGTCGGTCTTTTGATTCCCATCTCCCTCTATAGTAAGAAAGTCCATGCAGACTAGTTTGAGTGGCTGCGGTCTCTGAATACTGTGCAGGTAAGTGGTATGTGATGGCAGAGTTTTCCTCAACGCACAATGCTCACAGGTTTGGCATTTATCTTTAATGTCCTTGGCCATGCAGGACCAGAAGAATATTTCCTGTGCTAAAGCCAGAGTTCGTTCTACTCCCATATGACTGAAGTCATCATGAAGAGTCCGCAGGGCTAGGGCCTGCTGTTCTCTAGGGAGGACCAGCTGCAACACCTCTTGTCCCTCAGAGCCTTGTACCACCTGATGCAGCACACCATCTATTAGTCGCAACTTTCCCCATTCCCTCAGCAAGAGCCACCCAATTGGAGTGCCCACTTGGTCAGGAGGGGGCATAACAGTCCCTTCCCTCCAAGCCCAAAGCACATCTCGAATGTCAGGATCACGTTCCTGGCTAGCTCACCACTTGGCCGCTGTAATTTGGGGTAATGCTGAAGGGATCAACATGGTGTAATGGCTCCAGGCCTAGGGACTTCCTTTGGGAGGTACCCCCAGTACCTCAGCCAAGTAAGCCCCATCCGATCCCTCTCCTGACAGGCTTCTTATGGGGAGATTGCAGAGACCTCACACAGCCTCTGGCTATAACACTTCTTGAGCCTGCGCAGGAGTCATTTGGGACAAAGCATCAGTGTCAACATTTTTATGTCCAGCCTCATAGTGGAGGTTGAATGAAAAGTCGGCTAAAGAAGCAACCTACCAGTGCCCAGTGGCATCCAGCCTGGCACTGGTCAAGATGTATATTAATAGATTGTTATCAGTCCATACCTGAAATGTCCCATACACGCAGTCTCAGAATTTTTCAGTCACTGCCCACTTCAGGGCCAAGAACTCCAGCTTATGAGCTGGGTATCTAGTTTTGCTGGGCACAAGGCCTCAGCTGCAAAATGCCACAGGGTGCCTTTGCCCCTCATGAACTTAGTAAAGCACTGCCCTCAACCCAGATAAACTGGCATCAGTGTGAAGAACAAAGAGTCTTTTGGGATCCAGATACACCAACACGGGAGCATTAGTAAGATGCTGAATAAGCTCTCAGAAAGCACTGTTCATCCCATTCTGGTCCAAAAGGCTGGGTAGGGCTCTTCACCTCCCCTCTTCTTTTGGAGTGCTCCAGCGTCCTTCAGTAGCAGGAAGCTTTGCCTGTCTGATATCCCCGGGGAAGGTGATTCAGCAGCCAGGCAATGGTGACACAGTCCTGCACAAATCTCCTGTAAAACCCTGTGAATCCCCAAAATCTCTTCAGTTCTCGATAGTTTGTAGGTCTGGGCCAAGTGATCACAGCGCATACCTTGTCCGGGTTGGTATTGATCCCCTGTTGATATACAATGTGCCCCACATATTTTACTGAGGCCTAGCAGAACTGGCACTTGTTGACAGCCAGCTTGAGGCCTGTAGCTTCCAGCCAGTCCAGCACTTGGAGGAACCTCTCATCATGTTCCTCTAGTGTCCTCCCAAACATGATAAGGTCATCCAGGTACACGGGCACTTGGGTGAGTTGCATATCCCTGACCACCTTTTCCATCAATCTTTGGAAAGTGGCTGGAGCACCCAAAATGCCTTGAGGCATTCTCTCGAACTGGAAGAAACCCAACAGGCAAATGAATGCAAGTTTTTTTTTTCCGCCTCTCTGAGGGGAATCTGGTAATATCTGCTTCTCAGGTCCAACACAGAAAACCATTTACTGCCCCCAAGGCAGTCCAGAGCCTCTTGTACCCTAGAGACCGTATACTGATCAACAATTGTCGGAGCATTTAACACCCTATAGTCAATACACATGCGGATCTTTCCATTCTTCTTCCTATGATAATAATGGGTGAAGCATAGGGGCTTTGACTTGGTGATTATCCCATGATTGAGCAGTTCTTGCAGGTGGTGCCAGACCTCTCCCATTTCAGTCAGTGGGATGCAGTGAGACAGTTCTCGAAACGGTCGGGGATCACTGAGATGAATTTGGTGTTCCACCCCCTCAGCCTTCTCCACATCCCATTCATGGAGAGAGAAAACCACAGTCCAGTGTTGCAGCTTCTCCCACAGTTGCTCCTTCCAAGCCTCAGGTTCAGGGGAATACCCAAAATAAAACCACTTGGGATCTATTAGGGTGGACCCAGGCTGGTTAGTCAAAGCTACTACCTCTGCTTCCCTAACAGTGTCTAAGTTCTGGCCGGGGCAAACCATCACTTCCTGCATCGAGGGATTCACCACCATGATAGTGATGTGCTTTTGGGCCAGCCCCTCAGGAGTACACAATTCATCGGGCATCTGCAACACCCGAGATCCCTTCCCACAGGGGAGGGCTTCAACTACCCTGGCCTCAGCCTCTACGGATCCTTCAGCCCAACTGCAGGCAATGGTTAGGGCTCTCTGTCCCTACACAGGGATCCTTTGGGGTCTTTTCCCCACAAACCGTAATTCCCCTAAAATGGGCAACCCTCCCTCCGTGCTCCTCCATTCCCACCTGGAATAGGCTTCAGAACACAGAGCATGCATCTTTACTTGTTCCCTACAGCTTGGGCCCACCTGCTGTTTACAGTACTGGGCCACTACCTGGAAAATGCGGGAGTTAGTCCCTATAATAAGGGGAACCTCTGGCTTCCACCCTTGGTCTGGGCACACCAAGGCAATGGTTGCCACTTCTTTATCAGTCCCTGCCACAGAGGCAGGAAACCAAATTCTGATTTTATCATACCCGTGATATGTGTATTGACTTTGACTAAGGCCACATAAGCCCAACCCGGACAAGTGAATAATGGCAAACGGTTGAAATGAGCTTTATACAGTGATTCAAACAAAACGGTCACTTGGGACCCACTGTCCAACACTACAGTACAGGGATGCCCATTGACCTTCACAGGAACTTCATCCTGGGGGCCTATTAACCCTTCAGATATTACACTCACAGCCGTGACTTGGGAGTCTGATGAGACCCGGGGGAGAACCAGCTCCCTTGTTCCATCCCCTCCTCATTTCCCAACTTCCACAAGGATTTCTGCCTTTGGAAAACCAAGTCAGGACTCTCAGACCCTGAGCATTCCCTCACTATGTGGCCATACTCTCCAAATTTAAAACACAATCCCATAGCCCTGGATCGGGTCCACACCCAGGATGGACCCGGGAGGCCTTGGTCAGTTTTGGGAGGCCTTCTGGGAGTTGACCCAGTGATGGTGGCTGCTAGAACTAGGGGTGGGGATTCCTTATCATCCTCACGGGGCAGCTTCTCCATGGGGAGCCACAGTCAGCAGCAGGGACACTGGCCCCTTGCATATTCTGGGTTCCTCAGAGGGCCACATGGTCTCCTGTAATTGGAGGATTTCCTCCTCCTCTCGTACTTCCCTCATAAGCTGGGCAAATCCTGGGTGGGTTGCTTTTCTGCCCAGACAAATTTGGGTCCCTCACCAGGGCCAAACTATAGCGGGCACCAATCTGGACCTGCCAGAGCCAAACATGATTTGTGTTGGTGGTGGTAAGGGCCCCCTGCTGCAGCACCAGCTCCAACTGCAGCTCCAGCTCCAGCAGGAGAGGGTGCAGTCTCTCCTTTCTGTTGGAAAGTCCCAAGTAGTTCATAATAGGCTCCCTGTGGCAGGGCACTGTGTGTGCCTGCCACTTTAAGGGCCTGGAGCAGGCAGCCACCAGGTGCCTGATGAGGGCAGCCATTTTGGAGTCAAGGGTTGTCTATATAAACAGGGCAGTTTGGCTGCTGGAGGCCAGGCAACAACATTGCCTGGCTGGATGGCTGCTGAGAACATCTGGAGGTAAGGGAGGAGCTGTAGGGGATGGTTTGGAGGCTCCTGGTCCTGGGCATGACCTAAAACTGCACCCTGCCGGGAGCGGGTGGCCTGATGGGGCTCTCAGTGGTGTGGGAGCCCCCAGGAAATGCCAGGCCAGTTAGCACCCCAGTGAAAGGCAAGTTGGGGCATCTTAACTCCTAGCTCCCACTACTGGGTGGGTTACCCCGTTTGGGTGAAGGACCCAGAGGGTGGACCCTGGGAGAGAGTGAGGGGCTAGAGACCCGACCCGAACAAGAGAGTACCCTCGACTGGCCCATGCTGGGGCCGGGACCAGGAGGGTCAAAAGGGCCAGGGGCCCACCGCGAGGGATGCCCAAGAGCTGGGGGCCTGGGGTCCTGACTGGCTTGGAGGTGGGCCAGGGCTGGTAGCCGAAGGTCCCGGGGGGACCACACCCGAGAGGGGAAAATGGTTTCGGGGGGCTAGGTAGCCTGAATGAAGGCGGAGAGGCTGTCTGAGTGGAGGGATCATGGAGGGGTCCTGTTAGGATGATTCTGGGGCCCAGTGTGGGGGCCGGTGATTATGTGAACATCAAGATGCCATCTGTGAGGCTTGGGGCTGCGGTGTAGGGGAGGAAAGGAGCCGCAGAGAGTGCCCCCTGGCATCAGGGCACCAAAATGGGCAGCCTCCCGCTTAATTGACATCAATTAATGAATCAATTAACATCAAGGCATGGCGGGCGAGAAGGCAGGCGGTTGGCCCAAGAACAGATGGGCGGGCCACAGAGATCAGCCCTGAGAAGGCCCCCTGTTACACTCCCCCACGGGAGATGGATCGTCTGAACATGTCCCTTAAAATATGTAGACACTGCTGTGGGGAGATTCCAGGGTCCTGCTGTTTAGTGGTTCATATAATACTGAAAGCAGGCTCTCTCAGCACATCCAGGAGCTGACGTCTCTTTTCCTCCTCAGGAATCTGCCATGTAATTAAAGTCTCCTGGAAGTAGGCAGTCCAGGCCTCAAAGCCTTCCTCCCCTACAGGGACTGGGAGCCTCCCAGAAAAGGTCCTGAGCTTCTTACACACAGCTCCGTTGTTGGAAGAGTCAGTCACTTCCCTAAGCACCTGCTTAAGGACATTTATCCAGTCCACTGGAGGGGTTACTTCCCCTGCCCCAGAGGTCCCATCTCCCTTGGAGCCCTGGGCACCATTGGGGCTCGACATGATGCTCTATAGAGAGGCACAGCACCAACAATAATTCTTAACCTGCCACCAGAATCCTGGACGAGCCCCCAAAACATAGCCCGGGTACACCCGGGGGGTGTGCCTTGTCCTCCAAAGACAGTGGTGGTGGTCAGGCAGGGTGCTGAGGTCAGCTACTAAAGTGGCTTCCTCCCCTCTCTATGGAGCTAGGCCAAAACCAAGTACTTAACTATGTACAATTTATTATAAGAATAAATACAGACAATATAAAACATAGATTATTTACAAGGCTTAACATATAATACTATATATAATATTCCACAATTCACATATAATACTAAATATGAAACAAATAACTTACAACCTATTTAACACATAGGGATATTAGCCTATATAACCCAAGTAAATTAACAATACAATTTCTTTAAAACTTCACAAATAACAATACCAATATACACACTGAGGCATTAAAATACATAAAACATATAACCCCCCTTAAAGAATACCCCTACCTATATAACTCTTAACACAATGACAACCTCAAAATAGGGAGTGCACTCAGCACCTCCCCACGCAATGGAGGGTGGAAGCGGCAGACCCTTCTTACCTGTGTCAGCCTCCCCTGTGGGGCCCACTTCCCCAGTAACTCATGCTTCCTCTCTGGAGAAGTCAAGGCTTGTCTCCTGGTGGCCAATCCCCCAAGAGCCTCTCCCCAGCAGTGCCTTTGGCTCTCCTCGATGGTTCAGTGCCCTGCACTGGGCACCTAAGGCTCTCTCTCTCGTGCGGGAGCCAAGTCCCTGCAGGGTCCAACTCCCCAGTCTCACACTGGGGGTTCTCGCCTTTCCCAGACCCTGTTCTGGGCACCAGGCTCTTTTAGTTCAAGTGGAGCTACAATGCAGGGCTCCAGTCACTTGGCCTACGTCCGGGACTAATGTAAGCTGCTTCCACGGTGGTTCTCCATGTGCCGACCCGGGCAATGGGTGAGGCCCGAGCAGCCTTGACCTGCTTCCAGGGCCAGCTCTCCGTATGCCAATCTGCACATCGTGTGGGGCCCAAGCAGTCTCGAGCTGCTCCCAGGGCCAGCTCTCCATGTGCCGATCTGCACACCGACTGCCCAGCTGGTTGCTGGGTTCGCAGGCTCAAGCCGCCTCGTGCGGCTCCTAGAGCCTGATCCCCATGTGCTGATTTGCACACTGCTGAAGCTCAAGCAGGGTCCCGAAGAAGGCCGTCTCCGGAGCTTCTCTCTCCTCGTTATCCCTTGCCAATTCCCCAGCCTGCAGAACATGCTCCCCTTTTGTACTCTTCAGGGGCTCCACCCCCAAAGTTCTCCAGACCTGACTGACATGGGTCCAAAGGATGCAGAATTGCTTCCCTTGTGCTGCCTCTAGATTGGTGAGTGGGCTCCATCAATCAAACAGCAGATCCTCCAGCCTGGGACTCAACCCAAGCCTCAAAAAGGGAAGCCTTCTACAAGTTAAATCAGATTCATTAGCACCAGATTTGCAGCGTGCAATGATCACACCTTTTGGTTTGATGTGTGTACCACCAAATGCAACTAATGTAACATGAGTTTGAGTCTTGCATACTTTTCCTTGCAATGCTTTTGCTACATGGAATAGTGTTTGTTTCTGCTCCAGTACCTAACTTAAAATAAAGTGGCAAGCCAGCAATCATGACTGCTATACCAGGCATTGTGGTTATCAAAGGTCTGTAAGTGCTGCTTTGCAGACATTGCACCCAGGTACTGACTACTTTTGCAGACTTTGGAGCCTCTCCCTTTGATTTGCACATTTTTGCAAAGTGGTTCACTCCATAGCGTTTGTAACATGTTTCTCCAAAAGCTGCACAGGATCTAGGCTTGTGTGTGCTTCCACACCATTTGCAAACTTTGCCCTTTGCAGCTTGCTGGCCCTCCTGTGGAGCAAACTTCACTGGTGGTTTGCTTTGCTTTTGCAAACTGCTATGGCAGCTTTTAGGGTTGTGTGAAGCTTTGGTCCCTGATTCGATTCGGCAGAGATTTGGCCTAACTCAGTAGCCAAATCTCCGAATCCAGATTGAATCAGAGGACCCTTGAATCTCTCTGAATTGAATTGGAACCCTCCGAATCAATTGGGAACGATTTGGCAATTTGGACATAGGCACAGCTTTAAATCTTTTTTCTACGTACCTCTAGGTAGCAGGCAGCTCATGAATGCTGCAATGCTGGGGTGCGCAGAGCGTCCACAGGAGCAAGGGGGGAGGGGGGGTCCCCAGCAGGCTTTACAGCAGACCCAGAAGTGGACCAGAAGCACTTCCAGTCCACTTCTGGGTCTGCGACTGGTGTCTCCTGGGTCTGGGGGGGCACCTGGGGTCCCCCCGCAGCTGATTGCCAAGCTGGAGAGGTGCGGGGTGGGGTCCCTGCACACTTCCCAGTGGACCCAGAAGTAGACCGGAAGTACTTCTGGTCCACTTCTGGGTTCACCACCTAGCACGTGGAGGTCTCCCCCCACACTCCTATAGGATGCTCCATTTGCCCCAGCATCACAGTGTTCACAAGCCACGCTGGTACCTCGAGGTATGTAGGAAAAACTTTTAAAGTTGTGCCTATGTCCGAATTGCTGATTCTCTGAATCAGCATCGAATCTTCAGATTCAAATTTGGACAAATCAAATCAGGGATACTGATCCAAATCAACAAATCAAATCACAGGCCAAATCTGAATCTGAATCAAATAGGGCCCACTTCGCACACCCCTAGCAGCTTTCCTTTTGCTCAACTGTATGCAAGCTTGCTTCTGCACACATAACATGAGCCTAAGCACTTGTGAGAGCCTTTGCTCTGCAGATATCTATAGCTTGTGCTAGGGTGAGGGAGGGGGCTTCCAGAAGCCTTTCCTTGAGTTTGCAGTCGGTTATGCTGAAAATCATTTTGTCCCTCAACATAACATCCTCAGCTGATCCAAATTCACAATGCTGTGCTCTACTTCTGAGCTCTGTGTCAAAATCATCTATGCCCACAGCCTCAAGTTGCCAGAACTGATACCTTTAAAAAACAGGGTTTTATTCTGGGTTCACAGAAGCTCTTGAATGTTGCAAGCACCGCTGTAGTGGTTTTGTTACTAGGATCTGCAAATTGCATGTTGCTGTAAATTTCTAGGGCTTTATCCCCAGTGCAGTGAAGCAATACTGCAATTTTATAATCCTCTGTCTCTTGCTCGGCCTTTGTGACTGCAAGGTATAATCGTAGCTTCTGTTCCCATCTTGTCCAGTTCTCCCCAAGATTTCCAGGGGGTGATAGAAAGGCTGGGAGGGGCGAGGGAGGTAGAAGGGGGATGTAGCAGGTAAAAGTGGAGAGTAAATTCAAACAAGGACCAAACCTCGCTGATCTCATCACCAGAAGCCAACTTCCTACAGCTGACAACACACTGAATAGATCCAGACCATGCCATGACAAGACATGAAAAACCTGTCAACACATCTCCAGTACCCCTACAAACTGCGCACCAGAATCTATTACAGACAAGAATACCCAACTACCTGTGGGAGCGCATTTCTCACAAGAAAACTACTCGGTCTCCCATCTCTTAGTCCTGATCCTCAAAGGGAATTTACAAACCACTTTTCACAGGAAAACTTCTTTACAGGTTGAGCGCCTAGGGTTTGGAACAGGCTCCCCCCAGAGGTGGTACAGTCACTTTTCACAGACTTCACTATGAACTTCACTTCATCAACCTCCTAGATACTGAAACTCATGGACTCAATATAGACATTGGATTTATGACACACTACAACCTGCCTAACATCTGACTCCCCAGGTAGCAGGTACCTCTCCACTTTTACCTGCTGCATCCCCCTTCTACCTCCCCACCTTGCCCTCCCCCCAACAGCCTGTCTCTCACCCCCTGATGCCTCAACTTACATTTTCACTGACTGGCTTTCTTGCCTGTGTTGCATGCCAGCTTCTGACTTCCTTACTATTCCTTCCATCCAGGAAGAGCACACACAGAACATGCAGGTGCTTCCTCAGCCTGACAAAGGGTTTTAAACCCAAAAGTCCATGCCTCGCAGATGGCATTCAAGGCAGCTAAGCTCACCTGGAATCTCACAACTCCAAGCAGCAAGCCTCAGGCCTCGCAAACATCTTACAGGTCTGGGCTTTCCCTAGCCAGGGCTGTGTGTGCGTGTAGTGGCTGGAGGTTATAAAGCACCTCCTACCTGCCTTTCACCAGGGAGGTCCGTGGTCCTGGCACTTCCTGGGGCTGCTGCACCACCGGTAGTCCCATCAGGCCTTCCAACCCTGGCAGGGTGAAATTTTAGGTTATGCCCAGGACCTGGGGGCTTCTCCTTCCCTGTGGCCCCAGCCCATACCTCCAAGTTCATCCTGGTATGGGAGCTCAGCAGGGAGATGTTCTTCCCCTGTTGGCTGGTGATGCAGTGTGTGCCACCTCCAGCTCTGAGAGTGGGGCATTAAATGGTTTTAACATTTTTTAAAAAGTAAATGGGTGCGGACAGAGCGAGGAGGGTGGCACTCACTCCATCTGCATGTGGAGCTCAAGAAACCCCAGCAGCAGGAGGTTCACCTTAAGGAACACCAGCTGCTCCACCAAACCAGGATCCAAGGAGGTGTGGTGGCATGTCACTTGGAACACTGACTGGTGGACAGGACAGGTGTTCCCAGGGAACCGTAACCAGATCCTGCCACATCTGGCTGCAGGTTGTCCAGTAGGCCAAGGGGTCACAGCCAGCAGCTCCATGTCCTTGCTTGAGATAGGTAGCCACTGAGGCCTCCATGTTATTTGCCTGAGGCTGGGGTCTGGTGCCTCTGGACCCCACCATTGAAGCCAGTCCCTTGGCCCATATTGACAACAGCTGTTGTGAAGGAGACTGGCTGCTGCTGGGACTGCTGGCATGGGAAAGTGGATCCCCCTCTTCTACGTCCCCCACCTGTGCCCTTCTGCTTCCCGGACTCTGTTCACCAGCACTTCCGTCCAGTGATCCAAGGTTTTGCTGCCGCATACGCTCCACTTCATCCTTGGATTGTACATGGTGGCTAGCACGTGGACCATACTGGACAGCGATAGATCCAGTCATTTCTTGATGCCCTCCCTCGGCCGCTTCACCAGTGCTTGGACCTCTGGTGACAGAGGCTTGCCCCAGCCAGGAACATTGATCCTCTAAAACTTCTCCATTTGTTTCTAAAGTTCCCTCACTATGGGGATCACCTGGCTAAGGAGGGTATCACCAGTGCTGACAGCCCTGGTGGCCTTGAGAAATGGCTTGAGGACCACCAAGATCTGGGAGATGGTATCCCACCCTGTTATGTTAAGCAGGCCACTGACCCCAATCTAAACGAACCAAGGCCATCTCGTGGGTGGCCTTCTGTTCCTCCATGCCTTTACAGCATGAGGTATATGGAGTTCCACTGAGTCTCCACATCCTGCATGATTTTGTGCTGCAGAAAGCTCAGCTCTGCCTCTTTGTCCTGCAGCATCTTGCCCCCCTTGATGCTCCGGTGGAAGTAGCCCACCACCTTCCTGCATTTCAAAATGAGCTGGCTGGTTGTGACGGCGCTGTCTCTGGCAGCCCTGTCCCCCTTCAAGGCATCCCTGACTATGAGGTGGAACTTATATTCCACACAGCAGCTGCCAACAAAGTTGATATCATGAACTGCCTTCACCATATTGGCCCTGTTGTCAGTGACCATGAACCTACGGGTGAGCTTGCCCTGCCCAGTGAGCCACCCCTGCACCATGCAGTTCATGACCACTATGAACTCCCTTGCTGTGTGGGACCCATCCATAACCTTGGCTTGAAGGAGAGCCCACCAATGGCCTGATTGATAGCACCAGTGCCCTGTGAGGGAAGAGGTAGGCATAATCTACACCCTGGCTGCTCCAGATGTCTGAGGTGAAGTGCAAGGCCACCTGTGGACCTGCCTTGTGCATCTCCTCCTTCAAGTACTCCCTGCATGTCTCATACAGGGAGGGCACCACCATCCTGCTGAAGATGGTAAGTGCAGGCACTGAACCCTGGCCACTCAACTAGGGAGAAGGGCTGGCCATCCAGGGCAAGCATCTTCCCAATGCTATGTCCCCCTTTCTGTACCCCTTTGCCCCACTGTTCCAAGGTGGCCTGCCTCTGCTTCCTGGGGACAGGGGCTTTGGAGCAAGAGGGTAACTTCTTTTTGGGCATGCTCCCATTGGTGCCAGGCTGAGGAGGAGCAAGGGCAAGGGGGTGGTGCCTCCTGAGATGCATCAGCATCGCGGTGGTGCTGAAGTGTTTCACCTCCTTGCCCCAGCTGGTCTTACATCAGCAGAGCAGGCAGATAGCATATATGGGATCATCTGCCACCTGAAAATGATCTCACACCACACTACCCACTCACGTCTGGGGTGCAGGTGCGGATCCTGCCTGATCCCCCTTCTCAGCAGGCCGAGGCACAACAACAGGTGGAGCTGACTCAGCCGAGCCACTTGCCACCACAACCTCAATGTCAACCTCCTCTGAACTGCCTTGTGGGGAAGGAGACCTGGCTCTAAAGGAACTTGGAGGGGAGTGGAGCACAAACTCAGATTCCGCCTCAGTCTCCAGAATTACTTTTGCTAGTGTGCTTAGGTCCTCTGCTTCCAGATCCAGCTCCTCTTCTGGCACTGGAAGGTTCAGGCTGGGAACTGAAATGGGGGTGGAGAAGACTGTCATGCTGGTGCTGCTTGTCATGCTGGTGGTACTGGGGTAGGGGGGTTATTATTATGGTTGGTATTGGAGGGGGTGCAGATGCAGACACTGGTCCCACCTCCTTGCTGCCACTAGCACTATAAACCTCATGCCTGCTAGTGCTAGGAAAGAGGGTACATTTCAGTTGGGGGCGGGGGGAGGAACTTACAGGTCTCCCTCTGCCCCCTCTGGCTCCCCTGCCAGAAGACCTGGCACCTCTCTTTCCAGCATGCTTCATATTTTGTGTGCTGGGAAAAAATGTGTATCTGTGTGAATGTGTGTGTAATGTATGTTTAGTACTTTCCTGCAGTGCACAGTAATGAGACACTGCCAGGCAAAGCAGCACTTTCTTTTTGTTGGGGGGGGGGGGGGGAATAAGAAGAACAAATAACAGGATTTTGTGGGAAGAAAGAGTTGCAAGGGATAACAATAGGAAGGGTAGGCAAGGGTAAATAGGAAAGGATTGGCTACAACTTGGTAGGAAGGCACTACCAAGCTGCAAGCTTACAGATGCTGCTCTCCGCTGCTGTTCCTGCTGCTACACACACACAGACACGGCTGCAAAATGGCAGAGTGCTTTTCACAAACAGCTTTTTATGGTGCTTCTCTGTCCCCCCCAAGAGCACTAGAATTGGAAAGGACCTCAGGGGCAAATCGTTGTCATTGGCCAGCTATAGATGTCGATATCCGAGCAGTCCTTCCTTCCCTCCACCCATCCTTTTCTTAGTTTTCCCTTTCCCTGAAAGCTAGCCTCCGAAACAGTCTGAAACAGTCCAACACATCCAAAACAGTCCGAAACATTTCCAAAATGTTTCAGATGGATCTGTTTAATTTCAGAGCTGTTTTGGAGCTTTGTATTTCATTTTGGATTCGGTGTTTCAGCCGCTGAAATGTCCGAATCTGAAATAAAACAGCCGCCGAAATTTTGCACAGCCCTACTGGGTATTATTTTTGTCCCAGATAGCAAGGCGGTCCATGATTTCTACCCACTTCCAATTCATTGACTGTCTTGTGGATGTGGCCAAAGACATTGGCATCAGCCTAGTGTGTGCAGACCAATGGTGATATGTTCTGAGCACCTCGAGACAGTTCTTCTCCCAAGAAGCTGATTTCTTAGGGTGGTAATCCAGCAAAATGATGGTTTTTGCAGGCAGCACAGGGAATAGGCAGGGCTATGTGCCAAACAGGTGCTGTGATCCCTGCACAGTGGAGCTGGAATGAGAAAGTGAGGTGACCTCTGGGAGCAGAGAAGTAGGGGAAGGGGAGGTAGAAAGCGGAGTACTGTGGGATGCCAGTGGCAGACTGGTCAATTTCCTGGGACATTAACTGGGTTGCCTGTCCTCTCATGCTACGAAGTGCTTTAAATGGAGTGTGACAAATGCTATATCTGTCCATACTCTCTGGACCTGTAATAACAGGTACTAACTGAATGCGCGGTAACTGGTGCTATTGTGCAGTAGCACTGGTGCACATTTTCTTTCTGACGCTATGGCACAGTAGACTAATTCTACTGTGCATTAGGCAGACAAGGTTCCTTGGGTGAATTTGATATCTTTTATTAGACCAACCCAAATAGTTGGAGAATAGTTATTAAGCAAGCTTTCGGGTTCAAAAACCCTTCATCAGGCTAAGGAAGTTTCGGCAGTTGGTGTGTGCATTAGCACATTAACATGGCTTTTACCATGACACACTAATATGCAATAGAATTAGTCTACTGTGTATTTAGTGTCTTGTGTAGATGCGTTCTCTGAGTACTAGAGCTTTCAGCTCCCTGTTAGATAGCAAGTGGGTTGCCAAGGAACCAGGTGTGTGAGCTGGCAGGAAGCCAGTCTAGTAGAAGGACTTTCCCTGAGTTCCAATGGAAACATCACAAATGAATGTTTTAATTTCAATTTTCAAATCCCAGTGAAAATTATATTGTGTCACTTTTCCTGATCAGCTCTAGATGGCAGTTTCTCACTGAGGGATCATTGGCTTTCAGAACTCGGATATGTTGGATCTGTAGGGAAGAAAATGAGCAGAAAGAGTCCATGCATACCTGGAAGGAGGAACTACTTACCCTTAGTTCTTGCTTGGTCATTTTGGGACGGGGTTGAGGTGAGATTGTTACATTTGTCATTAACAATGAATGCACTTGGAAATATTTGCTTCAGTCACAGAGGGCCTGAGACAGGTGCTTCACTTCTTAAGTTAACAATTAATGATAAAATTAATTAAATACAAATTCATCTTGGGTCTGCATGATGTTTTCCATAGTTTGTATTGATGCTGGCTGAAATGAACTGATGATCATAGGCTGGGCTGTCACAACACTTACTTGCTGGCTCTGGAAAGGAGCAGAGAAAAGGTCCACTTCTTACTCTGTGACTCTGGTGCAAGGTGGAGAGAATAGAACCTAATTACCCCTCATTCTCTGTCTGAGCTAGTGGGTAGATATGTAGCAGAGTGCCTGGGGATTGGAGACCACCTTCCCAAAGGCACTCACCAACCAGAGCACCCGGCTGGGCACACAGTGTGGGATAACAGAAGCTTACAAGATATGGAAGTCAGAAGTAATCGACAAAGAGGAGTACTCAGTGATAGCTTGCACTTGTAGGGAGTGGAATAGGACAGCAAAAGCACAAACTGAACACAAATTGGCAACTGGAATCAAGAACAACAAAAAGTCCTTCTTTAGAGATATAGGAAGTCGGAGAAAAAATAAGGGAAGCATAGGACCCCTAATGAATGAAACGGGATAGCTAATAACTGACACACAGGACAAAACCAAACTCCTAAAAGAATACTTCACATCAGTATTCCACCAGTCCAAGGGTGCTAGCTTGCTTAACGGGATACAGGATGATCAAGTTTGGGGTGATCACCCTCCCGTATTTGGCAGAGGTCTTGTGGGGGAGCACCTAGAGAGGCTAAATATCTACAAGTCAGCAGGACCAGATGAACTATACCCAAGTGTTAAAAGAACTTTCCAACATCAAAGTTATTTGAACACTCATGACACAAGGGAGAGGTCCCAGAAGACTAGAAGAGGGCCAATGTGCTGCCTATCTTCAAGGCAATTATAGGTCAATCAGTTTGACTTCAATCCCTGGTGAAATCCTGGAAAAAAATTTAAAAGAATCCATTACTGATAGGCTAACAGAAGGCAGTATTCTAAAGGATAGCCAACATGACTTTGTTACAGGCAGGTCATGCCTGACCAACCTCATTTCTTTCTACGACCAGGTATCTCACCACCGGCATAGGGGAAACGAGGTTGATGTCATATACTTGGACTTCAAAAGGGCTTTCGCCCTAGTTTCCCATGCTGTCCTCATGCTAACATTGGGGAAATGCAGCCTCAGCTACTTTATGGTCAGGTGGCTAGGTAACTGGCTCTGAGGTAGGACCTAGAGAGTATTGATAGATGGAACTGAGTCAACATGGCCGAAGGTGACCAGTGGCGTCCCTCAGGGTTCAGTGCTCAGACCCGGACAGGCTTGCGAGGTGGGCAGATCTCAACCAGATGACATTTAATATGGAGAAATGTAAAGTGCTCCATCCAGGGAGAAATAATCCGCAACACACTTACAGGCTCGGCAGTACTATACTTGCCAGCACCACAACCAAAAGAGACCTAGGTGTTGTGATAGACCACAAAATGAACACGAACCACAAATGCGATGCCATAGCTGGCAGAGCAAATCAAACACTGGCGTGCATCTACCAAGGCATCTCAAGCAAGGCTAAGGATGTCATCCTCCCACTCTACTCAGCCTTGGTGAGACCACAGCTGGAGTACTGCATCTAGTTCTGAGTGCCACGCTTCAGGAAGGCTGTGGAGAAACTCAAGAGAGTACAAAGAAGGGACACATGCATTATTAAAGGCCTTAGAGAGCAGGTCATACGATGAGAGGCTGAAAGACTTGGGACTGTTCAGTCTGGAGAAGAGAAGATTCAGAGGGGATTTGGCAGCCTATAAGTATATTAGGGGCATATATCAGGACCTGGGGGAGCATCTGTTCACCAAGGCCCCCCAGGGGAAGACAAGAAACAATGGGCACAAATTGATTGAAGATTGCTTCAGACTGAGCAATAGGAAAAAATTCTTTACAAGTCAAGTAAAGATCCAGAACAAACCATCCTGATGTGCAGAAAAAATAGCAAATATGGCAGGTGACCACCTTGGCTTAGCTGGGAACTCTTCAGTGAGCTTAAACACAAAAAGGAAGCTTGCAAGAAGTGTAAACTTGGACAGGTGATTAGAGAGGAGTACTAGTGAATTGCCCGTTAAGAATGATGGGCGGGGGGGACACAGAGCACCGCCACCCACCGCCCCACGCTGCCATCCCAGTTCATCCCCACCATTGCCTGTCATGACTGACTGGGGTGGGACGGGGACAGGGCGCTGCCACCCAGCACCCCTCAGTGCTGCCACTCCACCTCCAGCCCCTTGCTCCCCTTTCCCACATCCGGCCCTGTGAGCCAGAGCGGGGGGAGGGCGGGGGGGCCAAGGTCAGCCCTGCTGGCCTCACCCACCCGCTCTGGCCCCTCAGTCCCCACCTTCATGGGTGGGGGCGGGTGGGGACAGAGTCTCGCATCTGGCCCTGCCCCCATTTCTCATCTGGCCCCCGTTCCCCCCCCCCCTCCTGTCCCCCACTGTGCCGGGTCTGGGTCCATTTCCCCTCTCTGTCCCCCTCTGCCTCCAAGGAGTAGGCCAGGAAGGGGGGGTGAGGCCAGCACCGCTGCCCTCGCCCCCTTCTCAAGCCCTGGTGGGGATGGTGCCGCCATGAAAGCAGGGACTGAGGGCCCTCCCACCCCCGCCACCTCCCGGTGGGAACACTCATTGATTGGATTTCTGTGGGTTTTACCATTGTGCTTAGACCTGGTACACAGTGGATGCATCTATATGAGACGCTACTGTGTCTCATATGTCAATGCACATTTATTTAGTACTTTTATAAGCAAGTATTAAATAAACACTCAGGAACCTGAGTTACTGTGCGGTAGTGCTGGCAAACGCCTTTTAAGTGATGGTACTGCATGGTAGCCTAATAATCAGGGATCTGGATTTTCTGTTTGCCATGGAAAAATGTAGTAAAACCCAGATTTTTATCTTTAAAGGAATAAATGCAGGAAATGGCAGGTTTCCCCATTGCAGGCTGGCAGAGTTCCAGCCTGAAAGGGGTGAGAGGGAGCAGGAGGTGGGCGATCAAACATGAGGCACTGCATGCATGTATGCATACACACATGCATGTGGCAGGCAGGCACCCTTGAGAGCAGCTCCCCATAGGTAAGTCAGGCGTGGGTGAGAATTGATGCCCCCATAGTGAGGGACGGATTTGGACAGGGCTTGGGTGGTGTGTGGGGGTGCCTGGGCAGTGCGTGGGGCTTGGGGCCCAGGGCTGGAATACATGGCCACAGGGCCAGAAGAGCTGTGGGTAGCTCATCCAGAGGTTGGGGCGGGAGGGCTGGCTCCCCACCACTGTGTGAACTCCCAGGAGCATATGGGGGGCATGTGCCCCCCAGATTTGTGCTTGGGGCAGAGGCGAAGGTGGAGGTGGAGGCAGATGTGAGCTCACTGCTGTGGGCTTGGGGCTCCCCAACCTGCTGTCCTCCCTTCGTGGCCTCTGCAGCCCAGGAGGCAGGACATGGTATGACAAGGCCGGGCATGGAGGGGAGGCTCAGTCACTGCCAGGAGCCCCATGCTGACAAACTGGATGCTTATCTTGCTGGGATCCTATGACCCCAGCTGACTTCCTGCCCTTTGGGCGGGGGGCTGGACTCGATGATCTTCCGAGGTCCCTTCCAGCCTTAATGTCTATGAATCTATGACATGGTGAGGCACCCTCAGTCCACCTGGCAGCAGCAGGGGCAGTGGCATGGAGTTGTGCTCCACACTGCATCCAGGTGGGCAACAGGTGCCTTGCCATGGTGGTGCGGTGTCCCACTGGTGGCACTAAGACTTCCCACCCTGTCCTGCCCTATTCTGCTCTTCCCCATTAGGTTTTGCCTGCTGGGCCACACAGGCCCCAGGGGGAGGGCAGCAGGATAGGGAGCCCCAAGCCCCCAGGCACTAGCCTACATCTGTCGCTCTCCCTCAGGGCCAGGGGGCTATGGGTGGGGAGTGAGGGGCAATGACATGGGCAGGGCACCGGCATATCACAGCTGCTCAGCACCACAAAGCGGTTGGGGCAGGGGGGACAGGCTCAGCTGGACCCACATCCTGGTGAGCGAAGAGGGTAGGGGGAGCTCTGATTTTCCATGATAAAAAAACCCAAAATCAAATGCCAAAATTTATATGTACAGCAAAAGCTTTGTTATCTGGCACCCAGGTGTCTTTGCCTGTTTGGGTTGACGTCTGGAGTGTCGCTGCCCCTCCCGCCGCATCACTGCCCCTCCTTCAGGCTCTGCGGGCCCCGAGGGACAGGGAGGCGGGCCCCCTGCAGCCTGCTATGCCCCAGGCCATGGGGGCTCCGCAGCGCAGGCTGCTTTGCCTTTGGCTGTGGGGGCTCGACGAAACCAGAAGTGCCACGGTGGGCGCTTCTGGTCTCTCTTTTACCTTACAAGCTGGCATGCTGGCTAATAGAGCATGCCAGCTTGTTAAGGTGTTGGTTAAGGCAGTTTTTACTGTATTTAGAATTTATTATAGTGATTGAGGCACTGATAGTCTTCCAAATCGCTTTAAAACTGTAAATATATTAATACAACATTGTGTTCAACTGATACCTATATATATATATATAGTGGTGTTTCATTTTAATCATGGAAAAACATGGATTTGGGGGTTTTTAATCAGAGAATCTGTGATTTTTTTAAACAGATGAATCTAGAATTCCTGCCCATAATACTGTGCAGTAGTATATTAGCATTATCTGTGCTGTGATGCACTACTGTGCAGAATTATTCTGCTATTGCACAATCAGCGTCTTGTGTAGGTGCCCAGTAGTGTCGACTTGTCCTGCCAGCCCTGCTGCAATCAGTGAAGCTGAACTGATAGTGGCAATACAGGGAACTTGCCTGTAAAAGAGCTCAGTGCAAACAGATCACCATAGTCTCCCTCACCCACAGATGCACTTTGAAATCCACACATTCACACTCTGTCTGGTTACCCCAGCATTTCATCCGTCTCATCTTTAAGTTGCCTATGACCAGGGTTTGAAATACTGGGTGGCTCAGAGGGGCTGAGCCCACCCATAAAAGACGAGAGCCCCTGGCCCACCCCGTGCCTTTCTATGCAGCTCAGGTGGCGGGGGCTCCTTCCAGCTTCCGGCTGCAATCACCACAGGGCCCCCAAGACTCGGAGTGTAATTTGAACCCTGCCTATGACACAAAATCCTCCTGTGTCCAAGAAGGTTGGATGGGACTTTTCGAACCCACCAGAGGAACCCTGTGATTGTGAGAGGGGCAGCTCACCAAGAGCTGAGACATGCAAATAGGTTCAGGGAGAAAGAGAGAGAGAGAAATTAGTTTAAAAATCAGGTCAGGGCCAACCACAGGGCAGTCCCACAGCACTTGCCACTAGCTGGCTGCAATCTATTGCTTGGTTCCTATTCATCTTGGTATTTCCTGCCTGCTTCATGGTATCCTGCTATTGTGTTCCCAGCACACTGCTAATTCCTGGTTTTTATAAGCTTTTGGAGGCAACTGAAGGAAATGACTCCAAGGTTCATTTAACATAGCTTGATCATTACATTAATCATTTCAAATGGCTTCTTTGTGGGATAAAGCAAATGCTTCCCCTGTCCCCACTGGTGACATGTGAGGGGAGCATGGAGGGGAGCAGCCCCTTTTTGCGCCAATGGTGGGGCGCAGGGCCACACCCCAGCTGTAGCCAGGGTCTAACACCAATGCCATTTCTGCACTGACCACAGGGTGTAGGGCAGCACTCTGTTTAGAGCCAACACCTGGCAGCAACTGGGGCAGTGGTGGGGATGGCACAGAGTTGTGCTCCCCTTCCCCCACACACACACACCCTGTCAATACTTAACATGGTCAATGTTTGTCTGTCTAGCTCTGCCATGCTCAGAAAGGGGGACATTTACAGGAAGACTGAGAATCCAGTGATGTCCTAGGCAATTTGGGTCTTGTCCACAGTTGTTTCTTTCCCCTGAAATTCCCCATCCTTGCTGACATCAGAACATCTCTGCTAAAGGGAGCAGTGCAGGGACACACAAGACAGCAGCATCCTATATGATAGTGGCTCAGCTATGTTGCCCTCTGCTGTGGTGGGGAAAAATGTGAAGAAAAAGGCCAACTCTAGGCACACCCTGTAGGTCTTTGCTTTACCACCCAGGCTGCAAGAGGGAGATTTGTGCAAGGCCACGTTATAGAAACGTGCAGTTGATGCCCAGCTGTGGCTGGGGTGGGATGCAAGCAACATCTATTCCAATTCTATAGGTGTGACTGCATGACAGTGCAGAAAACTGAAATGTGACCCAAGTTCATGAAGCTAAGAAGCCATCGGGCAAAGAACCTAATTTATTATTTTAATTCTCATATTTTTAAAATACTTTATAAGAGAATTATTTTGAAGCCAGTCATGATTTTGGAGGCATGACTTGTAGTGTTTGAAAACTCAGGACTAATGCTGCTGCCTGCAAAACATAGCATGCTCTTTCTCTTGTTTAAATGCCCACGAGTCACCATTCAAGTAGATAGCAGTATTCTGAGCTGTGGCTACATGTGCTCTAAAACCAGTCTTGCATGTAAGTTGAACACTTACTGTGCTGGCAGCTGGCACCATGCCACTTGAAAACCAAGCTTTGGGTTGGGCAGCACCCTACCCAGGTTGCCTCAGAAGAGATCCCAGATCACAGAATGTGTTGTTTGGGGTTACCTGAGATAGATTTGATCCCGGGGATTAAGTCCAACCCAGCTCCTTAATTAGTGGTCTCTGCAGATCATAAAAGCATGAGGTTGCTTCAGGTGGCTCTATGCCACTTGAAAACCAATTTTCACAACAGACAGCACCCTTGCTCCTTTTTCTTTAGGCCAGCCCTTTGATCGCAGGGGATCTGTTAAGTTGTTTCATCGATTACATATGTGCGTGTATTGAATTTAACTGTTTTTAATTTCTATGGATGATGCCATGAATTCTTGATACGCAGTATGATATTACATTCTTATCAGCAAATACATGTCTGATGAAATATAGACCTCTTTACTGTATCTCAGTCATTGCTAAACACCTTTATAATTGTTGAAAAAGAAAGTTTGAAAAAGAAACCAGGAACTGCAAATATGGGACTGGGAACCAGGAACCAACTCTAGCTTTATGAGGATAGCAAAAATGGAACCTGCTCTCATGCCCTCTTACTTGTATAGATGACAGCAACAGCAGTGAAAACGAACCTGGGACTTTAGATAAGGGGGCTCCTGGGGGAGACAGAAAGATGTTGTTGAAGGAAAAATAAAATGACAGTTTTCTTGGCAAGGGGCTTGTTTATTCCTGGAACTAGTTTGGGAGGGGCCAAATTCCAGCTCTCCTGCAGGAGTAGGAAACAGGAAGGTTTGCAGTCTCTCCCCTCCTGTGTGGGCCAAGATTAGGGCTCATTAAGCAGCTGTAGTTTTCAACTGACCTTGCAGATGGCAAAGCTGTAGTTCCCACTCACTCCTTGCAGTGAGCAGAGCCAGGGGAGCAGCAGCTGCCACCCAGTGATATGAAACTGGATTGGCAAGGACACTCCTGAGGAGAAGAGCATGCTGGAGAGAGATATCACCTAAGGCACAGAGCAACAGCTGAGGGCTAAATGGATGAGTTTTCCCTAGGACAGGAGTACGTCTGCACTAACTGAACCAGCGGCTAGGAAGGCATGGCAGGAGTGTGGGCTGCTCTTCAAGCACTCTGGCTGGGGGCAGCATTCTGGCAGGTTCAAGGTAAGTGAGCTCAGAGGCAAGAGGCCTCTTGCACTGCTGCTGCTGAAGTTGATACTAGAGCAAGAACTGATTTCTTGGGGTCACTGCCATTTTCTTTCTCAGTACCAACCCTCAGGAAGGTTGGAATAACCACTGGCACATTTTTGGTGCTTTGGCCTAAACCAGTTTGTGAACGAATACTCTTGTTGGCACCAAAGCCATTTCATTCATAAATGGCATTTCTGTTGGGAGTTTTGGGTTTGCCAGTGTGAAGGGGTGTCTAGTTTGGGTCAGCCTGGCTTTCCAGTTGTTTTTAAGGCCTGTTTTGTTTGGGCGTCTTTACTATGCAGAACAGCTCCAACCACTGGAGCAGCCCAACACAGGGACACTGGTCCTTTGTGACCAACCTGATATTCTACAGCCTCTGCTGTTTTGTGCAGTTGATTTTTGCTTTCAGTCTCTGTGTCTGGTTCAGGTGCTTGGTGCTGGCAGCACAGTTAACTGAGCTCTGCTCAGCCCTCCAAGCCAGCTCATTCTCTGCTTATGGAGATGGCAAAATGGCTTTTCTCTTCCCTGGAAATGTTCAGACTCATGAAGGAAACACTGGACCAAAGAGACAAAATATTTCTGAAACTCAATAGAAAAAGTGCAGCCTTGTTCACTGCAAATTATTCTCACTTTCAAATGGGCTTAAAACGCTCCCAAAAACAAAGCCTCCACTGCTTTCCTGCCTGGTGTCAATGAACATCCATTTCAGGGGTTGGACTCAGCAGCTGCTGTACAAAATGGAGGATAATTCCCAGACAAAATCACCTTCCTTTCCGTGACGTTAGGACTCCAAATATAAATCAGGAACTGGAATAGAAAGAAAATGTTACAGAATGTCAGCATGCTTAAAATAACTACATAAAGGCAGAACATTCATAGCTAATGTTATCCACCCAGTCCTGCCCACACGGAAACATACAGATGCATATTCAAACTACACGACAAGTCAAGGGCAGGGAGTGGTTGAGGCCAGGATCTCCACAGTGCTCGAGGCCTGAGTCCCAGGCCTGCCAGTGGGAGCTGCGCTCTGGTGCTTGGACAAGCCTCTTGTTGAGTGCATGCATGCTAAAGGATTCCTGTCCCTCCCCCAGCTTTTCTCCTTTCCCCATTGTTTGGGCGTAACTTTTCTTTGTGAATGTGTTCGCAGAAAGTGACCATCCGTGTCGGTCCCAGGCAGGCTGGGACCTGGGCCGCACAACTACAGCATTGTTTTGCCTGGAGAATGAACTTGATAGACGATGCATGGCATGCAGCCCCACAGGCCCCAAGCACGGGGGGAGGCTCCTGAGAAAAAGAACAGGGGCCATTGATCCTGCGACTGCATCCCCTCTCCCCTCCCCTGAGCTATAGCACTGAGTAGGGGCAGGGTCACAATGAAGTGGGAGGGAACCTGCTAACAGGGAAAGTGCTAACAGCACTGGGCCAGCCAGCTGTGTTGTCAGCAGGTCTGTAGTGCATACTCTTCTTGTCTGCAGGCTCAGCTTATAATGACTGACCCATGTCTCTCCTCCTCAGTGGCAGCCCCTGCACTGTGAAGGGGAGTCATCCTCCACGTGCTGCGAGTTGTTTGGTGGTGATTTGGATTTGTATAGTTTCTTTCTTCGCTGCTGAGAGGTGGACAACAGAGACGAGGAAGCAGCCTGTTCCCCAGAGGGATCAGAGGCTGAGTACATCACACATAGGGCCTCTGGCAGGTGGCACCGGGGACTGGATGTCATGCAGGGATGGGCTACCATGCTACGGAGTGCTGCGATGGGGACACGCACTGGCGTTCCACAGCTTTCTTTTCCCTGCAGTGTGTGCTGCAGTTTTTCTTTCTGTAGCAGGCTCTGTCCCACATCTTGAGACATTGGTTTTTTGGAGGTTGTGGTGACAGGCACAGAGGTGTCCAAGGAGTAAGGCGCTGGTCTGATAGGAGCGCTTTGCTGGTCTGGGCACAGGGCAGGGAGTGTCCCTGGGGAAGGCAACACACAGATGTGAGCCAAAGAGGGAGGTGGTGAGCATGGCTGTCTAGGATGTGCGGGTAGACAGTCATGTCTTCTTCTTCTGGCCCCTTTAATGCCCCTTCCTGACATCTTCTCAGTGCTTCCATTTGGTCCTCTCCCTGCCCCTCCTAAACCCCCCAGACTCACTGCTCCTGCTGGCGGGGGCAATCTCTGCTGCCCCGCTCCATGTGGGGGGTTCTGCATGAGCCCCCGAAGCTCCGAGGCTGCACCAGGAGCAGTGAGTCCTGGGGCTTTTCTCAGCTGGGGCAGTGCAGCACCTGGACTCAACTTCCTGACAAGCCCTGCAACAGCAGCTCCCTCCCACTGCCTCTGCCAGTGGTGCTGCCGATACCAGACCTGGCCTCGCTGCTCAGGCACCCGGACCCTTCCACCCCACTTGCACTGCCAGGGGCGCTGGACAGAGCAGGTGGGCAGGTCTCCATGAAGACTGGCCCGGGAATCCCATGGGCAGAGCACACTCAGCTGGGTGGATGGGATAGGGCCATGGGTGGGCAAGGAACGGTGTCCGGGAACAGGGTGCTTGGGCGGTCAGGGCCGAGCATGGACTACTCTGTCTAGCCCAGTATACCCCAAGGCCTTCTCTGGCTTTTTGTTCGCCCCTACACCCTGCACTGGGCAGAACTGCAAACCCTCCTTGGTTTGTGAGGAAGTCATGCTGCCCTCCCCTTTGAGAGAACAATGCCAGGAAATCTCAGCCATCCGTTACTCTATAAAAAAAACTGGGAGGCAGAATAAGCCTGAGCCCCATGCCTTTATTTGTGTCAGTCATTGTGAGTTCATGTTCTCCTGCAGGGGTGGGGCAATCCAGGCTGTGGTTTGCTGTCTTCCTGCTCTAGTGGCCTCTGATTCTAGCAGAACTGGAAGATGAGATTAAGGTCACTGTCTCCTTCCTCAAAAAGGAGACCAGGGAAAAGAAAATTGCACTTGATTCTCTGGGGATGGAGGCTGTGCAGACCCCTTGCTGTAGCTGGCTTTTGACTCCCACCCCTTGCCCTTGGGTGCAGATCCCTCCCACAACTTTTGGGAGAGATTTTCCTGGCAATCTCTCCATTGGTGTAATGGTAGCAAAAGTTATCTATCTCAGCCACAATTGCTCCAATCAGTCACAAGCAGTATGAATACCTCTCATTCACTGTTCGGGGCATCTTCTTCCCTTTGAGCTCTGGCTGATTCTTAGGTATAGTGCAACAGAGTCTCTTGGGACTACAGGCTCATGCTGCTCCCTTGTTCTGACCCCGTGACACAGAACACTCATTCAGTTTCTGACCCCTCAGGTGCCAACAGCTCTCTCACCACCCCACGCCATCAGAGAGGCGAAGGGAAGGGAATACAGCTTCCCTTAACCTGGGCCCTTCCCTGGCAGGCTTCCTGCCTTCCTAGCATCTAGTCACTTTCTCCTGCTTGACCACCTTCTCCCTACTTTCCAAGCAGAGCCTTGGAGGCCAGTTTTCACAGTGCAGTTCCTGATTTGTGGGATAGTTGCTCCCACATCTTTCTGACTTACAGGATTTTGCAAAATGCTGCTACAAGCCTGGGGCCTTGGCCTGCTTGCTCATCCAAGTTTGCCACCCTGCAGTTAACCATTTGGACTGGGCAGAGAAGGCTTGATCCTTCATTAAGGCTTAGCCCTCCACCCACTCGCTACCACCGGAGTGGTTGGTCAGGATCAGCAAGGGGAGCAGTTGACAGCAGGGGGAACAGTCCTGCTTCCCCTTCACAGAACTGTGTGCTGACTGTAATTTGTACTACAGCCCCTGGAAGCCTTAAGGGGTCTGGGAGCAAAGGGAGAGGAAGTGACAGACTCGACCAAGGACACTTGCAGAGGATATCCCAGTGGAATGGTGGCAGTGCTTGGGGGAGCTGGGGAACCGTGCTAGCAGGAATCGGCCAGACTGTGGACTGAAGGAGCGGGACTTAGACTTGGAAACACACTTGGAAATCTAAGTGCTCTTGGGACTAAAGGCTGGTTTGGGAACACTTCAGAAGCTGGGGGGAGGAACTTAAGTTGCTGAGTGTATGTATGTTAGTGCCTATTACCTGTTACCTATTCCTTGAGTACATGTTCCCACCATGGGCGACTGGTGCCTCCTGATACTGGGAGGGCACGGGTGACTGATAGCTGACCAGGGGGAGGGGGGTGTCTCCCAGCGGCCAATCACCACCACTTCTCTCGGTGTCCCCACTATCTCAGGGGGTGCACTGGCCGTCGCCCCCACTCCTGGGGGCCAATCTCACATGCCCCCCTCCCCCTCCCCCCCCGTGCCCACCCCATGCATCGCCTATGGTTACTACAATGGTAATGTCTATTTAACTGTTACCCTTTCCCTCTCTGGCCTGTTGGCTTGTAACCCTAACCCCTAGGATTTTCTATTTAAAGTGGAAACCCTTCTTGGCTTCTAGTGCCAATTTTTGGGGCTTAAGGATTTCGCACACAGGGCTCAACCTGATCCCAGACAGACTTGCTGTTTCCTCTGTCTTGTATTCTGCATCTGCTCTCTACTTGATCTTCTGGCTGCTCCACTGTCTGACTGTGCTCTTCCTGACCTTCTGACTTCCTGACTCAGCTTGCTCCCAGACCCAGTTCTCAGACCGATCTCCTGACTTCCTGCCTCAGCCTATACTTAGATTCTGCTCACTCCTCCTCACGCAGGTCAGCACCTTGTTTCCCAGACATGTCCACCCAAGATCCAGTGTGATAGTTTGCTTGGACCACCTATTCAGTGAAGATGGTCCATGTGAGCACATGTGTATTCCGGTTTTGCTGCCGCACTGTAATGCTACAGAACTTTGTTATGCTCTCCCACTTTCCTGCCATGCCTTGATGAGTTGTTTCTCTTGGGGAGACTGCATGACTTGTTGGGAGAAGATCTGTTGCAAGGTCCCGGTTCTTCTGCAGGACTCCACCTCCCCTACACCCTGCCCCTTTCCTCTCAGGCCTGAGGTGAAAAAGTCCCCATAGTCTTGTGTGGAGAAGCCTCTCTGGATTGGATCTAGGGATTGCTCCGTGTCTCTTACTCATTGCTCTCTGGTTCTTGTCCTGGTTCCTGTGAATTCTTTATTCACAGTTAAGTCACTTGTCTACCCACATGTATGGCATCCACTGTACTCTATATGCCTTGATTACCCTGTGTCTTTCTTCATGTAGGGCAGGAGTTCATTTAGTGAGTCCTTTAGATCAACTTATTTATTATCGTTTTCTTTTGGTTTATCTTTCAGCCTTACTTCAGACTTTACGAACTAATACACTTGACACCTCCTGGAACTGTAGGGTCCTTGTACTCACAAATCCATATCACCTGGGCCTAATCTTCACAGAGACTTTAATGGGCTAACTAAGTGCAAATGACAGTCTATTTCCCCAATCTGGCCCCAACTGCGCCAAAAATTCCTAAATTAATCATGTTTTCTTCTATAATTTTCCCTGTAATCGCAGTTGGGGCACAACTTAATCCCTTTTCTTTTCTTTTTTTTTCTTGAGGGCTTATGTAGCTCCCTTAATATTTGCCACCTGGGCTTGTCTCTAAATGGCTATCTTTGTGATCTGGTTTTCCTCACCCGCTCCAGCCGACACTGTGTCCCCAGAAAAGACCTCCCTCCAGAACATATCTCTAGTGATGCTAGTACGATACCCACTTCCCAGCCACCTGCTTTTAATTAGCTTTTCCTACAGGGACAAGTGGCTCTTCACATGGTGCCCACCTGGGTCTTGGCAACCTGGGAGGGTTAGGTGGTTTTTCATAGATTTCATAGACATTAGGGCTGGAAAGGACCTTGGAAGATCATCGAGTCCAGCCCCCTGCCCAAAGGGCAGGAAGTCAGCTGGGGTCATAGGATCCCCGCAACATAAGCATCCAGTTTGCTCTTGAAGGTGTTCAATGTAGGCGCTTGAACCACCTCCGGTGGCAGGCTGTTTCAGACCTTGGGGGCTCGGACAGTAAAGAAATTCTTCCTTATGTCCAGCCTGAAACGGTCTTGAAGTAGTTTATGACCATTCGACCTAGTTGTCATCCCTTGGGGCACTCTGGTGAACAAACGTTCCCCCAGATACTGGTGGTCACCCCTGCATTTATCAGCGTTGAACACCATCAGATTCTCATCCGCCCACTTGCTGAGCCTGTCCAGGTCAGCCTGGATCACCCACCTGTCTTCTGGTGTGGATGCTTTGAGGATGCTTTGGTTGCAGGAGGAGATTGCTGCACTCCAGGCCCATCTAACAGAGTCCAATGCCCCTTCCTCTTGCTATCTGGAAGGTATGATGAGGACTAGTGGTGCTCCAGTGCTGGCTTTTGTTTTTAGTTCAAACCAGGATGCCCTGAACTGGACCTCCCTTGTGGTTGAGCATAGCAACCCTGTCCTCCAGGACTGGGAGGTATTCCTTCATGAATATTGCACAATGTTGATGATCCCTCACAGGGCCCAGACAGTGGAAACTGCATTAAGGAATCTCTGCCAGGGACAGGGTAGTGTTGCTACTGCTTATGCATTCCTTTTGCTACAGATGTCCACTGTAATGAGGTGGCCCAGTTCTAGTGATTCTGATCTGGGCTGCAGAAAGAGGTAAAAGACAAACTGACTTGAATGGACCTGCACTTAGGAATTTATAGGAAGGGACCACACAAGGTCATCTAGCCAGCTCCCTGCTCAAGGCAGGATCATCCCTGACTAAACCATCCCAGCCAAGTGTCTGTCAAACCTGCTCTTGAAAACTTCCAAGGTTGGAAATTCTACAACTTCCCTAGGCAGCCTGTTCCAGTGCTTGAGCAAATGGTGAGAAAATTCCTTCTAATCTCCAACCTAAATTCCCTTTGCTGCAGCTTGAGTCCGCTTCTTTTAGTCCTGTCCTGTATGGACACAAAGAAATGCCCATCTCCATCCTATCTATAATTGCCCTTCAGATATTTGAAGACTGTTATCAAATCCCCCCCTCAGTTTTCTCCAGGCTAAATAATTCCAATAAATAATTCCAATTCTTTCAGCCTTCTCTCCTAAATCTTGCCTCCTAAGGCTCTAATCATTTTTGTTGCTCTCTGCTAGACTCTTTCCAATTTGACTGCATTAGCTGAATAGAGTAGAAGAACCGCTTCCCTTGATTTGCAATTGACACTCCTGATAATAAAACTGTTTACGCTTTTGGCTTTATTTGGCAACACTGTTGGCTCATATTCAGCTTATGGTCTACTGTAACTCCCAAATCCTTCTCGGCAGTGTTAGAGCCTAGCCAGTCATTCCCCAGTTTGTATTTGTGTATCAATCCACACAACTTTGTTTCATTTGCAGATTTGCTAAATGCGCACTCAATCCCATTATCCAATTATTAATGAAGATGTTTAATAATATTGGGCCCAGGGGTGGAGGGATGAGAGGCAAGCTTTTTTGCTCCCAGGCTGGCTAGCAGAGCTTGTCTGTTTATATTTCCTCAGTTCTCCCTGAGGTTATCCTGGGATGCTTCAGGCTGAAAGAGGGATCCAGAAATATTACCAGTGGGCAAAACACCACCAAGGCTACACAGAACCCTAACAGAAACCAGTGCCCAGGTGGTGGCAGCACTACCCCAGGCTTGTGGGTGTTCTCCAGGAAGTGAGACAGTTGGTAGCAGACACTCTGTGAGAGACTCCCGGAGCAAGGATTTTGGGCCTGACACAGTGAGGCAGGTGGCTCTGCATAGTAGCACCCCCTACTGTGCCACCACAGGTGTCAGGTGACAAACACACTAGGGCTGTGCAAAATGGCTATGTTTTGTTTCCGTTTCAGATTCAGCTGTTTCAGAGGGACAGTGATTCATTTTGATGTTTCAGATCACTGTTCCATTTTGATTCAGCTGAATCTGTTTTGGAGTTTTGGTTTTGTTTTGGTGCTGATTCAGATATTTGGATGAACCAGGGAGAGGCAGGCACAGCTGGGCGGCTGCAGGTTCTCCCATGGCTCCTCTAGCTGTGCCTGCCTCTCCCTGGGTGGGGGGAGACACAGGAGAAGCCCTCATGGCTTCCCTGCCTGGCCCCATCTCCCACCTGGCTCCAGCCTCCCAGCACTTTAAAAAAAAAAAAAAAAAAGCTCCGCACTCACTGGCTGTAGCAGTGGTGATTGGGACCTCTGAGGGCTCATGGCAGGTCCCCCCATGCAGCATAGGGCAGTGGGGGGAAGCAGGGATCACCCACACCCCCTCACTTGGCACCTATGTGGCACCTGTTACATCGCCAGGTGCAGTGCAGCTCAGCAAGGCGCTGTACACTGTCCCAGAGCTGGGGAAGCTCCACCTGTCTGCTGGAGCCCGGCACCACTCAGCTCCAGCAGACCCAGCTCCCAGACAGTGCATAGCACCCTGTCGAGCCACACTGCACCCATGGTATGAGGCAGCTGCTGCGCGGGTGCCAGGTACAGGGGGCAATCCCCGCTGCCTCTCACTGCCCCGCATTGCGTGGGGGTCTCTGCCACGAACCCTCAGAGGCCTTGATCACCACTACTACAACTGGTGAGTGTGGGGCTTTTTTCTTTTTTTTTTTTTTTAAGTGCTAGGAGCCAGGCAGGGGATGGGGTTGGGCAGGGCAGTCATGGGGGCTTCTCCCACAGCTCCTCTGGCTGTGCCTGCCTCTGCCCTGGTTGGGGGAGCCGCGGGAGTATCCCCCATGTCTGCCCTGCCCCAGCCTCTGAGCACTTTAAAAGAAGGGCTGCAGGTCTGTGCCAAACTCTTCCTGGGGGGCACGGGCCCCTGGATCTGTGCACAGAATGACAGCAGTTTGCTGCTGCCGGTTGGGACCAGCACCAGCACTGGGTTCTTTCTGGTGTTTGACGCGGGCTGTGCCAAGCAGACTCGGGTGCTGGTGGTGGCCCCAGCTGGCAGCATGCTGTCATTCCACATGCAAATCTAGGGGCCTGAGCTCTCCAGAGGGCTGCAGGGCTGTGCCAGACTCCTCCTGGGTAGCACGGACACCAGATCTGTGCGCAGGATGACAGCAGGCTGCCATTCCTCCCCCAGAGCACTGGCATTGGAAGGGACCTCAGGGGCAGATCACAGACATTGGCCAGCTACCAATATCAGAGCAGTTCTTCTCCCTCCCCACTGCCCCCACTTCCCCCTCCTTCTTCTGAATTTCTGTTTCCCCGTAAGCCCACCTCTGAAACATTCCAAAACATCCGAAACATTTCCAAAACGTTTTTGATGGTTTCATTTCAGTTCAGAGATGTTCCAGAGCCTTCTGTTTCAGTGTTTTGGGCACCAAACAGGCTGAAACCCCTCCAAAATGTAATGGCTACTGATGTTTCACACAGTCCTAAAACACATCCAACAGAAATGATGGGCCCAGCCCAGAGTGAGGGTTAGGGAGGGATGTTTGCTTGCTAGGGACAGAACCTTAGTCCAGATGACCAAGTCCATGTAGCTCCTGGCTCTTCCTACAGCAGGAATCATGGTCAGGATGAGCCTGGCATGTTAAAGGCTTCAGATATGACATAAGCTTACTTGCAGACACAGTAAGCTGATCTCCATTTTGTATTGACCCTGGGTGGCAGTTTGATGTAGGGGAAGAAATGGAAAAAATTGCCTGAATGTGTTAATTCCTGTTTATTTCCTCTAGGTTCAAGGTCCCGTTCTGAGGAGTTTGCACCCTACATCACTGATCATCCAACAGACCTGGTGGTGCAGTGGGACCAGCCTGCCACCCTGAACTGCCGTGCGGAAGGGAATCCAAAGCCAACAATAGAGTGGTACCGCAATGGGGAGTATGTGAAAACAAATAAAGATGAGCTTTCTTACCAGCGCAGTCTTCTGCCTGGTGGGTCTCTCTTCTTTTACCGCCTCAACCAGCAGAAAGGCCAGTCAGATGAAGGAATATACAGTTGTGTAGCAAAGAACTACTTGGGTGTAGCCACTAGTAAAAATGCATCACTCTACATTGCTGGTAAGTAAGGTCTTAAGAGCTGGTTACTACATTCAGTACCTGGAAATGGCCATGTTGGTTTGTAGTAGAGTAGGGTTTCTTATCAATGCTCTTCTGAGCCTGCAAAAACTGACTTTTTAGTTTATTCTAGCTAATCAGCTGGGAAAATTATACTAGCCATAAGGCATTAATGAAGCAGAGAATTAATAACATCATTCACAAACCTAGGTTAATGTCTTGAGCACTGGTCAGGGGCAGTATCCTGGGCCTGATCTGAAGGTGCTCAGCACCTTAGACTTCCACCATAGGCAACGCATAGGGAGATAACGGGGGCACGTGCCCCCTCTAAGAGCACTGGTGCCCCCCCCCCCCAAGAGCAAGTACTCTGGCTGGTAGGGGGGCATGGAGAGTGCTTGTGCCCCCCTTGAAATTGGCTCCGCTGGTGGGATGGTGGTGGAAGACCTGCTGGTGCGCTCAGCGACCGGCTGCTGGGACCCTCCCCCCACCTCCAATCGTGCCCCACTGGTACCCCCCCAGACTTGGGAGGCATTTGTCGCCCATGACTTCCACTAAAGTAGGCTTGGGCCTATTATGAGTTTTCATACAACAAAGCTTCAAGTGAAGGTTGTGGATTGATACTATAGCTCAGTTGCAGCTTCAAATCCATGCTTAGGCTATTATGTTGAGAATTTGAGAGGTACCTTTGCTAAAATGATGCAGCACCAATCTGCAGTATGCTATCTCCCTAAAATATTCTGGTGACCTTGCATTTGGCTTTGGTTGGAGAAGCATGTGGCTTGGAGGATTCCCTTCCCTTCTCCTTTGTCTTTTCTGTCCCTGGACAAGAAAGCAAGCAAGCGGATTTCCTAGACTACCTGAAGATTGCTGCCCATGTGCCACCTTCCAAGTACATTGTCTCCCTCTGCCTATACTTAAGTAAAGCTTGAGGAGACCTTGTGAGCAATTGGATTGGAAAAAAATTGCTAAGATTCTGCAGGCCATCCTCCCACTGCTTATGAAGGAGCTTCCCCAAGGCCCTAGTTTCATGCTGATGCATGGTAAGGTTGATAAAATTCTGTATCCCTTTGTGCACCTCAGTAGTAGTTTGCTGGATGCATATCTGGCTGTTTTTGCTGCTGCACAATGGATGTGGAAGCATGTGTGCAGCCTGAGTATGCAGTGACCAGGCACATAGGTAGCTATGTACATACATATCTGGGTGCAAGTCTTAGCTTTCCCCTGCTTTAGGCCTGATGGCTAAGTTGTTTGGGCACTGTTAGAAAACCTGGGTTCTAGGCACTGGCGACGCATAGGGGGTACACACGGGTTCACATGCACCCCTAGAGTGTGGCGGTGCACCCCCTGTGAAAAGGTGTGCACCTCCTGAACGTGACGATGCTCCCTACCCCTGCTCACCACTCCCTTTTTCCCCCGCCGCTGCTATCTGCTGGCAGTCAGTGATCACCGCTGGCTGCCACCGTCAGCAGTGTCTGTGGGTGGTTTCATAGTTTCAAAGATGGTAGGGTCAGAAGGGACCTGAGCAGATCATCAAGTCCGACCCCCTGCCATGGCAGGAAAGAGTACTGGGGTCAAATGACTCCGGCAAGGTATTCATCTAGCCTCCTCTTAAAGACCTCCAGGGTAGGAGCCAGCACCACTTCCCTTGAAAGTTGGTTCCATATCCTAGCCGCCCTGACTGTAAAGTACTGCCTCCTGATATCTAGTTTAAATCTACCCTCTGCCAGTTTGTGACCGTTATTTCTTGTTACTCCTGGGAGTGCTTGGGGGAACAGGGACTCCCCCAATGCCTGCTGGTCCCTTCTGACTAGTTTGTAAATGGCCACCTGATCCCCCCTCAGCCTTCTCTTGTGGAGGCTGAACAGGCTCAGGTCCCTTAGCCTCTCCTCATAGGGCCTGCCCTGCTGCCCCCTGATCATGTGAGTGGCCCTCCTCTGGACCCTCTCCATGTTGTCCACATCCCTCCTGAAGTGCAGCGTCCAGAACTGGACGCAGTACTCCAACTACGGCCTGACCAGTGTTGCATAGAGGGGGAGGATCACCTCCCTGGTCGGTGCTCGCCACCTCCTGCTGCCAGCATGGCGGCATCTGTGGGAGCTCCCCGCTTACCGCCTCCTCACTCCTGCCACTGTGCTCATGCTGCCACCTTCGCCGTGCTCCCCCAGCCACTGAGGGCATGCATCGTTTATGGTTCTAGGCACATCTCAGCAGGAGAGGGTTTGAATCTGTATCTCTGACTTCTCAGTCCAATGTTCTGAGATGCTATTCCCATGATTCTTTCAAAGCTAAGCCATTCTCATGAATGCTATTCCCATGATTCTTTCAAAGCTAAGCCATTCTCATGACATTTAATAGTCATTGAAATAAATTAATGGATAACAGTGGGAGAGTCTCTGCCTCAGTGGGATCAAGGCCCACTCACTTCTAGTGGCAGCTCCCTTACTAAGCTGCATATTTTCTACCTTGACCTTGTAATTCTGACCCTATCCTTTTTCCTCTACTGCCCAAGGAGTAGTGGAGAGGGGACTGGACAATGCCTGAGTTGTAGTGCGCTGTTTCAAGCACTCTTCTGGGAAGTCAGTGGTGCTGGTTCAAAGACCACCTCTAGGAGAAAAGGGCTTAGAACCTGGGTCTCTTGCTTCCTAGATGAATTCCTTAACCATTCTGTTATCAGGGCTAAAATATAGGAAGAATATTTTCCTCTAGCAACTGTTAGCCATCAGTGTCTGACCAGTTCTGTTTCTGTGCCTTACATCCATTTATGCATCCAGTGTGAGTATTTCTAGCTGTGTATCTGCCTGGCCAGTGTGTAACCTACTGGGCAAACTCGGTCTACGCACTCGCAGGAGTAACAGATTCAGAACTAGCATTAAAGGAGCTGAACCAAGACTCTATCAATGGTAGAAGTTTCAGTGGCAAGTTTAATAACTTGAATCTGCATCTCTGACTTTGTTTAGAGTTTTGTTTAGTTTCGAAACCACTGTTCTGTTTTGTTTCATCGAAACTGTTTCTGTTTTGACACTGTTTCAGCGTTTCACCCATAGGTTATAATGGGGAAGCACAAAACTGCCTATAACTTTGTAATTTCTTGCCTGATTTGGATGAAACTTGCAGGGATGGTAGCCCCTTCTGAGACAATGAAGCCTGCCAAATTTCAAGGAGATAGCTGCAGGGATTTCTGGGAAACTGCACCTCAGGCTGCTGACAAGCAAAACCCATGATGTGTGACTGTGTGTGTTTTCTATCCTTCCCCGAGAGCACTGGAATTGGAAGGGACCTCAGGGAAGGATGATAGTCACTGGCCAGCTACACACAGTTAATGTGAGAGCAGTCCTTCCCCATTCTCTCTCTCCTTACTTTCTGTTTCCCTTCAGGCAAGCCCAGCTTGAGCTTCAAAACTCAAAATGTTTCAAAACTTTTGAAACGTTTCACCGGCCGTCATTTCGTTTCGAGGCTGTTTCAAAGCCCTTCATTTTGTTTCAGTGTTGCTGTTTGAGCTTGAAATGAGTCAAAACCATCAAAATGAAACAGCTGGTGAAATTTCACAGAGCCCTAGTCATTTTCCTCATACTACCTTACTGGTTGGGTATCCCCAGAGCTGTGAGATCCATAGCTGACCACTCTGTGTCTTCATGGTAGCAGCTGCAGAAGGACTTCATGAGGTGTGAAGCAAATGGGCTGTGCAGCTGGTCCTGGAGATGCTTAGCATTTGGAGTTTCTGTATCAAGGGAAATTCCAGCATTTCTCATATTTCCAAAGTATAAAAAATAGAACAAGGGCAAAAAATGGACACGTCCCACCCACCACATCATAGAATTAATCTGGAATTATTTGTTTTTAAATCAACATTCCACAGGACCAAATCAAAATGTTTTATTTTGAATTCAGTTAATAGAATAGATCCTTTTAAAATGAAAAAAAAAATGAAAAAAAAAATCAACTTTCGTTCCCATATGGTCAGCCTTATTAAACCACTCCCCCCCCGGCTCCACTTTTTTACTCAGTAACGTTTTGTGAAAAGTGACAGATTCCTTCCAGACATCCTGTCTGAGATGTTTGATCTAGCTCCTAAGCCCTGGGGGTTTATTCCTCCCCATACACCCCTACCAGGGCTCCCACAGGTTTCCAAAAAGGAAAGAAGGAATGAATATGTTTACCTCCTGCAAAGGAGCTGTATTGACTGGGATCTTCTCCAACCCAGTATGTGAGGACATGGATTGGTCTGAGCCATTTTCCTTCAGGCATAAATAGTTGTATGACATAAAGATGTAGATGCATCATCCCAAGAACAGTTACTAGTTACCAGTAACCCCCAGATGGGCCTAAAGCCCATTGCCTGAAATTGCTGACCCAGGATCAACAGGTCAGTTGTGTAAGAGGTTTCTAACCAAAATTCAATCACGTATAAATAGGGTGACCATAATAATTTGAGGGAAAACCAAGACAGGGGGGCACCCCTATCCAACCCCACGGTTCCCAGGACTTGGGTCAGACAGGACAGTGTGACGTGTGCGTGCACACCCCCCACACAAACACGCACACGCACACTGATTCCACTTGTGGTCCAGTGGAGTCCAGACCAGGGAGCAGCTCAGAAGTCCCGGATTGGCAGGAACCCATCCTCACATGCCTGGCTCCTGAGTCAGAAGCTGGGCATGTGTGGGCAGGTTCAAGCCAATCCAGGTCTTTTGCTTCAATTTTCTCCAGTGGCCAGGATGCTGAGAGAGCCTCTGAAATCCAGGATGTGGGGGTAAGTGGATTAGCTCCTCCTGTTGTTGTGCCTCTGCCTGGTGAGGAGGGGGATAAAGCAGGATCCCCACCCTCAACCCAGAAGCGGGTGGGTAGTGTAGTATGGGATCATTTTGAGGTGGCAGATGATCCCAGGTATGCTACCTGCCAGCACTGCTGTAGGCAGATCAACCAGGGCAGGGATGTGAAACACTTCACCACCGCAGCAATGCAGCTACATCTCAGCAGGCAGCACCCCTTGCCCTTGTTCCTCCTCAGCCTGGCACCAGTGGGAGCATGCCCTAAAACGACATCCCCCTCTCACTCCAAAGCCCCTGTCCCCAAGAAGCAGAGGCTGGCCACCCTGGACCAGTGGGGGAAAGGTGGAGGCAAAGGAAGGCATGTTTCGAAGGTGAGCAAGATCACACAGAGCACTGGGGAGATGCTTGCTGTGGATGGCCAGCCCTTCGCCTTTAAGTGTCCAGGGTTCAGGCGGCTCATGGCCCCATGCTACCAAGTGCCTGCACACACCACTTAGCAGGATGGTGGTGCTCTCCCTGTATGAGGCATGCAGGGAGTACTTGAGAGAAGAGCTGTGGAAGGCAGGTCCGCAGGTAGCCTTGCATTTCACCTCGGACATCTGGAGCAGCCGGGGTGGAGATCACGCCTACCTCTCCCTCACAGGGCACTAGTGCGATCAGTCAGGGTGTCGGTGGGCTCTCGTTCAAGTTGAGGTGATGGATGGGTCCCACATAGCAAGGAAGATCATGGTGGCCATGAACCACATGGTGCAGGGGTGGCTTATTGGGCAGGGTGAGCTCACCTGCAGGTTCATGGTCACTGACAGTGGGGCCAGCATGGTCAAGGCAGTACGTGATGCCAGCTTTGTTGGCATCTGCTGTGTGGCACACAAGTTCCACCTCATAGTCAGGGATGCCTTAGAGGGGGACAGGGCACCATTGAATACTCTACCCTTTGAGCCAAGAAGTGATCTATCCAGTTTTCTATTCCCCTTAGAGACCATTCATCCAACTCATACTGCCTTAGCTTGCTTGCAAGAATGTTGTGGGAGACTCTATCAAAACCTTGCTAAAGTCAAGGTATACCACATTCACTGCTCTCCCCTCACTCACAGAGCCAGTCATCTCATCAGAGAAGGCAGTTAGGTTGATCAGGCCTGACTTGCCCATGATGAATCCATGTTGACTGTTCTTAATCACCTTCTTCTCTTCCAGTCCACAGTCGAGAGACTGCGTGCAATCAGGGACTGTGAGCAGGAGATAGACTCCTATTGCCAGGCCCTTCTCCCCTGGGAGCCGGAGGGTAGACTATGGTCTCCCTCCAGGACAAGGGAGGACTCCAGGACCTCCCATTCTGTCCAGTCAGGGGGATGGACCAATATGGTCAAGGGCCCTAAGTCCTGCCATACCAAGGCCCCTGCCCCACCAGATCTTGGCAACAGGTACGAACCTCTTGCAGCCCCAGCAGAGCCTGCTGAGTTGCCAGCTCCCACAGGCAACACAGGCTTAACTGCAGCTACCACCCCTGCTCTCCCCAAGACAAAATGTAGTGTTTGTCATGGGAGACTCCATCCTGAGGGGGACTGAGGGGGTAATCTGCCACCCTGACCCCTTAGCTCGGGAAGTCTGCTGCTTCCCAGGGGACCGCATCCAAGACATTGTGGAGAAGACCCCTAAGCTCCTCCAAACCACAGACCACTATCCCATGCTCCTTATTCATGTGGGCACCAATGACATGGCTTGGAGCGCTCCCAGCCAGGTCATGAGGTGCTACAGAGATTTGGGAGCGGGGCTAAAGGGTCTGGGGGCACAGGTGGTGTTCTCTTCAATCCTCTCAGTCTTGGGGTATGAGCTGAGGAGGGAGATCCTCAGCTGATGAGCTGATCCAGGTAGTTAACCAAAGACAGTGGCGCTGGTGTCATCGGGAAGGCTTTGGCTTCCATGACCACAGCCCGCTCTTTGGAGAGAGAGGCAGCGAGCTGCTGGAAAGAGATGTCCTCCACCTCTCTCCGCTGGGGAGGAGGCTCTTCTCACCTAGACTGGCTGACCTGCTCCACCGGGCTTTAAACAAAGCCTGCTGGGGAACGGGGGGACTACTGCCGCTGCTGGCCCGCTGAGCAACCCTTGCAAAGCCAGCAGGCCAAGGCACTTAAGGGAGCCCACCCATGCCCCAGCCCTGGAACAATCTGTGGGCAAGACAAGAGCCCCCAAGGGGACACAAATGCCTGCCTGTACACAAATGCCAGGAGGTTGGGGAATAAGCAGGAGGAACTCGTCCTTCTGCTTAACACAAATAATTATGATGTCATAGGAATAACGGAGACCTGGTGGGACTCCACGCATGATTGGACCACGGGTATAGATGGCTATACCTTGTACAGGAGAGATCAAGTCGATAAAAGCGGCGGGGGTGTAGCTCTCTATGTTAAGGAAAGCTATGCCCCCCAAAGCTATGCAAGCTGATGTTGGCGACCAGGGTGGATGACTGGAGAACCTCTGGGTTAAAATCTGTGGGGAACACGGCACAGGGGACACAATGGTGGGAGTCTACTAAAGACCTCCCACCCAAAGTCAAGAGCTAGACCAGGAGTTCACCCAGAAACTGGCTGAGGCAGCATGCTCCAGGACCATGGTTGTCATGGGTGACTTCAACTAGCCAGACATCTCGTGGGATGTCTCAGCAAAATCCGAGTGGTCGCAAAGCTTCCTCTCGTGCGTGGATGACCTCTACCTGACTCAAGAAGTCTATGGGCCAATAAGAAGTAAAGTGCTGCTCAACCTGGTACTGGCTACTGGGGATGACCTAATCGGCAACCTAGAGATCGATGGGAAGCTGGGTGACAGCAACCTGACAGCTGATCACCTTCACCATCTGCCGTAAAGCTGACAAGTCAGTCAGCAACACTGAAGTCCTTGACTTCAGGAAAGCTGACTTTGACAAGCTCAGGAGGCTTGTCAGTGAGGCCCTAAGGGACCACGACCCCAGAGGGAGGGGAGTTCAGGAAGAGTGGTTGCTCCTCAAGGGAGCAATCCTCGATGCACAAGCTAATTCTATTCCATCTCGGAGGAATGGCAGCAAGAGGGCACAGCAGCCCCCCTGGCTCTCCAGAGATCTAGCAGACCTCCTGAGGCTAAAAATAAAGACCTACAAAGAATGGAGGTTGGGATTCACCTCCAAGGAGGAATACTCTGCACTGGTCTGGTCCTGCAGGGAGCAAACCAGGAAAGCCAAGTCTGCAACTGAACTCCAACTAGCTTTGAGTATCAAGGACAATAAAAAGTCCTTTTCAGATATGTGGGGAGCCAGAGGAAAAGCAAGGGCAACATTGGACCCATGGTAAACCAGGTGGGACAACTGACAACTGACGCCCAGGAAAAAGCCAACCTATTAAATGGGTACTTTGCGTTGGTCTTTCATCAGTCCCATGGGACGCCCATGCCCACTACGGGACAGGAAGGTCTGGGTGAGGGAGATCCCTTGCCCTCCATCAATGCTGATGTTGTGAAGGAACACCTTGAGAGGCTGGATACCTTCAAGTCAGCTGGCCCTGAAAATCTACACCCCAGGGTCCTCAAGGAGCTGGTGAGCATCATAGCCCAGCCTCTGGCACAGATCTTTGAGAACTCCTGGCGCTCTGGTGTAGTGTCCGAAGACTGGAAGAAGGCCAATGTAGTGCCTATCTTCAAGAAAGGGAAGTAAGTGGATCTGGCAAACTATAGGCCCATCAGCCTGACCTCTATCCCAAGGAAGGTCTTAGAAAAGTTTATTAAAGAGGCCATCCTTAATGGACTGGCTGACGCCCAGATCCTGAGTGATAGCCAGCATGGGTTTGTTGCGGGTAGGTCTTGCTTGACCAATCTCATTTCCTTTTACAACTAGGTGACCTATCACCTGGACAAGGGGGAAGAGATTGATATCATATAGCTTGACTTCAAAAAAGCATTCGATCTGGTATCCCATGATCGCCTCTTGGCAAAACTGGCCAATTGTGGCCTTGGATCCACCATGATCCCCTGGCTGGGAAATTGGCTCTGTGGTTGGACCCAGAGGGTGGTGGTTGATGGAAGTCGATCATCATGGTGCCCTGTGACCAGTGGGGTCCCCCAAGGCTCTGTCCTTGGACCCATATTGTTCAACATCTTCATTAATGATGTGGACATTGGAGTCAGAAGCAGACTGGCCAAGTTCGCCGATGACACCAAACTTTGGGGCAAAGCATCCACACCTGAGGACAGGAGGGCGATCCAGGCTGACCTGGACAGACTCAGAAAATGGGTGGACGAGAACCTGATGGTGTTTAACAATGAAAAATGCAAGGTTCTCCACCTTGGGAGGAAAAATCTGCAGCATCCTTATAGGCTCGGCAGTGCTATGTTGGCTAGCACTATGGAAGAAAGAGACTTGGGGGTCATGATTGACCACTAGATGAACATGAGCCTTCAATGCGATGCTGCAGCTAGTAAAGCAACCAAAACATTGGCTTGCATCCATAGATGCTTCTCAAGCAAATCCCGGGATGTCCTTCTCCCCTTGTACTTGGCCTTGGTGAGACCACAGCTGGAGTACTGTGTCCAATTTTGGGCCCCACAATTCAAAAAGGATGTGGAGAAGCTTGAGAGAGTCCAGAGAAGAGCCACGAGCATGATCAGAGGCCAGGAAATCAGACCTTACGACGACAGGCTGAGAGCTACAGGGCTCTTTAGCCTGGAAAAGCGCAGGCTCAGGGGTGATCTGATGGCCACCTATAAGTTTGTCAGGGGTGTTCATCAGGAACTGGGGGAATGGTTGATCACCAGAGCGCCCCAAGGGATGACAAGTTCGAACTGTTATAAACTCCTGCAAGACCATTTCAGGCTGGACATAAGGAAGAATTTCTTCACTGTTCGAGCCCCCAAGGTCTGGAATAGCCTGCTATCGGAGATGGTTCAAGCACCTACATTGAACACCTTCAAGCGAAAATTGGATGCTTATGTTGCTGGGATCCTATGACCCCAGCTGACTTCCTGCCCTTTGGGCGGGGGGCTGGATTCGATGATCTTCCGAGGTCCCTTCCAGCCCTAATGTCTATGAAATCTATGAAGTACTTAGAAATGGATTGCTTGAGGATCTGCTTCATGATTTTTCCAGGGACTAAGGTGAGGCTGACTGGTCTGTAGTTCCCCGGATCCTCCTCCTTCCCTTTCTTCAAGATGGGTACTATATTTGCCCTTTACCAATCAGTTGGGACATCTCCCAAATGAGATGATCAGTCCTGTATGAGGGAACTGACGAAGGATACAGGAGAGGGTGATAGTGAGTTTTCCTCCAGGTACTGAAAGCATGTCATTGTCTTTGTCATTGAAAAGGACTGTACATGCACAGCTCAGAGCTGATACACCCAAGAATCATCTGAAATAGAGCCCACTCTTTCGCCGGCACTTTGTCAGGCATTCTGAATAACCTCAATAGGTGTCCCTCTTCCTCCCTTGAGATACTTGGGGACTTGCATTAGATTTACCATGCCATAATGAACCAACTATTCTCTTTCATGCAGTAAACCTGCAATCTGTGCCTGCACTTACCCTTGGAGGCAGACACAAGAAACAAGAAGCAACAGTCCTCTGCAGTAAGAAGAGGGCTGGGGAAGGATTGCCTCTAAGAAAGGCCTTGGAGGAGCACCACTCAGATCCTGGCTTTTTCCCCACATTGCCTGTTCTCCCATTTGTGTGTGAAACAGCACAGTCCCCTGACATGCATTCCAGCACAACCCAGCCCTGTTCAGTGGGGCTATGTGAAGCTTCGGTCCCTGATTTGATTCGGAGGAGATTCGGCCCAATTCAGTGGCTGAAACTCCAAATCCAAATTGAATCAGAACCCTCTGAATCAATTGGGAGAGATTCAGAAAGATTTGGAGATTCGGACATAGACACAACTTTAAATGTTTTTTCTACATACCTTTAGGTAGCAGGTGGCTCATGAACACTGCGATGCTGGGGCACATGGAATGTCACACAGGAGTGTGACCCACTTGGCAACAGTGTGTGTTGCCCACTTGGCAACAGACCCAGAAGTGGACCAGAAACACTTCCGGTGCACTTCTGGGTCTGCCGGGAAGTGTGTTGGCCCCCCCTCATGTTCCCCTCCCGGCTCAGCAACTGGTGCCTCCTGAATCTGGGGGGCACCCAGGGTCCCCCTGTGGCCAATCACCAAGTTGAAGGGGGTGCGGGAGGGGTCCCTGCACACTCGCCAGCAGACCCAGAAGTGGACTAGAAGTACTTGGGCAGTGGGGTCCCGCAGGTCTCGGTCCTTGGACCGATACTCTTCAATATCTTCATCAGCGACTTGGACGAGGGAGTGAAGTGTACTCTGTCCAAGTTTGCGGATGATACAAAACTGTGGGGAGAAGTGGACACACCAGAGGGCAGGGAACAACTACAGGCAGACCTGGACAGGTTGGATATATGGGCGGAAAACAACAGAATGCAATTCAACAAGGAGAAATGCAAAGTGCTGCACCTAGGCAGGAAAAGTGTCCAGCACACCTACAGCCTAGGAAATGACCTGCTTGGAGGCACGGAAGCAGAAAGGGATCTTGGAGTCCTAGTGGACTCCAAGATGAACATGAGTCGTCAGTGTGACGAAGTCATCAGAAAAGCTAATGGCACTTTATCGTGCATCAGCAGATGCATGACGAACAGAACCAAGGAGGTGATACTTCCCCTCTATCGGGCGCTGGTCAGACCGCAGTTGGAGTACTGCGTGCAATTTTGGGCGCCGCACTTCAAGAGGGATGTGGATAACCTGGAGAGGGTCCAGAGAAGGGCCACTTGTATGGTTAAGGGCTTGCAGGCCAAGCCCTATGAGGAGAGACTGGGGCACCTGGACCTCTTCAGCCTCCGCAAGAGAAGGTTGAGAGGCGACCTTGTGGCTGCCTATAAATTCATCATGAGGGCACAGAAGGGAATTGGTGAGGCTTTACTCACCAAGGTGCCCCCGGGGGTTACAAGAAATAATGGCCACAAGCTAGCAGAGAGCAGATTTAGACTGGACATTAGGAAGAACTTCTTCACAGTTCGAGTGGCCAAGGTCTGGAACGGGCTCCCAAGGGAGGTGGTGCTCTCCCCTACCCTGGGGGTCTTCAAGAGGAGGTTAGATAGGCATCTAGCTGGGGTCATCTAAACCCAGCACTCTTTCCTGCCTATGCAGGGGGTCGGACTCGATCTATTGAGGTCCCTTCCGACCCTAACATCTGTGAATCTATGAATCTACTTCTGTTCCCCTTTGGGTTCACCACCGAGCATGTGGTGCCGGGGGGGGGCTGCACTCCTGTGAGACGCTCCATGCACCTCAGCATCACAGCGTTCACAAGCCACACTGGTACCTCGAGGTATGTAGAAAAAGCATTTAAAGCTGTGGCTGTGTCCGAATCGCTGATTCACTGAATCGGCATCAAATCGGATTCGGCCGAATCAGATCAGGGACAATAACCCGAATCAACTAATCAAATCATTGACCCTGATTTGGGCTGAATCCAAATCGAATAGGGCCCACTTCACATACCCTTACTGTCCAGCCACGTTCAGTATGGAGCTCGGAGTGAGAATGCATGACTGGAAGAAAGAGTGACTGCCTGTCTTCTGGATTGTGCTGTGGATCTCTCAACCTCAGTCCCTGCAGGATGGCAAATGTAGCCTGTAGGTAGACTGGAAGGCAGCCTGTGCACTTACAAACATCCAAGCCAGAGCACTACACTGCTGAGTGTTCACAGATATAGGCAGAGCTCTCTGTTCTGGGATTCAGAACAAGACATCAGTCCTAGCATGATGTGGCTAGGACTTTCCTGGGGAATCCTTCAGGGTCATCTCCTCCAGTCTGCCCCTCCAGCCCCCTGGGGAAATCTGCAAGGGGTTACATCCTCTAGGCACAGAAACGCTTTGCACAAAGGCAGGGGCAGACAAAACTCTTGGGCTAAAGGCAATATCTTTTATTAGACCAACTAAATAGTAATAAAAAAAAATTCTCCAGAGGAGAGTTCAAAGTTTGTAAAAATTCTTCCAAGTAGAAGAAAAACTTCATCTTGCACAGGAAAGATAAAGGATAGTAGTTCCCCTTGGTTTCAAAGTCCATTTGTGAAAAAGTTGCTCTGTGAATATGCAGATTAGGCAGGGACAAAGCTCCAGCAGATTTCTTCTCTAATCTGGGAAAACTTTTACAATCTTTGAGCTCTCCTCTGCCTGATGAAGGGTGTTTGGAACTGAAAGCTTGCAAAGAAAGATTTTTTTTTTGCTAGTATTTAGTTGATCTAATAAAAGATATTGCCTTTAGCCCAAGACTTTTGTGTGTCTCTGCTTTTTAGACCAACATGGCTACAAGCTATATCTCTGTACACAAAGGTAGATGCTCTTGGGACAAGGAGGTTGGCAGTTTCTCTTCTTCTCCTGGCCTTTGCTTAAAAGTTTGCACACTTGTTCCAATGTAGTGGTGGGGAAGGAGCTAACTGAGCTGTGGGAGGAATTGACCTTGTTCACCTGCAACTCCAAACTGAATGTGTTTCAGTCTCACCAGAACAAAAACCTAAAAAAATGTTGTTTTGGATGAAATGGCCCATTCTTTGGGGAACGTTCAGGACCAGACTGCCGCCAAACATGGGTTCAAGTGGGGAGCCTGTCTGACCCCACAGGCCTTCCCTCAGACAGGCTGGCAAAAACTGGAACAGGATGACTTGCCAAAAGAAAGAGGTGCTGCCCAGTGGGACATGCTGGGCCAGTGTTGCAGCACTGCTCCCCAACGAACCTTGGTGCCCAGATTCTGGGAGGGTGGCAGGCTCTTCCTGAGGTCTGACTCTGTCATTGTGTCTGCTTGCAGCTCTGCAGGATGACTTTCAGCTGCATCCCAGTGACCTGGTGGTGGCAGTGGGGGAGCAAGTGCGGTTGGAATGTGCACCTCCAAGGGGACATCCTGAGCCCACAGTGTCCTGGAAGAAGGATGGAGTGCCTATAAACCAGGAAAGCAGTCATCATGAAGTAAGCTCAGCTCCACTACATCGCCTCAGACCCTTCTCTCCCTCTGCTTTGGCCTTTGCTTACTATCCTCACACTTCCTGCCTGTCAGAGTACAGGGATCATGGCATTCACCTCCTGTGGGTGCAGAGCTCCATGTGGGTGGCAGCCACTTCCTGGGGCCATCTGTTGCCAGGAAGCCCTATGGGTGGCCCTGCTTCTGCTCCCGCTCCCACTGTTTGCCATCTGCAGGCAGCCACTGGTACCAGCACTGCTGGGTCAGGATGGGATGGGACGGGACAGCCCCACCCCACCCCACCGGGGCTGGCATAGGGATCAGAGGGTAGCCAAGGGTGACATGAAGCCCATGCCCCCTTCCCTCCCTAGGCCATCCTCAGCCCAGGCCCCAACCCCAGCTCTGGCCTGTCCTGCAGTGCTGGGGGACTGCAGCCCTGGCTGTGTGACACCTGCCTGGCAGAAGGGGCTGGTCTAGGGGCCAGGGCCAACTTCACTTCAGTGGCACTTAAGGGCCCCTGGCTCGCCTTGGACTTGCCAAGAAAGCCCAGGCACAGTTCCCTGTTGGGCACAGAAAACACCTGCCCTTACTTGGTGGGGGGCCTCCAGTTTTCTGTTTGCCCAGGGCCCCAGCAAATCTTAATCCACCACTGCCTGGATGCAGTAAGTACAAAGCCAACTCAGCTTCCAGGGACCCAGCTTTGGTGTTAGGATGTAGCCAGCTTGGTCTACAGTAAGGCTGTCAAAATCACCTTGCACCCTGTGCCAGATCCCACAGAGCTTCTTTTGGGCCAGATCCAGCTCAGGGCATGTACTGGTGGCCAGCCCAGCTCTAACTGGGGCCATGCAGCAGAGGCAGTGCTGCAGTTTTGGCTCCTGCTGTAGGCCATGCTCCTGAGCAGAGCTGCCACTTGCCACATGCATTCCTCATGCTGCAGCAGCACCTCTAGCTCTGGCAAAGGGTATGTGGTAGTGGTGGGGGTGGTGGTCAAAGTATGGGAAGCCATGGTAGTGGCAGCAGGCAAAGCAGCTGGAGGGTGACTGGGCGTGTATCAGCCTTTATTTGCCCTCCTACCACTGATTGCCATGTTCACTAGGGCCCAAGGGCTCCGTCCGGATTCAGCAGCAGGCCATACCTCTGGCCACCCCTCTACCAACTTCAGGTGGCTTGCTTGTAGCCCAGCGGGCTGAATAGAGCAGCCTCACGGGCCATATCTGGCCTGTGGGTTGTTTGACACCCCTGGTCTACAGGTATTGGTGTCATTGGCACGATGCAGCTGTTGGCTTCTAGGGTCCTGGCCCTATTGCTGGGACAGAGGCAGCCCAGAGGCCAAGGTCTTAGCTTCCTGACTAGGATGCAACTTGGCCTTTAGAGTCAAGGTACCTCCGTAAGGGTGAAGCCAGCATGACCTCTGGGTTAAAGCTTTGTTGTGAGGGTGAAGCTAACTCAGCCCCAGGTGGATGGAGTTAGGGCCTACCTGTCTCTAGCCCAAATTTCCTCTCTCAGCCATCTCTCCTATATTCTCAACTTGAAGGAGTTTTGCCACTGCTGCCCCTAGTCCAGGTTGGGGCAGGGGTTCAGCACTGGCCTCCCCCCAGTGCTGAGTCACTGCAGGGACTGGTTGTGTGTAAAATTTGGGGAGGATACCAAGTGGGGCCTAACCTGCTTCTCTCCTTCCTTGCAGATCTCCAGTGGGAGGCTCCTGGTAGCTCATGCCCAAAAAAGTGACTCAGGAGTGTATGTCTGCGTGGCTTTCAACCAAGTGGGCAAGCGAGAAAGCAAGGTGGCTCTTGTCTCTGTCCTGGGTGAGATGGCTAATGCTTGTTGTTAAGTTCCTTACTTAACAGACTACTGAGACTTACTTTTCTCCAGGCCCAAAACAACAGACAGTTTTATTCAGGAACAAACAACACCTAACTGGGAAGATAAAAAAGTTACTCTGGAACAACAGAGGGTGGAGTTCTAGCTCTCAAGTTCCATCCCATAATAATAGGGACTAACAATTTCACCCTATAATTGCCCAATTACTACACTTGTGTTCCCTTCTGTAGAGCATTTCCTGTTGAGTGTATTATGCAGCTGGTATCACAACAGCTGACACTAGGAACCACTCAACTGGTCAGGGGCTGTACCTCTGACCTGCAAGACCTCTGATAGCACCTGCCCTCTTTCTGAGCTGCCCAACATAGCTGCAGGCTAGAGTTTGTAGCAGCAGGTTGGTTGCCTAAAAGCAGGGCGAGTTTCTTTCAGGACTTAGCAGCAACTCATCCTCTATCAGGGAGACAGGAGCACTTGTCAGCTTGTACAAGTGTGCCACCTCCAGGCTACCTGGGACAAGGCAGCTTTTGGATGGTGCTACTGGAGCAGAGAGCTCAGGAGAGCTGCCATGCCAGAAAGAGCCCCTGCCTGCGTTGGCTTTTGGGAGGGAAGGGAGATCCTTCCCAGGTACTCTGGCCCTGCCCCTATTGAAGGGATGCAGGAGAACCCCTGTATTAAGGCCCAGGAACATGCAGGGAGAAAAGTGGAGAATGTGCCCTGAGATCCTTCCATCACTCTGTACCCAACTTTTGCATTCTGGAACGTTGCTGTCCTCTGGGCCCCTTCTCTGGGACTGGTACTCTGGTTCATCTGAAGAGACTCATTCTTCCTGAGCTTCCTCAGGGCCTTCTCTGGTCACAGCTTCACCCTGAAGGCCCCCTGCTCTGGATCCTGATCACCTATTGGAACACTTCAGAGGCTCTCAGCAGCAATCCCTGGGCTCCATCCAACTGGAAAGATTCTTGTCAAAACCACAAGAAACCTCTACCTGGCCAAGTGGTTTATATACATGAGTGTTTTCTCTTGATAGCTGCTTTCCCTGGAGAAGTCACCCAGCCATTTTCAGGGAAATGACTCAGTTTCCAAGCTCAGATTCCAGGGAGGGTTGCAATTGCTTTGCATACTGCTCACTTCCTCCCACCTGTAACCAGATTTGCCTGTGACCAGATGGGAAATCATTTCCAGATGTATACATACAAAAGTGGGGCCAGGGTTTGAGTCAAATCAGCTTCCCCACAACTTCCTGGAAACATGCTTCCTCTTCTCCCTGAACACTATACAATCAAAATGGGAATGACCCACACTTTGTCCCAGGTTACACTGGAATGAAGAAATCCCAGTATTTTAAACTGTGAAGCTTGTGGTAGAGGAAGTTTTCTCATTGCAGGAACCAAGGGAGCCAGATCATAACCAAGAAAACAAGAAAAACAAACTGTTTGCCTGTTACCACAAGTGACACCATGTTTACTGGCTAGGGTTCAGTCCCAAACATTCAGGTCTCCTGCAATTGCTGTCTTTCCCGTAGCCCAGTCCCACAAGGAGACTGGACACGCACAGTAGATTACACACCTCTGCAAGGCAGTTCTAGTTCCTTGTTGAGCAGGAATCCTGGGTTCTGGCCTGGATCTGAGGCTGGATTGTGATGTGGTAGCTTGGGAAATGTTAACCAAAGTGTATACATTTTGCATCTAAAGTGTACAAGGTAGTATGACCAAAGTTGGGTTTGCCATGTTAATGCTTTAGAGTGTGTGTAGAAGTGCTCCATGCATGTTTTACAGTGCAGTAATTTAGAGCACTTTCTATAGCACTATAAAATTACAATGCTCTTAAACAGGACAGAAGTGCAGTGTTTGATTGGGGGGGGGATCCTCTGAGCCCCCTGCACTTTCCAGGCTAGTAAGCAGCGATTGCACTGAAGCCTCTTGAGGCTTCTCCCAGGTCAGAAATATGACCAGTGTACAGAAGTTATGAAAGTGCTGTAGGTTGCTAAATTGCTGTAAAATACAGTGCTTCAAATTTAATACTTCATTTAACAAGGGTTAATGTAAAGCACTGTACCCATTTTTAAAGTGCTGTAAAGCTGTGTACTTCTGTGCTCTGGGGGGGCCTGTGGAGCCAGGCAGGGCAGCCATGGCCCCTCCCACAGGGCCCGCCTAGTGCTGGTGGCTCTGCTCCATGCTGCAGAAGAAGTGTTAAGACCCTCCTCCCCGGGTGCGGCGGAGACCCTGGCCTGTGCCCTGCCTTTGCAGGAGTCCCACAGGCCCTGTGCAGTGTTAAGGGGGCCCCACACAGGCTGATTTGCCCCAGGCCCTGCACCTCTCTAGGGTCGGCCCTGCTCATACATATGACGGATCTCTGCTCCCGTGCGTCGGAGCAGACTTGATTAACTGAGTCTGCTGCGAGTCTGCTGGAACATGCTAAGTAGCAGACTCTGGCAGCCTCCGTGTCACACGTATTCAATGTCCCCACATTTCAAGGTGGCAGCGAGGACGCTTTAACTAAAACTCATCGAACAAGCTTTAGTTAAAGCACCCCACCACCATTTTGAAACATAGGATACTGAATACACATGATGCTGTGGGCACTTTAATTAGAGTGGCTCTGAGAGCACTTGTATAGATGCCCCATGAGCCCCTGTCTCCCATCTCAAGCAATTGCTCAACTCACTATGAGCACTTGCTCTATCCTACTTGCAGACCATTGTCTGGCTGAGCTCCCCTCCATAAGCAATTTAATCCTTTGATGGCTGGCTTAGCATGCTGCCTTTCCTTCCTGAGGGTAGCATCATCTCTTCATGCTAAGGGCAAAGTGGTGGTCCCAACCCATGGCTTATTGTAGTAGCATAATGAGCAGTGGGTGACCAGGGCAGAAGCCACAGGTGCCCACTTGGAGGGATGCAAGAACAGCAGCCACTCCTGTTGCCTACCCAGCCTCCTCACCTCTGCAGCTGGCCAGTGCCTGCCACCACTCCTGCCCTGGGCACAAACCCTGGCTGTTATGCCTCTGGCTCATGGGCAGCAAGTTGCCCACGAAGGCCTCTAACACTGCTCATAGCCACAGGGGAGAGCAAAGTCTGCTACTACCTGCAGCTTGTTTCTTGTAGAGTTGTCCAATGGTCAGCAGAGGTTGACACCATTTGTCTAGGTTAAGGGCAAGATCCATAGATGTGAATGTTGCAGCTGGTGGCACCCCTGATGTCCAGAGCAACCTACCTCTCTGCCATCACTGTCTACCCGCTTCTCCCACAAGTACTGCACATGCTGGTAAAGGGCAGAGGCTTCCCCAGGCAGCCCTATGTGCAAGAGGTTGTGGGGATCCGATTCTGCAGCATGCAGTACTTACTAATTTGTGTGGTCCAAGTCTCTTTGTGGCTAATGTGTGATGGATCTCTGCTCCTTCCCTTCTTAGAGAAACCAACATTCACTCAAAGACCCACCGATGTTGTGGCCAAATTTGGCAGCAGTGTCCAGTTTACATGTGGCGTTCATGGCGACCCACTGCCTAAGGTGTGGTGGCACAAGGAACATGGGAAGCTGCCCGTGGCCAGGTGTGTGCTGTGTGTTCGGTCTGTGAGCCCAGCTAGCACTGTACTTAGCAAAGGTTTATCAGACTGTGTAGCCCAGAGGGTCTCAAAGCAGTTGACTAGCCCTGACTAGCTACCCTAGGCCCATTGCTGGGAGGTGGGGGCCAGCTGCAGGGAACCTTGGAGCCTGCCCTTCAGGCCAGCTCTGAGGAGAAAACTACACCCATTTTATATAGCAGCGGGAGGAACTGGTGGCAGCAGAACTGTCCTGGCTCCATACTAGCTGGGGGTCGAATGAGTGGGGCTGCTGCCTGACATTGCAGCCACTGACTATGGCCAGAGAAGGGTCTTAGAATTGCTGGGCTGTTGAGTTGGATGCATGGAGGGTGGATGTGGGAATATGGCTCCATTTGCATGGGTCTATCAAAAACTTCATGATGCATGGACAGCCTGAAGGAGAGTCTAGTCCAGAGTCCCACACAGATACATGCTCCCAGCCTTCAAGGCTCAGAAGCTTGCATGCCCATCTCCTGTTTGTGCCTGGTCCAGATATATGAGCCATATTTGTTACAGGATTGGCTGAGATCAGGGCCCCGTTATGCCATGTGAATATAGAGTGGCACAGAGACCTGGTCTCAAAAGCTGATGGAGCTTGTCTATGTCTCACCCTGCCAGGCACGAGGTAGATGAGGAGCACACTTTGTGGATCTATTATGTCACAGCACTTGATTCAGGCAGGTATATCTGCACAGCCCAGAACCAGGTGGGAACCACTTTGGCCTGGGCCTCACTCTCTGTGCAAGGTAAGCAACGCAGCCTTCAGCATGACAACACAGCAGGACTAGGCATGCCTGCAGACATAAAGAAGGGCTTGTCGCAACAAGGCCTGTGGCCAGCATGTGCTGGAGAGTAGATAGCATGCTGAGGGGGAGGAGGGGTAGAGAGTTATCACTTGCGACAAGCAGATGTAGCTGACATCCTTTTCTTTCAGAGCACAACTCCCCTCCACCCACTGGTCCCCATGGCTCTGGCCATCTCTCCCTTTCTGAGCTGACTTGGAGGGACCCTCCTCTTCCCTCCATAGGAGTCTATATGCTAGAGTACCAGCATCTGGGGAGCAGCAGGCAAATGCCTTACACCATCCTAAATGTGGTCTTACAAAGACTAATAAACCCCTCTGTGTATCAGTCCCCTATCAAGGGGACACATGCTCTGGGCCACAGGTTTGGGGTGGAGGTAGCTCTTGGATCTCAGTTGAGAGAGAGTGCCCCAGAGAATTCCCTTCTATGTGCTTACAGAGCCTGATTCTGCAGACACAGGACAGCATCCTTGTTCAGAGAAGCAGGGATACGAGCAAGTGGAGAAGATGGAGAGGGTCCAGAGGTTGCCAACAGACATGATAAAGGGGTTGGAAGGAAAGCTGCATGAGGACAAGTTAAGAGGTATGTTTAACTTGGAAAAAAGGTAATTGAAAGCACCCAGGATAGCAGTCTTCAAATATTTGAAAACCTGTGTAAAGAAGAGGGAGAACAGTTGTTCTCCCTTGCTAGAGAGCAGGACACAGAGCTCTGCTTTAAACTGTAGCAAAGCAGATTTAGATTAGATCGTGAGGAAAAACTTCCCTATGGTTAGAGCAGTGAGGCAGTGTGATAGACTGCCCAGCAGCATTGTAGAATCTCCTTCAGCTACTGATGAAGCTTTTCATACTGGCCATCTGCTGGAGGTTTTCAAGAGGAAGCTGGATAAGCATTGGCCAGGGATAGCTGAGGAAAAGCATTCATGCATTCCTGAAGGGGGTTGGACCAGGTGACCATGAGAGTCCTTTCCAGTGCTGTGACTATGGCAGAGCTGAAGTGATGCAGCTGCACCAGTAGGTAAGGCTATGTGACTCTCCCCCCTTACCTGCTGCCCGTTCCAGCACTTGCCTCCTCCCCATGCCTCCATGTGGATTTGCTTGTTGCAAGTCAGGTGGAAAGCCTGTGAGAGCATGCCCTGCTATGATTGGGTGTTTGATTGGTCAAATAATATGTGGTCAATTGATTGGTCAAATATTGGTCAAATATTCTAAGTATTAATTTATTAGAAGAGTGAAGAGAGACTTCAATTTTCAGTAGGTTTGGTATTTATGCTAATTACAAAGAACAAGTTAGTTAACAGTACTTGTGAAATTAAATTCTAAAAAAATATAATGAATTTCTATAACTATTGATATTAGGTAAGCGCAGCTTTGAATGATGATCAAAGCTGAACACTTCTGCCTTTCCTTGGCTTTTATTCTGAAACCCTAGGATTAAAATTAAAAAAAAAGAAACTACACAGAAATTAAACACACAGTAACTGTAAAAGACACAGGTCTATTGTTAAAATGCAGTGATGCTAAGTAGTCAGAAAGCCAACTCTTCAAGCACTTTGCTGTTTGCATTTTGGGATGCCTGCAGTTACAGCAGATGATCAGTAAGAGATTTTCTATGCTGATGGTTTTCATATGTTTCATAGATGTTAGGACTGGAAGGATTCTTCCCCAGCTATGCTTCCTAGCTCGTGGGGGAAGAGGGAGAGTGAGGGTCACATATCTTGCCTCCCCACCGAGGGGTAGTGGGCAGGGGCACCTACACCCTTCAGGACCCAGAGGACTCCTTCCAAGGGGAAGTCTTACTCCTCTTGGTCCCATGTGGGCATAGGTGCCACCATACAATATAACAATGAGCCCCTGTCTAAACCTTGTAGAACAACGGGCCCTTATAGAAACCCCAATGACATAGCAGCCAGCTGCTGCATTCACCAAGCATCCTGCCCTCTCTCCTAGGCTCTCAGTCCCAGAAAGCACAGAGCTCCAGGGATCGGGGATGGCTTCACCCTTTATGTGCAGCTGGTCAGGGAAACTGAGGATAGGAAAAATACCCAGCTGTTTAACCACCTGAATCCCCTATCCAGCAGAAGCCTGGGACCATCTGTCAGGATGTAACTGTTTGAGAGACATTCTGGTCTGGAGTGGTCAGTGCACGAGGGACCTTGGTACTGGGGCCCTACCCTGCTTTTTAACCAGGTGTCTTAGGGGGAACCTGCGGGAGCTGCATTTGGGGCTGGTGTTGCCAATGAAAACTCCCAACATCCATGCCCCATCTCAGAAGGACTAGAATGACTGGCTAGCCCAGGGTCCAGAGACGACTCTTGCTCCTTTATCTGTCTCTAGGCCCCCTGGACACAGGCCAGAGGGAGGATGTCCCACATGAGCTATCAGGCATCTATCTGCACCTGGATAATAGCACAGTGCTCCCTGCCTCCTCTGCTGTCCACCTGCACTGGAAGGTCAGTAAGCAGCACCCCTGGCACTGATTGCAGGGGAGTCCTGGCACAAAGTGGCTGTCATCAAGCATTGGGTGTCCTTTCCACCCATCCCAGGTGCCAGGGGATGGGGTGGCATCTCAGGGTGTTGGATGCTATACTCACTGGGGCTGAGCTGGGAGGGGAGGGGCCCTTGAGGAGTCTCTTTAACGGTGTGTGAAAAGTGATGAATCAAGCATGCTGAACTAGTCCTGCTGGAGCCAGGGGTCTAGCCATGCCAAGCAGAGATTGGGCTAGAAAATCTGTTCCAGCAGCAGAACTCTGCTCCCTTCCACCTGGGCTCCCCATTCAGTGCTGCCCCAGCCTCACTCTTTCCTGTTTCCTCCCCTGCTCCTGTATTCTGCTGGGGCTTCCACTGGTCTCAGAGCAGCCCAGAGGTGGATCCATACTGTCCTACTGGATGAAAGGCTGGTTCCTGGCCATAATATATCTTCATTTCTGTTGTAGGGCAGGGAGGGAAAGAGGTCCAGGTTTGCTTAGGGACAGCTCCTGCCATAAGGGCAGGCCCAGAATGGGAAGCTAGCAGTTTTCCCCAAACCATCAGCAGCAGGATGGCCCCAGAGCTCAAAAGCAAAGGAAAAACCCAGCACATATAACTAATCCAGCATGGGCCCCAGGTCCCAGACAGGCAATGGGAAATCACAGCAAACAGCACTATGCCCTGTGGGAGTGGAAGGGGGACTGAGGCTGCACTTGTAACCTGTTACAGGGAAAGTGTTGATTGCCTCCAGCCATTCTGAGCAGAGCAATGGCTGAATTCTGTGCCCTGCTCAGCCTGGCAAAGTCTAAACCTTGCTCCTGCTCTGAGCTCCTCAGTTCTTTAGCATTCTCTGACATTACCTCTGCAGGCCTTGTAAGACTGGTTCACCTGTAAAGATCCAGCTTGAGCAGGTGGAGATTGGAAATGAGGCAGGATTTCCTGTCAGTGCCAGCACAGAGAAGCAAGGGTTTGGGGTGATACCTTTTATTAAACCAACAGTATTGTTGCGGGGCATGTTCACCAAGCTTTTGGGCATGGGCTGTCCTACTGCAGGTCAGCTGAGCTGCATGGTTGTTCCAATAAAATATATTACCTAAAGGAACCTTGGACATGATGCCACTCACTCCCTCACATGTTCCCTGAACTATTATGGCCACCACAATACTCAGCAAAGCCTTTAGAACTGTTAGCTTTGTGTGTGGGTGTGTGTATGGGTTGGAGGGGTGGGCAGGTAGGGAGCTGGCACAAACAGCATTCTTGCCTTTTAGCACATTGCTAGCTAGAAAGTGGAACAGAGAGCTGGAAGCAGGGACTTAGGGCACTCTGTTTGACACCTGACTGTACATGGGGCACATTAACACTTCCTCCGAAAGCAGGGAGTGGCACAGCTTGAATAGTGTTAGCCAAGCTGGTGAGAGTCTCTCCTAGCGACATTGGTTCAAAGCCTTCCCCTCACTCCCACCTGCAGGGTCTGTATGGCTCTGTCATGAGGATGAAGATGCAGACTCTGTGCCCATGGTGTTTTCTGAGGTGGGGTCTGGGAGCTGATACCATTATAAATGTCAGTAAATTCCCTGGTTGCATCGGTAGCACAGTGCAGGAAGTGTCCTGAATAACTTGCACAGTTCTGCATCTGTCCCCAGAAACTGGCCAGGTGGATCCCTCTTCCCTTGTCCTCTGTGTCCACTGGATGGTCGTTACCTTTCAGGTGATCAGCTCATCCCAGCACCCTGAGGGTTTCACTGTGCTTTACCGCTCTCTGCATCCAGTAAAGATGAACTGGGCTGAACTGAAGGTACCCAAAGAACACAGCATCATCATCCCAGCACTGCGGAGAGGCTACAAGTATGAGTTTAAGGTTCGGCCCTACACTGGAAAGGTCCACGGCTTGGACAGCAACAGCAAGCAGCTCTGTATCCCAGAGGAAGGTACAGGCCCCCAGCTCCTCCAGCTTGTCCAGGCCCCCAGCTCCTCCAGCTGTAGGCCCTAACTCAGCCCCCTTTGGGACGGGAGGCAACGCTGGCCGATACCTTGTACATCACCATCCTAGACACCTGGCTGGGAGGCTAGGAGGTATTTGCTTGGCAGAACAAACAAATCCTTGCTGGCTTAGGGAAAGGCTGCTCACAAGCTTTTTGACCACCCTCTGCACTGTTCATCCCTGAAAAGCTATGCAGCCCCAGAGGGAGCTTATTGACAGGGGAGATGCCCCCAACAGAATATACACAGCAGCTGTGCAGAGGGAGCTGCCCGTGCAGCCTCTGTCCCTCCCCTGTGCAAGTGGAGCCTAGTGGTACTGGAGAATGGCCTTTCCAGCAGGCCCAAAGAGGTTCCACTGCACTGGCCCCTACTCACACTAGTGCCTGAATAACTCAGGCAAGCTCTAACCGTGCAGTACCTACAGTAGGCCCCTCACAGCCTCTGCCATGCACTCAGTTCTGGGGAGGGGCTCCTGGGAACTGCCTAATCCCTGGGTGGTTGTGTTCATCATACCTTATCTTACAGCTCTCCGGGGTGCCAGGGTCCAGATGCCCTGATGCTTACTTCTAACCTCCCCTGCCTAGGTCTGTCTTGCTTCTCTGGAGAGAGCCATGAGCCCTGTTTGCAGGGTCTTGCTACCTGAAGGCAAGTAGGCAGGTCAGTGTCTGTGGGAGATCTAAGAGACAGCAGTAGAAGTTTCAGTAGCTTTTGCCCTGAAGCCCCTAGGTCTCACTGCAGTGCTCAGGGTGCTCCATCCTGGCTTAGGTTCCCACATTTACAGGGCAGCTGATGCTCTTGCTGCTTTGGGGGGGTTCAGTAGCTCTGTTTCTTTAGTGCCAAGTGCAGCTCCGCAACATGTAACCATCACAAGAGGCAATGATGAGAATGGCACAGTCGTCATCAGCTGGGACCCTCCTCCTCATGACGCACACAATGGCATCATTAAGGGCTACAAGGTAAGGGCTTAGGCCCAATATGACATTGTCATACTTCAGGGGCTGAGAGAGGGTGGGAGGAAGGCTGTAAGCTGAAGGGAAGTTAAAGAGCTGAAGCAGCTAGGCAGGACTTGGCCACAGCTCTGACAGCAGCCAGGCTAGGAGAGCTGTGTGGAGTCAGAGTGTGTTGCAGGGATGATTCCAGGGTTACTCTAAACTGCCTGGTGAGAGCATCCCTAAAGAGCATTTGCCAGTTAGGAGCATCTAAAACATGGCTGTGCTCTCAACTTGCAACACCTTGCCCTGCACATGGACCTGACAAGGCTGACAAAGGGCCTGCATCCACAGTTGTCTGGCCAGAGCTTGAGTCCGGTCAGCTCCCTGATGGGGTGTGTCACAAGTATGCTATCTCTGGGGCCGGGGGTGTCTCTGCCGTGCTATCAGTGTGTTTGGGTGTGTTACAGGTCTGGTATTTGGGGAATGAAACTCACCATCACTCTAACAGTACAGTGGATGGAGGTACACACCGTCTGGAGACAGCTGTCCTGGCTACAGGGATTAAGTACTGCATCAAGGTGGCAGCTTTCAATGGAGCAGGGATCGGGGTGCCCAGCAACTCCACCTGCAGCATCATAGGTTAGATGCCCTATTTTGCCCTTAAATTTTTTTGTCAAACAAAAGACAAGCAGATATCATAGAGATGGGCATGGGGGAGAGAGAGAGAGACAGTTCCCCCTTGAAAACCTCAGTTACCAGTAGCATCCTTGCTGCCCTATTGGTTACATCAACCTCCTTCCCCTATAAACTCTTTTTCAGTGAACAGAGCCCTGGGGAGCACTGCTAGTCTGACAGCCCTAGACACTGGAGTCCTTTCAATGTCTAGCTGTGCAAGCGCCTGTCTCCAGCACTTTTCTCTGCCCTCAGGGACCTTCTGAGCTCAGGCTGCTCAGCCTTAGTTCCTTGTCTGAGATGCATGTCCAGAGGGCCATCTTTACAAACACAGTGGGTACCTATACACAAGCACTGAGGCATCCAGTGAGTGGCAGATGGGGAGCCAGGGCAGCTCCTTCAAGACTTGGCACTGCACCTTCTCACTGCCCTGCAGTTCTTGTGCTAGATGAACCCATATATGCAGGCTGTGGCATCAGCTAGTCCTGTACTGCAGCCTTTCACACACTCTGATGCCCTCCAGCTCTAGCCTGATCTTCTTCACCTCTTCCTTCCAGAGCCCCTGCTAGGAAAGATGACAAAGGCCCCAGAGGTGCTCTCCTTCATCCACATCTTGGGTGTAGTCCGACAACCTGCCTTCATCGCTGGTATGGGCTCCGTGCTCTGGATCGTGCTGATGGTCCTGGCCATTTACCTGTGCCAGCACCACAGCAGACAGTACAACCAAGGACAGCAGCACGTCTTGGGCAGAGGTGAGGGTCTCCTCTTCCGCCCCCTAGGAGCCATGTTTCAAGTGAGGCACCAGGGTCAGCCTTAGTGCACTTCAGTGGCAGGTTTCCAGTTATTTCAATGCCCTTCTTGACACCGGTGCCCAATTTGCAATTCTCATCCCCATTATCACCTGTGCAGTTTAGATGTGTAAGCACCCACACAGCTCCTGCACATGCTCTGTCAGGTGTGCACAAGCGAGGCAGGTACACAGCTATGTGCACATGCCCAGTGAATGTGAGTCATAGGATGGTAGCTGGGCAGGGATGCTGAATACACAAAACATGGAGGCTGGTGGAGTGCCCTAATTAGCACACTCCAGCAGACTTGATGAATCGAGTCTGTTCCAATGTGCTGTAATTACAGCGTCAGAGCAGTATCCCCACATGTCTACAGACTCCCTCAGTGCCTTAATCACTCTGCTACCAGGGCTAAAATATGGGAGGACCTCACTCAGGTATGCGCATACCTAGCTGTCTAGCCAGCATGTAGCCTACTGAACATGTGCAGTAGCTGTGGGGGCATATGCACATCCACACTGCATATGAAATAAGATCATAGCTGTGTGCAAGTGCCCAAAATACCTCTCACATGGCTGGAAACTGACCTTCCAATGAACAAGGAAAAACAGAATTCCCCCACCCTGAGCACAGGGACAGAGTTGCTGTCAGTTGGGGGCCAGCAGGAATCTTGGTCACCTGGCTCACTGTATTATATCTAAGCCACTTGAGAAGGCCCAACCACAGGAGCCCAACCCCAGCCATGCTCATTGGGGTCTGATGTTACCATTCCCCACTGGAAACTAGCTCCGGGATTGTATCTTGGCTCAACTCTGTGACAGAGTGCTGCCAAGAAAGGCATCCCCAGGAAGGCAAAGTACATAGTGCCCTGTCCTAAAGGTCTGAAGATGCATCCAGTGATTTCCATGATCACCCAGTGCCTTGTTTTGATGTGCTGGGAATGAAACCCTGGTATTCCTGTACTTAGCTGGTGTTGATGCAGCTGCTTAGGGTCTGAAGCCCTGGGATGGGCTGCACAGAAATGGGAAGGGGCTTTGCTAGGTGCACCCTGCTTGCCCATTGTCAGGAGCTGCATCTGTGTGATTCACTCCCCCTTGCTCCCCAGGGATGTACCGATATGGCAGTGAAGATACCGTCATTCAGCAAAGGTGAGTGACACCCCTCCCCAGGGCCAGGTGTGATCAGAGGGGTGGCTCAACCCCACAACAAGCAGGAACCTCTAGCTTGAAAAAATAAGGAGCTTCCTGAGGGCTCTGGGTCCAGCCCTCTCTCCCTGCATGTTGCAGGGTCATGCTTAGGAGCACATGCCAGCTAGGTAGAGCCAGCCCAAGTGCCCAGCATGCGGGGCTCTTGGTGGGAGGAAGGAGATCTCTGCCATATTATCAAGGCATGAGATGTTTCCATGCCCTCAGGCCTGCACAAAGGGATCTTGGGTCTATGATGGGTGCCAGTTGCTACCCAGAAGGGCTCCCAGCAGGAACCTCTAGTGCAGATACAGTGATGATGCTGAGACTGTAGTTTTCTTGGGCTGGTGCAGCTTCTTTTGCTTGAACATGGGTGCTGGTGCACAGTATGGTGCTGCCAACATAGCTATATCCACACAGGCAAGACCTTGCTGCTATAACACGCCAATCAATGTGCACCAGCAAAGTGCCTAAGCAGGCTTTCTGCTGAATGACCAGATGAGGGGAGGAATAGATTGGAGCAGCAAGCCCTATGCCAGAATGGTACACCTACCCTGCAGCAAGAGCTGTGGTTGTGGGGGCCTCAGCACCTAGGTTCTTAATGAGAAAGGAGTATGGTAGTGTGCCCACCTGTATGCCAGACCCCCAAGCAGCAGCTAGCTCTCCAGAATTGCTGGCCAGGGCAGGTGACAGTAGTCACAGCCCTGCAAGGAACCCCTGGCCTTCACCTTGCCAATGTGTCTGGATGTCTGCTCCTCTTTTCACCCCAGGACAAACACCAGTGACTCCCCATGGCTTTCAGACACCTGGAAATCCACATTGTACTCCAAGAACTTCAGTACCTGTAGTAGCCTGAGCAGCCAGCTCCTGTGGGCTGAAACCAAGGACAGGCTGGACTTCCACCACTCTAGTAAGTTCCTCTGCTGTGCCCACAGGGCAAGGCTGATTCTGCTTTGCTGTGGGCAGGAACATGGTTGGACCTGGGCTCTTACCCCATGTAACCAAACCCTCTCACTGCAGCTGTTACCAGTGAGGAAGGGGCAGGAGGAAGGGGACCTGGAAAGGGACAAAATCAAAGGATTCAGCAGGGAAGGAGTGCTTCCATATGCAATGGCACTGGTGTATGCAGGGTTGTGAGTGCTGTGCATTGTTGTCTGTACACAGCAGAAAAAGGTGTTCATTCTGTGTGCAGAACTGGTGTGTGTGGCTGTGCATGTCACGCTGTGTGGGCAGAGCTAGTGTATACATGTATGTGCTACAGGCCAACACATCCTGTTCTGCTGATACAGGAGTAGTACTTGTTGGGTGACTGTGTGGGGCTGTGTGCCAGGTTGTGGGGATGTGGCTGAGGAAGCTGCCTGTGGCACACAGCTCTAATACTGACCCTTATTCCTCTCTTTGTAGCCATGTCCTTTGACCACCAGAGCCACAGCTCCCAGCTCCCACTAACACCTGACAACAGTAGTTTGCACAAAGCAGTTTATGTTGACCTTCCTGCTAGAGACATGAAAACCTTTCACTACCCCATGCTGCCCAGCCTCCTTGAGCCTCAACACAGAAGACCTACTGAACACTGGCCTGTGCCCTGTCTTAACCCAGGCCTCAGTCTAGAGAGCACTTGTGTGAGGGGAGCCATTAGGAAAGGGCCATGGCAGCCAGTGAGCTCTGTGCCCTCCCATCTTGCGCTCCAGGGTCCTTGGAAGAGCTGCAGCAAGTGGGGTAAGTACCGGCTGACTGGCTTCAGCTGTGGATAAAGGCTTTGGTCTCAATGTAGCTGAACCTAAACTTAGAGTGAGGGTGCAAGGCTCCCTACAGACAGTCCAGAGCCTTGTCACCCAGCATGTCAGTCGTGATCCATGAACCAATGGGAATGGGCTGCCCTGCATGGCAGACCGTGCTTGCAGTGCCGCAAGAAGGTGTCCAATTTGGTAGTCGGGCTGTGCGAAACAGCAGCGTTCCATTTTGACCAGTGTTTAGACATTTCGATGAAACAGCATTTCATTTCAAATTTTGTTTCAATTCGAAACAGCTGTTCTGTTTTGTTCCGTCAAAACAGCAAAACTGTTTCACCGTTTCACCCATAAGATATAATGGGTAAAGACAAAACAGCCTAGAACTTTGTCATTTCAGGCTTGATTTGAATGAAACTTTCAGGAATGGTAGCCTCTTCTGAGGGCATGAAGCCTGCCAAGTGTCAAGGAGATAGGTACAGGGGGTTCAGGGAAACTGGACCCCAAAATCTTGAAAGCAAAACATATGTCACATGTATGTGTTAAGCCAGAGTGAGGTCAAAACTGCAGGGCAGGTGGCCCCTGTGGGTGCCACAAAGCCTGCCAAGTATCAAGAAGATAGGTGCAGGGGTTTGGAGGAAACTGTACCTCAAGCTGTGGACAAGCAAAACTTGTGTGTGTTGAGGTGCAGCAGGGTGAAAGCTGCAGGCCTGCTAGCCACTGCTGAGGCCATGAAGCCTGCCAGCTGTCAAGGAGATAGGTATGGGGGTAGTCTGGGTTCAGGGGCCCTGCACCTCTAGCTGCTGACAGGCAAAACTTGTGACTTGTGCAACTGTGTCTGCCTTGTAGCAAGGGGGGTGAGGGGAGGGGAACTACTGCAGGCCTGGCTGCTAGGCCCTGCTGTGGCCACAAACCCTGCCAGCTGTTAAGGAGAGAGGTGCAGGGAGTTTTTGGGGCCCTGCACCTGTAGCTGCTGACACGCAAAACTCATGACATGAGTGCTTGTGCTAGCTAGCTACCGTGTTACGCAATCTATCATGATTCACTCAGGGACCAGCTCAATACATAGTAGCTAGTAAGGTTAACGAGTTAATGAGCAAGAATTAACATCTACAAAACCATAAACCAAGGAGAGGAAAGCATCAATACAGAGCCAGGAACTGCTTCTGTCCCAAGACAGAAACAGTCAATTGCACAAGCACCCAAGTCACAAGTTTTGCCTGTCAGCAGCCAGAGGTGCAAGGCCCCAGAACCCAGACTCCCCCTGCACCGATCTCCTTGACAGCTGGCAGGCTTCGTGCCCTCAGCAGGGCCTAGCATGCCTGCAGCTTTCACCCTGCTGTGCCTTAACACACACAGTGTCACCCATGTCACGAGATTTCCTTGTCCACAGCTTGAGGTACAGTTTCCCCCAAACCCCTGCACCTATCTCCTTGAATCTTGGCAGGCTTTGTAGCCTCCACAGGGGCCACCACCCGTGCAATTTTGACCCCACTGTGGATTAACACATACATGTGACATGAGCTTTGCTTTCAAAATTTGAGGGTCCAGTTTCCCCAAACCCTGTGCACCTATCTCCTTGAAACATGGCAGACTTTGTGGCCTCAGCAGGGGCTAGCAAGCCTGCAGTTTTGACCCCACTGTGGCTTAACACATACACGTGACACAAGTTTTGCTTTCAATATTTGGGGTGCAGTTTCTCCGAACCCCCTGCACCTATCTCCTTGAAACCTGGCAGACTTCATGCCCTCATAAGGGGCTACCATTCCTGTGACTTTCATCCAAATCAGGCCAGAAATGTCAAAGTTATTGGCTTTTTTTGTTGTTCCCCATTATAGCCTATGGCCAAAACATTGAAACAGCGTTGAAACAGCAAAACGTTTTGACTTGCCTTGTTTGTTTCAAGGCTGTTCTGACTATATATGTTCCACTTAGATTTTGCTGTTTCGACCTTGAAACGGTTCAAAATAGAGTTGAAGCAAAACTGGTGGCAAAATTTTGCACGATCCTATTGGGTAGCCATAGTCCCAAGCATATACAGCATCTAGGCAGAGCCAGTATTGCCTCTATGGCAGTTTCAGTCCCAGGATGCTGCATAACCTTGGGCCAGATCCTGCATCTCTCACTGCCTGCACCCCAGCCAGCCACAGGGACAGTGGCCTGCTGTCCCTTGGTGCCATGCTGAGACCTATGCCTGTGGAGGCCCAAGGAAGTGCTCATGTCTTCCCCATCCTCCTGTCTAATGTGTTACCAACCCCATTCAGTCTGTGCTCATGTACAGCCACTGCCCTATGGTATGCATCGCCCAGCTCCTGGCTGACTCACAAGAGGAGACCTAAGCTCTGAACTGGAGTCCCGGCAGCCAGCCTGCTATAGCAGCATCTCTCCCTATGGACGGCTGCTGGGGGAGAGGGGCATTGATAGAAGCTGCATTAAGTTATATCCAGAGTTCCAGCCCAAATCAAAGCTACAGAATTCAAAGCAATGTAATCCAGCCCTTGCCCCTAGCCTTACTATTCCCTTCTATGGGCTGTGCAGAGTACACTCCTTCCTAAGAGGTCACCACGAGGGCACTGCCATGGACCTGGCTGAGCATGGTAGCTGGAAGATGGAATGGCTTCCTGCAGCTCAGGCTGTTTCCTGCTTCTGTGCAGTCATCTGCAGTATACACCCAGGACCAGGGCCAGGGCCAGGAGGGCAGCTGTCTGCTGAGCACTGCAAGGTGACTGGCCCTAGCCACTACTTGTGCTTCAGTGACTCAGCCTCTGGCTCTCACGCTGGCCTGGGATGTGCTGCTGGAGGAGGCCATTCTTGCTTCTGATTCCCTGTCCCACCAGCTCTGTTCTTGGGACTTCATTCAGAGATTTCTAGGAGGAGCCATTAGATGATCTCCTGGCTTATGTTAACCAGAGAGCTGCACTGCTATCCAGCATCTAGACAGTGCTTTGATCAGTGTTAAAGCAGTGATTCTCAACCAGGGTGTTGTGACATCCTTTCAAGGGTGCCATATGATTCATAAGATAAATCCAGGTTTCAAATAGGAATTCATAGTGTTAAAAATGTTCTACCCTTGTTGTAGTCTTTCTGCCCTCTTTGCAACACAGACCTGTTTTATTGTGTTTTTCTGTAATCAAAAACCAAATGAAACTGGCATTTTCCAGGAGGTTCCTTGAGTCTAATAAGGGGTACCTTGAATCTAAAATGGTTGAGTACCACTGTGTTAGACTAAAGAGTTAAGCACCCAGAGCTATCTAGGCCCTGAGCAGCAGAACTACAAGGACAGGTCCCTACTCCTTTCTGCTTTCAGCAGATCTACTTCAGTTCCAGGTGTCTAACAGCTGTAGAGCTAAAGCTAATACAGGGAAGTCCCCTGGCCTGGACAATACCGGTTGACCTCAATGACCATGCTGATCTTTTTTAGCCTTTTTGCTCTGGGACTGTAAAATACCATGGCCCTCCTTGTTTTATGGTGCTTTGCAGGGCCATACTCTGGCCAGTGCAAGCAGAGCAGCCTGACAGCTGTGTGTGGCCATGGGAAACAGAGAACACCAGCCTTGCATAGGGCTGAGCAGTTCTTGCACAGACTTGGGGGAGGGGAGGGCAGGGATTCCCAGTGACAGTTGCTAGATCAGGAGTGACCTATGACTGGGATCAGGCCCATAGTGTCTTTGCAGGGCTCCTAAGTTCTTGTGGCAATGACTCTAGCTGCTTCTGTTGTCAGAAGCTGAATTCCCAGTGTCAGTCCAAGTCTGTACTGGCTTCCATGGAGTCACTTCAGGCCTGTGCATCCACAGCTGTGCCCAGTGGCAGAACTGCAGATCTAGTTGTGACCACCTAGTCAGGAGGACAAGCCCCACCCTTGATGCTCACAGCTGCTCTCTTCTCCCCAGAGCTTCAGCAGGTACACAGCACCCCTTTGCTTCCATCCAGCTTCTCTGCACCCTCAAGTGGCCCTGACAGTACAGACTGTCCCAGCGATAGAGGACAGAGCCTCACAGGCAAAGGTTAGTGAAGCAGCCAACTGCCCTGTGGAACTTGTAGCTGCCGTGCCCAGAGTGTGGGGCTGCAGGACAAGGCCAGACAGGGGCTTGCCTGTTCCTCCAGTGCCACTGCAAAGAAGAGCCATGTTTCACAGCAAGCTTCCACTCTACTCCTAGGGCTGCGGTGGAAGGGCTTTCTGGAGTGCCCCATTGGCTTCTTGGATCTTAGGGGGTGCTTTGGAGATTCAGGGTGGAGCTGTGTAGGGACAGGCACCATGGGATTTGAGGGATAAGTTGGGGAATCTCTGTTGGCCTGTGGTGCCCTTTGAAGGGGCCTAAGGACTCCCTGGGGTAAAGGGAAGGATCTTAGGCCCCTCTTGGGGACAGTGATAGTTCCCAGTTCTGCCCCAACCCTCACTCTTGCCCATGTCAGGACTGCTGCAAACAGTAACATTGAGGCAATCCATTTCCATATGTGCTTGCCCTGCCCTGCTGAGCCAGTTGGAGTGGGGGATGCTGAACCCCCAGGCCAACACCTAGCTGTTCTCAGGGCATTGCCACCTGCAGAGGCTCCAGGCCAGTCACTCTGAGATCCAGGAGGACGTTTGGTAGCAGAGAGGTGTCAGCAGAAGGCAGCACAGCCCTGCACAAAGCTACAGGCTCAGCCACCAGCCAGGACTCTGGCCCTGGGAGAGGAGAAAGGAGTCACCTCACCTTGCTCTGACTGAGGGATGCTGTGCTCTGGTCCTCAGTCCTGCTCCCCAGCACCAATAATCCATGAGCTCTCAAACAGCCAGGTCATGCTCCTGGTGCTGCCAGGCCAGAGGAAGTGAGGGTCACTCACTGGGCAATGGGCACTGCCATCCAGCCTGATTGCAATATCTCAGTTCCTCTTTGGCCAGTCTGGCAAAACCCTGGGATGGAGGGAGAGGGTCCTGTGAACCCAAGACTCAGGGCCTGGATTGCTGGGCTCTGACAAAGCAGGGGCAAGCTGGAATAATGGTTCCATCATGGCTCTGCCTCAGTTCCAGGACTGCACAGGAAAGCACCAGAGACTGGGCCCAAAAAGCAGGACTTTTTCAATAAATCCCTATTTGTATTGACCCGGGTCCCACCACCCTCATCTTATGCTGGGATTAGCTAACACCATAAAAGAGGAACAGCTTCTGAAGAGGATTTGAACCTGGAGCTATAGGTAAAAGGCTGAATTGCACTGGCTGTAATGTTGGACAGCCAGTCCACCTGTCCCTCCCTTGTGCTTATGTTACACTTGGGACAATAATGCTGCTTTCTCCAGAGATGTGTATTAGTTTGGCTCAGGCTTTTCTAGGACTCACACAGGCAGGACTTCCTCTCTCAACCTTCAGGTAAGACTTCCTCTGCTCACAGGGAGTTTCTTAAAGGGAAGCTCTTTGACTGCTGTTTACTGCTGTAAGCTGCAGCCATGACTGGTACTGATGGGTTTCCAAGGAAGAGCAAATAAGAAGTGAAGCTTTGCACTGGGAGAAAGCCCAACTGAAGGGATTTACCAGGTGTAAGATGCCCTGAAGGAGAGCACATGACTTTGGGCCCATCTGAGCTGTGGGCTTGCAGGGTGGGCCAGAGGAGGACACTGCAGAGCTGTGCTAAGGTTTTCTGCGTGGGTGACATTTGGGCTGGCTGGGTCATTTCACTGATTGACTCTCTTGGATGTTGCTGAAGTGTGGCACAAGGCCTGAGGACACCAGATCATAGTGAGTTGCCAGTAAAGCTTATGGATCACAGTCTGAGAACATCTCACTTCCAGACCAGCCAGGCATCACTTCCTAGCATGTGTGACATCACAGCTCTACTCCCGCCCATACCACAGACTCACCACTTAGGACAGATGGGATCCGAACTGCTGATGGAACAGACCAACAGAGAAAATGTTTATGCCTCCAACCATCAGACCCTTTTCTGCCCTGAAGGAGTAAGGGAGGGCCCAGAGCCTCCAGAAGGCACCTGTCCAGAGCTGAACCAAGTTACTCTGAATATAGTGCCCAGAGTTGAACCAAAATACTCTGAAAGCAAATCCACTTTGAAAACAACTGCAGTTACCCAGTGCTGTTGTTATTTCCCAGTCCCTTTAGAAAATACAACCCTCTGTCTGTACAAGGGCTGTGAGTATTCAGGGACCCCCAAGAGTGCCAGAGAAGAGAGTTCTCTCTGGGGACTGTCACATCTACAGACCCTGAGGGCACAAACTGGCCTGTATTACAGAAGACAAGTTGAAAGGTACCTGGGTGCTTTCACTTGCAAAGAATAGCTGAATTTGCTTGACCAGCTTATTGCTTAGCAGAGATGCTTTTTCTGCTCTTCTGCATCTTTGTGTGAGAGAGAGCTACATACAGCTCCAACTCTTGCATGGATGCTGCTACAGGTGGAATCGCCATGGGCCAGGGCAGACAGAACAAGCAAGCAGTTTGCACTGCAGTGGCCTGTCAGAGTTTGCCCAAATGAAAACACAAAGCAAGAAGAGACAGGAACTTGTCCTTCCTTCTCTGTGAGCTGGAAATAAACTCAGCAAAATCTTCCACAAGACTCTTCACAAACGATTATTTGGGTCTGAATTGGAAATGAGACCCAGCTGTCCTGGGTGGTAAAGGGGATGGTGTCTCCCAACTGTGCGGAGAGAGGGGTGCCAGGCACCTCTCTCAAAGGAGAAAATGTGACTGCCAGGGCACTGGACTTAATCATCCACATTTTGAGAGGCAAGGATCTCCAATACTACCACCAGATAGACACTCTGTGAGTTTGCCCAGTCCCTGTGCCTTTGATCACAGACCTTTTGCCTTAGCTGTACCAGCCCCAATCTCCCATCTCAAGGTCCTACACTGTGTTGGAAATAAAAGGAGCCCTCAATTCCTGTTCCTCCATGCTTCTCTATCCCCTGGCTGGGATTGAGTACTCTGCTAATCTATGTTGGCAGTTTATTCTTCATTTAGAGTCAGCACCTGTTCTCACCTCCGTTTACACTTTATATTTTTTCCTTCGCCCATCTTCTTCCCCATTCAGGATCAAGGGATTCATTTCTTTTCTGGGCCCAAGGTTTGATGCCATTTGGCTCCCCAACTTTTTCTAATGTTTTTTCCTTTGTGTCTCATGGCACCATCATCCTAGTCCCTCCCTCACATTCGGGTCCCAGGGCACCCGTCCTACCTTCTTGGCCTTTCATGATTTTTTTCCCTCCGAGAAAGCTCCTTAAATGCCACCTTGAGAGTTTTCTGGTTCCAGACACTTTCCCTCTTATTCTTGCATCTAATGCCCAGCCAAAGTGACTGTACTGTCTGGGAGTACAGTACTGCCTTCTTGATAACTGTGACATGCCTCTTCTTCAAACCAAGAAGAAGAAAGGACAAAGAAAGGAAGTGGAGAATGTTTCTCTTTGACAACTCACTTGGACTGAGTTTGGATCCAGGCTCCAAAAGTTCTTCCAATGTCAGTACCTCTTCAGTGCCAACTCATTGCAGATACCTACCTGCATGATCCCCAGCAGTGTAGAACGTGGCACCAATGCACTGGTCCAGATAGAGTCTCCAACTAAGGAATGAAGCAAGAAGCTTGCTTTGCCCTACTCCCTGGACATTTCTGATGTCCCCAAGACCTCATCAACTATCACAGACTGAAACACTGGATCCTCAGTGTCCAAGCTTTCCTGGCCCATTAGGGACTTAAAGGAGACTTTTTGATAACTGATTGTCTTGGCACTGACTTCATCTCCTGGCCCTAAGCTTTCATGGTCCAGTAATGGCTCCCATAAGGGTTACAGTGCAGGGAGCGCCAAACTGTCAGCCCCATCTTTTGCTATGGACCAGCCAACTCTAGCACTGACTAAGCAGCCTGGAATTAGGGTGTGCATGCATTTTACCTCAAAGATGGAAGCAGTTAGGTTCCAGGGCCAGCTTTGTCCAGCTGGCTCTTCTGGCATCAACCTTGGCATCTGCTGAATTTTTCCCCTTCATGGTGCCACTGCCTCCGTAGCAACTGGGACCAGCACAGACTCTAGTACCATATCCAGCTTCATCCTGATAAAGAGCCTTTTATCCCCAATACCAATTAGGGCTCATACTCAATGTCTGCAGCACTGTTCCCTGTTCTCCCTCCACAATGCCATAAGAGAGCTTCTTGCTCAGCATAATAGCAGCCATTTATGTACCTCCCTCCAACACATTGGTCTCCAAAGCCTCCTCCATTCTTCCCTTTTTTACCTTGGGCTTCTACTTTCCCATGACTGTGGTGCCAGTCATTGCATTTATCAGCATCTTCCCTGTGTTTTGTTTCAGATCACATGCCTCCCCAGCCAGTCTCTGTAGAGTGCTATTCCCCCACCAGCACAACCTATTTTATTCCTGTATAATTTGTATCCTGCTGTTACAGCATCCCATTGATTTTCCTCATTCCACCATGTTTCTGAGATACCTATTCTGTCAATATTGTGATTTACTGATATGCATTCAAGTTCACCCATCTTGGATCTTAGACTTCTGTAATTAACATAAAAGCAATTTTACTTTTTATTGTTGCCTACTTGGCTACTTGTACGTGATCTTTTAATCAGTAAATCTATTTGTTTGGGCTGGGCTTCTCTGTGTTTCACCTGACTGCTCCCATCCTGTTTCTTATCATCATTGTCTGTGTCTTTGCCCCTATAGGACATGCAAATCTGAACTGTGCACTTGTCGACTTTCCTCTAATAGAGGGTAAATTCAGGTTGGATATAAGGAAAAACTTCTTCTCTGTAAGGGTCACCAGAATCTGGAATGCACTCCCAGCAGAGGTGGTGCAGTCGCCCTCCTTGGAGGTGTTCAAGATGAGGCTGGATGGGCCGAGCTCATCTGAGCCCAATACTTTGCTGAGCTCATCTAAGCCCAATACTTCCTGCCCATGGCAGGGGACCGGACTTTATGATCATACACGTCCCTTCCAGTTCTATGATTCTAGTTTAAAAGCTGCTCTACCACCTTTTTAACATTGTGTGCCAGCAGTTTGGTATCATTTTGTTTTAGGTAGAGACCATCCTCCCTGTATAGACTATTTCTGTGGCAAAAAGTCCCCCAGTTCCTTATAAATCTAAACCTCTCCTCCATACATGGTCATCTCAGCCACTCAATGGACATACCTCCCACCAGGATAACTGAACTATTTTCAGGAGCTGGCATATTGGCTGCAGGCAGGAAGACATGGGGAAGGGGGGTTGGGGGGTGGGAAGGATTGGGACAAGTGTTGCTCTGTTGTTGGGTGCTTTGGTCAGTGTGGGGGTGGGTGTTCTTTGGTTGGGAGCTGGTGTGCAGGTGGAGGGTTGGAAGCAGGGTGCTGGTTGTGGGCTGGATGGGGAAGTTGGTTACAAGGCAGGGAGCTGGCTGATAAGTGGGAGATGACTGGAGTGTCAGTGGGGATAAGGGCCCAGGACAGCTGACTGATCCTCTCTCTCTCACTTTTCTAGGGGAGGACACCAAAGCGCTGAAAACCTTCAGCTCTCCCAAGCTGCTGCAGCACAGCCCCTTGCTGAACATGAATGGCATGCTACCCCTTCCCACAGTGCCTCCCGTTCAGCACAGCCCCCGGGATCAGGGATCACAGGAAGAGTAAGGGCCTGCTGACTTCATTTTAAGGGCCTTTGAACCTGCTGTGTTCTGTCTTTACCCAGAGCCTGGGCTGTGGATGCGGGAAAAGCCATCTGACAGCTACTCGGGGCTTCCTCCTGGTGCTTGCGCATTCCTTTCACTCATCTTCACTTACTGTTACCCAAATGCCATGTGCAAGGCTCCTGGGGACCAGGGCATTGGTGCTATTGCAGCCAGCATGACCCCCCCCCCCCCCCAGCTCTCCCCACAATCATCAGAGGCACCTGGAATACTTTGCCCAGCTCCTCTGCAGCAGTGTGGTGGGCTGGGCCAGGCATTGCTTAGGTTTCTGATTGTGGGTAGGAGCCACATTATTGATCATGTTGGAGAGGAACCCAGTCCCTGGCTTCTTTGAGCTTTAAATACTGTAAAGCTTCCCCAAAGTCCCTTCAGCCCAGGCTATGGGGCTGGAGGACTTCTCACAAGTAGATCTCATGACATACTACCTCCTTGCTATTTGAATAAATGGGCAGGTCTCAATCCAGAAGCATAAATCACGCAGATGTAATATCAGCTGCCCCTGTCTTCCCAGGGCCCCTTGCTTCTCATTTGTGCAGTGAAAGCATCCTTGAGCTCAAGCATAGAATAATGATAGCATCATCTATGGGCTGCACAATAATCTGTTGCCTGTGAGACCACACTTGGTTAAAGGCAGCAGACAGCAGTGCTGTACAGGACAACTGCACCGCCCTGCTATGCTAATCACTACTTTGTTTACTCTTGGCTTCTGGTCTTCAGTGGCTCTGAGCCCTGGGGCTGGAGTTGGCAGTGATCCACCATCATTCTGTGCAGACCCACATTCTGGGAGGGGACTTGCTAGAGTCTGTCTGTACTGGTGGCCAACTGGCAACTATGGTGCACATTGTTGTGGGCATGGGTTAATTATACCACCCATGGGCTGTGGACATCCTATGCCTGACTTTTGTGGTCAGACTCTGTCATGGGGATGTGGCAGTGACAAGCATGTCTGCCAGATCTCAGGGGCTTCTATGGGGTGACGTGGCTTAAATGGGGAACCTTAATGAGCAGCTGGAGTCCTCTTGTCCCTTTCTTGTAGTCCAGGGTGCCAGAGCAAGCAAGCATTTTGAGGAGGCCAGAGTGAGCCAGGAGGCCATGGTGAGACTGCTAGCATCTGTTACGGCTCTGGCCACTCCCATAGCACTGGCAGGCATTGGAAGGAGATAGATGTACATGGCCCCAACCTCAGGTGTTTTCAGGGTCTTAAGGTTCTTATTAGTTCCTGGGTAGTATGACAGAGCAGACCCAGGAAACAGGCCATTCCCCCTGGGAGCAGAGATGGTCAGTCACATTACATTGTGCTTCCTTGCAAAGGCCTCAGCCATGTTTCGTTTATGTCCTTGGGCCCTGTGACATGCCAGGCTCCTTGCTGAGCAGCCAGTGGCACAGCCCTTCCAGGGTGTGCTTGGTCTGGATGGGATGGGATTTCTAAGAGATTGCTGTCTCATCTATATCCAGATAGGCAGACCTGAGCAGTAGACAGTGTTGTGGGCCCAGGGCTTGGTTCACCGAGGTTTTCCTTCTGGTTAAATATGTGGATCTGCATTGGCATCTGCTCTGGGGTCTCTCTCTAGGGGTGCTCTTCAGGAAAGGGAGCTGCTGACATCTTGGCTACTGACCTATTCCATGCTAGGAGTTAGTTCTATGCTGATTGTATGCTGATCGTAAGCTTAAGACATGGGCTAGTATCACTGTTAGGATTTTATATACAGTCAACTTCTACTGACCACAGACACATTCCCTGTTGCAGTCAGTCATTGGGGCTGTAACCCTCTGCCTCCAAAAAGGCCTGTGAGTCTGAAGGGGCATCAGGGGCCAGTCTGGGAATCTATGACAGGTCATGCGCCCTGTTGCTGAGGGTGGGCATAGACAGTAAAGTGCAGGGTAGGATGTGTAGGATCCTGGTGGGAAGTCATGAGTATCTCCATTTTCTGATAGTATCTCCATTGCCTACAGGTGCAGCAACTCTCAGGAGGACATCCTGTCCCAGCAGCCAGAGAGGGGTTCTCTGCCAAGCTCTGAGGACACCCTGGGGGAGAAACTGCCCTACTACCACCTCTCCACAGCTTCACCCTCACTGTCCCTCAGTGAGGACAGAGATGCTGTGCTGACACCAGACCAGGTGGCTCAGTACCTAGAGCTCAGTGAGGAGGATGAGTGTCAAAGGTAAGGCTCCCTCTGGGGTTGATGCATTGCAATGGGGTCTTGACTCATCCAAGATACTGCTGCTGACATCACTCTTCTTACACAGGGTCCTGTCCTCTCAGCTGCTTCTGGGTTGTCCTGCTGGGGTCACTTCAAGCTTTATGCAGGCTGGGGTCTACAGCCCTTGTGTGTGGCAGCGCCAGTGCCAGGCTTTGGAACCCCTATGGTCTTCTCTGCCAGAAGCCCCGGCCCTGTCTCACTGGAGAGCAGTCACAGGACATGCTCCTAGGCATAGCTGTGGTGACTTTATGCAGGGGGTTGCTTCCTCCTGGGAACCTAAAACCAGGCTCCAAGTTCCTTTGCTACTGAGCAGGCACTATACCCTCCCCCATAGCTTAGGAACAGGTCCAGCAGCCTCTGGGCTCCAGATGCTCTATTCTAGGGCCTGTGACATAGCTCCATCCCTTCAGGAAGGTTGAAACTGAGCTGTGGTTGAGAAGGAGGAAAGATAAAAGCTCTATATAAAGCAGCTCTGTAACCACAACATTTTAGCCAAGGAACCCACTAAACTCATGATGTGTTTTCTGCTAGAACTGAGCAGGGTTGGCAGAGGGAGGGGATGGGACCATAGGTTGGGACAGAGGGGCCCCAGCAGAGATATGTGAGGAACTGGGAAAGCAGAGGGCTACAAGTCCAGATCATTGGCAGATTGAGGAGGAGCTCAGGGCTGGGACAGCAGGGACCTGTAGGGAGGGTGTAAGGCATATTAATAGAGTGGGGGGAGCTGTAGGTTGGGACTGAGCTCAGTAAACTAAGCTTGTGAGATGTGGACTGCTTCTGTCCTTGCTTCAGGGCAATTCTCTCCAAGGTGAAAGAGAGCCCCCAGGCCCTTCTCACTGCTGCTGAAAGGGGATGTTGGGGCAATCGGGGAGTGGGGGGGGAGTGCTGCATCTAACTTGCCTCTTGCAGCTTAGGTCCCTTTTGAAGGCTGTAGCTGATTCTCCCTTCTGCCTGAGCTGCCAGATCAGCCTGCTGAGCTGGATTGTCTCCTCACCCAACTGTCACTGGTGACTTGTGCCTCAGCAAGAGTGCTGTTACTTAGACTGCTCCACACAAGGACAGGCAAGCCCTGGGTCCTTCACAGCACTCCATGCCACATCCCTACAGATCTCCCAGTGAAACCCAGATCTCCCATAGCTCAGGGGCCCAGGAGCTGTGCTCAGTGCAATCATTTTGGTTGACTGGTGGGGAAAACCGAGGCACAGAGTCTAAGATGGTATAATCTACGTGCCTGAAACTGACCCCTATGCTCCTGTTCCCATGCTTCACCTGTGTGATGTTAAATCTTTGCTGTAACTTTCCTGCTAAGTCGCCAGGGAAGGGTCCAATTCAGATTCATACAGACAATTCATACCTGTCTCCCCTGTGCAGATTGGTGTGGGGGAAGAGAGGGGTTGGCTCCACTTCCTTCCCAGATGCTCCTATAGGGAAGAAGCCAGGAGAATGTAATGGCAGTCAAAGGAAATGCTTGTACAATCTGTGAAATGACCTGAAATAGCTGCCTCCCTAGGACTTGGAGCACTGGCATCATCCAGCAGGGATTATCTTCCACTCTTAGCATCCCAAATGTTAGGGATCTCAGGACCATCTAGTCCAACCCCTGCACAGATGTAGGATGCACTATTCCTAAACCGTCTCTATTCAGTGCTGATCTGTCCTCTTCTGAAAAACAATTCACCTCTGTGGGACTTGTTCGTAAAGAGTTGAGTAGCCAGTGCCATTGTGGCACCAGAGGCCAGCATTTCCAAGGGCACTGCCCTGTGAGGATATCAGCTTCCTCCCATATAATCTATAATGGTCAGGAAGGGAAAGGAGGAGCAAGGAGCTGGCCTTTTATTTCATTTGCAAGTTTCTTAAAGCAGTTAGAACATATTGCTAATGGGGTGTTCCACCTCACTATGCTTCTGCAGCTAGTTTCACTTCCTTGCACAGGGAGAGCAGCTTCCCCCAGGATATCCAGGAGCTGGGCAGGGAGACCAAGCTGGGACTGAGATTCCAGAGCTCCCCTCCATTGACTGCCACTTGTGTGGCCATGGACTCCACAACCAAGTCACGAATCCTAAGCCTGGTGCATCTCAGGCTGCTGCTCCCCATTGTTACAAGGAACCTTACCAGAGGGTTTATCAGCCTCATGCCAGGCAGAGGGAGGACTAGAATCTGTGGCACTGAAGCAGCAGAGTTGAGTTGGAGTACCATTGCTTTTCATGTGGTAGGTGGGTAGTGTTTGTATTAGTATTAGTCTGGCACTAACTACTCCACAACAGCCCCATCAGGGAGCCCAGCCTCCTGACCTTGTGGTTCCACTTCAGCCAGCAAAGTACTGTCACCTGTGGGCAAAGTGTGCAAAGTAGGCTGGCTCACAGGGGAGTAAGCATTGTTGGTGTCACTCAGGAAGCACACAGCTGTTCTGGGCAGTCTGAGGGGGTGGGGTTTCATCTCTGTAGATCAAAAGGAAAATAGTTTTAAAAGAAGGAAGATTCCTAGGGCTGGAAAGAACAAGGCAAGCAGACACCCACATACTGCCCACGGGGCGCAGCCAAAGACTCAGGAGGAGGACCTGTGGGTGTCCCTTGAGCACCCAGCTACACCAAGCCAGCTTCCTGCTCTGTTGTCACATGCTGGGCTGAGAGGTGACATGCACCCAGGCTTCCAATGCTCTGCACATTTCCTCCATCATCACAATCATCATCCCTGCCCAGGCAAGGATGTTTTTGACCCCAGAAAGCCCTGAGGTATCTGCTCGTGGTGAGACCAACTGCTGAGAGAGAATGCTGGGGGTGGTGGAGACTAATCTAGACCTAGCTGTGGCCGTCCGGATGTGACACTGTGCCTGGGAACTCCCGTCAGAGGAAGTTGTCACCCTTGGACCATGTCCCAAGAGAGCCCAGGTCCAGCCTGTTCTGTACTGGAAGGCAGGAGAGTTCCCCTGCCATGCCTATTTGAAAGCCAGACCCATGTGCTCTTTTCACAGGCCCCAGCAGGAGAGCACCTCTTCTATCACATGTGCCCTCTCCCCCCCGCACACTTATGGATACATCTGTAGCCTGCTGCCTTCAGACCTGGGGGATGCAGATCCTGCTGACGAGATGGAAGATGACCCCAACATAGAGGGAGGAGACTGCCACACCACGCACTTCTTCCAGCGGTATTGCCAGACACCCTCCTCCAGCCCCAGTGAGGCTGAAGCTGAGGGCTCACTGGGTGGCTCCCTGCTCAATGGCTGGGGCTCAGTCTCAGAGGAGAACTTTACCAGCACACGCTGCAGCCTGGTCAGCTCCTCAGATGGCTCCTTCCTCATGGATGCCAACTTTGCTCAGGCATTGACTGTGGCAGTGGACAGCTTCTGTTGTGGGCTGAGTCAGCCAGAGGTTGAGCAGGCTTACTCAGGTAAGGGGACCCTACCCCTCTGGGAAATAGGAGCCGTGCCCGCCCCTGCTACATAGCCCAAAGCCCTTCTCTGTCAGTTCTGGTCTTTTCCTTCCTAATTAAATGTGGGTGCAATGGGAGTGTTAAAATCAGAATAATTCCCAGCCTTTTAGTAATGAGGGTGCAGGCTCACTGAAATCTCACTTGGCCACTACTTGTGGCCTATGTTGGTAACATTATTGCCAGTATTATTGAAAAGGGACTTCAGAGCAGGGATGGAACTAAACCCTGGGCAAGCTAACAGGACAGTCCTTGTCATAGGCAATGGAAGGGGGGAGGCGAAAAGGGCTTAGCCCCTCCAAATGTGGGGCAACGGTAGGGCCACAAGGCAGCCCAGCCATGGGCTCCTGGTAGCTGCAGCAGGAGTGGGGAGGGGTATGCACGCAGTACTGGGGGAGGGAGTGGGGCTGGGGCTGCAGCAGAGACAGGTAGCACACAGCTGGCGTAGGGTGCAGGATGGAGCCAGGAGCACAGCCACCAGCGGCTCATCTGGGGACATGGCTCCTCCCCCAACCCCCACTCCCAGCAACGCCACCCACCCCGAATGCAGTGCAGCCTGACCCCTACCCTCCCACCCCACACCAGGAAAAGCCCAGCGCAGACCTGGCCCCAGCCCACAGCAGCAGTCCACCCCACCCTGCACTGCGCAGATCCTGGGGCACTTGCCCCCCATGCCCTCCCAGGGTACATGCAGCAGCAGGACCCGCACCCCCCAGACAAGCCACTCATGGCTCCATCTTGCACTCTGCCCCAGCTGTGCAGGACTTGCCCCAGCCCTAGCCTCAGCCCCACACCCTCCCTTACCGCCGTGCAGGGGGAGATGCAGATTGAGGCCGTAGTAGGGAGGGAGGGAGCGGGGCACAGGCAGGATCAGGGAGTGGGGTGAGTGGGACCCTGACCAGGCCAGGTGATGGGACAAGTGGGAGCTCTGGGGGGCATGTGCTCCCGGATCTGCTCACAGTGCAAAGGCGGCTGCACTTTGCTCCCTGCTGCAGCTGCCCCATGCCCCTGCCCACCTGGTGGTGAAGTGCATGTGGCATTGTGTGCCTGTCAGGGCAGTGGGGCTCAAAGCCCAGTACGCAATGGCAGCCGCCTCTGCCCTGCACACAGATCAGGAGGCATGTTCCCCCACAGGCCTCCACTTGTCCCACCACCCCACCCATCTGGGCGCCCCCCCCCCACCCCTCCCCTCGCCACTGCTTCTGCCTGAATCCTGCTCTCTCCCTCACTGCTGGGGCCTCAATCTGCCCCCCACGGCCCTTTCCCTTTCCCCACAGACTTACATGCTGGGGGGGTGCACATGTACATGCGCACTCAGCCCCCGCTAATAATTTTTTCTCCCTGCACCTGTGGTCCTTGTGTGAGGAGAGAGACCTGGCCACAGTCCAGCCTGCTACAGGGTCACAGTGACAGGGTCTGGGCCAAACAGGTACAGCCAGTGTCCTTAATGAAATTTATGCTCTGGAGCTGACACAGCTTGGGAAAGTGTCTCCACCCCCACTGGCTCTGAGTCAGGCTAGACCCTTTTCCCTTTCAGGAGCTCAGATCCCATTTTTCCTGACCCTGTGTGGTGGGTAGGCAGTGGATCCCAAATGTTTCCCCCACCCCATTCTTGGAGAGTTCTTCCTGTTTGCCGGTTGAATTGTGAGAGAAAATGGGCCAGGCCAGACAGCCCCATCCCCAGAAGAGCACAGAGGCTGGGCATGGGCTTGCTCTTACAAAGAGTTGCTACAGCAAGGGAGCAAAGGCCCAGGCAGCCATTGCACTGGCAGTCTCAGGAAGTGCCTGACCCTGCACTGCAGACCAGGGGCTGGGGCTGGATGGTATCTGCAGCCTGGAGTATGGTGAGGAGCCTTCATCTAACCCCATCCCAGAGGCACGGGCCTCACAGGGGACATGCATTGTTTGGGTACTGTCTGCCTCAGCCCTCACACCATGGATCTAGAAACAATTGGCATCTTCCCAAGCTATGGCACTAGCTGCTCATGGGACAGGGGCAGAAGCAGACCCTACTGCACAGGGCATGGGCACTGGCCAGTGCCTACCATGTCTGTGCAGAGCTGCTTATCTAAGTGAAGGCTCCAGGACACTTGGTACCTGGGGAGGCCCAGTGCCTCCTGCACCTCCCTGTATACAGGGGGAGAAAGCCCTAGTCCTATGCTAGATCAGCCCTCACTATCTGCAACCAGTTCTGGCTGGGCTGTGGGGTCTGGAGTATGTCTGGTGCATGTTTTTTCTGCTGCCCTAGCATAGCAGATGAGCAGGCCTGTCAGGCACTCTCAGTGCGCATGTGTGACCAACAGGGGGCATCTGTGCAGCATGAGCAATAGGTAGACTGGTTCCCCCGGGCTCAGTGTTCTGCTTCTGCTGCCACAGGTCAGCGGATTAAGCATGGACTGGACCCACCTCTCTGTCTCAGCCAGGACCTCCTTAGCTCAGCTCTGCCCTGCCAGATAAGGAGCTGCCTACAGATGTGCAGAACTGGACTGTGCCTGGATACTGCTCCCCTGCAAAGACATGGGGGCTCAGGCAGAGAAAAGTGTACTCTGGTCTCCACACCCTGGTTCATTACACAGTCTCTCTAAGGTTCTGGGCCTTCCATTGAACCCCTGAGTAATGGTGCATCTACATGAGACATTTACTGTGGAGTTGCCTAGTCCGCTCTGCAGTAAATATCTTGACATATACACTTGTGAACCTATTAGGCCACAGGAAACTGATAAACTCCGCAGCAGGTTAGTACTATCTTGCTGTGGAGTTTTTTTACATTGCAGCACTGCATGTGTAGACGCTGATGGGGCTGGCTGCAGCACAAGAATGCTTGAGTGTGGGACCTGCCTGCTGGCTAGCCCTACGCTAGAGCCACCCTACACTAGCCCCACACTGGAGCACCCTTGTGCCTCAGCCAGCCCCTCCACAGCACATTGAGCTAGGTCAGAGCAGCCCTAGGCTGGCAGGCTAACCCCTGGGCCCACTGCCAGCTAGGGCAGCTTTGATCCAGCTCAACATACTGCAGTGCCAGGTGACATGTGTAAATGTGGCACCTGGGAGCAGTAACCTCTGGTATGCTGGAATATATTGCTTCACCTTAACATGTACGTGTAGATGCTTCCACAGTGAGGCAGGCAGCCAGGAGGCACAATAATTTATGATGCAGTGCATTTCCATTTCCATGAGCAGGCAGGCTTTGGGTAGGAAACTTTTAGCTCCATTCATTTAATCATTTATAGCTTATGTGAGTGCACAAGGGGAAAAAAAACAACCTGTAAGACACAGGAGCAGACTGGCTGGGTTGCCAAAAGAGCAAGGGGCCTGGGTGCCTCCCATACCTCTAGGGGTGCTCAGGGTTGAGCGGTTGGGTCACACCTCATCACTGCTTGGGGCCTGGGGTGTCAGATGGATCAGGTCTGCTGCTTTTCAGAAGGGAGGCAAGGGATCAAGCCGCTGTACTCAGAGGCCCTGGGGGCAAAGGCCAGGTCAGACCTGTTACTCTTAGGTACTGTAGTTTCCAGGCACATCCCCACTGGTGTTCAAGGGTCCAGGATTTGGCTTAGGCCTCATCACTCTTTGGATCCTTCAGGCCCAAGTTTCCATTGCCATGAAGCATGACAGCTGTGTTAATACTTTTAGCACTGAGGCATCAGTCCTGAGCCCCCAATGGGGAAGTGCACACCAGGGTATTCTGCGAAGTAAGCTCCACTTGGGAGGGTCACAGCCCTGTGTGCTGTGCTGCCACCAGTTTCAACCCTCACCAGGGGTCCCCTCCCCATCCCCACACAAACTCCTGCCTTGCTCTGGTAGCACTAGTGCAGTCCCTAGCAATTCTGTATAAGAAGACGGGGGGGAGGGGGGTGGGCTCTGTCTGTACAGGGGGGGGCCTCCTTGTCAGTCCATGCAGTGCTGGGCAGGCTTTGGTGGCCTTGGGGGCACTGCATCTGCCCACAGCCTAGTGCACCATACACCTCTCAGCAAAATAATGGCCTTTATTTTTCCCATGCAGACTTCTTGCCACCTACCTCCCTTCTGGATGGGCTCCTTTACCCCCCTGAGTCCCAAGAGGTCACAGCAAGACTTGGAGCAGAGCCCCTGTCTGTGTGGAGCTGGACCAACAACTGGATGGAAGACATGGAAACCAAATTTGCCCAGCAGGCCCAGAGGAAACATACCACTGTGACAGCAGAGGAAGGGAAGGCAGTGCTAGGTGGGACTCAGCTACCCTCTGCCCCCTGGCATCGGGCAAATCACAAATATCAGGGCTGCTGCATGCTTCATGGTACTGGTGCATGATGGGACTGTCTGGCCCCTGCTGGAGCAGCGTGGGCTGATTTGTCAGTCCTCTCAGTCTTCCTAACGTAACTGTATGTACTCCCCATCCTGTAGTACTGGCCCTGCTCTCTCCTGGGGCCTGGGTAGCACCACCATGGAGTTTCCAGGAAGCCCTTTAACCTCCCCCAGGTCATGAGCATTCTGGGAAACCCTCAGTTTTTCCCCCACTCCCTGGATTCTGCCAACATCCTCAGCTTGAGCCCTTGGGGCATGTTTGACACCGAGATGGCTTCAAAGAGCTGGCATTGCCTTGAGCCATGGTGTAACACTCCTGTCCTCTTTGGCTCTCCCTGTAACACCCTCACAGGCTGAAGCTGGCTAGACCCAGAGGTCCCTTTCTCTTATGCCTGCACTTGGCTGCTGGGCTGCAGGGAATGGCCAAGTCTCCCAGAAAGAGCACCTGGAAGAGTTCTCCTCCCAGGAGTAAGAAAGGATCAAAAGGAGAAAGCATGGGAGCTCCCTCCCACGCCACAGCTTCGACTGGGAGGAACCCTTCACCCAGCCAGTGACTGGATAGAGGAAAGGTCCCTTCAGGTTTCCATTTCCTGCAGCCAAAGTCTCTCTGCCTTCTCTTACAGCCTGGGGCAGCCCTTTTGGTTCTCAGTGATGCTGGCTGCTCTGCAAGCAGTTGGTCCTGCTGGGTTTGCTTCCATGCAACTAAAAGCAGGCTGTGTGTCCTGCTTTCACCACTTCAAGCCAGCAGTCCTGTATCCTGGGGGCCTTGCTCCCAGCTCTTTGCAGCTACATTATGTTCTGCTGGAAATGACCCATCTGAGCATCATGGAGTTAACGCTGCATACTTCCTGCTGGGTATCTGTGAGCAGGGGGTGGGGTGCTCTGGGAGCTGGGTTCAGCTAGTGCAGCCCTATTTTCCCAGCACCTGGTGACTCCCTATTGATTTCCTATGCTCCTGCTGACTGACACAGGCCTGCATGGCCTCCCACACCTTTGCACCTCAATGAACTGAAAGGCTCAATTAGAGCCAAGGCTGTACCAATGAATCTTTAACTCAGCCTGCATCTTCTGCCACACTAACTCTGTTGGAGGGAGGGGGTGCAGCCAGCAAGGGCAGCTGTAGAGAGACTGCAGTTGCCTTAGCCATTTGTGGCACCTTATCTCTTCCTGGTCTACATCACAGGAATTGTTCCTCTGGAGAAGAGTAGATCAGTTACCTTCCAGTGTCTGGTTTGACTCCAGCACTCAACAAGCCCTGCCCATGTTCAGGAAGGTACAGGATGCTGTAGCAGGCAGTTGGGGGATAACTTGACCCAGGGGAATTCTGCTGCTTCAAATCCCTGCAGCAGGGCCTGGGAGGTCATGCAGGACTGGAGCTAGGATTCAGTACCCTGGGACTTAGGTCAGGCATAGCCCTACCATGGGACTTGAGATTCACCTCAGGGACCACATCTCAATCCAGAAGGACCCAAGCTTGCAATGTTTGCCCCTCCTTGCCTGATCCTTTCCCTGAAGCTCTGCAACACAGACCACATGTAGTAGGGTAGCTGTGCTCCCTACATCACAGTAGACCCTTCCCAGCAGCCCCAAGGTATTGATCTGATCTGAGTCTGGCTTCAGTGGTAGGTTTCCAGAGAGGAGTGCCTCTGGCTGTGAAACACTGGTGATGCACAGAGATGACTGGTAGAGGGGAGTCCTGGACACAGTGCACCATAACATTTGCCCTCTCTCTTGAGGTTAGCATGGGAGTAGCCTCCACTTGTTAGTGCCTTGGGATGTATGGGAAAAAGGACAACAAGGAGCAAAGGGGTGCTGTATTGTTTGGAAGATCTTGTGGAGATCCCTGAATCCCTGGTGTCTATTCATAAGCAGAGAAGAGACTGTTAACTGATGCCTGAGGCTTGCAGGATGTCCAACAGCCTGTTCTGCCCTTTTCCTTTGGAGATATCCATGCCCTTGCCTTGCCATCAGACCTGTATGCTTTGTGCCATGGTAAGATGGGCCTTACATGGCCTTGGCAGGGGGAGGTTATTGTGGTTCCATTTGTAGCAGGAAAACAAACCTCTGAGGGAGTTTGGCAAATTAGGCCCTCTGGCCTGCATTGCAGCTACTCACGCGATATCACCACAAGTTAGAGCAGCTGTTCTTGGTAGCTATGACCAGCAGGTACAGGGCCGCCCCTTCCAGGACCCTTGAATCTGCTTGAAGCATTGTCTCTGTGCATGTCCCTGCCTTGTGCTAAGCATATCCTAACTGCATGGTAGTCCTTCAGCATGCCCCACTGTAGTAAAATGAACCAAAAGCCTCTGACCTCACAGCACTAAGAATCACTTGTCAGCATCAAAGGTTCAGACAACTATAGGGACATACTGGAGTACTCACTGAAGTCAGTGTGTGCCCTGGCTCCAGTGGGCTCTCCACTCTCTCCCTAGAACAGACCAGTGAAGATGAGCCTTACTGTGGTGTAGAAAGGTTTCCTTGTACATGGACTGCTCTGCCCAATGGTGCATCCTGGCCAGACCCTGCCTGCATCTCTTTGGACAGCAGCAACTGCTGCCTGGGCCTGTCTAATGCTGATGGTCTCTACTTTAATTAGTGATTTCTTTCTAGGTACCCACGTGTCTGAGTCCAGCAGCCCCTGGGAAGGAACAGGCCGTGAGCACCAGGACCCCAGCCCTGCTGCCTGCAGTGACATGCCAAGCAACTTGGCATTGCAATGGAAGGGGGAGAAAAGCAGAGTTGTGATGCTGCCAGTGGACATCACACAGTCACTGGTCAAGGTGTAAGAGAGCTGTTCTGTTCCAGGCAGGCACCTATGTATGCTCTGTCTGTAACTCCACGGAGACTCCGGACAGAGATGGGAAGTGGGTGAGTTGCAGTTGGCCTAGGGGCTCACTCTTACCTAATAGCATTCCCCACTCCAGTCCCCCCCTAGAAGGCCTCCTTCCCTGCAAGCTGAACCCCTCATGAAAAGACTTCAAAGATTCTCCTGAACTGCAGCACTCCAGTCTCCCAGGCAAGTGATTTTACCAGCTCTTGCCAGAGCCCACAGCTACAAGAGAGGAGCATTCAGCATCAGAGGTGGAACAGGCAGGAGCTGGCAGCTCTTGTCAGAGGTCAGAGGCCTCTCCAGAACTCCCTACAGGCCCAGTGGGATATCATACCATCTTAGTCTATTGCACATCTAATATCTGGAGTGGGTGGCCTTGTTTTCTCATTGGATTCCGTGATCTCTGGTAGGAATCCTGCTTCCCTTTCATTGGCTGGTGTTCCATGTCTACTGGATCTATCTGGGACATCTAAACAGGATTCCTCTTCTAGGCTTTGGATTCTAAATTGTTGCTCTGGGACCCTGCCTGGAGCATCCAACAGAATGGGGCTGTCTTATGCCACAAAAAGAGACCAGTAGTTTGGGAACCCCTCCAGCTGTTGTTGATTTACAGTGTCCTTCATGTGCATGACTTGTTACTCCCATGGCCCATACTGGGAGGCCTGCAGAGCTGCTCATCCAGCTGGTACTCATGGAGTCCTCCTTTCAATGCCAATTTGGTTTGTGATGGAGTTTGGTTGAATTGCTGCCTTTGGTGTTACGTTCTAGATGCTTTGCAGGGTCAGTCTATTTGTAGCTTTTCAAGCTTCCTGTAATGGTTTTCTTGAGGCTTTTACTGATCTGGCCTGATTGCCCACTACTAATATGTCTATGCCCTTATTTCTGTAAATAAAGAGCTCCTGCTTCAGAGGTGCCAGTCACTGCATAGTTGCCTGCCTTCCAGGAATGGTCTTCAGCACATCTCCATCAAGCTGCAGGTCTCACTGAGCCTTATGAGAGAAGTTGGCTCAGAGGTGGAGTCACAGGGTCAGCTCCTGGCAGCCCTGCAACAACCAGCTCAGGAGATGCCCTGCCACTCACCTTTTCAGGACCAAGGTCACAGCACTAACCCCAGATATACCCCTAACTTCCCCACCACGATAGCTCCAGCCCTGCCCCTGCCCTCAGAGGATGGCCATGGCAAAGTGGGGAGAGGGGATTCTCACCTGCTGTCACCAATCCTAAACTAGCCCACGGTCATTGGCCAGGGCCCAGCACAGTTGCTTTGGCCCCCTGAGGGGCGGTGGGAGCAGAGCCAGAGAGTGAGGTTGTGGTTATCTTTGTGTAGGGAGGGCATGGGGGTCTTTGCATGGCAGATGCCAGAGGTGCTGCAGATGGTGCTACTCTGCATGGGAACCTGCTCCTCAGGCTAGGTCAGGCAGCCCCTATCCAGTGTAGTAACAAACAGAGTTGGCCCTCAGAGCAGATTCTGCAGGAGATCGTGGGAAGTAGGCATGAGGTTCTGAGAGTAGGGGGTGCAAAGTAGGGGGTGTTGGTAGCAGAGGCAAGAGAGGCAGCCCTCTGACCCAGCTGGAAACTCCTGCAGGGTCCCAGCTGAGCTGCTGCTGCCCTTTGTCATCCAGCTGTTGCTCTTAAAGCAGCAGCAGCCGCCGGAGCACTGACTCCACGGGGCAGGGGGTGCGGAATTCCGGCACACCTAACTTGCAACTCCTCCTGCCCATCCTTAGTTATGCTACTGCTCCTGTCCAGCACACAGAGCAGTTTGAGCTATGTCCTAGGTTAACTGCTCTGGGTTAAATCTCTGGCTGACTCTCAGAGATGGTGCATTTAGAGCCATTACTGGGACTTTGTCAATGTAAATGAGCTGCCCTGACTTCATACTGCTGGGCATCGCTGAGTGCTGCAGGGAGCAAGAAATGCTCCAAAATCAGCCATGAATGTCTTTAGGGCACTGATGCAAGGAAGAGTTCACTGGCCCACTGCCTGCCACCTCCAACAAGACACTGCAGAAAAGGAGTGTCCTTTTGTGGCAGTCTATCCCACACAGGCGGCACCACCCAGATGGGAACCTCTAATCCCCTAGCAGCACAAAGCCCTTTTATGGACAGAACTTACACTATTGACTCTCCTATGATATGGGATTCCTTCCAAGAGCCACGTGTCCTCATTGAAACTGGGCTCAGGACTTGGACCTGGGAAGCCCATGTAATCATGGTGTGGAGAGCAGCAGAGGATGCTTAGTTAATGGTGGAAAGGCATCTGCACCTGGCCCAGATCCTATTCCACTTAAATTGTTTTAGATAGCTAAGCCCATTCTGTCTATTTCTGTAACATCGTTATCTTACCCTTACGCCTGACTTACAACAAAGCAGTGAGGAGGCAAGTCAATGAGTGATACACTTACCCATTGTATTAAAATTGTTCAGGGACTTGAGCAAAGTGCAGTAGGAGCTCACTTAGCTGGCTAAGTGCTCTTACACACCTAATAGGTTGTATAGGATCTCATCCATATGTCTTGGTGTCCCTGGAGCCTAGGGGCAGTTCCACATCCTGGGAAAGGCTGCCAGTAAAGGAGTGGGGGCTGGAGACATTCATCAAGGAGCTACATGTTCCATTAGAACCAATATGGGTTGGGGACAGGAGAAGCTGGTGTATGGTCCAAGAAAGAAGGAGCTCTCAGGAGTGGCTCAGCAGCCGGGTGGGATGCCAACACTGCAGGACACATTTATTAGGGGGCTGGAACAAGAGGATGCAATGGGATCTACTCAGGTGTGATCTCTCTGGCTGGCAAGGGGTGCTCAGGACCAGGAACATAGGTGTGAGCCTGGCCTTGCCTCTAAGCTCCTTTTCCAAGTGGTCCAACACAGAAGAGGAATACAGCAGCAACACTGCTGGAGTCAAAGACAGGGCTGTGGACATGATCAGAGCTGCAGCCTCTCCCTCCCAACTTCACAGCTGCCTTCACCTCCCACGCCTGCTGAGCCTTTGCAGGAGCTCAGTGAACTTCACATCACCTCCCAAGTCATTCAGCAGGACTGTGTGAGACTATCCTGCTATTTGAAGAGGATGATGGAGCATTCTGTTAGGGCTCTGGACTGAAAACACATCCATAAATAGACTAGAGAGAGGATAGGGGAGGGACAGGGAACAACTCTTTATCAATTAATAGCCATCCCCACCCCCAGGGGCTCTCACCCCAGGACAGGATTGCTAAGAAGACAATCTGTGCCCCCTTTCCTAGGGCAGATACCAAGTGCTTGGTGTCATGTGGTTCTTGGGCACTTCAATAACTTTGGGAGGTGACCCCATCCTGCTCTGTGGCCTCCTCAAGCTGGGGACTGGAGGCACTCTCACACCTCGGCTCTATGGCAGCATCTTTGACATCTGCTGGCTGTTGATTGGGTGCTGTTGACTGACCTCCCATCATATGTTTCTGGGTGAGGAACATACTTAGAACAGGAAAGAGCACAGCCAGGAGTTCTTTCTCTCTTTGTGCAGGCCCTCTTTTTGTGTGTCAGGGCCAAGGTGACAAAAACTGTGGGTTGCTGATTCTGCACTAATGCTGCTCATAGGCCTTCTGGGGCATCACATTGTAGCTGTAATTGCTCTGCTGGGCTGTAATACTTCAAGGCTGATGCCTTGCTTATGACTTCCTTTATTCTTTCAAATACTTGCTTCTGGGATTCTGCCTAGTCCTATGCTGTTCCTTGTGTATTAGCTGTCTCAAAGGTTTCCAAGCCTCTGAGAGGTGTGCATGGACTCTGGAAAGTCTATACATCACTGAAATCCCTTTACCTCTTGTGGTCTGGGCATTTCCTTAATGGCTCTCAAGCCTCAGGGTCAAGCTGGAGTCATTACTAAGTCCAATATAGGGGACCTCATTTCTCCTCAACTTGTCTTAGTTTAACTTAATATTCTGCTCCTTATATCTGCTTAGAAGCTGTTGCAGCTTAGCATCATGGTCCTGGTCAGCCTCTTCCTCACTATCTCCATCCTGCACAGTCAGGACGTCATCTGCTACAACTCCAATTGTTGTAGTGCCTGATTCAGTTTGTGCTGGAACAGCTGTAGGGTAGGACTGATGCCCATGGGCATTTGCACCCATAGGTGCAAAGATTGTCAGATGGCTTTGAGGACTTACTTAGCTTGATATGCCAGAATTCATTTTTACATCATAAACTGTAAATATGTTTGCCCTTGATAATTCAGGCCATGTCCTTGAGAGTGGGTTCTTTTAATGGGTTCTTTCAATGCCTTGTTAAGAGCATTTGGAGCTATGCAGATCCTCAGTCTGCCAGCTGGTTTTCTTACCACAAACTGATCCAGTCAGTGCTAATTTCCTTGGTTAAACAAGGCCCCTTCTTGTTAGGCTTGTTAGTTCCTCTTTTGAGTGGCTACACCTGGGCAACTGGTACTCTCTGTTTCAGCAGTCACACAGGATAGATCTTTGGGTCTATTTCTAACTTGAGGTCATCCCCTATAGGCGTGTCTCCTTTAAATACATCTTTATGCTTTAAAATATCTGACAAGGACCAAGATCTTCTTCCTCCCTCCTGTCTCAGTGCTGCATTGTGATCAGATCCATGGCTTGCACTGTTTGGCTGTCTACCAGTGGATGGTACTCTTGAGTGCTGACCATGTGAATTCCAGGCACCACTGTTTTTTTTCTGTGGATTGGGTATTGATAGTCTGCATTTAGCCACTGGATATATAGTTATTTTTATTGTATATCACCAGTATCTTTTCACATTCCTCCAATCTGGCATTACTGCTAAGCAATTTTGCAGGACTTACATTGCAGCCGGTTCCACAATTTGACACAGCAAAGGCAGAGTTCTGCACTTAAGATGGGCTCATTCCATGCACACATAGACTGGGGAATGGTTGGCTAGGCTTCAGTATTTCAGAAGAGGACCTAGGGGTTGCAGCTGAGTATAAGTCAGCATTGTGCTTACTGGATTGTATTTACACAACAAGGGACGTGATTCTTCTGTTCTACTCAGTACTGGTGAGGTCTCACCTGGAATGTTGCATCCAGTTTTGGGCCCCACATATCAAGAAAGATGTGGTCAGATTAGAAAAAGTCCATAAGAGAGCAACAAAAATGATTAGAGACCTGGGGAGCTTGACTTAATGAGGAAAGGCTGAAAGAGCTAGGGTTATTTAGTCTGGAGAAGAGGACTGAGGGAGGATTTCAAATACCTGAAGGGTGTGTTTGTTCAGGACAGATTTAGGAACAATGGCCTCAAACTGCAGCAGAGGCAACTTATATTAGTAATTAGGAAGAACTTTCTGACTACCAGGTTGCCCAGAGAGGTTATGGAATTGCCAGCCATGGACGTTTTCATAGAATAAAAAAAATAGGGCTGGAAGAGATCTCTGGAAGTTATCTAGTCTAACCACTTGCCTGAGGCAGGTTCATCTCTATTCAAAACATCCCAAACAAATTGTTGTCTAACATTTTAACCTATTACAAAAACTACATAGGCAGCTTTGCCACACAACCACAAAGCATAGCGCCCTTGCTGCCACAGGTATAGTAAGGGGGACAATGTTGGCCAATGTCCTGATGTTGCAAGGGTTGTTAAAATATGCTCAGGAGATCTGAAGAAAAAGGCTATAACCCTGCTACAGAAGAAGGCAAACCCCTCCTCACCCCCCTGCCCCCTCCCAGCCAAGTCTGTACTAATCTGACCATGGGTTAAAAAGTCTTTCCTGCCCCAAAATAAGGCGATTGGTCTGACCTTGAGCAGAGGGGCAAAACCCACTAGCCAGGAACCTCCAGGTTTTGGTCCCAGCAGGAGCATTCTCAAACTTCAGTCAAAAGCCCAAGCCTTGGCTGCAGCCAACACCATATGCTTCTGAGGAAAAGCAAATCCTCTCCACCAGCACCTTGCCCCCACCTCCCACCATGTGTAGCAACAGGAGGGTGAAAAAATTCCTTCCCAGCCCCAAGTGGCAACAAGCAAAGGCAAAGGGAATACCCACAGGCATAGCTACTCCTAGATCATCCCAGATGATGATGCCTAATACCTCTATTTGTACACCTCCAATGGAGATTCCACAACTTCCCTAGGCAGCCTATTTCACTGTCTTGCTTTTCCAGCAGTGAAGATGCTTTTCCAATTCCCCCATACCTTTCCATGTACCCATTCTGCCCTTCCCAGAGCTAGTGGCACAGCAGCACAAGCCTCCCAGTACCTCATGCAGCAGGATGTTTTCAGTCTAGGTGAAACTGGCAGGTCTGGCACAGGGCACACCTCATCAGCTCCCATGTGTCCAGACTGCATTTGTCTCCCGTAGCAAGGTCTCTGGACAAAGTGTCAAGGGCCGAGCCCCTAACACGCAAGTACATTTCTGTGTGGACAGCTACTCAAAGGGCAGCTACTGATCCATCTATAGGTGGCCTGGGAACTGGGCTACAGCATCTTCCAGCTGGCTACTTTTCTGCCAGTTGTCATCTTTTGGCAATGATGGCCTGAGTACTCCCAAATCTGTACCCCATGAAGTATGAAGACCTAGCGTTACCTGTCAGTTCTGTGTTCCTGAGGAAACCCTGGCACCCAGCTTGCTGGACTTACAAAGGACTTTTTCTATCTCCCCCCCTCCCCCCCCTTGCCCCCCACACCTCATCTAACCAGAACTAAGCAGACGAAAAGTTTAATAGGCATCTCAGGCTGTACATTCCCACAATGGGAAGCCTATTTAAACCTGATTGACTAAAACTCAGTTGCTGGGTTAGGGGGGGAAAACCCAGAAGGGGATCAGCTTGTATAGGCTGATTGACCCAATTTGACTCAGACGTGCCCTTATGAACTGAATGCTGGCCAATGGGGGTGTCAGCTGGACACCAAGCCGGATTCAGAGGTATTCTGTTCACCTGTGTGCTTGTGTCCGACTGCATTTTATTGTTACTTTAATGAATGGATTCCTGGCATATGAGGGTGTCAGCCTGTACATGCTGATCAACCCAGCTGGGTCAGGTGTGTCAGGTTAATGTGTGTGTGTGTGTGTGTATTTGACTGATGTGGTGACTGGAGGAACCCAGCTCCACTGAAATCAAGTCCTGCAAGATAGTTCCATTGGGGGTGAGGCCTTGCAGAAGGGAGAGATACAGCTTCATTTAAAAACACAAGTAACACAAGCAGCACATTGATAGAATTGCAAAGACCCTAGAAACGTAGCCCTAATAAATGAGCACACCCCAAAGTGATGGGCAAATCTTGTAACACTAGCACGCTCAGTACCTCCCTGGGGAAACTTCATGACCAGAAGAGAACAGCTCCTACCAACAGGAATCCCCCCAGCGCCTGGGCTGGGCTCACTGCCCTCCCAAAAGAACCAGTATGCAGGGCCCAGGGCTGCTGGAGCTGGCTCAGTCATGCTCAGTTCTGAGGCACTGTCTGCCCCAGCTAGTGCCAGGCATCATCATCCGGGATGATCTAGGAGCCACCCACTGTGAATTATGTTTCCCTATCCAGGCTCTCCTCTCCTCTCCTCTCCTCTCCTCTCCTCTCCTCTCCTCTCTGTGATGCTCCCACTCTAAGCTCTTTCCTTTAGTGCCCCTGAGGTAAAGCAACACCTCTCTTTCCATCCAGGTTAACAAACAGCTTTATTGGTCAGTTTACAATTGGTCAGTTTACAAAAGGGTTTATTAGCTAAGAAAAATGCTCCCTGCTCTGAATAAGGAGCTGGCTGGGCTGGGCTGGAGTGGGTAGTGCCAAGAAATGCCAGTGTCCATCACAAGCTGGCTGGATGGAGGCAGGCTGCTCACTCCTACCCCTGCCCTAATGGCACAAACCTGTCTTTGCAGAGATGCCAACTTGTTACCAAAATGGGCCTGTTCAGGCCTCACCCCATGTCCTGATTATAAAGCTAGCCCTGGCCAAAGTCTTCCAAACACAGCTATTTACAAGGGACTGGACTGCCTGGCTCTAGTCACAGTCATAAATTAAACAAGAATAAGCCCTAGAGCTCCAGCTCTGGCATTTCAAGGGACAGAGCCCTGACCCCAGCCTGCATGTCACTTTACTCTGCTCCTTTCAACCAGTGCCACTAGCTTCATCTCTTCTCCTGCAAAGGCAAAGGGAAAATGGTTAGTGAGGCAGACAAAGGGGTTTCAGGCATTGCCTGGGAATAGTACCCCAACTAATCAGTCTTCTGTAAGGTGCCCCAGGCTGCTGGGAACATATGGCCCTTAATCCAGTTCTCTCCAGGTCCTAGGGCACTGCTCACCAGGCATGGGCACAGGCTCCCCCATCCATGTTACAGATATCTCATCATCAGGTGAAAAGATGGGAGACCCATCCTATTTCTAACCTCATGGCTCCCAACTCCCTCACACCTCTCCAAGTACTCTGGCCAGAGCTAGAGGCACAGCAGCCAACGCTGCCCAGTCACAGGCATGGCAGCATGTACCTCCCCATACCTCCTGCAGCAGGATGTTCTCAGATCAGGTGCAGCTGGTGGGGCTGGCAAAGGGCACACCCCACAAGGAGTTCCAAGAGCAAGAGTGCATTTCCTTTTATGGTTTGCAGCCAGAGAGAAATAGGGCACCAGCTGCCCGAGACTGCTGGAGCCCTGCACCCCAGGTACTAGCCCCCACTCTGTGGCTGGCCTAGTATGTGGTCCCTGGCAGAACCCTGCTGCTGGATTCTGCTGCTCTGCATGACTGTGCCCTACCACTTCATCTGTGGCTCCCATTCCCCCAGTGCCCCTCATGCATGGCTGACCCCTGGATTGCAGAGATGCTTCTGGCCAGCCTAGCTGCAGCAGAGCAGAGTGAGTGCTGTGAGGCGAGTGCTGTGGCTCACCTCACTGCGGTCCCCTGCTGTCCTGCTCCATCCATGCCCTCTGGATCCTGTGGAGCCCTTGGAGGAGGAGCTACCTGTTGTAGAGCAATTGCTGGACACCTGACTTCTGGAGAGGAAGGTGGGCTTGCTGTAGGGAATGATCTCTTCCTCTGCAAGGAAAGCAGCAGGCATAAGGGCAAGGCTGGCATGTCCTTTTGCCCAGCAGACCCTTTGGCAGCTGTGCCCAGTGAGCTAGTGTCCCTGCAGGAGGGTAGCTGCCAAGTGGGGCATCCTGAACTGGGCTGCTGGGCCAAACACAGTGTTGGCCTCTGAAACCCCTGCATGTTTGCTTTGCAGAATCCCCAGGCCTCTGGCTCATGGTTGGCCCTGGCCTCCAGAGGTCTGGCTTCCCTAGAACCAAGACGACCTGGTGTGGAGCAGGCTCCCAGCACATCAGTCCTGAATGATAAGCAGAGCCCTGCCTGGAGGCTATCACTAAGCCTGGCAGCAATGTTGCCTGAGCCATCTGTGCCAACCACGGGCTAGGAGCCAGCTGGGCAGCCACAGGGCTCTGAAGGTGGCTCCTCAAGGAAATGGAAGGGTATTGAACCTGGGGGACCCACAGACCAGGGAGAGGGCTGAGCATGCCAAGGCCTTAAGCAGGTGCAGGTGGACAGTGTAGGCTCCAGCACTTTTAAGCAGCTACACTAGGTTCAAGATGCAGTTTAGAGAACTGGACTAGCTCCTGCAAGGGCCATCCATGGTAGCTGAGCATGGTAGTGAGGGGAGAATCACCAAGTGAGGCCTGTCCTGGAGGCTGTAAGAGAAAAGGGGCAGGGGCAGGCATTGCATATTCTCTTCCCGGACAGGCACTTCCTGGGCAGCTTGAGGCTCAAAGCAGCCCAGCTTTGGTGTCAGTCAGCAGGAGCAGCAAGCGCTCAGGCCCCCTGGGAACCTGTTTTCTAGCTCATGCTGGCACTTGTGACTGTGCCTATGCTGGTAGACGTGCTGGGCTGGGGCAGGGCTAGGCTAGCAAGGGAGAGCACATGGTGCCACTGCACTGGAAGGGCAACACAGGGCAGGTTCACTCAGTTGCATGTCTTGCCCCCAGGCAGGGATTGAGGCAAACAGCAGGGAGAGGTGGCCTCTTTCTTCTAGGCCAAGGCCTGCCAGAAAGCAGGAGCAGACGCTGCCCATAAGCCCAGAGGCCTGGGCCTATCCTCTGCACAGGGGCCCAGGCCCTGGAGCTCAGGGCCCCTGAAGCAGCTTGGGTGGCTGGGACCCTCCTGGCACTGGTCCGGGATCTAGCTGGTGTTACCATCTCGGTGCAGGTGGTTGTGCTGATCCAGTGCTGTCCGATGGCCTGCTCTCCGTTCTGCAGATGTGGTGCCATTTGTGTCCCTCTCCAAAGGGGAGATACCGTAGTCCGGGCATGGTGCAGCTGTCCCAGGGAAGGCAGAGTCCTCACTGGGTGGTGGCAAAGGGGGTGGCGGCAGGTCTGCATGGGAGGTGTTTCTCATGAGCAGCAGGGCAGGCTCTCCTACTGCAGCCAGCCCAGGTGTCAGCCCTGGCCACCCTCCACACAGGCCCCAAGCGGTGGGGTTGGGAGCAAAGCCTGACAGTAGTGACACCAGTGAGACCCCTGAATTCACAGCAGATAATTGCTGCTCCCCTGCTCTATTAGGGCTGGGAAGTGGTGGCTCCTGCAGCTGTAGTGGGGCCAGTACAGCCAGCAGCTCCCTTGCTCAGTCAGGTTCTGTGGCTTTTGCTTCCCCAAGGAAGCAGAGTGGTCCTGAGACCAGCCTTCCCCACTCCCACTCACCTCCCTGCTGCTTCTCTCGACGATAGTGGCTGGGCTTGGCCTTCTTCTTGACTCTTGCTTTCTGTGCTGGGGCAAGTGACACATCACTGGGGTTACAGTGGACTTTACCTGTCAGCAACGCCAACACAAAACGCTGTTATACAGCCAGTGCCAGTCTCCACTCCCCACAGCCTGCCCACCAGGACTGTGGGCATTGCCAGCACCCCAGATATACTAGACCATCAGGGGCTAGTAGTGCTCACAAAGGCCAGGGAGACCAAAAAGGGATTATGGAGGCAAGCCTGAATGATGTCACAGCTCTTGTATCAGGGCCAAACTCTGATAGGCTCATGGCTACCAGAGGGGCCTGTACCTCTGCACCTGGGACCCAACAGCCAAGGGTCAGGTGGTGGTGGAACTGCTCTGCACTGGCTTTGGCCACCCCTCTCCCCCCCTGGAGCATGCTATCCCCTTTGAAGCCCCTCCCCCTTTGTACAGAGGGGAGTTCCAGCAGATCTCAGGCACTGGTACTGGTTATGGTTCCCACACAAAGCCAAGGTTGGGCATGCTGCAAGGAGCAGTAAAGCCAGGCAACTGCACTCACCTGTGTTCGGGGAGCTGATGTTCTCCACACTGTGTGCCAAGGTCTGGCTCAGATTGCGCTTGTATCCATGTCTGGGTGTGTGGCCATCAGTCCCCTCCTCAAGAGCACTGAAGCTGGGGTTAGACTGGGTGAAGGGGGGACTTGGGGCCCTAGGCAATAGCCCTGGGTCATTTGGCAACTGCCTGAAAAAAATGACAGCCCAGTTAAAAGCTCGGCAGAGAGGTAGAAGATGGGCCTTGGGGAGGGAGACAGCCTGCCCACACCTCTCCTGCCTAGGGGAGTCACTCACCACTCCATTGGGAACAAGCTCATTCACTGGCCCGAGGCGAGGGGCAGTCTGTCTTGTGTTCTGAGGCCCTGTGAACAAGGCTACTGGGACCTGCCTGCCAGGCCCCAACCAGACTATAAAAATGAAAACCAGCTCTAGGAGCCTGGGATGGGAAAGAGGCAGGACCCACAGTCTTAGTTATCCGAGGAGGGGCAATAGGTGCACAGCAGCAGTGCAGCACCAGCTAGTCACTGCAGCAGTGGGCTAGGATTCCCCTAGTAACCCAAGCGATACCCCCCCCACCGCCATCTTAATGCCCTCACACAGCAAGACAGGGAAGGGCAGATGCCTCAGGTCAGATGGGAGTGCTGCATGTCAGGGCTAAGAGGCACTAGCAGTGCTAAGCACACACTGGCAGGGGGGAAGCCAAGGATGGGAGTGGCAGTGGATTGGGCCAAGATGGGGGTACTAGCAGAGTGGGGTGGTGAGGTGACGCTGAATAAGATCTCTGATGGGGGGTCTCTCCTACCGGGGCAGGTGGGGGACTTCAAAGTGATGGAGCCTGGGGATGTCCTCGGCAGCTCTCGCCTCATCATGGGGTGAGGGCGTCAGTGTAGCAGTGGACTGCTGCCCATATGAGTTGGCGGGTGAGGAGGCCTCCCCATGGGGTGGGGGCCAGTCCTCTTCCTGGATGTTCTCCATCAGGTAGGTGCGCTCAGGCAGCGGCGGGCACCACTCCTCCATCTCCGAGCTACAAGCAGGGCAGACATCAAATGTCTGTTGGGCTGGGAGGGGACCAGGCTCTCAGCAGCCCTGTCTAGCAATCCCCACATCCTTGGGGTCAATGATGGACAAGGGAAAATTTCACCATATTGCAACATTTGCTCCCAGCTTCCCACTGACATTCCTCCAGCAGAGTAAGTGCCCCTCCACCACCCCCAAACAGGCTGAGGGAGATCTATCCCCACTGAAGACTGGGAGCAGCTCCCTGCTGCAGTTCCTCTGAGACCCAAGCCCCAATTTTCCCTGGCAGGGGGGGTCTGGGCAAAGCTGGAGCTCCCAGGCAGCATGGGAAGCCCTCACGCTCTGCCTGGCCCAGCTCATCTTATTGCCATTTGGATGGATGCCCCAGAGCTTCTGGCAATGCCTGTGCTTGCCCCATGAGAGCCTGATGCAGTGGCCAGTTGCTGCTGGGCAGTTTAGAGTCTGATGCAGGACTGTGAGGACACTGCAATCCCAGCCCTTCCTGTGGCAGCGATATGTGCTGTGTGCAGAGGGAGCTGGAACCCATGCTCACCAGACAGCCAGCTCCTCGTCCTTGTCTTCATCCTCGTCTTCCTCGTCCTCAGCACACTGGCTCAGCTCGCTGGCTGTGGGGGGTGGGGGCAGCAGTTCTGCCCAGTTTAGCGATGGCATTTTCACAGGCTTCCCCACTGATTTTGCTTTGCCATTTTTAGCTGCTATGAAGAGCAGAGCCAGAAGGCATTTCTCAGACACTGAGAAGGAAGTGGGGGAGCCCTCCAGTAAACCCTACACCGGCTTGGCAGGGACACATGCCCCAGACCTGTGCCATGCAGCCTGGGGTGCAGGGAGCAGAGAAAAGGAGGTGGCCTTGTCTGTACTACAATGTGTGCTGGGCCCACTGCCCAGCCAGACCCCTTTAGAGCACTCAGTTGGTCCCTACACAGTGGAACTTGGCCCTATCATCCAGAGAACTCAGACAGGGTGGCTGGACCCTGTGGCTGGAAGAGCCTGCTCTGCCCCTGGGCAGGTAAAGTTGGGAAGTGTCTGCTCAGCTGCATGCCATATACCCTAGTGCCACCATGGCCATGACAGCCCCATCACACTAGGACACAAAGACAGGTGAGAGGCTGGCCCTAGCATCTCCATGGCCCTTTGATTCAAATGCTTTCCATCACAAGGGTTCCTACCATTCTCTACCCTGCTCCACTCTGGCTGTGAATACTGGATACTGGAGGTGCTGGGCTGGGCATCCCAGTGTCTCTCCTCACTGGGGGAGGGCAGGCTCTGGGCCCCATACGGCACCACGGGAGTGGTGGCGTAAGGTGTTGTATGCTGGGAAAACACCCCATTGAAGGTCCTCAGCTCATCGCTGGTGGGGTCAATGGTACTGTAAATGGGTCCATCAGATGCACCTGCCCCAAACTTCTCTGCTTGAGCAATGTAATTGGAGATCCCAGAATCTGTGGAGTCAATCAGAGACATGGGCACACACTCAAAGGATAGCCCAGCTGTGGGCACCAAGGCCCAGCTAGAGACAGGGCATGCAGCTGTTGACCTCTATCACACATGCCTCCTGGAAGATGCCTGCCCAGTCTTTTTTTGAGGTGCCCCTGCCTGGGGAACTTGGCTCAGATCAATTCCAGAGCTAGGGATCACACAGGCAGAGGCCAGCTGGGTGGGCACACACCAGCTATGTACCAGCTTCACTCCTCTGCCCACTCACCCCTTCCAGCCATGAGGTGGCCCAGGTGAACACATACCTGGGCCCATGCACTCTCAGCCCCTCTCCTGGACTTGCAGCAGCCTGGCCATTCCCAAAGCTCCTGCCTGGCCCCCCTCTCCCCTTTACCATTGTAGTATCTCTCTGTGACATCATGGTTTCCTGTGCAGCAGGTCATGCCAGGCCTCTTGGCCTTCTCATTACGCAGCAGATTGGGTGCAGGCCACGAATTTGCCAGCCATGGGTAGTTGGAAGCACTGGTGGCCATGGCCAGCATGGCAGGTCTATAAGACAGGACAAGGTTAGTGCTAGGGCACAGTGCATGCTGGGGACTGCTGCTGGAGGACACAGCATGGCCAGGATTCTCCCCAGCAGTACTGGTGGGACAGGCAGTTCTGCACTCACCTGCCATTGCCACAGGTCAGTCCCTCTGTGTGTGGGAAGGAGACTGTAAGAGACAGAGACACATGATGAGGGGTGGGGGACAGGCTCCAGCTCAGGGGTGCTGGGAAGAGAGAAGGGACATACCTGCTGGTGTGTAGGCAAAGGAGGCTGCAAGAGAGGAAGGAGACAATAAGCCAGTTGGTACCACCGGTTGGTGGGGAGTGGCGAGCACAGGCAGCAGCAGGGATGGGGTGTGGAGCAGGCACTAGGCACAGGGCAGTGCAGGGCAGTCATGGGAGTGAAGCACAGTACTGCTCACAGGCCACCCTGGAGTCCCCCCTGAAGTTTGGTGCTGTGTGGAGGGCAGTGGGGTGGTAGTTACTACTGTAGGGGTGCTACTCTCACTGGGTCTGGGTGAGAGCTTTGTGGCCTGGTGCTGCCTCTGGCACAGTTCATGCTGCCTAGTGCCAGGGGCCCTCCCAAGGACACCCCATCTCAGAGACCCATGCTGCTCTCCAGTGTCTCCCCTGTATATGGGGCACCATGAGCATGCGGGGAGCACAGACGCTGAACCTCTGTACTGCCTCTGCACAGAGAAGCTGCCATGCTCACAGCTGCGCTGCTGTCTCCTGGGCAGAATCCGACATACTCAGGTCCCCTTGGAACAGCCAGTGCCCCAGGCTTGCCACAATGGATGCTGCCCCATGCAGCACAGCTTCTACCTGTGTAGTGGCTCAGTTCCTTCCTCTTCTTTCGACGGCAATAGATCCAGATGCTAAAGCACATCAGGATGACCCAGCAGGCACCACCGATGCCTGCGATGAAGGCCGGCTGTTTCACCACATCTGTGATCTGCTCTGCCAGGCTCATGTTCTCCCCACTGCCAACGGGCACCGAGTCCTGCTCCAGGAAAGGGTCTGGTGGGGAGGGGCAGCAGAGACATGCAAGTGAGGGCAGAATCTGTCTGCTCCCAAGGGACTATGGGTCTGACCCAATGCTGAGGCACTGGGATCCGGAAGACTGGCTCTGAGTGCAAGGGCTGTTACTGCTGCAGCACTTAGCACTGTTGTCCCGTCCACACTTCATGGCCAATGGCCCTGCTGTATCCACTTCAGAGCCCAAGCAGCCATGTCACCCTCTTGCCTTGGCCCTCTCAGTCAGTCTCCCCCTGAGCCCAACTATGGCCCTGAGACACCAGAGCTTGACCTTCCCCTTCCTGTCCCACCAGCAGCCTGGCAAGCTCCATCATGAAGCTGTGGACCACCACAGTGGCTCCAAGCAGGCACCTCTATATGATACCGTGGGGCACTGTCACACACAGAACCCATCCCGTCAGGCTTGCAGGCCACCTGGGCAGGAGGGAGCTGTCCTTCCCCTTCTTGCCCTGCAGAGCACCTGGACTCACTGATCTGGATGGTGACAGGTGTGCTCCTCACGCCTACCCCGGCACTGGTGGCAGCCGCCACCTCGGTGCGGTAGAGTATACCAGGGACCAGCCCCTGCAGCACTGTTGAGAGCACCGTGCCATCCACGCTCTTGTTGATGTGGAAGCGGCTTTCATTCCCCAGACACCAGATCTGCCAGAGGGAGAAGGCTGAATTAGCCAAGGCTCAGGGGACGGTGGGGGCTCCAGATGCTCAGCATTACCGGAGCAAAACTTTTAGGCAATACCTGTGCCAGGTGTGGTGGCCTTGTTGAGGCCTGTTACAAACACTGGCCCATCACCCTTGACCTTGCTCACCCGGTAATCCTGGATGATCCCATTCTGGTCTCCTACAGGGGGTGGCTCCCATGACACACTGATGCTTGTGCTGTTGCTGGTCCCCAGCGTTACCACGGTAACTGCCTGAGGCGGGGCGCTGGGGGCTGGGCAGGATGAAGGAAAGAGGGATTATTGCCAAAAGCTATCTGGGAAACTACCCACAAAGTCATGCCCCTGTCAGAGGCCAGGCCCAGCTCTGGTACCAACAGGACCACCTGAGCCATGGGACACCAAGAGTCCTGTACTGGGAGAGCCTAACCCAGGCTCCTCAGCCCCTATGGGCTCCTGCAACGCCCACATCATGCAGGGGGCTGGTTGAAGCATTAACAAGGCAAGCTGGCTGCCCTATCTATATCCCTGACCCTGACCCTTCTCCAGCTGATCCTTAGGCTGCAGTTCTGAAGGACCACAGTGTTATCTGGATAACAGCTGGAAAGTGAGCTCTGCTTAAAGACAGCCTGCCAGCTTAGAGCAGGCCCACACACCCAGTCCCAACCAGGCCCTACACTACAGCCTCTGCTGACCCCACCCAGCCCAGCCCCATGGTTCCTCCAGGCAGCTGGCACTGCCAGGCAGCCCAAACCAAGCCAGGGGCACTGGCTCAATCATGGCCAACACCTATTGCTATGGGGAGGAGCACGGTTGAGGAGGCACAACGAAAGAGCAACCCATAGGGGAAGCTGGTAAGAGGCTGGTACATGCCTTGACACCTCCAGTCTTGTCCTCCCCACCTTGTCCCCACATACAGAAGAGGTCCCCAGGTGCTTGGCGACAGGATCAGCTTATCCCTCCACAGCTGGAGGGTGTCAGAGCAGGACCAGGGCCATTCCTGTTCCTGAACATGAGCTCAGCCCAAGATCCCCATGTCCTACAGCAAGCCCCAAGCACTGAGCAGGAAGCAGGTGGGGGTGAGGCCATCCTTATGCTAAGCAGCACTGACCTTCCTCAGGCATGTGCACTGTCAGCACCTCACTGTCCATTCCCTGGAACTCATCAAAGTATGGCCGGATCTTGAGCTCATACTCCTGGCCCTTGTGCAGCTCCTCCAGCACAGCACTGCGCTCAGCAGGCGCCTGCACATCCTGTGCCAGCCAGGCACCACCTCGCAGGCGGTACAACACCCGATAGCCCTGGATGAACTGGGCCTGGCGATCCACCTGGGGAGTGGAGAGGAAACTCGTGTGACTCGGCACTGGGGATGTTTGCATGTGGTCCTGGAGCAGGCCACAGGTCTGGGAGATGTACGTGTCCACTGTCTTGCCCCTGCCACTGCAGATCCAGGGCAGGCCTTGGCCTTGTGCCCTCCACACTGCTGCCCCATGCCACTATCCACTTCCCACATTGCCTTATGGCCCTTTCCCCTTCATACCCCCAATCCTGCATTGCTTATGCTCTGCATCCCATCATCACTACTGTATCTCTTACACTGACCCTACCCCCACACCCTTTGCAACTCCCATCTCTGCACTGACCTGCTCCCTGCTACACAACCACCCATGCTGCCTCTCTCTGGGCCCTCTCTGCAGAGCCCTGCTGGCTACCTACCCACAATGCACCTTCCACGTGGACCCCGTCCCTGCTCTCTGCACTGTCTTGTGCCAACCCCTACCCTTTGTATTGCCTCTCCCTCATCACTGCTGCATGCTGGCAGAGGCATGCAACACTCACAGTCCAGGTCACTTGGATGGTGGTTGAGGTGAGAATGATGGGTTCTTGGAGCTGCACCACAACTTCCCCGAGCTCGCGCTGCACCTGCCGGTGATCCACACCCTGCCGGGTGGGGCTGACATCTACCAAGCAAAGCCAGTCATGAGGGCGCATGCAGCAGGTAAGACAGCCCTGCTGGGACCACCAGGGGTGGGGGGCCCGTGGGGACTGAATCCATTTTACAGAGAAGCCAAAAGAGACCTGGCACAGAGCTCAACTGCCAGCCATAGGGCATGGCTCAGCCTGCCCCTCATACCGGGTTCCAAAATCCCAGCACAGCTGTTGACAAGAGAATCGCAGGGGACCATCCAGCCTCTGGACCTCAATCCCCAAGCTGTGCCTGGCTCTCTCTGTCCATGGCAGATGTGGAAACAAGGCTCTAATGCCTGCGTTGAATCTGCTCTTCTTTTGCCAGGACGTGGCCTACTCAGGTCGCTCCCATCCTCCTCAGCCTTCCCCCTCCCCCACCCCAAGATGCCCCTCATCTAAGGCAGTCTGAGAGCTTCTGGCCCTGCCTGGCCGGCACTTGGGTAACCTCACCTTGGGTGCGCACTGGTTCTGAGACGGGACTAGGGTCACTCAGCCCATAGGAGTTGACAGCCCGGATGAGGAAGAGGTAGATGGTGTTGGGGTCCAGGCCACTCACTGTGTGCTTTTCCACCTTCACGTTGTCTGCCACGGTCTGCCAGGTGCTGCCTGCAGACTGGCTGCAGCAAGTGAGATGAAGGGCTGATTGTGGCCAGGCCTTCTGCTCCCTTCCCTGGTGCCGTGAATAGGGATGACGGGGCAGGGGCCTGGCCTTTCATGGTCTTGGCATGGGGAGTGCCACAGCAGGGGCTCGCCAGGACAGTGACACAGCAGAGGGAGGTCTGTACAGCCCTTCTGGTGTGCAGAGCCCTGGGACCTTCTACGAGAAGTGGATTCTCCATGGGCCGAGGCACTCCCAGGAGGAAGATGTCATAGCTCCAGAGGGACCAGCAGAGCTCTGTGGCACTCAACAGAGGAAAGAGGGTCTGCTCCAAAGTGGCTCTAGAGCTGCTATCCCAGTGCAAAGGTGGAATCCAGCTGCCTTTCTGCCCAGGAGTTCTGCTTTCTTCCTGCCTGGCAGCAGTGTCTTACCTCTAGCTAGTGGGTGCTGAAAGCAGTGTCCATACCTGCTGCCCCACAGTGAAACCTCAGACCCTCCCCCAGGGTAAGTAACCACCCTGGAGGAGCTGCCAGACCTCTGGTACAGAACTCATTTTCTTCCAATTGATAAGAGTAGGAGTGTTAGGCTGCTCACAGCATGCAGGTCCAGTAGGTGACATATTCCTAGCATCCCTAGGTGTGTAGCAGCCTGTGTGCCGTGTGACCCAGTCAGGCTTGAATGGCCAGCCTTGCCACTGACTTACAGCCATGCCCTGTTGTAGAGCTGCCAAAATCCTTCATTGCTAGGCACCCTCCCCGCTTGCCTCCATCAACCTCAGCAAACTCCAGAGCAGATGCTGCTCTGAGCTAGAAGCTGGGTGGGAGTAAGCATTTGCTCCTGCCCAGCAATCTGCCATGGCGGTAGGGGAATGAGGGTCTGGGTGCCACACCATTTTGGGCATCATGGGCAGGAATAGGAGAGCACAAACACCTGCCTTGCAGGGAGACCTGCTACGTAGAGCCAGGGACACACACAGCTATGCTTCTCCAAGCCCATAGGGAGAAGCTGTTTTTAGAAAGGAACTGCTGGTAATTGCTGCAGAGAAAGATGGGCTGAGGAATCCATCCCTACAGCATGGCAAGAGGCAGGTGTGTATCTGTGCACAAATCTATCTGTAGGTTTTGCCCTGTGGCTGAGTCCCAGAAGACCCAGTTTCTTCCATACAGTTCATATCTATAGGGAAGATTGCAGTGATGTCCCTTGAAATGCTCTATAGATGCTACAAACCCTGCCTTTGCTCATTCCTACTGCCAGAGCAGGGGATAGGGGCCCTGCATATATATGCTCTATATATGCACAGTGATTATGATAATGTTGCCATGGAAACTGCAACTCATGACCTTGGCTATTACTGGGGTCAGCCCCTGATTCATAGTCACTTCAGTATTGATCTTGCTTTGTGTCAGGTGGGGTAACAGAGGCAAAGGGAAGGAGGCCCTGAGATTTTTCCCTGGTGGTCCCCAAACTTTGGTATCTCATATACTGGAGTGGTTTCTCCAAGATACACAGATACAACCCTGGGGGCTCAACTTTTCCTGCCAGTGATGATAGTTTCATAGTAGTTTCATAGTAGCTAGGGTCAGGAAGGACCTGAACAGATCATCTAGCCTGACCCCCTGCCACAGGCAGGAATGAATGCTGGGTTCACAAGACCCCAGACAGGTGATCGTCCAACCTGCTCTTGAATTTGCCCAAGGTAGGGGCAAGGACCACTTCCCTGGGAAGTTGGTTCCAGATTCTGGCCACCCTAAGTGTAAAATATTACCTCCCGATCTCTAACCTAAACCTGTTCTCCATCAGCTTATGACCATTGTTCCTCCTCACCCCAGGTGGTGCTGGGGAGAAAAGGGCTCTTCCTATTTGCTGATGATCTCCCCTGATGAGTTTGTAGGCAGCCACCAGGTCCCCCCTCAGCCTCCTCTTGCCGAGGCTGAACAGGTTCAGGTCCCTCAGGACCCATAAGGACTCATACCCATGAGGACTCAGGCTGGGCCCAAAACCAAACACCCCCCAAATTAATGGCTGCCTTTGAAAAATAACCCTTATATGTCTTGCCTGAGTGACTGTCCCCAGTGGTGGAAGGAAGCTCAGAGCCCAAGATCCAGAACTCCATCTGCTTGGCCGCTCTGTCCATTCCAGCAGAGAGCAAGTCCAGTCCTGACACCAGCTGCTCTGTGCACAGGGCCTTGGGTGTGGGGCAACCTCCATCTGTGAGGTGGTTCCTCACTGGGTATGCACTCCAAAGCAGTACACAGGCTCCCTGCTGATCTCCCTGCTTTAAGCCTTCCCTGGCTAGCATTCATGCTCAGAGAAAATGGGTACTCAGAGGCAGGGTGCAAGGCATTACCTGAATGCTTCAATGATGTATGAAGTGACTGCAGCTCCCCCGCTCTGGGGGCTCGGCTTCCAGACCAGGGTCACACTGTTCTTGGTGACATCGGTAACAAGTGGGACAGCTGGGGGCCCAGGCAGAAGGTTTGGCTCTGGCAGCTGCACATGGAGGTCAGCCCCATTCTCTAGGGAAGGAAGGATTAAATAAGCAGGAGTGACCTGCAAGGGGCAAGGCAGGGAGAGCCAGACAGTCCTGCCTAGGGTCCAGAGCTGTTGATTGCTCAGGATTCTGCTCCACAACCAGCCCAGGGAGCACTACTTAGGGAGTGACTGCAGGATTGCTCAGGGCTTCCACTGTGGCTGGCCTTACTTGGCCCTTTGCAGAGAAAGTCAAGAGCCCGGAGGACCTGGTGAGGGAAATGCCACACTTATGTGTGATGAAAGATCTTAGCCTTCTGGTCCCTCAACCCAGCAGTACAGTCCCAGGCAGCACTGGCACAGTAACCCGGCTCCTGGAGATCTACCCAGAGGATGGGCCCACACCTGCCATGAACACCACTACAAAAGGTCCCTGAAGGATGCTTGGCTCCATGCTGCCAGGCTGCCCTAGGCCCTCCCAGGAAGGAATGCAGCACACAAAGCACAGCCAGCACTGCCTCCACCATGCAGTGGTCTGTGTGCAGGAAGGATCCAGGCAGGACCAGTCTGCAGCCTGCAGGGCATGAGGCAGTAAACAGCCATGGGCAGCCAGGTTACTGCACCCTCCATGTGAGAGCCCCTGCCTGGCACAAACCTGAAAGCCTGTCAGCAATGATTGCCTAGAGACAGAGCTGCTGCCAAACAAATGCTGGGGGTTCTGCCACTGCCCCAAGCTGCCTCCAGAGCTGCTCCTGAGTGTGTGTCTGCTCTTTGCCCCCATGGCACCCAGACAACATTACCATGCCCATGTCGAGCCACTGCTGCACTTCATATCCACAGCTGAAATGATCCGGGACTGACCTTGCACCACCAGGGCCCCGCTCCACGTTGTCTCCCCAGTCGAGCTGGTAGCGACACAGCTGTACAGCCCCGAGTCTGCTACCTGCGAGCCACAAGGGGAACAAGTGAGCAGCATGTCTGCCACTGCCATCCTGGGGGGCCTGTCTTTGCTCATTCCTACTGCCAGAGCAGGGGATAGGGGCCTTACAGGAATGCAGGGATCCCCCAAATACAGCAGGGTCTTGGTACAAGCCTGGCCTGGGGCTGGCCTGTTGGACAGACATCAGCTTTACCCATCATGTGATCACCAGGCACCTGTGGGGGGCTGGGTGTCTAGCAAGCTGTGAGGCAACTAGTGGCACTTTTCCATGGAAGACAGCAGCAGCCCTCCCCCACCAGTGCAGCAAGGAGTCTGATCCTGCCAGAGGCAGTGCTAGGAGGACACCTGCCCTAGGTGGTGTGTACCTGGGCACTACTTGGCAGAACAGTCTGCTTGTCCCCCAGCATACTGCTGCCAGGAATAGGGGCCAGAGGGGCTTCTTTAGCTTACAGAGAAGATCCAACAGCCTGGGGAGCGAGGAGGACTGGGAGTTCAGTTTGTCAGGCAGCCGGTACGTATGGGCTGAAGAGAGGTACACAGTCTGAGTCAGCTGTGCTAGCCAGCAAGGGCTGGGCAGGGCAGGGCAAGCTTGGGGCTGCAGCTCCCTGGGGTGGGATACGAGTGAGTGCAGGGAACAGCCAATGCTGAAGTGAAACTATCACCAAGCTGTAGCTGCTACCTTTCTCCTGAAGAACGTGACAGTTTTGTGGGAATCCACCAAAACCCCAATGATTATAAATGTCATGTCAGTGTCAAAGGGCTTCTTTAGCTGAGTGGTCGAGAGTGCCTGCTTGCTGGGGAGGCCAGGACTGGACACACACAGCCAAGCAGTCCAGCCTGTGGAGCACAGGACGTGCCGGTCTGCACAGCCAAGTCCAGGGCTGATTGCCCACTGCTGTGATACCCAACACCACATGCCCTGGGATGGCACTCGGGGTCCCTGCTGCCTGGGGACAGAGCACACTGCTTTGCTGCACTGTTCAAACCTCTCCTGCTCTGAGGTGGCACAGTAAGGGCTGCAGAGCTGGGGAGAGGCAAGGGCATAAGGACTAACCATGTTATCTGTAGCTTAGGAAACCACCCTCTCCTCAGAGTTCCTGCTGAGCATGGCCTGGGAGTGACTGGGGAGATGGTAAGGTTGTAGGGTTGCCAACTCTGTTTGAATCTATTCCAGGAGGTTTCATCACATAATGTAATGACATTAATGACTGATCTACTGCACTGTACTCAGGAAGGCAAATGTACATTACTATTGCATTTTAAAAAACCCACTGGATTACTGTATACATTGGATTCAACATTTAATATTTATGTTAATGAATGCCCTATCATTTATCTCCCAGGTGACTCTCAGCAGTCTCCTGGAGATCATATCTAATTCCTGGAGACTCCAGGGCAATCCTGGAGGGTTGGCAACCCTGTAAGGTTGAGAGAGATGGGGCAGTGCTTCATGGGTGTGACCCATATCCTGAGGGTCAGGGGGGTATTAGAATCATAGAAAATTAGGGTTGGAAGGGACCTCATGGGGTCATTTAGCCAACCCCACTTCTCAGAACAGGACCATCCCAAACTAGATCATCCTGCAGAGCCACTGCATAGCCAGTGAGCCCGCAGCCTGTACTGGTGCATGGGATTGTTCCGTCCTCAGTGCAGGACTTTGCACTTGTCTTTGTTGAACCTCTTGAGGTTTCTTTTGGCTTAGTCCTCCAATTTGTCTAGGTCATTCTGAATCCTAGCCCTACCCTCCAGCATATCTACTACTTCCCCCAGCTTGGTGTCATCTGCAAACTTGCTGAGGGTGCGCTCCATCCCATCCCCCAGATTGTTAATGAAGATATTGAATGAATCCAGAACTGACCCCTAGGGCACTCCACTTGATACTGGCTGCCAACTAGACCTTGAACCACTGATCACTACTTGTTAAGCCTGACTATCCAGGAAACTTTTTATCTTATAGTCTATTCATCCAACCCATATTTCCCCAGCTTGCTTGCAAGAACACTGCAGGAGACCTTATCAAAAGACTTACTAAAATCAAGGTATATCACATCCACTGCTTTCTCCACATCCACAGAGCCAGTTACCATAGAAGGCAATCAGGTTGATCAGGCATGACTTGCCTTAGGTGAATCCATGTTGACTTCTTCCTGATCACATTCCTCTCCTCCAAGTGCTTAGAAATGGATTCCTTAAGGACTTGCTTTATGATTTTTTAGGGAACTGAGATGAGGCTGACTGGTCTGTAGCTCCCTGGATTCTCCTTCTTCCTTTTCTTAAAGATGGGCAATATATTTGCCTTTTTCCTATCATCCGTGACCTCTCCCAGTTACCACAAGCACTGGCGTTGAGTAAAGGGTGCACATGGGTGCATGCGCACCCCCTGAGCTTGGTGGTGCACCATCTACAAAAAGTGCCACCGACATTGCTGGTGGCACTTGCGGGCGGTCACCGCTTGCCAGCCCTCACCCCAGCCACTGCCAGTTTGCAGGCAGTCCCTGATTGCTGCTGGCTGCCGCCAATACTGTCAGCGGTGACTGCAGGTGGTTGCCCACCACCCCCCACTACCGACACCACTGTGGTTGTCTGCGGGAGCTCCCAGCTCGCCGCCACCATGCCCCCGCCGCCGACACTGCCGCCTATAGATGGTTGCTTGCCACCTCGGCCTCCGGGGACATGTGACGTTCATGGCCACAAGTTTTCAAAGATAGTGGCCAGCTTCTCTACAATCACATCAGCCAACTCCCTCAGCACCCTCAGATGCATTTCATCCCACCACCATGGGCTTGTACATGTCCAGCTTTTCTAAACAGTACCTAACCTGTTCTTTCAACACTGAGGGCTGCTCACCTCCTCCCCAAACTATGCTGCCCAATGCTGTTGTCTGGGAGCTGACCTTGCCTGTGAAGACAGAGACAAAAAAGACATTGAGTGCTTTAGCCTGTTCCTCATCATCTGTCACTAGGCTGCCTCTCCCATTCAGTAGGGGACCCACACATTCCCTGACATTCCTCTTGTTGCTAATGTGCTTGTAGAAAACCTTGTTACCATTCACTTCGCTTGCTAGCTGCAACTCCAATTGCACTTTGACCTTCCTGATTTCATTCCTACATGCCCGAACAATATTCTGTTGTTCTTCCCTAGTCATCTGTCCAAGCTTCCACTTCTTGAGAGCTTCCTTTTTGTGTTTAAGCACACTGAAGAGTTCTTTGCTAAGCCAAGCTGGTGGCCTACCATATTTGCTATTCTTCCCACAGATCAGGATGGTTTGCTTCTTCACCCTCAGTAAGGTTTCTTTAAAATACGACCAGCTCTCCTGGACTCCTTTCTGAAGTCCAGATACCCAGGATCAAGCTCCTCTGAGTGCAGCTGCCAGCAAAGTAGGGCAAAGGGCAGGTGATTGTCTAGGAGAGGCTCCTTTCTCTAGGGTGTGAGCCTGGGGAGGTGAAGGCAGGAAACAAGTTGCAAGGGAGAGGGCAGGGCACTCTCACCTGTGCCGGGGAAGCTGAGGGATCACTAACATGCCTGTCAGGTGGGCTCTGTCCTGTATCTCAGGAGCTGCCCCATTTTTCCCATGGATCACCACGGCCTGCTGCGGTGCCTGTCCTTGGGGACCATTAACTCACACAGCCTCTAATCTGTGTGACAGCTCTAATTTTTTCCTGGGAAAAGAGCCACAACTGCTATCAAATGATGCTATTAGGCACACCGGGATCCAGCAGATGCATTAACCTCCTGACTCTGACACAACAGAGGCACAAAACACACGTGAAATAATTCTCTCTTCACTGAGTCCTACCATCAATTTTTAAACAAATATTTAGCGTGGGCTCTGTGTTTTGTTAAGTAATTTATGAATAACCTCCCCTTTACCTCAGCACTGCGGCTGATGCTGCAGCATCCCCAGTGTGCCCGCCTGCCTTTGGGCAAGGGGGAAGAAACCATACTGAATCTCTATGGCCTGCATCCCCAACACAAACGTGCCAGCCCCATGGGCAGCACCATGCCACCTGCAGCCGTGTAGCAGGGCTGCCAGAAACCTGTCCCATCACTGCCACTGTCTCACACTGTTCCCAGCCCTGCCATCCACCTCAGATGGCAACAGACAGACACTGGTCTGCTCCTAGGAGGGACAGGAGCTCCAGCTCCCTGTTCTCAGGGCTAACTGTCCTGGCATGCTGGAGCTCTTTCCCAGCCCAGAAGCAACAGGTGGTTAAACACATGGGGGTGAGAGGATGCAGCAAGACTGCAGCTGTAACAGGAGTTGACATGTCTGTGGGTAACATTAGTAATGCTCGCGGGTCATTTCAGGTTACTCTGGAAACTGCCCTAGCCCATTAGTGTTTAAACTTCACTGGGTATCAGCTTGCTCTGCCTTGGCTTTGAGACCCTCTGCTACCCCAAAAACTCCCATTCCCCTGGCCTCAGGGTCTCTCTCTCCCTTCTGAAGGCACCCCCAAATGTGCTCTTTAAAAATGATGGGTATCATGGACCCACATGTATGGGTATCATGGACCCACAGGCATGCACACACTTTCAGCATCTTACTGAGTGCTTAACACACGTGTACACATAATCCAACTTCCTGTGCCCCAGTTCATTCTGCCATCAAGGCTCAAGCTCTGCCAGCTCTGCCCAGGTGCACCACTCCAGGGCTCAAACCCCCAGGGCTGTAGTAGACTGTGCCAGGCAAATGGCACTTGTTCAACTTTAAAGTAAAATGCCATTACTAGCCGTGAGGGCAAATCAACCCTGAGCTGGCTCCCTGGGGAGGCAAGGACCCAGTTTCATGTGGACTCTGCAAGGTGAGACTGGATACCTTCCTAAGGGACCTGCTTTAATTCAGCTTTTGGGAGAAGTTCCTTAGCTTGTGAGTACAAGAGCTGTGTGTCAGGCTAGAAGGCAGTGCAAGTCTTCCCTGACCTCTGAACTTGTAGATCTGAGTTCCCTTTTCCCTTCCCTCTTCCTTCACAGGTTTGATACACTCACAGTTCTATATTAAGGCTATCATTTTAATCTAATCTCATGTTTCAGGGCTTCACATGATCATAGGGAGGGTCAGGAAGGAATTATTTCTCCCAGAGCAGAATTTGACTTTTGTTTTTCTTTTCCTGCCCTCCTCTAAAACAGGAGAGAGTGGCTATGGTTGAAGACAGGCTAGAAAGCAGGCTGGGCATATGTGCCATGATGTCCTCTTCCTTACATGCTTAGGGTCCAGATTTTCATCCAGACTAGGTTGCAGAAATCTTGAGACATTCTGGCTTTCTCTGCCACATGGGGCATTATTCACCTGTTGGAACCACCTGGGTAGTTCTCCTTTAATCAGTTCCTAGTCACTGTGGCATGGCTGGGTCTTTGAGGACTGAAATACATGGTCTAACTAAAATCTTTCAACTTAATTGTCGTTGTTCTCAGTGATCCTTTATGGTCAAGGATGATCACTCCCATAGTCAAGTAAAGGGATGTAAATGAGTCCACTGATGGCTAAGAAGGCTGATCCTAAAGCCACAGACTTTATGGCAAATGCCACAGGTGGTGGTTAACGGGAAGGTCAGACCACAGATTTCTCAGTCTTGTTCCTTTCCTTCCATTTCTGTCATTTTTCCGCTTCCAGGAAAGATGGTTCTCCTCAGAGTAAGATGTGCCACAAGGCACAAGTCTCACAAGGCATTGCCTCTCCTGAACTAGTTTTTCCCAATTTGCGGTGTCAATACCACATTTCTTACTGTTCACCTTGAGGGAGTCCTTGAAGTGTTTCCTTTGGTCCCCACATGTCTTTTGTCCTTGGCTGAATTGGGAGTATAGCAGTTGTCAACTTACTGTACGGTATTGGGTGAAATGTAGAGGCTTGTGATATTTGGAAGGTCAGACTCGATAACTTTCTTCCCTCCATCGGATGCTGCCCAATGAAGCTCTGTCACCCCTCTCCGTCCTGGGCAGCTCTTCATTTCCTCTCTCTGAGTGCTGTTAAAGGGGAAACCTGTTCCTTGAGTTCCTGTAGCTGGCCAATTCTATGTCTGCCAGGGGGAGGCACTGGCATCAATCATACCTCCTGTCCCAGATATTTCCATCATTTCCTGTATAGTGTTGGGAGGGGGGAAGCAGAGCTCCCTGACAAATGTGTGATATAAAATCATTTTACTTAATCCGTTACATTTTCCCAAGTTGTTCACTTCTGGAGCCAGATATCTCTCTGTACTCTGGGTGGGTTTCCAACTTTCATGTGTGTGTGAAATAACATTGGAGTTGAAGATGTGTAACTTCCTCTGTAAATCATTGATTTTTGATGACCAGATCATACTGAGGCTGCTGAATACGGCTGCTATCTTGCCAGTCCATGACCTTATTTCCTTCTGGATGTCCCCAGTGCTTGCACATACTGCCAAAGTATGTGAATTAACTCATCTGCAGCATGCCTTTGCCTCTTCCAGCAATGTTTGGGTTAGGAGCATCTGGGGTTCTTGTTAGTTTGTTTTTAACAGCTGCTAATTATCCCTATTTTTGCAATGAGGAGAAAGCTCCTTTAGAACTATCTTTTTGGTATAATCTAAGTCATAAATTTAAACTAAGACTAGATTTATATTGGGCTATCCACTCACACACATCCATGAACTTACTCCCAGTATAAAGGGGCCTTTTTTTAGTTTGTTCTGTGTTGCCGAAATATGAATTTGTGCTAACCTGAAGAAAGCCCCTGGAATATGCATGTCGCTGCAGGGAAACACCATGTAACCAAACCTGTGCTAAAAGATCACACTTCACAGATAGAAAAAGTCTCCATGGCAACTTGGGTTTGTACAGCTGTTGAAGGTGAGTGAGCCCCATGCTGCCCCCACCACTGGCTTGCACAGGCAAAGGGGGATCACTGCCACCGCTCTTGGTGAGGAAGAAAGTTCTAGCTCAGGGTGGGCAGACCTCACTCCTCCTCCCTGGCATCTCTTCTGGAGAATTTCACAGAGCCAGTGTCCCACATGGAGCCCTTGCAGCTTGCAGCATGGGTTAAATGCAGTTACATCTGCAGGCTGGGAAAGGCACTACCACACAAAGTACATGGGCAAATGGAGATTTTAGCTGCTTTAAAAAGGGAGGGGAGCTGCTGTTAGGAAGCCTGCATCACTTCCTATGCTGTGACAGGAACTGGTAGCTACAAGTGAGTGACATTACCTTAACCCTGACCCTGGATGAAGCTGGGTTAATGTTTTGTGGGGGGAAGATGGACGGGAGATTTTTACACTGGCATGACTACAGGTGCCTATGGATATAATAACTGGATGGGAACCCCTTGTATCCCTGCCCTTTGATACCCAAGCCACTGTCACCTCTACCTACACCCATAAAATGAAACAGCAACAACTTCCTTAGACTGTGACAAGCAGCTCTGAGGCAGCACAGAGTGAGGGAAGAGCTCCGGTGGACAGCCCTCCCCCTGTATCTGGGTGCCCACTAGACCCCAGCACTGATGCCACTGGAGTTCACACTGGATGGAGGTCAGAGCTGTAGGCACAGGATCCCAGGCTGTCAGCTCTGTGGCAGGGCAGAGCAGTGAGGGGGATACAGAAAGGCATAAAACCAGGTGCCTTCCTTGTCCAATGAAGTAGCTTCTTTGTCCCAGCTGTTCCATGGCCTGAGAATCAAGGGGAATGGGAGTGTGTATGTACATCTGTGTGTGCATGGCTGTGCGCATCTGTAATCCAGATCCCCATTCCCTACAGCATAGGGCATCTTGCTGCAAAGATCATCACTGCCAGAGCATGTAACACCAAAACCACACAGCGGTGAAACTGAGGGGTTAAGTGATACTGGGAATATACCAACTGATGTCTTCATATCTGCTAGCCAGCAGGTACTAGCAGAACAGAAGGGAAGAATCGGATTTCAAGAGTGCTGAAATATCCTGAGCACTAGCAACCCTCAGGGCTATGGTACCTGTTGCAGGGAAGACATCTCCCCAGGCACTTTGTAAATTTTTTTAGATGTTAAGGGGGAATGGGAAAAACATATAAAGTCAGTCTTAGCCAGCTCTTTGCTCAGTGACATCTGCCTGAGACATGCTAGCTAGAGGGAGCCAACTGGATAAATCTGTATGCCTACATTCCTCAGATTTTGTTGGTATTACCTGTGCTGTATTCTGTCCACACAGCAGTGATGTGACATTTAAAGTGACAGGGGATGTGTCTACATGAGTTGCTAACTGCACAGTTGCCTAATAACACTGCGCAGTAGTGTCCTGGATAAAACCTGTGCTGATAAACTACTGAGCAGTAGTATTAGGCTACTGTACAATTAGTGTCTGTAAAAACCTGTGTGCTGGCACTACTGCGCAGTAGCACTAGTTACTGTGCATTGATTTAGTACTTGGTTATGCAACTACTAAACTTAATACACTGTAACTACAGCGCATTAATGAATGTGTAGATGTGCTCAGAATCATTTTAAGTCAATGCAAAGCCCTTTGTGGACTCATTTTGGGTCCTTGCAGCCAGCAGCCTATTTTGGGGGTGTCTGTGAAAGTAGAAGCTAGCCCAGGCATGAATGCTTTTCCAGTTCCCTGCTCAGAGGAAATGCCACCAACAGCCAAAGCCAGCTGGAGGGCCCTGCTAGAGAGGAGACTGAGAACAGAATTGTGGGAGTCCCCCCTGCATACTTGGCAAGTCTACTCTGACAATGGTGCGGTGATGAGCCAGGGATGCCAGGGCTAGGAAAGGCCCAGATTTGGCAGAAGTGTGGGATAAGAAGACAGGCAGTGCTGGGGGTTTAACTCCCTGGGGCCAACTGTGGGCAGGCTGTGTGGGCTGATGTGTGGGCAGGCCGCAGGTGTATGGGCTTTTCAAAGCTCTACTCTGCTCTCAGCTGTTATGTTTTTTCTAGAGATGTAGAGCAACCTGACCTTTTACGTGAGGAGGCTGCAGGGATGTGTATAGATCCCTTTCCTGTTCCTACTCAAGGGATTAGACTATTGTTTCGCCCAGTAACTGATAAGTTAGTGAATTGGTGACTAAGCAGACACCAGGCTCAGAAATTCAGTTACTCAGGACTGAATCTTGGGAACTATACAATGAACAGACCATTTGCTCACCCTAAGTCCACTCCAACATGGAGGTGTTTATTTTGGGGCACAACTTGCTCTTCCTGCTCCATCAGGACTCTCCTCCTGCCAGTGACCCCAATCCACAGTGGCTTCCCTTCCTCCTTCATCTGTATCCCCTAGAAGCTCTGCAGCCCCCATTCTCTACATCATATCCCCCTCTGTGCTGATCTCCTGTGTCTGTCCTCTCCACAGCCTTTAACCTGAAGGCATCAGACAACTTCCCTTCCAGTCTCCTCCCTTTGGGGTCTGTATTATATTAGGAAAATTGGTTTCCAACTGAGTGAGCACTGGAAGCACAATTTGGTTCCTAATCTGGATAGTCCAACCCATGGGCTGTTCCTGGAAACAGCTGTGTTCACCAGGGCTCACTAGGGGTTGGACCACCACAGCGTGAATGCCATTTTTTGCATTAGCTCGGCCTACTTCCAGAAGTGCTTCCACGATGCCACCTCACCTTCTTCTCATTGCCAGGTGCTCATAGGAAAGTATGGGGAGAGCACAGCTGTGTCATAGTAGCTGCAAGCAGGGCCTGCAGGCACAGCATGGAGGGGGGCTGGGCTGGGGCCAGAGGGTCAGGCCTGGTTGCTCTCCACTTGCCCCACAGCTTTCTTCCTCCCACAATGGCTGTATGCACCATGGCCTGGGCTTCCCTCTGTACTTGGGCTGGGCAGGACCAAGAGGCCTGGCACAAGCTAGGCAGAATTCCTTGGTGGGCTGAATTTAATCCTCAGACCTTTTTTTGCCCACCCCTGAAGGCTCAGCAGAGGCCTCCTGATGAGAGGCGACTAGTGCCCCATCCACACCCATAGCCCTTGCCCTTTATTCAACTGCTTTGCTCTGTCGTGCTCTGCAGCTTTCTGGTGAAGTCTGCCCTGGGCAGGGGGCAGGCAGAGCAGGTCGGCGCCTTGGAGAACTATGCCTACCTGCAGGTTTGTGATTTGCAGAGTTCCGTTGTCCAGCAAGCTGACTCTGGGATCGCTGCCCACAACCTTTTGCCCATCTTTCAGCCACTGTATGCTAGGCACAGGATTTCCAGTCACGTAGCACTGCAGCTGGGCGGTTGAGTCGACAGCAAATGTCTGATTGATCGGCCCTCGGCAGATAATTGGTGGGATATGATCTGACATCACTTAAGACAAAAAAAAGAAGAGAACCAGTGAGGGATTCCTCCCTGCTCAAGGGCAGGCTGTGTGAGCTGCTCTGAGCAGACAGCCATGTGGAATGGCTGAGTCTCATGTGGAAGTCTGCTAAATTTGTACCCATCTGATAAGGGTGCAGTATCTGACCCTTCAGAGTCATGGAGATTCCTGGCTTCAGACCCAATCTGCCATATTGCATCCATCAAAATCAGTCTACCAAGAGTTCAGCATGAGCAGTGGCTCAGACCCCCGACTTATTGATCCTACCACCTGTGGCCTAGGGAAAATACTAAGTCCCTACCATTTTGTAATCACACTGGGTAAAAAGCAGCTCAGTCATAAGAACATAAGAAGTGCCATATTGAGTCAGACCAATGGTCCATCTCATCCAGTATTCTGTCTCTGATAGTGGCAGAAATAGATGCTATACAGGGACAGCATTGAACCAGACAGCTTTAGAGTGATCTATCCCCTATTCAATACCCTCCTGGGCATCCACCATTTACTTACTGAAGTGCCAGCAGCTTGGTCTACTGCCTCTCATCTGCCATCTTTAGGAGAGTAGCAGGTTGATTAAGTGAGCAGCTGGGAATAGGAGTATTCCAGGGATCCTGGCTTCAATATCATCAAGATAACTGCTACCAGGCACCAAATGGAAAGGGAGGAGCAGAATGAGAAAGACAGAGTGATGGACAAGTTGGCCTTTCTAGGCTGTGATGCAGTCAAGTCCTGTAGGAAGGCACTGGAGGCACTTAAGCTGTTTGAGCTTTGCTTTCTGCTGTTGTCTTTTTCTGTTAATTGATCTTTACAGCGTCTTAAAAGCCTCTGCATGATGGCTTGCAATATGCTTTTCCTACAGACCAGTCCTGGCTAATGAAACTCTTATCAATCAGCTTGCTTAGTAACTTGTAATTAAATACTCAGCTGAAGGCAAGAATTAATTGGTTATCTGAAGATGTATGTCTGGCAACTGCAGGCAGCAGGAGTGTCAGCATGCACCTTTCCTGCCAGCACCAACAAAACAAAGGAACCCAAAAGTGTTATTAAACTAAAAACAGGGTGTTCGAATCACAGCTAAGGTTCAACACATAAGGCTCTTCCTGAAAGCAGAGAACTGTTTTGCTATACTGGCTATAGCTGATAGTCAGAACTCAGGGCAGTCTAGGCCCAGTTCCACAGGGGAGTCACTGGCCACATCCCCATGAGTAAGGGCATACTGCTGCTTTTTGCACCAACACATGCTGCTGCACATGGAGTTTGCGCAGGGAAAAATGCCTTTGGTAGGACAGGGAGGCTGGGGCCAGCACCTGGGCTGGCCTCAGCAGCCTTACCTGGGTGTCTGGGTGCCTCCCAGGGCTCCAGTGGTGGCAATCTGGATGCATGCAGCTTGGCTGGCAGCCAGAGTGTGGCTCTGGCCACCCAGGCTCTGGTTTTGGGCACCATGTGCTGCTGCCATGTGCACTGCCTTGTTTTTCTTCCGTGCGCTTTTTCTTTATACTGGAATTTCTCAGTATCTAAATTTGGCTCTGCACTGCAAACGGGCAGCACAGAAAACCAAATTACATGTGCAGGGTACATTTTGCAGTGCCTCAACAGCCTCTGAGGTGCTGCAAAATGCATGCGGCCACTGAGTCTGAGATGGGGCATCAAAGCCCAAGGAAAAATGGAAAGACTTGCAGGCATTGAGTTGCCAGTGGATTGATTTCTCTTCTACTTCAGTGTCTATTGATTTACTCTAAATCACTAAGGGCTACTCCATATTGCACATACACTACCCAGTAGCTTCTGGCCTTCTCTAAAGAGTAACTAGGAGCCTGTGCTTTGCTCTAGGGATTTGAACCCTCCCATGACAGACACTTCAGTGAATGGGGTCTGTCTGATTAACGCATAGGCTTGTGCTGCTGCATTTCTATGGAAGCCAGGTGCTGGTGCCAATTTGATGGGGGATCAATGCCATTGATCTCATGTACATGAAGGAAAGGGCAGGAGGTGCTCTGACACAGTGAGAAATGATGTTGAATAATAGTCTCATTGAACACAAAATGAGTGTACAGGCAGTGGGGGTGGAGGACAATAGCAAGGCACACAAGGACTACATGGCTCCCTTGTCCTCAAACAGCTACAGAGCAGCCACCGAAGTAGGGGCTGAGTACTTAGCACTCTGCCACCAGCTTTCTCAAGGCCTACCCAGTGCCCTTGTGGTCCTGCCTTGCTTTGCTGTTATTCCACAGTGTAGGCAGCTCTGGTCTCTCCATCACTCTCCTGTAGTGCTGACCCCTGCCTGCTGCTGCTCCTTACTTGGGTTTTCCTTGGCTGGCTTGTCTTTGATAGATAAATCAAAAAGAGCAATTAAAAAAGAAAAGCTCTCTCCTATGAAACAGAAGCCCTGGTTGGCACAGGGCCCAGGCATCTTGCTAACTGGGCTCCAGGGAATTATATGCAGTTGGCAGAGGCTGGGCAGGCAGCAGAGGTGATGCTGTTGGTCTCAGGAGAAGGGGCTGCAGACTGAAGCCCTTGGCAGCCCAACAGCATGTATGCAGTGCAGCTAGTCAGGTGGAGAGTGCCCCACCTTAGAGACTCTTCTGGGAACAAGGCCCTCAGCACAGAGGCTGGTAAATAATCTAGCAGGCAGCCTCATCTCCTTGACCCCACCTCCACTGGGCAGGAGATTATCTGGAGACCATGTCTAATAAGAGATTTTACAGGTGGCTTTAGACAGATAATACAATAGAGTGGGGGGCAATATTTGGCCTGGAACAGGCAGGACCAGAGGAGGCAGCATGCAGATATCACCTGCTACTGACAGGGATTGCAAATCCAAATTTGAGGCCTGTGCCCCATTCGCAGCACTCCCAAACCAAGGGTGTAGGTACCAAGGCAAGAGCCTGAGAGCAGCCCCGGGGCTTTGGCACACTGGCTGATGGGAGCAGCTTTCTGCCCTCTCAGGTCTGCGATTCAAGTCCTCTATTATATTCTGCAATGAAATGAAAATCCAGGCCTCCTGCAGCTCCTCAGTATTAAATTCAGAAAGGCAGTGCCAGAAGGATGAATACTGAGTCTTCTTGTGCCTAGACAGGGTGCTGTGTCCCTAATGGATAAAGCCCTCACCTAAGGCATGTCCACATGGGCCACCTCTGCTCTCAATCAGGCCTGTCCCATTAAGTACCTTGTAGATTAAAGTTCCAACTAGATCAAATTAGAGACAGAGGCTGATCTCACCAGGAACTAGGGTGAGCACTCCATAGGTATCTGCCCATTGATAGGCAATTGTCTGTCTAGCAACACAGTAGAATTCGGCTGAGTGAAGCATCAGCTTGTTAAACAGCTGAGTGTGTGGCTGTAGACCCCAATTCTTGAATGACAGTCCCTTCTGCACTTATCACCAATGATCCTGCCCCCTTCACTCACCAGGATGCTCCCACCACCCTGTTTTGTGGCGCTGAGCAGCCCTGACCTGCTTGTGCCCTGCCCATTCCATTGTCCCTCGCTCCCAAGGCACAGCCTTCACCCCCCGCCCCTCCCAACCAAGCCCTGCCAATGCCCCTCACTTCCAACCCACAGCCCCTGCCACATTCCCTCCTGGGAGCAGTTCCTGCTGCTGCACCAGACCATAGGTCCAGCTTCAGCTGTCCCCCTTGCTCCTTTGTGGTTCTGAGCCGTGCCAGCCCCTGCTGTTATGTCCCCTGCACCTATGCCCAGGCACCAGCTGTCCCCAAGTCCTTCCTGGGAATCCCTTGACTGGGGCTCAGGGACTGGGCTTGGCCTACGTCTGGCTGGGCAAGACCCTTCCCCTCCAGGCCAGTCTCCCTCTTCACAAGCTGCTCTAGGGGGGCAGGAGGGCTCCAGGCCTAGCTCAGGCAGCAGCTTCTACCTGGAGCACCCCCCCCCCCCCCCCCCCCAAATCCATCACTCTCTCTCACATACATCCTCCTCGTTGCCACTCCTAACCCATCATACACATACACACAGACCCAAATGCCTCATCAATCTCTCCCCTTGCCCATTATCCATCCTGGCCCATCACACCCCACTGAGTGGCTCCTGGGATCAGGAGCTCCCCCAGCCAGGACTGCATGTTCCAGTGTTGATGTAGGCATAGGGCAGCAGCTGTCCACGTGGCTATGGCTCCCACTGGCATATCCTATCCCATCTGGTGGTTGGGCACGCAGGGGCTGTGCTCCACCAGGGCAGCCGAGGCTGGCGGGGCCCCATGTTGGGGAGGGCGGCATTTGGGTTAACCACACTGCTCCTCCCCTCCTCTCCCTCTGCCCCGCCATGCAGTGTGCCTCCAGCCACCACCTCCAGCACTAGCCCTGGCACAGCCACCAGCAGCAGGCCAGGCCAGATTGATGGGATGTGGTATGGTAGCGCAATGAGTAGTGGGGCAGTGGCTGCCAGCATGGATGGTCAACATTTGTCCCAAGTGCCCTGACCCCAGGCACTGCCTTGACTGAGCAGCATCCCCAACCCCAGCCCCCAACCCTACCCTGAGGGTGCCCAGCCAGGCAGGCAGGGCCACAGTGCACGTGGTTCTTCCCTCCTGCACTGAGCCACTGCTGCCACTGTCATCCTGGCTGGACAATGTCCCCAGCCCCAGCTCAAGCTGGGACGAGCCACAGCAGGATGAGGCAGCATGGCTGGGAACAAGGCAGCCCATACCTGCCCAAGCTCTGTCCCACAGAGTGGGACAGGGTGATCACTGGGTGCTATAGCAACAGCACCCTGCAAGCCTCAGTGTCCCTGGACCTACAGTGCCGCAGCCACCACCACTGCCTCCTCCTCCACTCATGTAAGAGACCCTGCCTGCTCATACCTAACCCCAAGCAGGGCACGATGGGATGAGGGTGCTGCCCAGGTTTTCCCATGCTGGCCTGAGAGTGACCACAAACCTCTCCCTGTTCCTCCAGCCTCACACCCCACACCTCTGCCCTGCTCCCTGCCTTCCCTTCCAGCTCTCCCCACAGGCCCTCTGCCCAGAAGTGTGACCCTTACTGAACCCACAGGGCTAGCTGTCCTCCACCTCCAGGCCTCAGACCCCAATAGCCCTACTTACCCCAAAATCCACAGGGGGGGAAATGAGTCACATTGTGAGGGAGGGTGTGGGAGCATATGGGTGTGTGTGTGTGGATATGTGGGGTGTGGGTGAGTATGGGGTTTGTGGGGAGATGTGCATGTGGGGAGGATGTGCAAGGGGTGTGGGTGTAGGGGTCTGCATGTATGGCAATGCAAGGGGGGTGTGGGTGCATATGTATGGTAGGGTGTGCGCATGTGACTCACCTTATGACACCCCCCCCCCCCCACACACACACACAGAGTCTCTCAGTCTCTCCCTCCCTCATTATTTTCTCTGTCTCTCTCTCCCCCTCCCTCATTGCAGGGACGCATGCAAGCACACACACACACACCCCTCCTGCTCCTCGCCCTGGGGGACCAGTGTGGGCCCCCTGCTCTGGTGATGCAGCCAGGAGCTACGTGGTGCTGTATCAGGTGGCTGGCAGGCAGGGAAGCAGTGATGCTGCAGCAGGCAGAGACTTTTGGTTGGGGGGGAGGCAGGGGGTGGTAGGGGGCTGGGGGCAGGGCAGGACCAGGCTGGCCTTGCTGGTGAGTCCTGATGGCTTTCCCTGGGCCCTATTGCCCCTGGCTCCTGTCATCTTTGACAGGCAGCCTGGAGCAGATAAATATACATTTTCTAAAATTTTTAGGGGCCCCGCGGGCCAGACAGAATGGCCTGGCAGGCTGGATATGATCTGTGTGCCGTATTTTGCCCACCTCTGGCTTAGGGGTTCCTGTCCTTTTGCAAGCAGCTCTAGCAGACTGGAACTCTGCTTCAAAAGGGAAAATCCATGTTTTTCTTCGTGAAAGGGGAAAATCTGTGATTTTCTCCTTTAAAAGGGAAAATCTGTTTTTCTGCAGGAAGTAGAAAATCCAAATCATACAATCATAGAAAGTTAGGGTTGAAAGGGACCTCAGGAGGTCATGTAGTCCAGCCTCCTGCTCAAAGCAGGATCATCCCCAACTAGATCATCCCAGCCAAAGCTTTGTCTAGCCAGGTCATAAAAACCTTCAAGGACAAAGATTCCACCACCTCTCTGGGTAACCTGTTCCAGTGTTTTACTGCCCTCTTAGTGAGAAAATTCTTCCTGATATCTAACCTTAACTTCCCTTGCTGCAACATGAGACAATTTCTCCTTGTTCTGTCATCTGCCATCACTGAGAACAGACTAGCTCCATCCACTTTCGAAAACCCCTTCAGGTAGTTCAAGGCTGCTATAAAGTCCCCTCTCAGTCTCCCCTTCTCTAGACTACATAAGCTCAGTTCCCTCAGACTTTCCTCATAAGTCATGTCTCGCAGACCCCTCACCATTTTTGTTGTCCTTTGCCGGACTCTCTCCAATTTGTCTATCTCCTTTCTGTAGTGGGGGCCCCAAAAAACTGAACACAGTACTCCACATGAGGCCTCATCTGTGGTAAATAGAGGGGAAAAGTCACTTCCCTTGACCTAGTGGCAACACACAATGTAGCCCAGTGTGCTGTTAGCCTTCTTGGCAACAAGGACACACTGCTGGCTCATATTTAGCTTACTGTCCACTGTAAACCCCAGGTCCTTTTCTGTAAAGCTGCTGCCCAGCCTGTACCAGTGCACGGAATTGTTCTGTTCTAAGTGCAGGACTTCACACTTGTCCTTGTTGTACCTCATGATATTCCATTTGGCCCAATCCTGCAATTTATCTAAGCAGGCAAGGTACTTTGATTAGATGTGATATCTTTTATTAGATGAACTGAATAGTATGAAAAAAGTTCTTAGCAAGCTTTCAGGCACAATTATCCTCCTTTAGGCATAGGGAGTCTCTGCTGTTCTGACACTCCAAGGAATGAGAGAAGCTACTCAAAGAAGCCACTCAAAGAACCTTGGTACAACCAAAAGCCCACCAATTTATGTAGGTCACTCTGAATCCTAAATCTACCCTCCAGTGTATATACTACTCTCCCCAGCTTGGTGCCATCTACAAACTGGCGGAGGGTGAACTCTATGCTATCTTCCAGGTCACAGATGAAGACAATGGACTCCTGGGGCACTCCACCTGATACCAGCTGGCCAATAGACATAGAGCCATTGATTACTACTCTCTATTCCCAATGCTCCAGCCATTTTTTTACAGTCCATACATCCAGCCCATGCTTCCTTAGCATGCCTGGGAGAATGTTGTGGGAGACTGTAGTCTCCTGTGCCATTCACCTGTGTGTCGAGTTCGTAAGGTCTTTTCTGGTTTTGCCATAGTTTAGGGATGAAACAGGCTTGTTAATGGGTTGGACCTTGGTCAGTTTCCCTGGGGGTCTCATCTGCCACGTCTTTGCTGGAAAACTTTTGTAATTGGGAGGAAGATGGCCTATCCCATCCCTCCTGGTACCTTCCTTCAGTCATCCTGGTTGTCCTTCCTGTTTGGGGCACCACCTCCCCTACACCCTGCCTAACGCCAACCAAAGATGTTGTTTCCTGGACCACCAGAGTTGGTATCACGTGCACTTTGGTGTCTTGGACCTTTAAACTTATGACGGTGGGATCAGGACATTGTTTGGCCTGAGTGTTCCCTACCATACCTTGCCTTATTTGTCTTCCAGGTTCTGGGCTGTCTTGTCCCCTGGTGTCCTGCTCCCTATTCAGGTTTTATACTCACTGTGGGTCAGATGTTTGTTGGTCCTCACCCTATCTGGTCCTGCCAGGAACCAGTCTCAATTGTAGATGTCCAACACCCACAGAGTCTCTTCGGGTAAGTTATTGAGCCTTGTCTGGTTCTGATTATTTGAGAAAGCCCCTTCCTGACACAGCCACCACATCCCTGCAGTAGGACTGTGGTCTGAATCTGGCCCCTCCAGGCTGGTTAGGAACCTCACTTCCGGTTTCCCTTCTTGTTCCCCCACCGGACTTTTTATCTTGGCCTCAGGGATCCGGGCAGCAAATTGGTCCTGGCACACTGCTATAAAGCGTGCCCGTGCTGACGTGGGAGCCAGTCCTGGCTCCTCCTGACTGCCATTTTTTTCCCTTTTTTCCTTTTACCACAGTGGTCGGGGATGCCACAGTTTCACTTTCATCATGTTCTGGTTACAGCGTGGTGTCCCACTGGCTTCACTCTGCATTCAGCTGAGGTAAGTCTTTCTTTTCACATATCCCCCCACGTAAGTTGCCTTGTGGCACAACAGCTTTTGGATCCTGATCATCAGTAATCTTGAGATGGGTCCTGCACTGATCTGGCACTGCCATCTCGCTGTTATTACACCTTGATAAAAAATCCACAACTTCATTGGTTGGTCCCGGTCTATAACTGACACTAAATTAAAAAGGTTGTAGAGATAATGTCCAACACATAATTCCCGCGTAATCATGCCTGAACTTATTTAGCCAATGTAAAGGGGCATGATCCGTGACTAATTTAAATTCTCACCCCATTAAATAATATCTGAAGTAGTTTATGGCCCATTTTATCGCTAGGCACTCCCTCTCAATAGTAAAATACTTGGTCTCGGCAGAGTTTAATGTTTTACTAGCAAAGGCAATTGGTCGCTCCACGCCTTCTTGGTCCTGAGACAACACCGCGCCTATGGCAGTCTTGGAAGCATCCGTCTTCAAGATAAAAATCTTAAAGAAATCAGGAGTTACAACTACCACATCATTACACAGGGCCCTTTTGATATCCTTAAAAGCTTTCTTCATTTGGGGAGTCCACTGTATTGAACCCTGTACCTTCCCTCTTATTGCATCCATTAATGTTGCTGCTTTTTCTGTGAAACGGGGAATAAATCTCCTATAATAGTTAGCCAGCCCCAGGAAAGATCTCATCTGCTGCTTGGTCTGGGGTGGTAAATCATTTTCTATTGTCTGTATCTTACTGGTCAGTGGACGTATGACTCCCTGTCCAACTCTAAATCCTAGGTAATTGGTTTATTGCATTCCTAGTGAGCACTACTGGGGTTGACCATCATTCCTACCCAGCGAAATTCTCGTAGCACCTCTTTCACGTGTCACAGATGTTGTCCCCAGGATTGTGAGTATATAACGATGTTGTTGATATAAGAGGTGGCATACATTGTATGTGGGGTGAGGATGTGGTCCATGAGTCGCTGAAACGTCGCTGCAGCTCCATGAAGGCTGAATGGCATCCTCGTAAATTCAAATAAGGACCAGGGTGTACCAAAGGCGGTTTTCTGTTGGTCCTTACCAAACATAGGTATTTGCCAATACCCTTTTGATAGATCAATTGTAGAAATATGAGCTTGGCCTATCCTCTCCAGAAGTTCCTCCACATGCGGCATAGGAAATGCATCAAATCTGGCAATTTCATTCATTTTCCTGAAGTCTATACATATTCGGAGGGACCCATCAGTTTTGGGTACTATTATCATGAGGCTTTGCCATGAACTGCATGAAGGTACAATGGCCCTTTGTGCCAACATCTTAATATTTCATGATGTACTCTTTCCTGTAACTGATGAGGAATGGGCCTCCATCTTTCTTGGACGATGGACCTCCTTGGAATGTTGACCTTGTGTGTCACCCCTCGGGCCTGTCCATGCCTTTCATTAAACACATCGTTAAATTCCTCTATAAGGATTCATAAATGTTTACATTGCTCCTCATTAAGCCCTGGTCCTTGTGTTATTTCACTGCTCTGGACTACTTTCTCTTGCTGGTCTCCTACCTCAGGTCCTAGTTCCTCCAGTGGGTCCTCTGGGCTCAGCATCCAGCCCTTAAATTCCTGCCAGGCTTTCAACAGATTAATGTGGTAAATTTGTTGCTCTTTCCGGTGCCCTGGACGGTATACTTCATAATCTACAGGACCGGCTTGTTGTATTATCTCGAATGGTCCCTGTCAACGTGTCAATAACTTGTCTGCTACTGTAGGGAGTAACACGAGGACTTCTGTCCCCTACATGGAAGTCTCAGATGTGAGCCCTTTTGTCATACCGTTGTTTTTGTCTCTGTTGGGCCTCTGCTAGGTTTTCCTGCGCCAGCTGCCTAGCTTTTATAAGTTGGTCTACCATCTCTTGCCAGTGTTGCTGCACCCCAACTTCTTGCTGTCCTGTGCTCTCCCATTCCTCTCTCATTTCTTGCAACAAACCCCACGGTTTATGACCATATATTAATTCGCATGGGGACAATTTCATGGAGGTCTGTGGTGTGCCCCTTAATGCAAAAAGTAGGGGTATCAGAATCAAATCCCATCTCTGGGGTTCTTCTTGCACACAGCATAGCAACAGGCATTTGATCATACCATTTAGGCGTTCCACCAGACCATTGGTCTGCGGATGATAAACAGACGCGCGCAATTGTTGTATTTTCAACACTTGGCACATGGCTTTAATAAGCCCGGACATAAAATTTGGACCTTGATCCATGATTATTTCTTTCAGTACTCCCACTCAAGATATCCACTTCAGTAATTCCTCTGCAATTCAGGGTGCTGTTGCCAACCTTAAAGGTATTGCATCTGGGTAACGTGTACTGTAATCTACTATGACTAGTATATACTGATATCCAGTGCTGCTCTTCGTCAGGGGTCCCACTATATCTAGCGCTATTCTATCAAAGGGATTATCAATAAGAGGTATCACCTGCAATGGTGTGCACAGTGCCTACCACCCTTTGATATTCTGGGCAGGCCTCGAACCATCGTGTGACTTCCTCTCTCATCTCTGGCCAAAAAAAACACTGCTCAATCTTGGTGAGCATCATATCTATCCTGAAATGGCATTCAATGGGGTTGGTGCATGCCAGTCCCCACACCCAACTATGGAAGGTACGGGGCACCATTAGCTGCTGGGTCCACTCACCCCAGACTGGGCACTTCCTAGCCCTGTACAATAGGCCATTACGCATCTCAAAATGGGAGTCACTTACATCAAGTGCTGATCAGGTGACTACGTCTTCAATATGGCCCACCTCCTCTTCCCGAATCATCTGGAATTCCTTGTCTTTTCCTTGTGCAGTCTGGAATTGGGGTCCCCTGGCACCCATTCTAAGACTTATCCAGTCATCTTCTCCTGAAGAAATTGCCTGTTCTTCAGCTATCCAACCCTCAACCCAAGGCCAGCCTTTCCGTCTTAATTCATCTCTCTGAACTTCCTCTAGAACTTCATATGGAGTGGCCAATCTCGCCCCATGATCATCTGACCAACCAATTCCAGTGCAAATGTGACTCACATCTTGCCCTTGCGATTGGTGATCCTTACATTGACAAAACCTCTTTCGTACTGTTCTGCTTCTCCATGTATACAGTGCATCCTCACAGGCCAACACCAGTCGATGGCATTTTTGGGTACTATCTTAGCCCTGACCAGGGTTTGAGAACAGCCTGTATCTAGGGTGGCCTGAATTGGTTTACCTGCTACCAAGGCCATCATCATGGCTCCTTCCCACATGGTTATTTCTTCGCTGCACCCGAAGCTACAATCCATCTCCTCAATGGGCTCACTCACTTTGGGTCATTCTTTCAGCCCTGTGCTTTCTCCTGCTTAGTTCCACCTTTCTTGAGAGCCTATAGTGCATTCCCTGGACACATACCGGCTCTCCCACATCAGTAACATATCACTCCATGGCTAGAATACCAGAATGGTCCCTGCCAGGGTTCCTCTTCCCTCTTAATGGCAGCTCCCGCACTCTTATAGCCCTATTCTCTGGAATGCTCTACTTCAGATGTTGCGAAGGCCTCAGTGACTCTTAATGCCTCCTCAGCCATCCTGGGTAAATGTCCATGTACCCATAGTTGTGTCCCATCATCCAAATCCTTTACAAATTGTTCTAATAAAATTTGGTTGGCCAGTGCAGTCTGATCTACCTTCTCTGGGGTTACCCATTTGTTCAGAAAGTCCTTTAAAAGTTGCATGAGATTCCTAGGTTTATGGTGCTCCTTCCCTTTCCAAGCTCGGAATAGTTTACAATAATGCTTAGGTGTGAACTCCAGGTGGTGTAATATTGCCACCTTTACTTTTTCATAATTGTAGGCATCTTCCCTCAGGACAGTCCGGTACACAGCTTGTGCTTTGCACACAACAAGGGATCCCAGTTCGCTTGCCTACTGCAGCCTATCCAGCCCCATTTGTATAGCTGTATGATCAAATGATTCAATGTAAGCTTTGAGATCATCCTCGTGGGTCACTCTGTGCATTCAAAATGTCATCCAATTCCTTTGCATCCATTCGTGTTGTTGCAATGCCTGCTGCTGTTGGACTTCTAATATTTTAGTCAATGTGTGCAATGTTTGACCTAACAATTTGATCTGGGGTGTTAGATTTTCTTCCATCTGGGTGTTGGCCTTCAGGGTCACCCCTTCTTCTGCCTTTCCCGACCAATTCACCATTTTGTAGTCTCCCATGCCGTTCACCTGTGTGTCGAGCCCATAGGGTCTTTTCTGGTTTTGATGTTGCTTTAGGGAAGAAACAGTCTTGTTAATGGGTTGGACCTTGGTTGGTTTCCTAGGGGGTCTCTCCTGCCATGTCTTTGCTGCTGGAAAATTATTTTAATTGGGAGGAAGATGGTCTATCCTGTCCCTCCTAGTACCTTCCTTCAGTCGTTCCGGTTGCCCTTCCTGCTTGGGGCTCTGCCTCCCATACACCCCGCCTAACGCCAACCAAAGATGTCATTTGCTGGGCCACCAGAATTGGTATCACATGCACTTTGCTGTCTTGGCCCTTTAAACTTATGACAGTGGGATTGGGACATTGTTTGACCCGACTGTTCCCTACCACAACTTGCCTTCCAGGTCCCGGGCTGTTTTGTCCCCCGGCATCCCACTCCCTATTCGGGTTTTATACTCGCCATGGGTCAGATGTTCGTTGGTCCTCGCCCTATCTGACTGTGGCAGGATCCAGTTTCAGTTGTAGATGCCCAACACCCATGCAGTCTCTTTAGGTAAGTTATTGAGCCTTGTCTGGCTCTGATTTTTTGAGATAGCCCCTTCCTGATGCAGCCACCATGTCCCTGCAGAGGGACCGTACTCTGAATCTGGCCCCTCTGGGCCGGTCGGGAACCTCACTTCCGGTTCCCCTTCTTGCTCCCCCACCAGGCCTTTTATCCTGGCCTCAGGGGTCCAGGAAGCCAATTGGTCCTGGCACACTGCAATAAAGCATGCCCACATCAACGTGGGAGCCAGTCCCAGCTCCTCCTGACTTTACTGAGTTTTTTCCTTTTTCCGTAGTGGACGGAGATGCTGCAGTTTCACTTTCACCATGTTCTGGTTCTTGCGCAGCATCCTGCTGGCTTCGCTCCAGATTCAGCTGAGGTAAGTTTTTCTTTTCACAGAGACCATATCAAAAGCCTTGCTAAAATAAAGGTATATCACATCCACCAGTCTCCCAGCATCCACAGAGCCAGTCATCTCATCATAGAAGGCAATCAGGTTGGCCAGGCATGACTTGCCCTTGGTGAATCCATGCTGACTGTTGCAAATCACCTTTTTCACCTCCAAGTGCTTAAAAATGGATTCTTTGAGGATCTGCTGTATGATTTTTCCAGGGATTGAGGTGACTGGTTTATAGTTTCCTGGATCCTCCTTTTTCCCTTTCTTAAATATGGGCACTATGTTTGCCCTTTTCCAATTATTGCATCACCTCTCCTGATCGCCATGCGTTTTTAAAGAGGTGGCCCTGCAATCACATGGCTCTGCAGTCACATCAGCCAACTCCCTCATCACCCTTGGGTGCATCCCATCCAGCCTGATGGACTTGTACATGTTCAGCTTTTCTACTAGTCCCTAATCTGTTCTTTCACCACTGAGGGCTGCTCACTTCCTCCCCAAACTGTGCTGCCTGATGTAGTACTCTGGGAGTTGTCCTTGCCTGCGAAGACTGAGGAAAAAAAAGGCATTGAGCACTTCAGCATTTTCTGCATCCTCTGTCACAAGGTTGCTTCCCCCATTCAGTAAGGGACCCACACTTTCCCTGATCCTCCTCTTGCTGAAATACTTGTAGAAACCCTTACCCTTCAAGTCCCTTGCTAGCTGCAACTCCAGTTGTCCTTTGGCCTTCCTGACTTCATCCCTGCATGCCCAAGCAATACTCTTATATTCTTCCCTAGTTATTTGTCCAAGTTTCCACTTCTTAAAAGCTAGTTTTTTTATGATTTAGTTTACTGAAGAGTTCCCTGCTAAGTCAAGCTGATCATCTGCCATACTTGCTAGTCTTCCTAAGCATCATGATAGTTTGTACCTGCACCCTCAGTTAGGTTTCTTTAGAGCACAGTCAGCTGCCCTATACTCCTCTACCCTTCTGACTGGCTTCCCAGGGGATCCTGCCCATGAGTTCCCTGACCAAGTCAAAATCTGCTTTTCTGAAGTCCAAGGTCCTTACTCTGTTGCTCTCCATCCTTCCTTTCCTCAGGATCCTGAACTCAATCATCTTGTGGTCACTGCTGCCCAAGTTGCTACATCCCCTACTACATTCCTACCAATTCATCTCTGTTTGTGAGCAGCAGGTCAAGAAGAGCATGGCTCCTAGTTGGCCACTCCAGACTTGCACCAGAAAATTGTCCCCAACACTCTCCAGAAACTTCCTGGATTGCCAGTGCACTGCTGTATTGTGCCCTCCCAGCAGATGTCAGGGTAACTGAAGTCTCCCATGAGAACCAGGGCCTGTAATTGGGAAACTTCTGCTAGCTGTTTGAAAAAAGCCTCATCCACCACTTCCTTCTGGTCTGGTGGTCTATAGGAGGCCGCCAACATAATATCACCCTTGGTGCTCTTCCCTCTGACCCTAACCCAGAGACTCTGAACAGGCCCATCTCCAGCTTCAAACTGGAGCTCTGAGCAATCATATGGCTTTTTTACATAAAATGCAACTCCTCCTTCTCTTCTCCTTTGCCTGTCCTTCTTGAACAGTTTGTACCAATTCATTACAGTGCTCCAGTCATGAGAACTCCTACCAAGTCTCTGTTATTTCAATCATGTCACAGTTCTGTGACTGTGCAAGGACTTCCAATTCTTCCTGCTTGTTTCCATGCAATGAGTGTGGAGGCACCTGAGGTAACTAGTTGATTGCCTTGATTTCTCAGGAAGTATGAGAGCACCTCCCCTGTTGCTCTGTCCTGCTTGATCTTCTCCCAGGTCTCCTGCTTGCCTGCTCACCTCAGGGATTTGGTCGTCATTCCCTGGCAAACCTAGTTTAAAGCTCTCCTTACTAGGTTAGCGAGCCTCTCTCCGAAGATGCTCTTCTCTCTCTTTGTCAGGTGGATCCCATCTCCTCTCAGCAATACTTCTTCTTGGAAGAATATTCCATGGTCGAATAAGTCCAAGCCCTGCTGGTGACATCACCTGTGCAGCCAGGTGTTGATCTGGAGGATGCACCTGGTCTTGTCTGGGCCCTTTCCCTTGATGGGAAGGATCAATGAGAACACAACCTGAGCCCTAGACTTTTCCACCCTTGCGCACCCAGAGCCCTGTAGTCACTTTTGATATGCTCAGGTTTATACGGCAGAGGGCTGGATAAGCCTTATTAGTAGTTCCTTTATTATTAGATCCAGGCTCTGGGAAAGCAGCAGGCCTCCCAAGACAACAGGTCAGGTCAGCAGACAATGGATCCCTGCTTATCACACTTGAAATTTGTATTAAACAATCCTAAATGTGGTGAAGGGTTTTTCAGGTTTCTTTCCTCAAAAGTCTTCATTCCATGCTAACAGATTGTTTCCAAGGGTTTTGATCCTCAGCAATCTTCTCCCAGTTGTTTGGCTTGCATACATCTTTGAACTGGAGATAAGGAAACCCACGTGGTCTCCTTTCTGTAAAGAGCTCTTAATACCAGAGATTCTTGGGTATGCAGCCATTGTCTATTCTCTGCATATGACCAAATCAGAGTCAACACTGGTGAGAAGAGAATAGATACTTGGAATGTTCATACATTCCATGACCACAGCATGAACAACTTTGTCCAGACAGGAAATTCCTAGAATACAGCAAAAGCAGCACAACTGGTAACTGTTGAGACACTTTTCTTGAGTACAGTTTGTGGTCTATGATTCACTGCCATACAAAAGGGTTTTGATGACACAAGTATGATATACTTTAACCTTGGTCTTAAAAGTTTTAGTGTGCTGTTCTTCCACACTTTTTTGCTTAGCATGCTCGTGATACCTGGTGCTTTGCCAATATGGGTATTCAGTTCAGCATCACATAACAGGTTGTTGGCAACAATGGAGCTGAGGTATATAAATTTAGTTTCAACATCCAATACATTTTGACCTATTCTGATCACTGGTGGTGAATCAGTGTTTTGGCCCATAACATTGGTCTTCTTGATACTAGCTGCAAGACTAAATTCTTGGCAGACCTGAGCAAAGCAAAAGATGAGGTTTTGAAGGTTTTTCTTTGTGTGGGCTGTCAGTGCAGCATCATCAGCAAGCAGCAGCTCATGAATCAAAAGTTTCTGCACTTTAAAGCATGTGAGGTTGCATCATTTTCCATTTGAGCATGTCTCTAGGTAAATTCATTTGCAGGCATCCCAAAAGTGTAGGTCAGGAGAGAAGAAAAATCTTGAACAGGATTAGGGAAAGGACACAGCCCTGCCTAACTCTGCTTCAAAACTCAGATTTTGATTCATCATAGCTGACTGTTTCCCATATTCTATCATGGAAAGAGAGGATTATGCAGAGGACTTTCGGTAGACAGCCAGTCTTTTCCAATCATTTGAAGAGGCCTTTTCTGCTGACAAGGTCAAAGGCCTTGGTCAGGTCAATGAAGGCAATGTAGAGTGATCTCCTTTGTTTCTATATTTTTCTTGGATTTGTTGGAGTGAGAAGATCACATCTATGGTGAACCTACTAGCTCTGAGTCTACTGTGACTTGAGGTAAACATGGACAGCAAGGATCTGAAGTCTTCTCTGCACCACTTGAACAATGATCTTTCCAACAATGCTTAGTAGAGAAATGCCATGATAGTTCTTACAATTGCTGTGGTTGCCTTTATTCTTGTACAGTGATTATATCGGCATCTCACATATCTTGTGGCACTGTCCCTACTGTACAGCAGTGAGTAAGAAGCTCATATAAGTGGGGACGGAGGAAAGGTTTCCTGCACTTGATCACTTCTGCAGGAACATCATCTTTTCCAGGGGCCTTGCCATTGGCCAGATTATCTATGGCTTTACTTAGGTCCTCAACAGTTGGAATATCATCAGTCTCTTCAAAAAGAGACAGACTCTCAATAAAGTTAAGAGCTGTCTCAGTGACATCACTTTCCCTTGAATAGAGCCAGGGAAGATGATCCCTGGGGGTCATCTTTTTGGGGGTCAGGTTAGATGATCTGTTCAGGTCCCTCCTGACCCTAGCTACTATGAAACCTAGCTACTATGAGTCCAAGATAATTTTCTACCTGTCTCCATCTGTTGCTTTCAGTCTCTTATAACTTCTCATGATGCTGCCTTTAATGGTACTGACTTTTTTGCAGCTGACCCTATTGCCACCTTGATTTTTTCCAGTGTTAAATATAGACTGAAGTTCCTTGCACAGTCACAGCCAGTAATCATTGGCACAGTGTTCTGAGATACATTGGACAGCACCCCTTGCTTTTCTCAGTTCCTTCCTCCATATAGAACCTGTTCTTGTTGCCCTTAACCTCCTTTGCCAGGGGCAGGTCGTTTTTTATCTCTGCCTTCCAGATTTTGTTCTGGGATGTTCTTGCTATTTTCTGGTATGTGTCCTTGGTGACCACTGCCTGTATGCTTTCCTTTTACATTTGAGGCATTTTAGAAGCTCCTTGTGCAGTTATATTGGTTTCTTGCCATTCTTCTTATCCTTCCATCAGAACAGTTTCTTGTTGTTGTCTGGTCCATCAGAACAGTTTCCAATACTGTACCCCTAAGAAGCTTCCAGCCCTTCTGGGTGCCTTTATCCTTCAATCTATCCTCCCATGACACCAAGCCTATTATCACTTAGTCCACGGTTGGGCAAAATATGGCCCAGGGCCAGATCTGACCTGCCAGGCCATTCTATCCGGCCTGCAGGGCCCCTAAAAAATTTAGGGAATTAATATCTATTTGATCCTGGCTGCCTGCCAAAGATGACAGGAGCCAGGGGCAGTAGTACCCAGGGGAAGCCAGCAGCAGGACCCAGCAGCAAGGCCTACCCAGCCCCGCCCCCCCAACCAGAAGACCCTGCCTAGCAGAGGCTTCTGGCCTGGGACCGTGGGGCTGTTCCTGCTTCCCTGTGCTGGAGGGGGAAATGCGGCCGTTGACAGCTTGCCAAAACTCGGTAAGTGGCCCTCCACCCAAAATAACTGCCTGCCCCTGACCTAGTCCAAAACCCTGTGTCACAGGCAGAGAAAGACTGGGGAGACTCCTGAGCTCATGGAGGGAGTCCCAGAGTCAGAGACAGAGGGCGGAACAGAGGGAAAAGAAAAGAAAAAAAATAAACTTACTCACCACAGGATGCGAGGAAGAGCAGGGACGGCCGGAAAAGCCCGCGCACGGCCTGGATGACACCTTAAGTCACCTGCGTTTGGCAGGTGACGTCACTCCTAATTGCTGGCCGGCGGCGATAAAAGAGCCGGCGGCAGAGAGGAGCGGGGCGCGCACGTGGCTGCCGGGAGGGAGCCTGGCCGGCGGAGTCAGTTGCAGGCACGGAACGCTGGAGCTGACTGCTGGCGCTCCCTACAGAGAAGTAAAGAAGCCCAGGGATGAACCAACGCCCGAGGACAGCGTGACAGAGGTGGATGAGCCGGGAGAGAGACCACTAAGAGCCTCGGCGGTGCGGAGGGGTCAGCAGACCAAGGAAGACCCAGAGAGAGGGCTGCGGTCCGAAGAGGACCCAGAGAGAGGGCTACGGGCCAAGGAAGACCCGGAGAGAGGGCTACAGGCCAGGGAAGGCCCAGAGAGAGGGTCGCCCTGGGAGATACCGGGCAAGGAGTGGCGGGAACCTTAAGTCACCTGGTTCTCTGTGGAGAACCTTGCATATTTCGGTGTTAAACACCATCAAGTTCTCCTCCGCCCATTTCTTGAGCCTATCAAGGTCAGCCTGGATCACCCTCCTGTCCCCAGCTATGGATGCTTTACCCAAGAGTTTGGTATCATTGGCGAACTTGCCAGTCTGCTTCTGACTCCAATGTCCACATCATTAATAAAGATGTCGAAAAATATAGGTCCAAGAACAGAGCCTTGAGGACCCCACTGGTCACAAGGCACCACGACGATTGACTTCCGCCAACCACCACCCTCTGGGTTCGAGCATGGAGCCAATTCCCCAGCCAGCGGATTGTGGTGGACCCAAGGCCGCAGTTGGCCAGTTTTGCCAAGAGGTGATCATGGGATACCAGACCGAAGTCTTTTTTGAAGTCAAGATATATGACGTCAATCTCCTCTCCCTTGTCTAGGTGATAGGTCACCTGGTCATAAAAGGAGATAAGATTGGTCAAGCAAGACCTACCCGCAACAAACCCGTGCTGGCTATCCCTCAGGATGTTGCTGTCGGCTGGTCTGTTGAGAATGGCCTCTTTAATAATCTTTTCTAAGACCTTCCCCAGGACAGAGGTCAGGCTGATGGGCCTGTAGTTTGCCGACTCCACTTTCCTCCCTTTCTTGAAGATAGGCACCACACTGGCCTTCTTCCAATCTTCAGGCACTTCACCAGAGTGTCACGAGTTCTCGAAGATCTGTGCCAGGGGCTGGGCTATGATGCTAGGCAGCTGCTTGAGTACCCTGGGGTATAGACTGTTAGGGCCAGCTGATTCAAAGGTGTCCAGCCTCTCAAGGTGATCCTTCACAAGGTCAGCATTGATGGAAGCCAAGGAATCTCCCTCACCCAGGCCCCCCTGTCCCGTAGTGGGCAGAGGCGTCCTGTGGGACTGATGAAAGACTGACGCAAAGTACCCATTTAATAGGTTGGCTGTTTCCTGAGCATCAGTTGTCAGTTGTTCCATCTGGTTTAGCAGGGGTCCAATGTTGTCCTTGCTTTTCCTCCAGCTCCCCACATATCTAAAAAAGGACTTTTTATTGTCCTTGATACTCGAAGCTGATTGGAGTTCAGTTGCAGCCTTGGCTTTCCTGGTTTGCTCTGCGGGACCAGACCAGTGTGGAATATTCCTCCTTGGAGGTGGATCCTGTCCTCCATCCTTTGTAGGCCTTTCTGTTTAACTGTAGGAGGTCCACTAGTTTCCTGGAGAGCCAAAGGGGCTGCTGTGCCCTTTTGCTGCCTTTCCTCTGAGAAGGAATATCATTAGCTTGTGCATCGAGGATTGCTCCCTTGAGGAGCAACCACTCTTCCTGAGCTCCCCTCCCCTTGGGGTCGTGGTCCCTTAGGGCCTCACTGACAAGCCTCCTGAGCTTGTCAAAGTTAGCTTTCCTGAAGTCAAGGACTTCTGTATTGCTGACCGACTTGCCAGCCTTACAGCAGATGGTGAAGGTGATCAGCTTGTGGTTGCTGTCACCCACCTTCCCTTCAATCATTAGGTTGCTGATTAGGTCATCCCCAGTTGCCAGTACCAGGTCGAGCAGCGCTTTACCTCTCGTTGACCGATAGACCTCGTGTCAGATAGAAGTAAGTCATCCACCTACGAGAGGAAGCTTTGCAACCACTAAGATTTAGCTGAGCACTCCTCCCACGAGATGTCTGGGTAGTTGAAGTCTCCCAAGACAACCATGGACCTGAAGCATGCACCCTCAGCCAATTCCCTGGTGAACTCCAGGTCAAGCTCTTGACTTTGGGTGGGAGGTCTGTAGTAGACTCCCACTATTGTGTCCCCTGTGCTGTGTTCCCCACGGATTTTAACCCAGAAAGTCTCCAGTAGCCCACCCTGGCTGCCAATGTTGGCTTGCAGGGATGTGTAGCTCTCCTTGACATAGAGAGCTACGCCACCGCCCCTTTTGTCTACTTGATCTCTCCTGTATAGGGTATAGCTGTTTATACCTGTGGTCCAATCCTGGGTGGAGTCCCACCAGGTCTCCGTTATCCCTATGACATCATAATTTTTTGCGCTAAGCAAGAGGACAAGTTTCTCCTGTTTATTCCCCAAGCTCCTAGCATTTGTGTACTTGCAGGCAAGTGTCCCCTTGGGGGCCCTTGCCTTGCCTACCAGTTGTTCCAGGGCTGGGGCATAGGTGGGCTCCCTTAAGTGCCTTGGCCTGCTGGCTTTGCAAGGGTTGCTCAGCGGGCCAGCAGTGGTGGTAGTCTCCCCGTCCCCTGGCAGGCTTAGTTTAAAGCCCGGTGGAACAGCTCAGCCAGGCTGGCTGAAAAGAGCATCCTCCCCAGTGGAGAGAGGTGGAGGCCATCCCTTCCCAGCAGCTCGCTGCCTCTCTCACCAAAGAGCAGACTGTGGTCATGGAAGGCTTATGAGATACCAGCAGCTTGGAGCAAGTTCAGCAAGCACTGTCTGCTGCTCTCACTCTTCCCAGCGTTAACAACAGACAAATGAAACAGATGATGACTGGTCAGGCCCTTGTGCCCTTGGTGACAATTTAAATTTAAGGATAAGTCAAAGAGTTTGTTCTGACTGGATGCACAGAGCATCAGGGGATGCAGGTGCCTGCGGCAGCTCATACACACTTTAAAACATGAAAAGACAAAAGTTCTCTCTCGGCCCACAAGATAGGTGGAGCAGGAAGGGCAGGGTCCACCGCTTATCCACTTGAGTTGGCATGAGCAGCAGTGCCCTGGTAATAAGATGGCAGCTAAGCTATGGCTTTGAGTCTGTGCTGTGTAAAGGTGAGAAGATCTATTACAATCATGCAATAGCAATTCCTGGGGCAAGGGAGAGCTAAGAGAACTGCATTTGTAATCCTAAAACTGGGAGGCTCATGTTTTACGCAACCCGTACCGTCTTGGTCGCCACTCATTTCAATCCATGATCGCGGCATCTCCAACTTTAAACACATTTAGTGGATTTTTTATTTTTGGGGGAGAATTCATGTTCCTCATAGGCGACTTGTCTTTAAGTTCCCGGTCAGTAAGCATAACACTCTAAGCTTATAAGACTAAACACTTTCGCCTCAGCTCTCCTGCGCATAACCAAATTAATGTTCTATTATACATTCCAACACTCTCCAAGAGCTACATTATCTTCTGTTCTGAAAGCAGACGCTGACCTGCATCCTTGACTGCACCACAAACACAACTGCTCTGCTTTAATTAAGGTCTGCTAATTGTTGAGCAATGCTTGCATGCAGTTCACACACCCTTTTTTTTTAACAGCTGGTTGAAATCCTATTTGTATGCAATGCGAATCTGAGACACTGGTCTGCCTGGCACTGCACCATGAGCAAAAACCTAGTTAAACTGACAGCTGGTCTTGTGGAGGCATTTTCCTGAATCAGGGCATTTAAAGGATGTTAATCCTAATTTGGAAAATGTGGATGGCAGGGCAGAAATCAGAGTTCAGAGACATGATGGCAACCACCCAAGCTTCTACTGGGAGAGAAACCACCTTGTTACACACTGCAGCTATGCAAAAAATGTGACATAAAATTAAATCCCAGAGTAGGACAAACCAGTCAGTGATGGAACACAGATGCTTTGCTGCTCTGCGTTATCTGAGTATGGGCTTTGGTTACATGATAATTGTGTGTGACTCCTGACGCTCTTAACACCAAGATTTCCCACATGTTAACACCTGAAACTAGTTTTAAGCACTCCTTCAGTGTGTCTACACAAGATGCTTTACTGTACAGAAGACTAATCTTCTGTACACTAAAGTGCTACTATGTAATCATGTGCAGCAACTACTGCATGTTAAAATAGGTTAATGCATGATTTTATACTATTTGCCTGCTTCATGGTCCCCTCTCGGATTGAAGCCAGGGCTAGAACATTGTCCCCATGCCCTGGCAGCTGCTAGGCCCCAGCTCTGAGATCAGGGCTGGGGCTGGGACGTTGTCCCCCGCCCCAGCAACAGGCAGTTGCCAGGCCTCAACTTCAAGATCAGTCGGGGCTGGGACATTATCTCTACGTTGGGACATTGTCATCTCCGAGATCTCAAAGCTGAGGCCTGGCAGCTGCCTGCTCCTGGGGCACTGGACAATGTCCCAGTTCCTGCTCTGAGATCGGAGAAGGGGTTGAACAGCAAGAAGCTGTCCAGACCAGGGGTGTGGGGTGGGAGGCAGCTGCCCCAGAGGCAGGACAGCTCCTCTTGCTTAGCACCCTTGGGTGCTTACTGTGTAGAAATGTGAAGTAATCTTTCGGTGCATTAACTGCACGTGTAGATGTGCCCGTTATAGAGCTCAAAGCTATGCCACTCCATGGCAGAATTATCTCTGATCCATGTTACCCAGCTTGTGTTACACTAAAGTGTAGCCACTCTAGGCTACACCTTAATGTAAATGCCCCAACCATCCTGCCTCCCCCACTGGCCCAGATCAGGCCAACTGCCCCCCACCCCAGCACCCCAGAACCCCATTCACTGGAACCCCATGCCTCTTCCCCCCTACCCCTGACTGCTTATGGCTGCTCACACTGCCCATTCCAGGGAAGCAGGCAGGGGAAGATTAACCTGCTTGCCTGGCTGCCGCTGCTCTCTGGGCTGGGCTCCCCTGGACCAGGGGGCATGGGGAGAGACCAGAATAGGGAGGAGGGAGATTTTTACCCTTCAGTCCTCTAGGCCCCTACTGGCCTGAAGTGTTGACTGCTCCAAACTCAAGCTAGCCCTAACACCCATCAACATTTGAGCAGCTCACATTGTAACATATAACAAGGCCCTAATGAAGGGAGATGCTAGGTTCTGGCATACCCTTATAAGTAAAACAACTTGGCAGTGATGCACAGAAATAGAAGGAAGGTACCCCAAGTGGGGTCCAGGGGTTCTTCCATATAGTGGGCTGAGGGATAAATAGTGTGGGAGGAGCAAACAGAAAAAACAAGAAGCTGCCCTTTTCTCTGGGTAATTCCATAACCTGCCAGTCCGATCTGCACAGAGGTCTCTGTCGAAAATCGCAGAATCATAGCAAAGCTGAGCTGGAAGGGACCTCAGAAGGTTACATCTAATCCAACCCCCTGCTTAAGGCAGGATCATTCTTATCCAAGCTGTCCTAGATAAGTGTTTATATAACCTGTTCTTAAAAACTTTGAGAACTACCTTCACATGGCTAACAATCACAGTACCCTAAATGTCAAAAACACCCTAACTTGCCACAGATAAAACAGGAGACAAGGGCACTGTCAATGTCCTGCCATTACAAGGACAGCAAGTAGCTTGTGAAAATACGCTAAAGGGATCCAAGAGGGCTTGCAGAGGGAAATTAGATACCTGTATGAAGGACTGTGCAGGGTAGTTCAGAAGAGAACCTGGAAGAGCAAAGCCATAGCAAGAGGGATCCTGGGGGTGGGAAGGAAGTAGAAACTGGCATCCAGAGCCCTATGGTGAGAGAAGGTGAGGGGGATATCAAGGAAGGAAGGGTAATGTCAAGAGAAAGGGAGAGGTGGAGTGACATTTCCCAGGCCAGACAACAGGGAGGAGAGACCCCCTCCAGGATGTCAGCAGTGGGCTTCTAGTGATGAAAATGTTCTAGCACATGAATCTGTATGTTCTCCAGTGCTCCTTCTGAAGCTGGCCCTCTAGGCAACAACAAGGGGCAGATAAGTGGGGCCAGGAGGAAGCAAACAAGTTGGAGGGTTTGTGGCTCAGTGCAATGGCTGGTACCCTGGAAGGAAACCAACCCCAGATTCTAGTCTGGACCCTGATTCCCAATGGGGTAGAAATTTTCTTACTGCACTGCTCTCCAGCTGTTTTATCCAAGGACTGTTAAATGCAAGAAGCAGTGGCTCAGATTAAAAAAGAGTGCTACAGAAGCAGCTGGTAATTGCCCAGCCTCTGGGCTGGTTGTTAGACCACCAGGCTGGGACGTTAAAGCAGTGGTTCTCAACCTTTCTGTGCTGGGACCCATTTCTAAACATTGGTGGCCAGTCCCAACCCAGTGGTCCCCCTGTTGCCTCTGGCCCCCAGTGTGTGGGGCATGGGGGGCCCCCCAAGCAGCCCCTTGCAGGCTGGAAATCTTGACAGCCTGCAAGGGAAAAAACATGGTTTCCTATGTTTTTTCTTTCTTTAAAGAAGAATCAATTTTTAAAGTTTGTTTGTGACCCATTCACAGATTCTTGTGATCCACTGCATTAGAGGGATACATGTTCAAATGCCCTCTGGGTGAGGGTGCTTAGAGCCAGGAGTTTGATGATTTCTGTTTGAGTGCCCTAGCCTCTCAGCTCCTCGGGTTAAAACATAGGAAGGCTCCTCTTCCCAGTTCTATATGATCAAGTATAAGTGTACATCATAGCCATGCATCTGCCCAGGCAGTTCACTGCTTTCTGCCCATGCTCAGTCTATGCTTACATGCCCATGTTGCAGGGTAACAGAATCACAAACTGGGCATAAATGCTAAAAAGCTGAGAAACTGCCACTCAAGTGAAAAAAAAGAGAACAGAATTCTGCCTAGAGAGTCAGCAGCTACACAGGGATTTGAAACCATATCCCCTGGCTCATAGGCCCATCCCATCTCCATCCTAGGATAAACCCTTCTATTAGTGCTCCAAGGGCTAACTGTGGCATCACTTGAATGGTGTCCTGCAGGCTTGTTCCCTGCTTCATTTTCTATTGGAGCACATAGATAAAACATGGGAGAGCAATGCTTTCAGGGCACAAATTAAGAGCATGTGGTGGAGTCATGTGGAGTCAGGAAAGGTCCTAGAGCCCTCAGATTTAGGACTCAGAGGGACAATCTACCCAGCTATGTGCTATTCCAATGCAGCTCCTCAGTGGGAACCTTCAGGACAACCCTGAAGTGAGCTGGCCTGCCCTCTCCACAAACTCTAGAGAGTGTCACTCCAAAGACTACCCATACAGAACCCCCTCCATCAGCATTCCTACCAGTCCTATACCAAGAACAGTTAATTTTCCATCTCAGCCCAGCAGCCCCAAAGGTGTTAAACTCAGTGGGCCAAGGAGATTGCAAGTTCTGCCTATTATTTATAACCCTAATTGCTCCCCATCATCAGAAAGCAGCAGACACACAAAGGGCGCTGGAGAATTCACACACAATTGAATTCCCCAGTAACAATCAGCAGAGAAAGAACACACAAGAAGAAGAAAAAAAAAAAAATCAATCAGGGTAAAGATGTTGGCTCAGACAGAAATTATCTGTTGTGCCTGGCAAGCTGTCAGCAGGCAGGCACTGTGCCTGTCATTTCCACAGAGGGACAGGTGCTTCTGGCCTGCAACACAGCAACAGACAAAGCACCTGACAGCAGATCAAATGGCACGTGCATGTGACCTGCTGGTTATTACAGGCCACAGCTTCCTCCCACCCCATCCTTTACTCTGATCTGACAGAGGTGGCTTGAATTGAAATCCTCCTTGCTGCCTGAAATCAGTTGTTGCTCCTCAGGTCACCATTCCCCTGGCTCAAGCCTACATCTGCTGAGGTGTAGCAGGGTGCCAGAAGTGCCACAGGAAGTAGAGCATGGGTGGGTGAAATACAGCCCAGGGTCCAGATCTGGCCCACCAGGCCATTCTATCTGGCCCGCAGGGCCCCTAAAAAAATGCAGAAAATTAATATTTATTTGATCCTGGCTGCCTGTCAGAGATGACAGGAGTCAGGGGCAGTAGTACCCAGGGGAAGCCAGCAGCAGGACCCAGCAGCAAGGCCTGCCCAGCCCCATCCCCCCAACCAGAAGGCCCTGCCTAGCAGGGGCTTCTGGCCTGGGACAGTGGGGCTGTTCCTGCTTCCCTGCGCCGGAGAGGGAAATGCGACCCTTGACAGCTTGCCAAAACTCAGTAAGCAGCCCTCCACCTGAAATAATTGCCCGCTCCTGATGTAGAGGGAGGCTCATTGGCATTAGCGACCCCTGTCACTGTAGAATTTCAACTGTGAAGTTGATGTTTTCTATCTGCTCATCAGGGAGGATGTCCCCAGAGTTTGTAAGTGGTAATGAGTCCTGACTCGGCTTAGATCACCAGTACTGTTGGTATCCTGTTCCTGCATATGCTATGGTGTCCTTTAGTATCTCACCTCACTGGCACTGGTGCCTTTGGTGTATGGATCAGGGCTGTACTGGCCCTAACTGTGCCTTAGGGGCACCAATTGTGACCTCCAGCTGTTGGCACTGGATTTATGACCCAGCCCTGATACCTTGTTCCAGGTGGGCCCAACCTTTCTGAATTTTACTGACCACAACACCTCCATTCAATAATAGGTGAATTTTCTTGATACATAGTGGCTGCATCTACACGAGATGCTAACTGCGCAGTAGCTTGTTACTACTGTGCAGTAGTATCATGGAGCATGAAGCATGATGCGACAATACTGTGCAGTCAGTGTCACCAAAAATCTGTTCAGAGAGGCCACTGTGTATGCAAGTACTAAATGACTGTGTAGTAACAACTACGCAGTCAGCATCTTGTGTAGACATGGCCAGTGATAGTAGATAAGACTAATGTGTGTAAATCAAACAAAATGACTACATACTACTACTTATTTACCAGTTCTAGGGCTTCACAACGAGACAGTATGTCTGGCCAGTTTGCAAATGCCACCCCGTGGTTCTTGCATGAATGTCGGACATCAGCAGTCTTGGAGGTTGGGGGCCGTTGCCCACCCCCAACGGGGCAAGCAAGACGGGCCAGTCATATGCCCTTCTTAGGCAACCTGCTGACCCCTAGATCCCCTGGGATCACTATACTGATGCTGAACTTAGCGTAGACACCTGATCAGCAGAGCACAATGCAGCCCAGAACTCCTGAGCTCAAACAATCCACCAGCCTCAAGAGTTCTGAGCTGTGGTGCGCAATACCCTGTCATGGGGGTGGGCATCGGCCCCCGACCTCTCAGACTGCTGAAGTCCGACATTCAAGCAAGAACCACAGGGTGGCGTTGACGGACAGGCCAGATGTACCGTCTCTTCATGAAGCCCTTGGACTGGTAAATAAGTAGTATTGTGTAATCATTTTGTTTGCTTTACTCACATTAGTCTCATCCACTATCACTGTGTATCAATAAAATTTACCTATTATCAAACAGAGGTGTCATGGTTGGCCACATTTATATAGGCTAGGCCTGCCTGGAACAAGGTATCAGGACTGGGTTGTAAATTCAGTGCCAACAACTGGCGACTCTGCCAGGATTCAAAGGCAGTAATCTGGCTGATTGGGGGATTTGCTGATACAGAGTGAACCTCTTTAGAGGGGTCAGCCAAGATCCATAGCAGAGTGAGGCTGTGGGACTATAGGTGGAGACCTGTGTTTAAGGTGAAGCCATATAGTAGTTCCAACTAGGGTTTTAACTTAAGTAACTATGTGTACGTCAGAGTCTTTTGTACAGGAAGCTAATCACAAGCAGCTGTGGGCCCCTGACCCCTTCCCCCCAAGAATAGCATGAATATCCTAGGAAGTAAAGGAACAGATTGTACGAGTAGGAGAATATTAACAGATACTGAGTGCAGCTGTGTAAACAAAGGGTGTTTTTTTCTTAGAAGTTTTTTAAACAGAAGAAGTCCCAACCAGGAAAAAAATGGGTCTTGCAGACACTGTGACTTTGAAGTTCTTTTTAGGACTGGACAGGGTTCCCAAAAGATTGTATACGGTTTGTTGATGGATCTAGTTGTATGAAAAGAAAACCCCAAAAACAGGGTTTGCTGTGGTAAATGTAAAAACAGGCTGCAGAAACAGTAGTTCTGCTTCCAGGGAAAAGTCAGAGCTTTGCTGGATTGATTACTCACATGGTTAAATGCAGTGCCCTCAAAGTTATAAAGGGTCAGTCAAATTTAGAAAGGTTGAGCCTGTCCAGAACAAGGTAACAGGATAGGGTCATAAATTCAGTGCCAGCACCAGACACTCCCATAGCCAGGCCCAGGCATCACAGGTATTGCTTACTGGGTCTGCTAGCCCTTCCTCTATCTGTTTAACCAGCCTTGCCCTTGTAGGGCTGCTTCGCCACCATCTCTGCCCCTTTTCAGGGCTCAACACATAGAGTGCCTTCCCAAGACACCCCACTTCAGCCTCCAACCACCACTTCAAGCCATTCATGGTCCCCTGGCAGAAACAGAACACCAAACCATCAACTAGCCAGTTACCCACTCAAACAAAACCCACTGGGGTCTTTAACTGCTGCAAAACAAACCTCTGCCCCACTCTGCTGGTTCCCTCCCAGCCTTTAGGGCAGGGACAGGCAATTATTTCGAGTGGAGGGCCACTTACCGAGTTTGGGCAAGCCATTGAGGGCCGCACAGTTAACCTCACCCCTTGACAGGTACCCCTCCCCCTTGGTCCCCATTTTGGGACTTGAAGTCCCCAACCCTACCCACTGAGTTTTGCCACTGGACGTCCCTCCCCTTGCCCCCAGAAGTGCTCCTTTCAGGAAGGGGGGTTGCCATCTCAGAACCAGAAAAATACCAAATTGTATTCTAAAAATCACACATCTACTACAACATTCATTAATTTGATTTCAAAAAATATTTTTGTCCTGATTTGCATGTATTTGTATAGTGTACATAGACATGATTATACAATAGCTTAAAATGAAGTCTTATTTTTGTATGTTGGGGGCTATGGGTGGGAGGGTATAGGTTTGTTGGGGGCTGCGGGTGTGTGGGTATGTGGGGTGTGGAGGAGGGTATGGGTGCATGGGGGAGTTTGTGGGGGGTGGACAGGCACGGGGGTGGGGGTGTGTGTATATGTGGGGTGGGGGGAGCATGTGGGTGTGTTGTGTGTAGGATGTGGGTAGCTATGGGGCTTGTGAGTGTGTGGGGATAGGATGTCTGGGGAGGGTTATGGCATGTGAGGAGTGGGAGGGCTTGCCCATAGCCCCCACCCCACGACAGGCAGAGCCCCTGCCAGTGCTCCGTTAAGCCCGGGCTCCATGTTCCTGGCCCTGGGGCACCAGCACAGGCCCTGTGTTCCCACTCACTCCCACCTCCCTCTCCATCTGCCAGCACTGCCCTTCTCCTGCCACTTCTCCATTCCCCCCACTCACCGCTTCAGCACCACACAGTTCCCAGCTGCACGGCTGAGACTGCAGCAGAAGCAGGACAGGCCTGGCTGGCAGCACACGGAGCCAGCCGAGAATTGCAGGGGCCAGGCCAGCTCCTGCTGAGCCCTGTGGCCTGGCGCTGCAGCTGGGAACCACATGGTACTGAAGCAGTGGGTGGGGGCTGAAGGGAAGTGGCAGGCAGGAAAGTGGGGAAATGGCTATGGCAGGCAGTAGGGGAGTGACAGTGAGTGAGTGAATAGAGCATAGCAACAGCTGGGCAGGAGTGTGGGGCCCATGCCAGTGCCCTGGGGCTAGCACCAGCAGGTGTCCAGAGTGGGGCAGCAGGAGTGCAGGGCCTGGCTTGGCTCCATAGAGCCCCTGCTGGTCCAGGCCCTGTACTCCTGCCGCTGGCATGGGCCCCAGCACACTAATGTAGGCCCCGTGCTCCTGCCCAGCTGTCACTGTGCTCCACATGCCTGCTTGCTGCCACTTCCCTGCTGCCTGCCACAGCCATTGCCCTGCTTTCCTGCCTGCCACTGCTGCCACTCTCCTCCACCCCATGCCTGCTACTCTGGCATCATGTAGTTCCTGGCTGCAGCACCAGGCCACAGGAGTCAGCCTAGCCTAGCCCTGAGGACTGGAGTGATCACCTGAGGTCCTCCCCTGCTATTGAACAACACATGCCTCCAGCAGCTGGGGGCACATGGTGGCACTGGTGGCAGCAGGAGCGTGGCGGTAGCGGGGAGCTCTTGCAGATGCCATCAGCACTGGCGGCAGGGGTGGTGAGCAGCAATTGCCTGCAGACGCTGCTGGCAGTGTCGGGGGCGCCCAGATGCCGTCGGCAGTGCTGATAGGGGAGAGGGGGGGATGCGCACCAACCGCCCGCAGATGCCACCGACAGTGTCAGTGGTGCCTTTTCATAGGGGATGCACCACCATGCTCAGGTGGTGCATATGCACCCCTGTGCATCCCTTACACATCACCAATGTCCCCTGCCTCTCCCTCCTGCCCCCACCTTTTTATCCGAATTTCCCTGTCCAGCAGAGAGAAGCAGGAACAGCTCTAGGTCGCAGGGTCCAGGGAGCTGGTGGTGGGGTGGGATGGGGTGCGGCTTGGTGGGCCTTGCTGCTGTAGCTGCTGGGTCCTGCTGCCAGCTCCCCCTGGGTCCTTTGACAGGCAGACAGGGGAACATAAATATTAATTTTCTAAATTTTTTAGGAGCCCCACAGGCCAGCTAGAATGGCCTGGCAGGCCAAATCCAGCCATATTTTGCCCACTCCTGCTTTAGGATACATTTCAAGTCTGCTCCCTCTTTTACATCCTCAACTGGCAGGAGTAACTCTCTCTGACCAGGTCAGGGCCAGACTGCCTACTCTGGCCCCAGCACTAAGCTTATTTACTGCTCAGACTCCACCTCCTTCTGATCACCTGTCTCCAGGCCTTTTAACTAGGCACAGTGTTTTCTATTCAGTCAGTTAGCCAGTCTGTTCTTTTAAGTTTTCCCCTGCAGCCTTACAGCCCCTGCCTCTGAGCTCCTGTGCCTGCTGGCTAATCTGAAGTCTTGCCTCTCTGAGCTACAAAGGTCTTAGTCTTAAAGGGCATCTGTCCCATTCTCTTGCTCCTCATCCCTCTGGAGGTAACAGGGATAGGGTTCCCTATTACAGCGGGGTGTCAGACTCCAGCTCACGATTGCATGCACAAATATCTGGGTCTGCACAGCATAGCAACCAAACAGGGTTCATTTAAAAAAGTGTCCCTTGCCTCCAAGTAGCGAAGAAACTTCCAAGCAAGGCCCTGGTGTGAGTGAGACAGTGAGTGCTGTGGGAGCCTGCAGTCTGCCTGAAACAAGGGTTCTGAGCATGTGTACTGCCCCACCCCAGTACTCACAAAACTAAATAATGACACTTTAATGCAAACACAGACTGTTTGGCTCCTAAGCCTCTGAGCAGCAGGAATGGGAAAGGGAGGACAGCAAAACTCCTAGAGAGGAGGTGGATCCCATGGATGCTACAGGGAATGAAGACTCACTTCTGCACACCTGCACGTGCCTGGCTGCAAGGGGCAGCAGGGCTGTTCAAGCCCCCTGGTGCAGTATCTCTAGGCTGCTTGTGCAAATGCATCCTGTGTATTCACTGTCCTGGTTCTAAGCACTTGGCTCCTATTGTATGGACTGGCTCCTGCCCAGCTTTAACTTCTGTACCCTGGGTGGCTGGCACGGATCTGTCTCAACCTGCAATTCACTTTCTGGACTTCAAGCCTAGTCTGGATCCCTGATGCCAGCTCTGCTCTAACCATTTCTCAGAACTGCCTATGTCTCAGCTCTGACCTAGGAAAGGAAACACTGAAGGGCAGATAGAGAAGGTATGGTTTTAGGGAAGGGAAAGGAAAGGAGAGTCAGGGAGAAGAGTGAAAGGTAGGAGTAGTGCTCGCCCCCAGGGACAGTTTCTCCTGCTGAGTGATGCTAGCTGAGATGATACTAAGCTACAAGGATCTGACCATTCATTATCTATGCGAGACATCTCCTGTCTTCAATCTTTACCAACCTCCCAAGGGTGCCTCGCCCTAGATTCAGGGCTGCTGATGATTACCCTGTATTTACACCCTGGAGCTTGGATGAGAAGGTAGGATGGTCTAATGGTTACGACATGACCTGGAACTTGGGAGATGCAGGTTCAGTTCTATGCTCTACCAAATACTCCCTCCATTATCATGGGCAAATCACCATGTCTCTCTGGGCTTCAGTTTCTCATCCCTGCAATCACCAAGGGTGCATTTGTCATGGCCAGAAGGTGCTCAGATACTCTAATCATGGGCATAAACAAGAATCAAATCAAGTTCCGGCCTGTGCTACAGGTGGCTCTAACATGAGGCTCAGCCTTACTGACTGCAGCAGGGGCACAGTGAACTGGAGCTATTTCCTATGGGCTGAATTGCACATCAACATGCAGCAGAGGAACCTGGAAGTTTGAAACTGGGAATGAGCGGGGAGAGGAGACAGAACCAACCCACAGCAGCTCTAGATGTAGGTTGTCATCCAATCCGAGTCCTATAACTCCACACAGGGCAGGCAGAGAACAATGCTGCTGCTACTACAGGCCCCAGTGTGTCATTGCTAAAGTCCTGGGACCTGCTGCTTTGTTTGGGAAGCCCCAGGGCCAGGCTTGTGGGTCAGCCTGGCCAGCAGCAACCCTGTACCTCAGCAATGAAGATATGGAACAACTTGATTCTGATGAGCTTGCATAGAAAAGTGGCAGAGATACTGCATAGGGAAAGGGCAGGAAAAAAAAAATCACACCCTCACCACTAGAGCTCCTGTGATAGCTTCCTTAGTGCACAGTAGCCCACACCAGGGATTGTGGTTTGTTTGCCCATGCAGACTGGCTGGATCCAGTCCTCAGTGAGTTAGCTAAGGCCACTTCCTGTGCACAGGCAAAACCTGCCCATGTTGACCTTCTGCCCACTGTCACAGGGTCATGGCTCACCTGCTGTTGGCTTGCATTTGTGGGCTCAGTTCAGTCACTCTTTGCAGACAAGGGCAAATGTAGCAGGACCAGGCCCTAGGGGTGGCTGTGATGCCCCCTCATGGCCATCTGGCTCCTGTCCCACTCCAGCTCCCCAGCATACTCCCTTTTTCTCTCACCTGCCACATCTCGATGGAATTATTTTCTGTTGTAGAAGGGAGGCTGTCCCAGAGTCCCCGAGTGAGCCCTAGAATCATAGCACATTAGGGTTGGAAGGGACCTCAGGAGGTCATCTAGTTCAACCCCCTGCTCATAGCAGGACCAGCCCCAACTAGATCATCCCAACCAAAGCTTTGTCTAGTCGGGTCTTGAAAATGCCCAAAGATGGAGATTACACCACCTCTATAGGTAATCTGTTCCAGTGTTTTACTACCCTCCTAGTGAAACAATCCTTTCTAATATCTAACCTAAGCTTCCCTTGCTGCCCAGTATGCTGTTAGCCTTCTTGGCAAGAAGGGCACACTGCTAGATTCTATTCAGCTTATCATTCACTGTAAGCCCCAGGTCCTTTTCTGCAAAGCTGCTGCACAACCAGCCAGTCCCCAGCCTGTACCAGTGCATGGGGTTGTTCTGCCTTAAGTGCAGGACTTTGCACTTATCTTTGTTGAACCTCATGAGATTCCTTTTGGCCCAATCCTCCAATTTGTCTAAGCCACACTGAATCCTAGCCCTACCCTCCAGCCTATTTACCACTCCCCCCAGCTTGGTATTATATGCTAACTCACTGAGGGTGCACTCTATGACATTTTCCAGGTTCTTGATGAAGACATTGAACAAAACTGGCCCAGAACCGACCCCTGGGGCACTCCACTTGATACTGGTGGGCAACTAGATATTGAGTCACTGATTACTACTATAAGCCTGATGCTCCAGCCAGTTTTCTATCCACCTTACAGTCCTAGCCAGCTTCAGGCCAGCTGATCCCCAGTCCTGTTCTTCAAGCTTTGAGGCCCCCTTTTGTCCCATCAGTGCCTCAGGGCACCATCTGCCTTAAGAATTATTCATGGCCTCCTCTGTTCCTACAGCCTTGCCCATGCCTTGCAGATGTCACTGAGACACCATTTGCCTTCTTGTATAGGCTTCAAGTCTGGCTGTTGACTGATGGCCTAGACCCACTCTCTTTGGCCTGGCCATTCCAGTCTCAACCTTTGGTCAGTCTCAGGTTGCCTCTCTTGGCTCAGGCTCTGGCCCTCTCAGCTTCAGCCTGTTTTGGTCTCAGAGGGTAGTGAGGAAGCAGAGCTTTGCACATTTCCTGGAGCCTTTAGTGCCATTTTGCGAACTTTGCTGAAGGGAATGCTGGTGGAGACAGGTTCATATGGGGAATTTGTTTACACTCTGAGAAGCTTCTAGAGAGGCAGAAAGAGAGGTTATCTTTGGTAAACAGCACTGGCCTAGTGAAGGCAGGAGAGAGAGAGAGAGAGAGAAAGAGAGAGTAGGGAAGACTGTGGAAGGGGTCAGCTGCATCGTGTGGGGCAGGAAAGGAGATATACAGGGCCTAGCTGCTTGCTGCTGATCTCCTGTGCCAGCCTCCAAACCAGGTGGTCTACCCTACCATGAGCAGTTCTGGGGATTCTCCGACCATTTCCACAGAGGACATGAATGCAAAGTAGAGAGGAAGCACTCTTATACAGTCATTGTTGGGATCTTCCTGGACATGAAAACTTGGAGGACCCAGTGCTGGGATATAACTGATCTTGCCTTTCCTCATCATTCAGGGAATAGTGCATTTTGCTGGATCAGTAGTCTCTTCCAAAGGACAAGGGTTATGATCCCACCTGAAGAAAGGTGTTTGTGCCCAAAACCTGTCAAAGAACTTTTTTCCAACTATTTAGTTGGTCTAATAAAAGATATCACATCTACTCAAAGAACCTTGCCTGCCTCTTGCACATAGTGAAGTGGAAGCAGCAGATTGGGACCAGGGGATGTGGTAATGAGAACCTGCCTGAAACATTTCCATCCAATATGACCAACAGTTTGGCTCTAAATGTGGGAGGAAAGGATATTTTTGGTCTCAGTGATATGTCTATTAAGAGGACCTCCAGCTGCAGAACAGACCCCCCTGGCTGGTTTTATGGCCCTAGCCTTGTAGAACAGATGCACTTGCCCATAATAACCAATAGCACTGCCAGAAGCCTGGCATCTCACAGCCTGCAAGGGACATAAACTGTGTTTCCCAGCTCCACTGCACCTGGCCTCCATCAATGGGAACTGTAAAGCGTAGCCCCTGCCCTTCAGGGGCTAGGCTGAATTAAAAAAAACAAAGCATAAATGAGCGTTAATGGAATTACTCTGGATTACTCATTGCAAGCTGCCCCCGTGAAGTTTTGCATTGTCTGGAAACAACTGACTAAAGATGAGGCTGTGTTAACTGTGTCAGAAGTCAAAGAGTGTCCATGCAAAGTACTTCATTTTTTCAAGCTGCAGTCCTCAAAGGCGTTGCTATGAACAGCTGCCCCTTGCTGTCTTCAGCTGCAGCACCCCTAGCCTGAGGGGTTCTCCTGAAAGAGTGGTTGGTTCTAACAGGCCAGGCTGGGGCTGGGGCTGGGACAGGCTCCCTGAAGGTTTCCAGCAGGAAAAGTCTCCCATAAAGTTGGGGATTCACTAACAGTATGAAACCCTGTGGCTCAGGTCTTGCAGGATGCAGCAATTTCTTCACATCTGCTATTGCCAGGAAAGTTCACCAGGAGGCTTAAATAAACAACAGTACCCTTCTGAACCAGGAAAAAAAACTACCTGCAGAGGCCAGGCCATGGCTCACTAGCTCCCTTTCCCTCCTTGCTGCACAGATTCTTTGGGCACCTTAGGGCTTCACAAGACACTGAGCCAACAACTTGTAGCACCGATGGGATGTACCAGACCTCAAGCCAGTACATGGCTAGGTTGCACTCCTGCCCAGTGTCTGTGCAGCCAGGCTAGGGCAGTGACAGCTTGCCACAGAACCAGGAGCAGGTGGCAGAGCCCCCAGAAAGGAATCAAACAGCTGGGCTAAGAGAAAGATGGACACTGTGGGCCATGGCAAAGCCAGGTAGCTGGTGCACTGCCCACAGCCCTCATCACTGCCTCCCTCTTGCCAGGTGTGTTTTATGGGCTCCTGACACTGCTGGGAACCTTGAAGACCAAACTCATCTCAGGACGAAGGAGCTGTAGCTCCACTTCACAGAAAATTAGTTATAGGCCTCTTTTTTCATGTCACTCTTCCCCTCTCAGACCACCTCATGTTACCCACACCCTAGGTCTTTCTCTTTTTCTTTCTGCATTTTCGCAGCCTCCGTCTCTGCATCGTGTCTTCCACATCCTTACACAAGCACCAAAACCTTCCATTGCTCATCCAGTTTAGAGGGCACCATCCTACCTAGGAGGCCTGGCTCTCCAGGTCCCACAGGTCATGGTTTATGCCCCCAGTCTCAGCTGGCAGACTACCTGTGCACACCCGGGCAGCGAGGATTTGAGCTCCTTTTATCCAGATCAGAAACACTAAAAAATCTTGCACCCCTGAAAATGCAGCCTGGAAGATAAACTTATAGGCTACCAAAACACATATCCCAGTCCCAATCTCCTTGGGATGAGAGTGATCAGCAAGCAAGGCAGTGAAACCTGAGTGAGATCAAGTGAACATACCCAAATGGAATTTGGAAGCAGGCTGTTGCTCTGCTTGTATGGAGAAGTGGCACTGACCTCTCTCCATCCAGAACCTACCCCAGAAATAGAGAAGGCAGATGTTTAAATGGACTGCTTGTCCAAAGACAGCATCACCAGCCACCTCTACTATCAGGTCACAGGCCACATCCGGTGAACTGCCAGCTCAAGGAACCATCCAAGTGAAAGCCAGCAGAAGCCCGTGACAGCGCCCACTGGGCAGGCTAACTCCTGTGTCTCTGGCCAGTTTTCATGCAAAGCACTCTTGGAAACTCAGCCATTCTCTTTCCCATCCCTGTGAACCAAGTAGTCATGCTCCCACCATTCCCCACAGATCAACTCCAAACAAAGCTTGTGGCTGTCAGGCCTGTGGCTCTCTGCATAGTGCTGCCACAATTCCCAACTTCCTCAGCATGGCTCCTGAGGGCAGGGAGCCTGCAAAGACTTTGCACCACACCCTGAGGCCAAGACTTATCTAGGGCTAACCTTCTATCCCATTCTGCTGGGCTTGGCCAAGAGACCACACCCAGTGCTCCCTCTGCCCTTTGAAGTCCTTCCCCAGACAGTTTTGCTCATCATCTGCTATGCAACTCACCCTCATGAGTACTCACCATCCTCCACCTCCAGCAGGGCCTTGGCCAGGATACTCCCTGCCACACTGATGGCTTGGCACATATAGTAACCAGAGTCTGCTGTCTGCACATCTCTGATGGTCATTTCCCCACTTGGGGCCACAGAGAAACGGCTCATGGACTGAGGGGGCTGGCTGGGAAACAACAGGATCTGAAGGAAAACACAAGGGAAAAGGCCCTGACACTCCATCCTGGGAGGGCTGCATGCACTTGAGACACAAGGGAAAACATTGCCACTGCAGAGATTTCCAAAATGTAACTTCGGTCTCACAGGAACAGCAGAAGCCCAGAGGGCAGAACTCTGCTCCCCACTGTGCACTGAATGGCAGATTTCCAGCTGCCAGCCTTTTTGGTACTGACACAGCTTGCATGTCTACTGCAACTGCACCATGCACACACAAATGAATACATAGAGACCGAGCATGGTCAGTAGTTTATATACCAGCTGGGCACTTAGGCATGCCCACTATGGATATGTCATGAAAATGTAGCTAGCCTGAAACCCACAACCAACACCTGCTAGGGAGAAGTTGTCCTTTCTCTGTTATAGCCCCACAGGCTGAGTGGTTAAGGTACTTGCCCAGGAAGCAGGATCCTGGACTTCCAGCCCCTACTGCCCAAGGGGGCAGGAACCTGCAGCTCTCCAACTTCCCAACTGAGTTCTCTAATTGCCACACATGACCCCTCAGAGATGTTCTCGGATCCTCTCCAATGCTTATTCTGAAGCTAGGTTCCTGAGCAGACAAGTGAGGGAGGAATGTGGGGCTACTTGGAGTACAAGCGAGACTGTGGGTCTCTGTGAAATCAGTGCTACTTTAGAGGTGATCAAGCCCTGGTTTTTAGCCTGGACTCTTGCCCCCAGTGGGAAAGAAACTTCTGCACTGCTCACCATTCATTTTACCCAATAACCATTTAACTCAAGGGGCAATGGCTCAGCTTCAAAAGAAGTGCTGGAGAGGAAGACTGGGTAACGCTGGCCTATAACATGGAGGGAGGCCCCTCCTCCTGGACTGTTCCAAGATTTCTGCTCAGATATATGCCTAAACAGCTATGTACATACTCAGCCCATGTGCAGTCTTTTGCACATACTTGGTCTGCTTGTGTGGAGTGTTACCACAATGCAGGAGTGACAGAATCACAAGCTGTGGGTAAGAACCAAAAAGGCCACCCAGCTGAGGTGCTGCCATTTTGGTGCACAAAGGGGATGAGAACCATTTGCAAAGGCTCTGCCAGCTGCCAGAGTGGTCAGCCCAGCACTTGCCTGGGTGCCCCCTGCTTTCACTGTAATCTGGGAAACCTCTTTGGGAGCTCCCTGAAGGGGGTAGAGCTGAGGGCATGATAGTCTTCAATCAGATCCTGGGGACACTGGTGCCACAGGCTGTAGGAGGAGGAGTGCCAGTCCTTGAAGGCAGAGTTGTGACAAACCAGAGAGATGGGAGAGGCCACTTTTCACTCTCCACAGTTCTGCATCAGGCCCTGGTGCCCTCAGCTTCAATCCAGGACAAGGTGGCAGTTTGGCCTTCATTCCAGAGGTGCTAGAGAAGCCAAAAGCAGCAGTCCATGAGAGTACTAGAAGGACAGAGGCAGCAGCTGGACAGCAGGTGCAATCTTTGGGCAGCTGGTGCAGGTGGGCGAGACAGGGCCATATAAGCACGAAAAAAGCCAGATGGTCCTTGCTCCCCAGAGCTCTGATTTCAGTCAGGCAGTCCCTGTACCTCTCCAGCTTGGGCTCTGATATTCTCTGGCAGAGATGCTGCTCTGCCCTCCTGGAATCTAAGGGGAGTTGAGCCAACCTGGGCTGAGATGAGGAGTGGGAGCCCATAGTATGTGAAGGTGAGGTGAGCTGAGCTGAGCTGGACCTGGGCCAGCACCTGGGAGCCTATGTGGCTGAGAGGGAGGTCTGTGGCCCCTGAGGGAAGGTTCATTTGGGGTGAGATAAGCAAGTCCAGTGGGGGTCCAGCTGGGAGCTCACAGCCTAAGTGAGGTGCTCCTGACAGAAGAGATGAGCTATAAGCATCACCAAGCTGGAACAGATCTCTTGGCCCTGCAACATCCACCCCCAGCTCAGAAAGGCTGCTGATCTTCCATAGTATATCACCCACCCCACCACAGGTGAAGTGGCTACTTCCTCCCCCTTACATGGGTGGGTAGACGATTGAATGCTGCCTTTCTAGGCAGAGGATAACTCAGGCTGCATCTTCCTGGAGAAGACCCATCACCTTCTCACTCCTAACCCACCTAGAATGGCACTGCTGTGCCTTGCCCACATGGGAGCCTCAACCACTTCTCACAGCTCCCTGACTGGCAGTGCTCCAGGAGTGAAGGAGTCTCATTGCTGGAGAAGCCTTAAGAAGTCACAGGCCAGACTCTATGCTGGGCCCTGCTGGTGACTACAGGCCTGCAGAGGCAAATGCACTTGCTTGAGCTTCTGGCACAGCTGAAACCCAACATAAGGTCCAGAGCCCTGGACCAAGAGAACTGCAGTCCTGCTTTGGGAAGGCAGCACTGTAGGGCAAGGTAGTATCCTGGTATCAACCCCCACCCTCACCAGAGCAGGGGAGACAGTTGGGGGCACAAAGGAGCACAGGGCATGCAGACCTACCTGGCTGCCCTCCTTCTGCCAGAACACTGCCGGTGGCGGGTTTCCCTTGGTTTCGCATTGAAACGTCACAGTGCGGCCCTGAGCTATAATCTGGTCCCGAGGGCGAGTCACTAGCTGGGGTGGAACTGAGAGCAAATAAGAAGAGGGAGAGAGACAAACAGACAAAAGTTGCAATCTTTATAATGGGTTTGTCTGTAGCCCCCTGGGTTTGAATGGCCTGGCGCTACCTGGGAGATTGCCACTGCCTCAGCAGAACACAGTTCTGTAGCTCAGAGTGCAAGTTTTTCTTTGAGTCTTCAAGAACCAAATGGAAATTTACTCAGGCCCTATCTTCAGTGAGAAGCTCACAGGCCTCTGACTGTGGCAGGACCCTGTGAAAACCCTCATGGAGACATGCTGCCCTGGAGCACAGTGGTGCAAGCTAAACCAGTGGGGCACAGCATCTAAACTAGGGACAGCATGAGCATCCTTCACGCAGACTGGGTTTCTACCAGTATACCAGCCAGGCCTGTTTTCTGGCACAGAACACTCAGGTGCCCCAGGTTTTCACCTAGTCCCAGATGTTCACCCCGGCTGTTTGATGGACTGGGTGCATTGAGAGCAGTGGCAAAGATACAGCAGCACCTGCCTGACACTTCTCTGACAGGAAGGAAAAGAAACCCTGTTCCCCTCCTGTCAAGAGGCCCAACATTGCCAGGTGCCTTCATAGCACACAGTGAAAGTAGCTCTTCAATTCTGTTCCTCTCAGGGAAGACCTCAGGGAACAGCTGTTTCTGCTTCAGTTCAAATCTGAATGCCTTGAGTTTGAAGATGGGCCATGCAGGCAAGGTTGCCAAGCATGGCATCTTGTGGCACTTCTGTGGGCAGCTCTTCCACGGCTCCCAGCAGCCTCATTACAATTTTGCACTTCACCTGGGCTGCAGAGGTCCCAGTGGTAGCTGCTCCTGGATACCAGGATGGCAGTGCTGCCTGTGTGTAGGCAAATGGGCTGGTTCTCTGGCTGCCCTCTCCTGACTCCCCAAACATGATCCCAGTAAGGGAGGATGCAAACAGCTTTTCACAGAACAAACCTCAGTGATAATGAAAGATGTGCCCTTAACGTTTTTTCAGTCCCTGTTGGTACTACTCGGTGCTCTACAAACATCACCATCTGCATCAGTCTGTGACAGTGGGACTCCCAGGACTACACGTACAGGGCAAGCAGGGTTGTGAGTCACTCCAGCAAGGAAGGCACAGAAGAGGCTCTCCCTGCCCTGTCCTGCTTCATCCTGTAGAGGTCACTGATGAAGAACTGGAGGCAAGTGACACAGTTTTAAACAAAGTGGCAATTAGTAGCCCTGACTATCTGCAGTCACACATCAAAACCTCTCATGGCCTGCGTGGGATGCAGAGGGTTGACTCTTTGGAGGCTTTATCCTAGATTCCCAGACTGATGTTTTTAAGAACCAGCAGGCAAAGCCTTGGCTGGGATGATCTAGTTGAGGACGGTCCTGCTATGAGCAGGGGGTTGAACTAGATGACCTCCTGAGGTCCCTTCCAACCCTAATTTTCTATGCTTCTGAGTGTGACACAAAGCACTTTGGTTTCTATGTGGAGTCTTAAAGCATCTGGATTGCCTCAGTGTTGGTTTACACTTCAAGGGAAGGTGTGATCACATCTCAGAAAAGCAAATGCATAATGGCTACACTAGTCAGCACAGGTAAACATCAGCAGTACAGAAATGATGGAATGGGCTGTACAAGCCCACATAGGCTCCTGGCTATGCATTTTGGTCACGGACAGTCACAGCTCTGTGTCTTTCCTGCTATTGTCAACCTGCTTGATTAAAGCTAGCTGAATGCACCTGTCCCATCCCTTACACTAACAACATGCCCCAAGATATCTGTACCTGGGCATCAAGAAAAGAGGAGAAACGCATATTTAAACAGGCCATTGGAGAATGAAGGTTTAACTCCTGGCCCTTGGGCATTTTTTGGGTAGAAATATCAGCCCAAATACATAGGAGATGCATTTCACCATACTGCTACAAATTCCAATCAAGAACCACTGATCTGATTATATGCCAAGCCCCAGCCCCACCAACCTTGAGACTAAGGCTGACCGCAAGTCCATAGGAATCTGCAAAAGTTGCTGTGGAACACTAGGACAGTGCATTCCTGGAGTAAAGCACAGATGCAACTCCTGCTCTACTAAGCATCAGCCGACACTGCCACTAGCTATAAACAGCTGGACATGCAACCACTCAATTTACAGCCAATCTGCACAGCTCACTTAAACACAGATGTGTACTATGAACCCACAATGCACTGCCCCTCCTCACAGCCACTGCTGAGCCCTCTGATCAGGAAAGGGATCAGTGGTCACTTTAGGTTCAGGGGGAGGGGCAGATTGATGGGCTGGGGAGGAAGTGGGGGTAGTATCATGGGGAAAGTAAAACTGTGGCTGGAGATTGCAATGATTGGGTGAAAATTTAACCAGGATTTCCTGGCTTTGAGCAGTGTCCAGAGCAGCCAGAACTCATTTGGAACATGGGAGCAAAAAGGAGGGGGCAGGAAGGTCACATGGAGCCATGGGGCGGAAACAATTTTTCTGCTTTGTGAAGCTTTTCAAGATTTCCACAATGCTCCTGCTGCCCTGGGTGTGCCCTGCACCCTTCCAGTGATTTAGCAAAAACTAAAGTGCACTCCTCAAGGAACAGCCAACAACTTGATGTAGGGGAACTTTGCTGGGACATGGGTGAGTGAATTCAAGCCCTTGCTACATCTGATTCATGCTAAGGGTCTGACTCTGTCTTCCCCACAATCCAAGTATCTTCGATGCCCTATGCTTCCCCCTTTGATGCGGCTGCCCTCTTCCTGATCCAGGAACTCCCAGGTGCCCCAGCATGCCATATCCTGACAAGAGACTAGCTGGAACTGGTGTGGTCCTGAGAAGCTTGGACTGCAGCAAATTGCCCTTTACTGACAAAATGCAGTGACTAGTGCTCTAGCCTAGCATGTGGGCTCCTAGGGACGTTACCCTGATCCACCACAGACTGCCTTTGCAACCCTGGGTAGGTCATTTGCCTCTCTGCACCCAGTCCCCTGTCTGCATATTGGGGTGATACACATTGCCCTACCTCAGGGTTGGGCAAAATGCAGCCTGGGGGCCGGATGTGGACTGACAGGCCATTCTATCCAGCCCACGGGGCCCCTAAAAAATTTAGAAAATAAATATTAATCTGCCCTGGACTGCCTGTCATGCAACCCTCGATGGCTTGCTGAAACTCAGTAAGTGGCCCTCTGCCCAAAATAATTGCCCACCCCTGCCCTAACTCATGAGGGTGAGGATCAATACATTAAAGGCTGTGAGACATTCAGGTACTGCCATACTGGGGGGCCAGATCACTTCCCTGCCAGAGTGGGCAGACATCTGCAGTTGGCCATGGGACTGCCCCCTCTGGCTAACACAGACATGAAGTGCCCAGCTGTGACTCAAATCAGGGGCTCGTGGGAGCTGTGTGACTCCGGGCACACAGCCTTCTTACCTGTTTGCATCAAAAAAGTCTGGGTTGCAGTTCAGGAAGTCTTATATTTCACACATTATTTACAAGGGGATCAGCCTCATCAGTCATCTTCAGACTCACAGATAAAGCAATCATGGAAAACAACCAAACTTGACCGTAAGGGATTGCCAATTATTATTATTACAAGGGGAGAAATTAGCAGGACATGGTTCAGAGCCTCAGGATGCGACAGGGAACCAGAACCAGACCAGCTAGCAGGACCTGGATGTGCCTCCAGATAGCTTATCTTGATAGCTACTGCCAATGGGATCTGGAGGGAAGGAGGAATGGAGGAAGGCCAGCAAATCTCCTCATTCAGCCACCTTAACATAAATAACACCCTGCATTGCAACAACCCTACCTTCTCTTCCCTTTCAATGCAAGACAAATGACACCAAGTTTTACAAATGCTAATCAATAACCTTATCTCCTTCTGCCTTCCCTCCCTCACTACCTACAACAGCTAGCAGACAATGCCCAGCTTCTCAGAGCTGAAAAGTATTTATTGGACACCCAGCACTAAAGGCAGAGCTTCGGGTGCACCAATGTTATTCTAATCACTGCAGACCTTGTGCTAATGGAGTTATAGATTGCTAGATTGCACGCGGCTGCCTGGCCAAAGGAAGCTCTTACAGGCAGGAAGTCTGCCTCAGCAGAATCTCCCCTCAAGGGTAGGAAAAGCCTACTGCAGATCTGCCTATGGGAGAGATCTGCCTATGTGGGTGCCAGAGACCAGGGAAAACTCAGAACAAGCCTGGGCCCAGCAGGGCAGGCACTCAGCCCAGGGTCTGTGCTACAATACCAACCAGTATCTGCCCCACAGTCAGGAAGCCCATGGGGCAAGAAATACCTAGCTCCAATCACACGCAGGGAGTTGAGTTCCTAGACCCTTTCTCACAGTGCAGAGCTGTGGTGTGCTTGCTGCCAGTAGGCTGGGCTTTGGAGTGCAGATCTACAACGAGACACTTCTCTGTGCCCTGCACAACCCAATTCTGCCTCCTCTGTGTAGCGCAGTGGCTAGAAGCAAGGTGCAGGATTTAGTGAAAAGCAGTCCTGGTAAAGCCACTCCTAGCTCAGCACAAAAGGGAGATCAGCTGGCTCTGCACAGCTCTGAAGAGGTGGCTCACCATAACACATGCTGGGATTCAAATAGAGTGACCTGTGACCTCACTAAGCAACAGCTGTGTCAGTGCTACCACCTGCTCCATAATCTGCTACAAATGGGTCTGGAAGGAGGGTGGGGGCAGCATTTAATTCTTGGAGAGTCTCTCCACTAATCACTCACTCACTGGCTTTATAGCAGCCAGGCACAGACAGGGATGCAGAAAGCACCCCTCCCTTACTCTACTCCTGCTCTGTTTCAAAGGGAGAGATGGCAAAGGCCACAGATGACCTTGGGTGCCCCAGGAAGTGGCACCCTGCCCTGCACATGAAGGCTGCCAGTGGGGAAGGGATGGGAAAGCAGAAAACCCAGAGCATCAGTAGCCACTCACTAGACCAAGGGCACAAAGGCAGCTCAGCCTGTCAGCCACGTTGCCTGCTCAAGTTCGAGTCCTTGATTTTACTACGACTAGGGCAGGGGTGGGCAATTATTTCGGGTGAAGGGCCGCTTACTGAGTTTTGGCAGGCCATCAAGGGCCGCATGACAGGAAGCCAGGGGCAGATAAATATTAATTTTCTAACTTTTTTAGGGGCCCCATGGGCCAGATAGAATAGTCTCGCAGGCCACATCCAACCTGTGGGCTGAATTTTGCCCACCCCTGGACTAGGGGGAGCTCTTCAGAGGCATTTTATTAACGGAACAAACCCTTAGTGTAATGATGCATCTTTGGAAGCACAAACAGTACTCCTTCTGCCCCTCTGGGATGCATTAGCCAGCCCCTGCTCTAAAGGGGAGTTGTTTTTTTAACTTAATTTATTCAGGCTATTCAGGCTATTCACAAACACACCTGCCTGCTGCATGCTTGGGGCCCAGCTGGGAAGGGACACTGGCTTCATCCATGCTCCTGACACAATCAAGAACAAAGTGGGGTTGTGGAGTCCCACATGGCACCCTATTTTTTTTTGCAGCCAGGGAGAAAGCGTAAGGGGTGGGGGCAGTCCAACACAGGCAGCAGTGTTTAGGGCTAGTATTAATCAAGTCCCAGGGTCAATACTAGAACCCAGGGGTTTTTCAACAAAGAGAGAGAAAGAGAGAGAGAGAGAGAGAGAGAGATGTGTCCATTGTGGGAGAGACATGGTCAGAGTTGCTGTGCAATACCCTGCAACCTTCAGTCCAATTGAATTCTAGCAGGCTTCTCAGCTCTGAAGGAGTTAGGCCTTAAAAAGCCCCCTTAGGCATCAGCTTTCTTTGTAGAGAGCCATGGCTGGATGCCTCCTCCAGGACATTTTCTCCAGTGAGGTATTACATACAAACCAAGGATGTAACGCTGCACTATACAAAGGGCCTGATGTTTCACAGAATCAGAGCAACTTCAGCTCAAGAGATCATCTCCCACCATGGCTTCATGAAACAGCAGACCGTCACATGCAAAACCAGGCAGCAAGGGCACCTGCAACCATCCCAGCATGCACCCAGGGTATGAGATGGAATGAATACTTACGGAACGGGCCAACTGGAACAGAGAGAACATAAAAAAAGGAATGAGATGAGCTGAACCAAATCAAGATGGTATGTGCACTTCAAATGACAATAGGAATGAAGGTCTGAGATCGAACAACAAAGGAGGCAGAGGGCAAATCTGTGATCATGTGTTCAACTCCACAGAGTGCAGAGAGGGGCAAAACACATATGCTGCCCTTGAGCCAGTGGCCTGGCCTGGATAAGAAGCTTAAGGAAGCATCTATCAGTCCCTCTCAGCCATGTACAGTCGCTTTACTCAGGAATCCCACAGGCTCATCTCTTTGCAAGAAGACATACAAGATGCATTCACTGGTAAAAGGTCTTTGGGTAACTACCAGCTGCTAGTGTTCAGCTGTTCTGAGATGCATCTTGGCAGTGTTTGAAGTTTGCTAAGGGAGGGAGCCTGACCTATCACCCTCACTCCTGCCAGCTTCCAGTTCTGGAAGCGAGTTCATATCCAACACCTGCCAGCCTTAGGGAATGAGCTCAGCTGCCTCACAGGATGCTCCCAGATCTCACAACCTCGGAGCTGATACCATTCATCTCATGACCTGAAGGAGCCCTTACCATGGATGGTCAGGGAGCCAGAGGCCTCTGATCTGCCCACGCTGTTCTCTGCCACACAGGTGTAGGTTCCCTCATCCTCAGCACTGACTCGGCTGATCCGCAAGGTGTTGTCATTCTGGATCTCTGACCTTGGAGTAAAAGACAAGGGTGCTGTCAGCACCAGTATTGCCCTCAAGGGATGATACCACAGCCCCGGAGCCAATGTTGAAGCCCCTGTAAAGGACACCGTGCTGCTGTGAGACCCTCTGGTATCTTTAAACCAACAACAGTGGATACCAGGAAGGGTAATAAACAGGGGATAGATCACTTTAGATGCACCTGGTCCAACACTTTTCTTTTAAAGCAACCACACCTGCCACTATTGGATGCAGAATACTCGGCTAGATGAACCACTGGTCTGACCCAGTGTGGCACTTCTTTTGTTCTTAAGCTCACCCCCCTGCCCAGGGAGGTGCCCATTCAGGATAACTTGAGATCCTGGGCAACCTCGTCCTACCCAGGGAAGACAGGTGCTGCCCAGCTAGCATGACAGTTTCTTGGTCAGGCCAAGTCTCTGACCCACTCATGCACTGATTCAACTAATGCTTTCCAACCAACCAGTTAAACAGGTATGAGCTGGGAGCAGGTGCTCTCCCTCAGAGAAGAGTGGCTTCCCTTTACCGCAGTGTAGATGGGAGCTGCCTGCAAGGTCATGTGGTGCTGCTTTAGCCAGAGAACCAGGACTAAGCTGACCAGGCAAGGCAAGCCAAGCCACTTCATGGAACCCACTGCAGCCTGGCATTAGGGCTGCTCTGCCAGAGAAAGCTACACAAGTTTTTTCCTATGGTGTCAACTGGAACAGCTGCAAACTGATGTAGATGCTTTAGCAGTGGTGGTGCTGGCTGTTGGCTAGGACTGCACTGGGGTAAGCAGAGGGGAGATGCCCCACTTGTATTGTGTTGCTGCAGTTGTGGAGGACATGTCAGCTTCAGGTGGAGAGCATGTCAGCCTCATCTGCCATGTCATGCTAGCTGGAGTTAGTCAGAATTATGTGGGCCCTGATTCTGGTTAAGAGCAGCTTATTCCGGTAAGTTAAACAAGTTCCCAATCAGTTTATACTAGTCCTGAGGCAGACAGAAAACCATTCTAAAGTAATCCCAGCCAAGGGCTTTGCTCCTCAGCTCTTACCTGCCTCGCGGTAGCTCCCCTTCCTCTTTGCGCCAGCGGGACGTTGGCATGGGGTCACCCTGCACCTCACAGTGGAAATCTACAGTGGCCTCAGCAAGCACCACCTGGTTCATGGGCCTCCTGATGAACGTGGGGCGCTCTGCCAAAACAGGCCAGAAAGGGCTTGAAGGTCAGAAACATTCATTCTGAGTAGCTTGCTGAGCTCTCTTGCAGAACCTCCCCATAGCAGCCTCCTGGGTCCCTTACAAGCCTCCAGGTATGACTCAGGGGATGCACACTGCACACATGAGAGCTCCTACCTCCATCAGAACAGAGTCCACTTCTGCTAGTCAGCCAAGCTCACCCACCCCTCAAGGACCTCTGGCCTCCCTGTGAGGCCTGGGGTACACAGCATTCAGAAGGCTCCGGCTACAGAAGGAAGGGATCAAACGGGGTGGACATCCACATCTATCACATTCTGTGCTTCCAATCCTACCTGCCAGATGCCACCATCCCTCCCCTTCCTGAGTGCAGCTGCTCAGGAGCCTCTGGATGGAAAATGCCAGTTCATCCAAGGCTACACTTGTCTTGGACAAAGAGCAGTTTTGAGAGACTTCTCTCAGAACAGATTCTGGGGAGAAGAGAGAGCCCCACTGAGGAAACCCCAGTGCTCAGAGTTAGGGCACTCATTTTGGAGCAGGGATGTTCCCTAACCCCTGCTACTTGAGCTGCAATTAGATAGGCAGCTGAGCAAGGGCCCACTGCGGAGTAGTAAGGAGCCAGTGACAGCTACAGATAGGAATTAAAGCACAGTGGGGGGCTGCTGGCATGCTAGCTGCATGAGCACAGACAGAAAGGGCTCTAGGCAGGTGAGAGGGCAATGGCTGCAGCACCTAAGAGTAGGCTGAGTACTAGACTAATTAGAAACTTGTGGGCAAGGTGGAGGCCATGTGACTAGAAAGAGTGGAGCCCCAGCCTACTAAAAGTCAGTGTGGCCCTGACCTCTGCTCAGGGCAGAACTCCTGCTGGTTGTGTGGAGGCCATGGATGGGGTACCTGGGAGGCACTCTGAAGTAGGAGAGGCTAAGGCCTCTGGCTATGGCTAGAGAGCCCTGAAAGGGTCCAGGACCCACTGGGCTGCATGGGGCTAAAGCCAAGCAGTTGGAGTCTGGAAATAGCAGCCCTGTGGAGTTAGGGATTCAGGGAGCTGAACTCAATATAGGGTCAGGGGCCCAGTTCAAGGGAGAGAGAGATAGAGAGTGGTCCAGCCAGGGTCAGGGACCCAGCAGGCCACAACATTGGAGCAGAGGCTGGAGCCACTGACCCCATGTGTCCCTCCCCACCACTGCTAACCCCGCACTGACCCTGGTTAATACTCACCAAACACCACCAACTCAGCCGGTTCGCTGTCCCGTTCCCCCACCATGTTGGTGGCCACACAGATGTACATGCCAGCATCACTTTTCCTGGTATTGGACATCATCAACTTACCACCTCGGATCTACAGATATACAGAAGAGAGACCTTAGATTAAGCCAGCTAGGCAGCATTGCTGCCACACTGATGTCACACACCGCCCCAACTAGCTGTCTGTGCAGAGGGTCCCTGCCATTCACTGCCACCCAGATTCAAAACAGATGCTTTTTCCTACCCTCCACACATTATCCTTCCATGTCACCCAACAATTCTCTTCCAGTGGCTGCCCTCTGGAACAGAGAGGCACTGAGGGGGCTGCATGCAAGTTAGATGCACTAGGGGGCCCAGCTGTTGAGCTGATCTTTGGCACCCACTGATCTGGCCAGGGCAGGGACACCCCAAAAGAGTCTGTCCTCATCTCATACAAACATAGGCTGAGCCTGAAAATCTACATACCTGGATGCAGATACTTGGCTTTGCCCCTCCTGAGACCAGCTGGTTAATATTGGCCCTACTGCCCCCCCCCCAGACTTTGCACTGGCTGGGTTAGCAGGTCTCTCTCTGTCTGTGTTTCTCTAGCAGGCAACTGCCACCAGGCTGGGGTAAACCACAGGTGGCATAGCACCAAGCAGTGCCAGGCTCTTGCAATCACTGTGGAGCTTGTCAAGTAGAGTGTAAATATCTCCTTTCCCAGCTCTGAGCTGGCAATGATGCTGGTGGGGTCAGCCCTCAGCCCTTGTTGGCCGGGGCACTCTGAGCCTTCAATATGTGCAGAGCAGAGCTCTACATAGTGAATGTGCTACTGCTCTGGGGCCTTGTCCTCTGGAGTCAGTCCAGCCCTTGGGACTCCCCTTGCTCAGACCCTGCTGAGATTCAGGCTGTCTCCAGCCAGGAGTGTTGAAAACCTAGAGACACAACACCCCCAGTTTCTGCAGCTCCCCAGTAGGCAAAGACTCACTGTGATGCGCTCATCTTTATCACTGATCCGGATGCTATTCTTCTTCCAGGAGATGGTGGGCTCGGGGTGCCCACGGGGGGGGATGCACTCCATCACAGCAGGCTCACCAGCTGCCACCACCACGTCACTGGGAGCCTGACGGAAGTCATCGCGCAGGACTGCAAGGGAAAGGTGGGAGCATGAGTTAAGGGACTGACCATGGGTAGACTGGGCCATGCCTGATCAAGGGCCAGGGTTCCCTCCAAAAACAGCTATGTTGGTTTTATTCCAACTCCCTCACCTTCCCTCTGAACTTCCCCTGCTATCCTGGTGCCACCCACTGCCCAGTGAGCTGGATGTGTGAGCAAAGTGTACAGCTTGGGGCACACTCAAGTGGAGGCGAGGACACTTCCTCCTTGGTGTTGGTGGGAGACACACCAAGCAGGGTTTTGGCATCTAATCCCATTGCCAAAGGAGACACCACCTGGCAGGAATTCCCCAGTGTGCCCAAATCTAATGTCTGACATGGGTTGAGCTGGGAGGCATCTGGGCCCAGTGTTGGCAGCCTGTACAGAGATCACAGCCAGCCAGGAAAGTGGGTATGGTAGTCAAACTCCCAGATGCCTTACTCAGGACAGATCCTTTCAGACCCAGTGGAGCTGTTAGTAGTTAAAAGGCGAAACTTCACAAGCAGTGCCCCAGGGTACAAGGAGAACTCCCAGCAAGGCAGGTGTGGTTCAGGGCCCATCTGACTCACTGCTCTGAGCACTGGCCCTTAGGATGCCACAGCTGCCTGCACGGGGTTGCTAGCTCCTTTCAGCCAAACCCTGGCTGCACACAGATGTGATAGGGCACCAAGACTAACTGTCTATCATCTCTCCTGCTTGGCCTCTGCACCAATTTATCAGGAGTCAGTAGCTCCTCTCCCACCTCTGCTGGCGTTGCTGTAACATGCCCAGTACAGCAGCTACACACACAGCCCCTTCCCCCTCCCCCTTCAACCTCTGCCTATAGGCACCTCTGCTGTTGGACTTGGACCTGAATGGCAAATATGCAACCAAACGGCCTGACCACATCCAGAAGTCCCCATGGACATCCAGCAACATCTCACCCCACCAAAAGATGTGGAGGCAGAAGACAGGAGGGTGCTAGTTGCTGGGGGAGGGTTCCAGACAGAGGGCACTACAAGAGACTCTCTGACCCCAACTTCTGACAATCAAAGGGAAAGGCCAAAACTGCAGCTGGGGGATCCACTGCATGGGGGGAGGGAGAGGGGTGCACAGAGGTGACAGAGCTCACAGTGAGGAGCCTAGAAGTTGGTGAACAAGGAAGCAGCAACATCCCTGGGTCTGCCCTTCTCTGCCTCATGGGTGGAATGATGAAGACTTCAGAACACCCATGTGTCAGACCTGAGAAGGGCTGCTCCAGGGCAGCCTTTCACTTTTCCTACAGCTCTAAGAAATCCCAGCTCCCCCTGGGCTGAGGCACCAGCCAGAGGCTTGGTGATGGTCTTCCCAGCTGCAGGACCTGGAGCACCCTCCTTGAGGGCAGACCCACCCATGTGCCTGACCCCACAGTCATCAGCCTCATGATGCTGCCTGGCCTGCCTGAGCATACTCCCATGCAGACCCTCTGAATCATTAATGGCTTGGGTGGGCTCTCACTGACGTTGCCCACTTGCTGCAGCAGGACTAATTATCCTCTTCCAAGCTGTGTTCTAGTCGCTCAGCACTCACCAAACACCTCAGCATTTTATAAACATTATAGGGAAATGTCGGTGCTTTATTGCACACCAGACTGTCAGGGGCTATACATGGCAGAGGGGAAGGAATCTTTGCTTGACACCTAAGCAGTAGAGCTGTGCAAAAAAGCACCATTTTGTTTCAACTTCCATTTTGCCGTTTCAAAGGGACACTGTTTTGTTTTGACGTTTCAAAGCACTGTTCCATTTTGTTTTGTCAAAACTGTTTTGGTGTTTTGACACGTTTAGACGTTTTGCCCATAGGCTATAATGGACAAACATGAAAATGCCTATAACTTTGTCATTTCTTGCCGGATTCAGATGGAAATTATAGGTATGGTAGCCCCTTTCCAGGGGCATGAAGCCTGCCACGTTTCAAGGAGATAGGTGCAGGGGCTTCTGAGAAGCTGCACCTCAAATGGTTCAAAGCAAAACTCGCATTACTTGCCGGTAGCGGCAGCCTGCTGTCATCCCGCATGCAGATCCGGGGTCCCATGCCCCCCAGAAGGGCTGTGGGGCTGTGCCAGACTCCTCCAAGGGGGCACAGACTCCTGGATCTGCATGCGGGATGACAGCAGGCTGCCGTTGCTGGCTGGGACCAGCACTGGGCACAGCCCATGCCAAGCACCAGGAAGCCTGGTGCTGCCGCTGGCCCCAGCTAGCAGTGGCAGCATGCTGTCATCCTGTGCACAGATCCAGGAGCCCACGACCCCTGGGAGGAATCTGGCACAGCCCCACAGCCCTCAGAGGGGGTGTGGGTCCCCAGATCTGTGCAAAGGATGGCAGCATGCTACCACTGCTGGCTGGGGCCAGTAGCAGCACCAGGCTTCCCAGTGCTTGGCACAGGCTGCATCCAGCACCGGTCCCAACTGGCAGCAGCAGTCTGCTGTCATCCCTCGTCATCCAGGGGACTGCGCCCCCCAGAAAGAGCTGGGGGAAGCGATCAGAGAGCTGGGAGAAAAATTGGGGAGCTGAGGAATCCAACCAGGAACTGGGGGAATGTTCAGGGACCTGAACATTCCCTCAGCTCCTGATTTGATTCTCCAGCCCCCTGTTCGAATCCCCAGCTCTCTGATGGCTTCCCCCAGCTCTTCCCAGGGGGCTTGGGCCCCTGGATCAGCACGCTGGGTTTCAGCAAGCTGTTGCTGCAGTTTCAGTGGCAGCCTGCTGAAACCCTGTATGCAGATTGGGGACCTGCACCCCCCTGGAAAGAGCTGGGGAAATGTTCAGAGAGCTGGGGGAAGCGATCAGAGAGCTGGTGAATCGAACAGGGAGCTAGATGACTTGTCAATATCAGAGCAGTCCTTCCCCGCTCTTCCCCCTCCTTCTCCTTAGTTTCTGTTTAGCTGCAGCAAGCCTGACTTCAAAACGCAAAACGTTTTGAAACTTTCGAAACGTTTCAAGTGCCCTCGTTTCATTTCAAAGCTGTTATGAAGCCTTTTATTTTATTTCAATTTTGCTGTTTTGAGCTCAAAACATGTTGAAACAGCTTCGCAACAAAACACCTGTTGAAATTTTGCACAGCCCTACTAAGCAGCCCTCACAGTGAGAACAATTAATTTAGCCAAGTTTAAGTTTATGGGTGTCTTTACCTGTGCTCTGGGTATGGAGGAGGGGATGCAATTGAATTACCGCAGCTCTAAGAACCCTCTAATTAAAACGCCCGCAGCATCTCATGTATTCAACATCCTGTGCTTCAAAATGGCAGCAGGGGCACTCAAAAGCTTTTTTGACGAGCTTTAGTTAAAACACTCCTGCCACCATTTTGAAGTACAGGGACACAAAATACTCGAGACACTGGATCGCACTAATTAACATGCTCCAGCAGACTCGATTAATCAAGTCTGCTCTGATGCACTGTAATTACAGCATGTTGGAGCAGCATCCCCACACATCTGCAAGCACTGTATGAGCCCAGGCAAAGACAGAGGCAGAGGCACTGCAGGACCTCCCTGCTAGTCAGAGGTGCCAAGTGCTGGAAAGGCAAATAGGGTGTATGATGCACTGAGAGGACACACCGCCAACCACAGAGGTAAGATTAACATTGGGTCACATGGCCAAGGCAAGCAGAGCCCCTTCCCCAGTGCCATCTGTGGGAGGTGGGCATGAGACAGGGATGTTCCCTGGAGCCCCTGGTGCAAAGACAAGCAAGCAGACCAAGCTTCTCCAGACCCAGCCCTTACCAGACATTAACAGCTTGTCAATAAGCCATTATCTTTGCCAGAGCAATACACCATAAATATTTGTATCTAAGGACAATACTCTGAAATAATTATCCCAATAATGAGCAATAAAACATAGGTGTGCTGCTTATTAAATATTTATGCACCCATAGAGGAGTGTGACCAAACTCACTGCTGCTGAGAGTCGCATACTCACCAATGGTGCAAGACAAAGAGTTGTGCTCTTTAAAAGATGAAGTAGGAAACGAAGTACATAGGTGCACATGCACTCCCCCTCTTGTTCCAGAGGGGGTTCTGCCAGGGCTGATCCTGAAATAGGTTTTCTTCCCACCCTTTGCAAACCTGGAGAACCGTAGCTGGAGAAGGTTTCCTTCCCCATATCACCTCCAGCCTGGGTGCTACAGATCCAAGGAGCTAATCCCAGCCAATTTTTCACCCCTGCATCTCCACAGAGCTCCAGCTCCCCCAGCTCCATAGGGGCCCAGGACAGAAGGAGATCCCCTGGCCACTGTGCCATACCATCTCTGTGACACGGCACAAGGGAGAAAGTGTTTAAGTCCCCACCTCAAACATGTGCAGCCCTTCTGCAGCTAGCCCCTTGCTAAAGAGGAAGTGTTAATGGTTTACCTAGTGCCCTAAATAATTGGCTCAGTAATTAGATCTCTGCTGGAGCTTTTCTATATATAGCAGGACACTGAATGCTGTTCTCCATTTTCCCAATATAATTAATAAGTATAGAAAGATGCAATTAGCTGGCAGTAACCCTGATAATCTAGATCAATGGCTGGTATATCCTTAATGAAGTGTTAAATTGGGTCTGTCTCCCTACAACACAAGTCCCCTGAAGCTGTTGTAGTGATGGATTTCCAGCTGCCCGGTGGCTGGGATGAGATACTCCAAGAGAGCAGGGAGACGCGCTTAGTGCCAGTGCTGAGGAGAGTGCTTCAGCCCTGTAAGCCGTGCCGAGAGACTTCTTCTATGGGCTGTTGTAGTTACCTTGATCCAGAAAACAGTTTCGCCAGCCCCACCGTGTTGTGTGGCAGCAAGGTCCTCATCTGGCACAAAACACCCTCCATCCTCACTGTCTGGGCAGGAGGTCGCCTCCTAACTAAGGACTCTGTTGGATGTGGGGCTCAGGCCCCCTCTGATCAATGTTCTCCTATCAGTGTTCTCCCCTAAATGCTGGTCCCACTTACTCCCCGCCATCCCAACAAGCCACCAGGACAAACTCCTCTTAGATACCCTCTCTCCCCCCACCCAGCCAGCCTCCCAGTCAGCTGGCATGCTGGATCTGAACACAGCTGCCTCATCCCATTCTCTTGAGGGGTAATCCCACTGCCATCGTCAGTGCCTGCCCTTCCTCCAAAGAAGGTAGTACTAGCTGGGTACTGCAGGCCAGCTGCCAGATGCACAAGCTTGCTGAACACCACTCCCAACAGATGCCTGAAAGGGAAAATGGCCACACTCCTCACAGTACAGCTAGGAGTGTAGGACAGTATCCAAGCTGTGGGCAAAGAACCTGCAGCTTCACTCAGCTCAGCTGCCCTCCATAGGTTTCATTTATTCCTCAGCCCCCAGGGTAGAGACCACTGTACAAAACGTAGAGCAATGTGGGGGTCCCTGTATCCCAGACCTATATATCTGCAGCATTGATTCAGGCTACAGGTGGGGAAAGACTTTGTGAGAAAGTTGTTTTTACAGGCAGATCTTAACCCAGGCAAGTCCGAGCTGCCCTAGTCATCTCAGGCAGAGTTCAGTCAGGGAACTCTCTCAGACAGCTCCGGCCAGGGCCTGACCATCACAACCAGGGCCTATTTGTCAGCGTGGTCCCTGCATAACATCGCTGCCCTGTGGAAAATATGTAAGGCAGGATCTAAGGCCTGAGAAGATGGGTCCTACGGACCTTTGCCACCTGTGAAATAGGCTAGGGGTGCACCGATAGAGATTTTTGAGGCCAATACTGATATTTGATTTTTAAGGAGGCATATCAGTCAATACTGATTCGATTTCTGATACAGCATGGAGAGCTGCCTCCTGCTAGCAAGTCCATTGTGGTGGAAGGGGAGGTTGGAGGGAAGGGGCTTGAGGGGGCAGATCAACCCCCCCACGGTGAGGGAGGAGGCAGGGGAAGGAGCTGCCTAGCCAGGACAGGGCAGGACGTGGGATGGAGCCGCAGCTCGGCGGAGGGTGGCTCCTGCTGCTGCGCGCACCTTGGCACGGTATGGAGGGGGGGGGGGGCATGTGCCCCCCAGATCTGGCAGGGTGGGGTGGGCTGCAGCTGTGGGCTGGGGCTGCGCCAGGCTTTTCTTGGCAGGGGCTGGGCTCTAGGTGGGGGCTACAGAGGGGGCTGCAGCCAGCCCAAATTTCGCCATATCTCCCTCCCAGTGCCACCGCGGTCACACACCCAGCACAACCCCAGCTCAACCCCTGCCTCCCGTCACGTGCCAGGAAGAGCCAGGGCTGGCTGCGCCGGTTGCACGGCGGCACTGGGAGGGAGCTATGGCAAAATCTGGGGTGGCTGCAGCCTTCTCCATAGCCCCCGGCAAGAAGAGCCCAGCGCAGCCCTGGCTCCAGCCTGTCCACCCCGCCCTGACCTACCTTACACAGATCTGGGGGCACACGCCCCCCCCCCTTCCCCACCCCCACTGCCCTCCTGGGGTTCAAACAGCAGTGGGAGCTGCTCCCCCCAACCCTTCTCCCACAACAAACTTAATCAGCTGGAGGCAGCTCTCCAAGCTGCCAGGCTCTGCTCCTCACTGCCCTCCTCCTCCTCCCTCCCTGTGAAAGTCTGTGGGTGAAGGGGTGGGGGAAGGGGAAAGGGCCATGAGGGAGGAGACAGCGAGACTGGGGCTGGTACTGGGCAGGGATCCACTACGCCCCAGCCCTGCACTGACCCTGGCTGCCTCCCCACACCAGCCCCGGTCTGGCCCCAGCCCCGCAATGCCCAGGGGGGCCCAGAGCTGGAGCAGCTCCAGCCTCAGCTGTGCTGCCAGAGCCCCCAGGACCCCCACCCTGTTTAAGTCATCCCAGACGACAACATCTTAAGGGATAGCCAGCACGGGTTTGTTGCGGGCAGGTCTTGCTTGACCAATCTCATTTCCTTCTACGACCAGGTGACCTATCACCTGGACAAGGGAAATGAGATTGATGTCATATATCTTGACTTCAAAAAAGCCTTCGATCTGGTTTCCCATGATCACCTCTTGGAGAAACTGGCCAATTGTCGCCTTGGGTCCTCCACGATCCACTGGCTGGAAAATTGGCTCCGTGGTCGGACCCAGAGGGTAGTAATTGATGGAAGTCACTCATCGTGGTGTCCTGTGACCAGTGGGGTCCCCCAAGGCTCTGTCCTTGGACCCATACTGTTCAACATCTTCATTAATGATGTGGACACTGGAGTCAGAAGCGGACTGGCCAAGTTTGCCGATGACACCAAACTTTTGGGCAAAGCATCCACACCAGAAGACAGGCGGGTGATCCAGGCTGACCTGGACAGGCTCAGCAAGTGGGCGGATGAGAATCTGATGGTGTTCAACGCCGATAAATGCAAGGTTCTCCACCTTGGGAAGAAAAACCCACAGCATCCTTATAGGCTCAGCGGTGCTGTTGGCTAGCACTATGCAAGAAAGAGACTTGGGGGTCATCATTGACCACAAGATGAACATGAGCCTGCAGTGCAATGCTGCAGCTAGTAAAGTGACCAAAACGCTGGCTTGCATCCATAGATGCTTCTCAAGCAAATCCCGGGACGTCATTCTCCCCTTGTACTTGGCCTTGGTGAGGCTGCAGCTGGAGTACAGCTTCCAGTTTTGGGCTCCACAATTCAAAAAGGATGTGGAGAAGCTTGAGAGAGTCCAGAGAAGAGCCACGCGCATGATCAGAGGTCAGGGAAGCAGACCCCATGATGACAGGCTGAGAGCCCTGGGGCTCTTTAGCCTGGAAAAGCGCAGGCTCAGGGGTGATCTGATGGCCACGTATAAGTTTATCAGGGGTGACCACCAGTATCTGGGGGAACGTTTGTTCACCAGAGCGCCCCAAGGGATGATGACTAGGTCGAATGGTCATAAACTACTTCAAGACCGTTTCAGGCTGGACATAAGGAAGAATTTCTTTACTGTCCGAGCCCCCAAGGTCTGGAACAGCCTGCAGCCGGAGGTGGTTCAAGCGCCCATATTAAACACCTTCAAGAGCAAACTTGGTGGTTATCTTGCTGGCATCCTATGACCCCAGCTAACTTCCTGCCCTTTGGGCAGGGGACTGGACTCGATGATCTTTTGAGGTCCCTTCCAGCCCTAATGTCTATGAAATCTATGAAATCCCTGGGAAGAGCCCAGCAGCTTCTGCAGTCATGGCACCAGGGAGCCAAGGCGGGGCCTGAATGGGGCAAGGGTGGGCTGCAGCTACGAGGCAAGCTGGGCTCTGCCTGCTCCACGCCTCTGTGTCTCATTGCAGCCTTTGAAAGTGGCATGCCGCCATGTGTGTCCAGTTGCCAGGTGGGCCAGGCAGCGAGATGCATGGCATTGTGCTGCTGTGGCCAGTGGCAGCTAGCTAGGAGCAAGTTAGATTGCAAGTGCAATAAATAGCTTTGCAGAGAAGGGGAGTAAGAATGATGTCTGGTATCTGCGTTGGCTCATCTCTGTGCAACACTGGACAAGGCACTTAGGCTGATGGAAAGCCATGTCCCTCTGCTTAGCAGCTTGGAGCATGAGTCACACAGGTGACAGCACCACTCTGCTCCCATATGACAACTGTGGGCAGTCAGCCCCAGGGTTGAAGACCCTATGCATCAGCTCTTTGATCAGAGTCTTCCTGGGTTCTCTGAGCTGTGAAAACATTTAGCCATCACTGTCTGATCTGACTGCTACTTGGGACCCCAGCCTCCATGGGTGAGATCCAGCAGAAAACAGCAGGTTGCAATTGGCAGCTGTTAGTATCCAGCTCCCAGGCTCCCTCACACACAGCAAACCCCTTCATCTCTACCACTCAGCAGTGCAAATTAGGTTTATACATTAAGCCAGGGGTTTTCAACCGGGGGTACGCATACCCCTGGGGGTACCTGGGATGGCCTCAGGGGGTACTTGGCAGTGGATGCTGCCGCCACTGTGCTGCTGGCACTTCTGCTGCCACCGGCAGGCTCTCCAATCAGCCATGGGGACCCCCTTCCCCCCCGCTCGGCTGCTGGGGGACCCCCCACCTCCCCTTGCTTGTCGACTGGACTTTGGGGGATGCCTTCCTTCTTGACTGGACGCTGAGGGTACACTGACCCAAAAAGGCCCTGCATTAAGCCTTCCAGCTGTTTCTATAAATGAGCACCTGGTAGCCAGTGGTCTGAAAGGGGTAATATCCAGGAAATGACAGCTGCACCCAGCACAACCAATGCTCCAGTGTTCAGCCCAAAGCAATGCCAAGAGGCAGAGTACATGATCCCCAAAGCATGGGGTGCAGCCACAAGGATCTCCTTACATCAAGAGCAACCCTGGAGAGCTTCAGACTGGCCATTCTAAGCTACATTTTAGTGTAAACACCCCACAACCACCACTTCCCCACTGGCCTTGCTTACTTGTGGCTGCCCATGTCTGGCCCAGAGAGCAGACAGGGAAGGGTTAACCTGCCTGTCCAGCTGCTGCTGACTGGGCCAGAAGAGCAGCAACCCAGCCACCCAGGTTAACCCTTCCCTGTCTGCTTCCCTGGGACAGAGTGCTGGTAGCCACAAGTAAGTAATGCCCTCAGAGAAGAGGGAGGAGAGGCAGGAGGCAGGGCCCCAGAGGGAAACCCTGTGAGTGAAGAGGGGAAACCCTGGGGGCAGGAGGAGAGGGAGGGCAGGGGGGAAGCCTGGATTGGGGGTGTGGGGAGGAGTGATTCTTACTTTTCAATCCTCTAGGCTCCTGCTGGTTTGAAATGTGACTGCTCCAAACTCCAGCTAGTGATAACACCCATCAATATTTGTGTGGCTCACAGTGTAAGTTGTAATAAGGTGTAAAGTCCCCACTTCAGGACTCTCTTAGGACAGAGGACAAGATGAGCTCTGCAGACAGCCCCCCAGATCTGTGCAGGCTTCATTTCACATGTCATCCAACACTTGCCCTGTGTCTAGACCCTTGGTGGGTGCAGGGGATGGGACAGTGCTCACGCAGGAATGTGCCATATATGACACCCGCAGAATCTTCTTGAAGTTCCTAGGGAGCTAAGCTTATCTGGGAGGTCTCCAGGCCCCAGAAGTCAGGGAGGAGGAGAGAAGGGATGGGCAGGCCAGGGAGCTGGCTGCCCTTTGTTCAGGATTCAGTTCTCCCTGAGGAGCAGAACTGAGTGCCACTCAAGATGCTTCTCTCCCTAATTATAAGTGACGGGAATTTCCTAATTGGGTTCATTATGCAAAGTACTAATCAAATAGCTTAACAAAGCCTGGCTGTGATTAGCATGAGCTGCTAATTGGCTGTGCAAATCGAGAGGAAGCAGCAGTTTTCTTGGGACCCTGCAGACAGCTAAGCTGCTCTGGCAGGGGAGGTCCAGCTGTGCCGCCAGAGTAGGGCACCTGTTGTTGCTTTGGCTGCCCCTGCCACCCTAGGAAACACTGTTAACAGGACACAGCAACATCCCTAGCACAGACCTGAGGAAAGCTGGGCTAGGCAGGAAATATCTGGAGCCCTTACAGGCAGAAGTGACTAAACCCTAGACATATGGCCAAGTGACGACCTGTTCTTGAAAGAGGTCACTGGGTTTGTGAAAGCCCATATCCCTTGTCCTCTGGGAAGATACCGCTGGCACAATGCCGCCAGTGCTTGGACAAGGCAGCTTTTCCCCGCAGACCCCAGGGTGGCCTGAAGAATGCCAGCAAGAATGAACACAATCATAGTTTAGGGCAGGGGTTGGCAACCCCAGTATGCGTGTCGTACCATGACACATGAGGCCAGTTTGCTGGGCATGTTACAGCTGTCCTGGACTATGGGCAGCTGCCACTGGCTATGGAGCCCAGGCTGCTCACAGCAGGTGATGGGGAAGCTGCAAGCAGCTTGGGCTCTGTGGCAGGCAGTAGCACCCAGAGCCCAGGCCAGATGTGACAGGCAGCCAGGAGGTTGCAACTGGTGCACTGGGGTCCAGCACATTTACCTCAGGACAGATACGGGGAAAGAGGTCGGGAGCAGTGCAGCTGGTGCTCCCCACTCTTCACCCTCCACCCTCCCCTGTGCAGAAGGTGCCAGCTGCAACAGCAGCAGCTCTGGCTCCCAGAACTGCAGTGGTGGCTGAGGCACTTAGTGGAGTCAATGCTTGCAGTACCGGGAAGAGACCCAGCCCCTAACACCCTTCCCGCCCCCACCCCAGGTGCTGCTCTACCCTGGGCTCTGGGAACCTTCCCCTTCCTTCCCTCCCCCATCCCATAGCAAGAGTTTCACATGGCAGCGGTGGAGAGGTAGGACAGGCAGCAGAAGACCTGCTGCGTCTCTGTGCTGTGCTCCCTGCTGCCTGCAGCCATTGCCTACCAGCCCTCAAATAGGCCCCTGCTCTCATCCCCACACCCACCTTGCTGTACTGTCACCTCCGTGTGTGTGTGTGTAAGTGCATGTGTGCAGGGGGAGCAGGCAGGAAGCAGATCTCAGACTCGGGTCCTGGTATAGCCCCTGCCCCTGGGGGCAAGGAGTGGGGTGTACGCCCCACTCCCAGCTGCCCCCCAATTAGACACACACACCCATACACATTGCATACACATGCAGAGCCCCATGGGGCTAAGGGGCATGGATTCTGTGCCCGGAGGTGAGGGGCAGCAGGAGCCTTCCCTTGCCCCGCTTGGCACCCCTGTCCTTCCCACCCCAGCCCCTGCGTGGAGGGGCAGTTGCTTCCTCTTCCTCCCCCCACTCCTTCCTCCCTTCCTGGCTCCCTTGAAATTGTCCCCCGCAGCAAAAAGGAATGGCAGAAGCCTACAGCTTTTTTGGCAAAACAGACTTACCGCTCTTCATTTCACTCTCCTCCTCTTCTCTCCCCTCATCCCCTCCTCATTGTTGATGGTGGCGACCTCTGGGAAGACAGTGGGGAAGGCTGTGCTGCCATCCACCCCTGGCATGCCAACATCTAAATTGAGATTGCATGGTTTTTGGCACTCGGCCCAAAAATGCTGCTGACACCTGGCTCAGGCCAATGTGCCTGCACTGTGCGGAGGAGGGGCCAATGGCAACAACCTCTCCTGCTTTGAATACAGTTTGCATGCGGGACCTTTAATAACTAGCCCAGCCCAGCCCAGCCCCCTCTGCTACCCCACTTCGTACTGGTTGTGCAGACACCGGGGCTCTGCTTCCCACTCAAAGCACTCGACAAACCCCATGCTCACAGCCTCCCCCTTCCCCACATACGACTCCTGCCATAACCCACCTTGCAGAAAGTGGGCAGAGGTCCACCACATTGCTCCCTGCTTGTTCTTGTCCAAGGTGCACCTTGATGAGCTCAGAGGACAATCCCCAAAGGAATAACTACACCTGCCACCTCCTGCACCATGATTTTGGGATTTACATTTCTCTCCACAGGAACCCCAGTGGCACCGAGTGTTCTGTTGAGCATGCAGGGAACATGGCTACAGGTTCAGAGACTGAAGTGGCCTTAGCAAGAGAGCCCCACAGTCACCACAAATATCCATGTAGAAATGCAAGGGGGATGCTGTGCTGAGAGATCCTCTTGGCAGGTGCTTGTGAACTGAGGAACAGCTGAATAAGACCCTGGGAATGGTGTGGCAGGAAGGATAGGTCCTGGCTCTGGGGCAGGGATTAGAGACCTGGCAGGCCTCTCATGTATTCTTTGCAGTAAGGTGTGGTGGGGAACCCTGGATGCAGCACTGTCACAGCACAGGCCCCTACGCTAGAGCTAAAGGGCATCCATGACACTGATATCTGGCCTGGAGTTGGAGTTGAGCTGGCAATGCCGTGCACCTTGCTCAGGTGGCAATGCCACCCAGCTCCAAGGACCCCCCCTCTCTGCAGACTGGTTTTGGCCTGCTGGCCATTGAGGTGACTAAACCACTCAACCATCACACTTTCTGGTAGCTGAAGCCACAAACAGTTGCTAACAAATTCCAGGAGCTAAAACAAAAACCTAATTGGAAGAGGAGCCTCAGCCACGTAAAGGAAACCTGAGGAGTACATTCCTGGATACAGGCCTCGGAAATAGGGGTAGGAACAATGGAGGGGCCACACACCCACTGGTTACACTTTAATCTGCTGGGTGTAATGGTTTCTGTGCACCAAAACAGAAGTATTTTCCTCCTGTGGTCTGGAGCAGGGCCATGTCATGCGCTGCTGCTCTCCTCTAGGACTGTGGCTGTCATTAGCTATGTGCCCACACAGGGCACAGCCAATAAGGATCTATAGCCCTGACAGACACACAGCTTGCATACGTGGCTTTTATCCATCTCTATCGTCTTATATTGACCTCATTGCCAGGGGGTCTGAGCCCCTGGCAGCGGCGTACAGAAAGACACCACTAATGCATGCCATGAGAAGTCCTCCTCCTGGCCCTCTACCCAGATAAGTTTGCATGTTCTTTTCCTATACCAAAACTCTTACTAACACCGGGTGAAAAGATACCTTCTGCATTTGGCCTGGAGAGCTATGAGGGTAGAGGTCCATGAGATGATTGTGGGTAAAGAAGGAGTAAGCCCAGAAATGCTTAACCCTTGTAGAGGATCACTGGAAGAAGGGCAGAGGACCCAGGCATCAGGTAAGTACCAGAGCCTGATTCACTAAGTGCCTCAAGATTTATAGGCCATCGCAATAATTTGCCTAGTTTCAGGCATGGGGTGGGGCAGTGTGGGAGGGGGTGCAGCCTTACCCAGAACCCCAAAGAGACTCCATCAAAACGGTCCTGTCAAGAGGTTTGAATTGCTGAGGCCTGCTCATTGTCCACAGTTCTGCACCATGGGTCTCAGGTCAGTGGGTCAGAATGCTCTCCGCTGAGAGGGGCATTCATCTGTTTGTTTGTCCTGATGCTAAAACAGTGGGCATCAGCTCCTCAGGACTAAGCACATGGGACAGGGCACCATTTGTTAGCTCAAAAACTATGAGCACGACAATGTACAGGACTATTTCCTCTCAGGGCTGGAGCTGGGGCTCTCTGCTCCTGAAGGCTAGGGAAACAGACAGCATTCATTCCTGCACAACAGGAATGAGGGGGATCGTTCCTCCTGAACAAAACAAATACTTGTGCACTTTGAGTTTCTATCAGGGGAACAGCAATTCTCCCAGAAGAAACTGAATGCTTGTACATGGCCTGAAATTTTGCAATATCAGCAGCGAATGCTCACTAAGGAGAAGGACTCCCTTCTGCAGAGACTGCAGAACCAAGCTGCACACATGCATCCCAGGAGAACAGCAGAAACATCCAGGAAACTGTTTAGTCTTGGCAGCAAACAAACAGGCATTGCATTCATGTGGTCCCTTCCTGTCCTCCAGTGCCAAAGTAATCTGCTCAGTGGGTGTTTGAGCTGTATCTCCTCAGAGGAAAGTATCCTGTAAGCACAAATGCCAGTCTGGTGGCCCATCCAGGGATCACAACTGCTACACTGATGCATCAGTGTCCCATGATTCATGGGGACCCTTTTGGAAACCCTCACACTAAACATGCCTTTGAGATCCCATTGTCTCAGGATGCCACGCCATAAGCCCACTGCTTTCACTTCAGGCTAATATACATAGCAGCACACTGCAGCATTTATAATGCAGTGCCTTGGTGCGCAAGGTCCTAAGTTGCCCCTCCTCACTCAGGACATACCACTTGGCTGGTGGTGCCAGCCCAGAATCCTTTGCAGTCTTGCTTTCTTCCCCCTGATGTTTTAACAAGCATAAAAGCTGAGGCTGTGCAAAAGGTCACTCCCATGCCATGTTATACTTGTGGAACCTGCTCCTATACTGTTGTGAAAAAAGAGCAGGCGTAGAATTACCTGAGGCAAAATAGTAAAGTTACACCAGCATAGTTACACTGGGATTGGTGACGTGTACTCTTTCCTCCTGGGGTAAATGCAAATAGGTTCTTATTTATCTAGGGGTAAGATATTGTATTTGCAACTACTGGGGCCATTGCCCTGGTTGTACATCTGCTCCAAACAAAGGAATAATTCACATTGATGCACAAACCCAATCTATATTATGCCAAAGTTAATGTAACTTGCGTCTTGGTCACCAGAATCCCAGGACACGGGGCTTTCCCTGAGCCACAGAAGAAGATCTAAAAGAGAGTGAGTGCTGAGTAATACCACATGCTCCCATCATCCTTGAGAGATCAGACCTGCTAGAATGCCACTTCCAACATAGCCAGCATATGTTAGAGCTAAATCCCCGTGTCAGTTCCCCTCATCCAAAATTTATTAGGCACAATCGCAATTGGCTATTACCCACAAGGCTTTGCAGTTACCAGCCAAAGACAATTCTGACCTCTGAGCCCACAGAGTCCCAACTGGCTTTTCCTACTAACTGCAAAAATGCAGTTTAATCTCTCTCTAGGAAGGCCAATTACAATTGATTAAAACTGATTGGTGGAGTAAACCTTGGGAGGCTAAATGTTTCCAGTCTGTGGAAATGAATGGTCTCCCTGGAGATTCTGTCTCTTGGGCCCTGGCCAGGATCAAGCACAAGAAGCAGGAGCTGGACTGAGACAGGACAGAGCAGCTTCCCTGGACAGGACAGAGCAGGTGCTCACATGGCCCTGCACACTTGCTATGAGCAAACACCACCTAAATGATTATAGGAATTAACAGAAGGCTGCATCCAGGCTATGAAGTAGTAGTAAAATTCCTCCAGATTTCATGGGATAAGTCCAGCCCCCACTACCCTTAATCAAAACTCTCAGACCTGCAAACATAAGAAACCTATAGCAACAACATCCCTGAGGGTCTGTAGCAACAAGACTGCCCAGTATTGGGGAATCTTCTTCCTGCTCTACAGCAAGAGGTATCTGGAGGATCATACGGTTCTTCCACCCCAGCCTTCCTCAGTTCTTTCCATATCCTCTCAAGTCCCATATTTTCCTCACATATAATACACATTTTTTTTCCCAAAAGCCAGCTGCTAGAAATTGTAGTGCAGTTAAATGCAAGGAAATAAGTGAAAAGTTTCTGCCTCTTACTGGGTAAAAGTTAAAGTTTACATATGATCCATAATGAACAGACTCCACACCCAAACTCAGTGGTCTCCAACCCTTTTATGGTAAAGATCACTTTTGGAACTAAAGGTCACCCCAGGATCTCCCCCCCCCACTGCCCGCCCCCTACCCCACGTGCCCCTGGACCGCAGAGTGTCCCACCCCTGGCCAGGTCGGGGCCTGATCCCACTTCTGTGCCGTGGCTGCACTGAACCACGGCACCTGGCAGCCAGAGGAACATGGTGTTGGGCCCTGGCCCAGCCAGGTCTGGAAGTTTCCACAGTCCGGGCAGGGTGGGGTGCTCCTGCCACTGAACACAGCCTTGTGAAGGCCCTGGGGGCCCATGCCCCCCCACCTGTGCTCTGGATGAGGTGGCTGCTGCTGCAGGCTGCCCACTATGCCCCAAGCACAGGTGGGGGGGGGCCACAGCGCCTCTGCTGGGCTGCGCCCAATGACAGCAGCCCCCCCACCAGTGCCCCCTGGATGACCAAATGTTCCCAGACCCAGCTGGGCAGGGGCCACCCCCATGTGAGTCCCTGCTGCTGAGCTGAGCCACACCTGCATGTGGCCAGCTGCAGTGGGACTCAAGGTACAGCTGCAGCAGCCTCTGCCACCTCTGCCCCCACAGAGATGGGGAGGGAGCCCCCTATTCCCCTGAAGGAGCCCTCCCAGGCTCCAATTCTCCCACCACCCGGCCAAGCTGGGGCCCCACTTACCTTCCCCTACTGCTGGCTGGGCTGCACGGTCAGCTGTTCACCATGGTGGCCTCGATTTGACCCCCAACTTTTCCCTCCCCCACAAACTGACCTGCTGGGGCTGGGGGCAGCTGGTGTGCACATGTGCACACGCCCAGACACACCCCCAGCCCAGGATCTACCAAAAGACTCTGGGATCCCCAGGTTGGTGACCACTGCCCTAGGTGCTGCTACTCGGCAGGCCCATCTACCCTAGATGTTTACTGCAGAGCAGGCTAATTAGCCATGCAGTAAACATTGTGTGTCTACACATGTGTTTCCATTAGAGTCAGCTAATGTACTCCATAGCAGGATAATACTTATAAGTATGCATGTAGATAGCTAGCTGAGATATGAGGGTGCTACAGTCCAGAGGCTGCCTGCTGACTAGCCCTGTGCTGAAGCACCCTTCTGCCCCAGCCAGTCCCTCTGCAGCATGTTGAGCCTGGGTGAGCAGCCCCAGGCTGACAGGCTGACCCTGGGGCCTCCTGCCAGCCAGGGCTGCTGACTCGGCTCAACATGCCGCATGTGAATAAACTCCAGAGCTCTTATTGCATGTTCAAACAGTGTGCCAAGCAGCATTAAACTCCAAAGCAATAAGTCCCTGAGTTATTCCTGTGCATTAATTGTGCATGTAGACGTGCCCACTTACTACAAGGAAAGATCTTTTCTTCTTTATTCAGCCTTTCAAAGACAAGGTGTAAATCTTCTTCTGGGCATACTGTATGCAAGAAAATATGGTAAATCCCTCTCTGAGACTTCCTGCTTGTAGAGAAATCTGTCTCCCAAAGGCTCCTGTAATCCAGAAAACATTTGGCAAAGGCTGAGCTGTGGTGAAGCACAGGGTTTAGAGGCTGAAGCACCTCCCTATCTGCACTGTTGGGAGCTTGAGCTGGGAAGCCTGGGACCAGTGCTGCAGGGAGGAGACAGCCTGACATCTCTGCCTGTAAGAACATCCTTCAGTGCAATTCTGTACACCCCCACACCTCCCCAGTCCTGCCCCGCTGCACTCACTGCAATTTGGGTCAGCAACTTGTGGGCAGTGCAGCAGGCCAGGGAAAGAGCAGCAGCACCATCCTGGCCTCCCTCAACCTGAAGCAGCTCGTGTCAGTATCTGTTTAAAATAGATTCAAGCTAACATTTCCAAAGAGCCCAAGTGGGTTAGGAGCTCAAGCCTCATTTTCAAAAGTGACTGAGGTACCAAAGGCCAGGTTCAAAGGCAATTAGGCATGGAGTAGAATTTTTAAAGGTGCTGTCCCTGATTTCAACCCCCTGGCTCCTGGATAAGCTCCATCAGATAAAAACTTCCCATACCTTGTCTCCCCAGGAACTGTCCAGTGAGAGCACACCCAGGAGAAACAGCCCCAGGTTCTGTGTGCCATAGCCATTTAGGAAATCTTGCCCTAGGACTCAGTCTGAGGGCTTGCCTCCAGGAGAAATTATACCAGCATGAGAAAAGAGGGAAGCTAACTGTATAGTTACCTGCAGCTGGCTCCTGAACTTTGGGTGAGGGTCTCCGAGTTTGCAGTGAGGGTCCACACAGGAGGTCAAGCTCCTGCAATTCTCCCAGTACAACTTCCTGACTGGGCAAACCATGAGGCCACCAAGCCCCTCCCCTCCCTGCTCTGCATAGACCTGCCAGGCTGCACCTTCCATTGGCACCTCCTGGATGGTGCCCTCACATGGTAGGCACTGCCCCTGGGGCATCATGCCTTCCAGATTGCAGCCCCTTTTGGATGCGCTGCCTCCCTCCCAGACTCCACCTTCCCTAGCAAAACCACCTCCCTGGATTCTGCCTCCCTTCATGCCATTGTTGCCAAGCTCACAGACTCATGTATCTGGTTTATGGCTCTCTGGACACATTCTCCTGATGGTCTTCACTATCTGGGAGCACAGCAAAGACCTACTCGGCTTTATCTCTGCTCTGCTCCTAAATGCATGTCACCTTGCAGGTCACTAGCACTCTGGAAACCAGGCCCCATTACTGGAGTTTTGACAGGCCAAGTAGGACTTGAAATGAAAGGGGACTGGACATGGAGTCTGCTCTGGGCTGGTTACCGCTCCCCTCCCTGGAATTATAATTTGTTCTCTTGGCTTCTCCACCACAAGAGGGGAATCCTGAGGTCCCTGCTAGCCCTCTCCCTGCCCTATTCCTAGCAAGAAGGGCCTGGGGCAGCCTTGGCTCTTGTAGAAGGACAGGTGGCGGGGAGCAGTGGTGGCAGTACAAAGCAGACACAGGGCAGCCTCATGTAGGCTCCGGGCAGCTGCAGCAGGGAACTACAGGCAGCAGGAGGGGGAGGGGCTTCTTTCCCCCCACGGTGAGCAACAGCTTTCATGCCGTGCCACCACTGCTGAGCCTGGATAGGCAAACCTGGAGCAGGCACGAGGCTCACAGGGTCAGGGCTGTACAGTGCATGTCCCCACTGGTTCCACAGGGCTGGGGCTGGCAGCAGCCGGAAGGAGCCACCACCACCTGGGCTGCCTAGAAAGGCAGTCCAGCTGTGGAGCCGCCCCAGCCTCGCTGCATGCCCAGGGGGGCAGCAGGATGCACCATGGGCAGGTGGTGCGGAGGGGGCTGGGTCAAGGCTGTGCGCGGGTTCTAGCTGATCCACTCCGGAGGGGGTGAGTCTGGAGCAGGCGCCGGGTGCACCGGGGGTGCGCGCTTTTGGCAGTGGCAGGGAGGCACTGCAGGGTGCACAGGCTCTGG